>NW_026937285.1:0-727500 GCF_032062105.1 Saccostrea cuccullata
ATATACAAGCAATCATTTAATAATTTTTTATAGTTGAATGCAATGGGCAAGGCCAAAGACAAAAGTGGACATTGTTGATTCATTTAAGTCACATTCTGAATATGTAGTGTAACTGGTACCAGTTGTTAATGTCCCTTGTTTTGTTTTTGCTATAAACAAACCCAGAAGATTTAAAAACTGTTTTGAGCTACTGTCTTATAAAACTTCAGAATGTGACTTGTACAAAGTCTTTGCTTTGATAGAAGCCAAAAAACAACAGCAATCGAAGTGTAATTTTAGCAACACACAGATTTAAAACAGTAAGTTTAATTTTTTGATTTTTATTTAAATTCTTTTTTGGGTCTCCATATGAGTGAAAATTTCTCAAAAGTAACATCACATAATGAATTAATCATTTTTTTTTTTATATTTTTCAGTTGAATATGATGGGCATGGCCAAAGAAAGAAGTGGACATTGTTTCTGCATTCAAATCACATTCTTAATAGAATTTTGAATAGGAAGTGTAAGTGGTACCACTTGCTAATGTCCCTGGTAAACCCAGTGAATTAAAAAATGTTTTGAGCCACTCACGCATTAAACTTCCGAATGTGACTTGTACAAAATCTTGGCTGTGATAGAAGCCGAGAAACAACCATCAAAGTGTAATTGTCAGGAGCACACAGATTTAAAACATTAAGTTTATATTCTTTTCTGTTTAATTGTTTATTGTGTCTTAATGAGATTGACAAATTCAAGAGAGGGACGACAACCACATGCAAGCAACTCAATCAAATTTGTTTATTTTTAGTGGAATATGATGGGCATGGCCAAAGACAAAAGTGGACATTGTTGCTACACTCAAGTCACATTCTGAATAGGAAGTGTAAGTGGTACCACTTGCTAATGTCCCTGGTAAACCCAGTGGATTAAAAAATGTTTTGAGCCACTCACGCATTAAACTTCCGAATGTGACTTGTACAAAATCTTGGCTGTGATAGAAGCCGAGGAACAACCATCAAAGTGTAATTGTCAGGAGCACACAGATTTAAAACAGTAAGTTTATATTCTTTTCTGTTTAACTGTTTATTGTGTCTTAATGAGATTGACAAATTCATGAGAGGGACGACAACCACATGAAGCAACTCAATCAATTTTGTTTATTTTTAGTGGAATATGATGGGCATGGCCAAAGACAAAAGTGGACATTGTTGCTACACTTAAGTCACATTCTGAATAGGAAGTGTAAATGGTACCAGTTAATTGCTAATGTCCCTGGTTTTGTTTATGCTATAAACAAACCCAGTGGATTAAAAACTGTTTTGAGCCAATCCCTCATAAAACGTCAGAATATGACTTGTACTAAATCATTGCTGTGATATAAGCCAAAAAAAAAAGGAAAACAGCAAGCAATGTGTAATTATCAGCAGCATACAGATTTAAAACAGTAAGTTAATGACCCCACCATATTTTTTGTCTTTTCTTGATTATCTCCCATTGTAAGGAGACTTGGTCCTTCGTTTTAACAATTTACCCCCCCCCCCCCTCGTTTACCTAAGGATGCTTTGTACCAAGCTTGGTTTAAATTGGCACAGTGGTTCTTGAAAGGAAGTCAAAAATGTGAAAAGTTTACAAATGGATGGACAGCTAAACAGACGGACGGACAATAAACAAATTGTGATCAGAAAAGCTCACTTGAGCCCTAAAATGAAAACTCATGCTTCCTGAATCATTGAAATACCATACCGATAATTTATACAAATAACTTTTCTCACGTACATTTTAAAAGCAAATTGTGACGTCATAAACATGTAAATTTTGTTACATTTTCTTTAAAAGCTGCAAGAGACACTAATTTTCATTGAAATTTTCTTTCAGAAAATATTGTCAACAGGTATCGTCCACAACGATTTTGAGTTATTTGATTTTTTCATTGAATTTGACACAACATATCCAAAAATTAATGTGGGCGATACCTGTGGACACTATTATCTGGAGGAAAATTACCCTTGAAATGAATCATTTTGAGGCCTATAGTGAAATGCATCAAAAGAGTAATTTCATAATTACGGAATGGTACTTCTTCATGCCATATTTTTTTCCTGATCTATCACAGTCATTAACTCAACTATTATTTCAACCAGTTTTAAAACTTTTTTGAAAGCTTTAAATTTTTAAAAAAACAATACAGTTTAAACCATACCTTCTTTTCACTATAAATGTTTAAACAAACTTTGAACACCAATACTAGTTTAAGTGACCAGACAGCTTCTCTGAAAAACCTAGCAGGGGGAAATTGATCCTTTTGGACAGTTCTAGCTAAACCTGCAAATAATTTGAGAGATTACTTCCATCTTCTTGCTAGATGCTCAGTTTTACAGCTTTCAATTTACCCATTTTGCGACAGGGATGAAAACTTTTTAATTTACATTGCCATTTTCCCTTTAAAAGACAAATGACAAACAAAAAAAAAAATGTCCATATAAAGTATATACTTTATTTTTACATCTTTACAAACAGAAATGAACAGCTAAATATGAACAATTAACAAAGGCATCACTGATTATCGTTATTTTTAAAACTAAGCTAGCAAACTACATTTATAAAAGTACATACATGTGTATATATTGTAACAGTGATAAATAAACTTGATAGACGTAAAAATAATGGGATTTAAAATATTGTTAACAAATGTACAGTTAAGATATGTGGTTTTACATTGTCTTTCCATTAAAAATGATCATCTATACGTGCATGAGAAACATAGAAACAATACAAGTAAGTCCATAGGGTTCACAGGGTATTCAAACAAGAGACATAACATTGAAAACCACATCTTTGGTATAAAAAAAAACTGGATAAACTTGTTAAAGATAATAAAAATTTTAGGAATGTCTTAATCCCAGGGCAATTTTGGGATTTTTATGGCAGTTAATTATTGTGCGGTTTGTACTGTGAAGAAAGCTAAATACCACTACAATATTTAAAATTTCTGTTCAAAACAATTTAAAACAAATACCTTTGGACTATATATATTACACTTTCAATTGTACCTGAAATAAATTTGATTTCCCGTTTCAATCTTGTTTTTAAAAGAAGAAAAAAATCTAATTAAAAAACACACAAAAAAGAAACTGACCAATTAATTGTCAATAAGGCATCAGATAAATTTTATCACAGCTTAAACTTAAATAATTACAGGTAACACAGATCACGTAATTAATATCAACTTTTCTCTCTCTAGCTCATGATACACTCTAGTCTATAGTGTCTTGGTAAAGCTTTGTTTTTGTAATACATGTACATAGTAAAAATAAATAAGAGATCCAACGTGATATGGCCGTAGATCCTACATACTGTTTTGTTGTGTATAAAATGATTACATTTTACCAGGTAAATTTTCTATCAACATATACTTATACAGGGTTATTTTCACCCCATGTTATTTTCGCCCTTTCACATTTGGAAACAAGTTTGCCCCGTTTTAAATTCGCCCCAGAATTTTTTGTTTAAGATATACCATTTACTTTGAATTCGCCCCAGTTTAAATTCGCCCTTTTCCAACTAGGGCGAAAATTTCCCTGTATACAGTAATTATGTAATTATGTTAAAAATAAAACAATTTTTAATTCTTAACATGCATGTACAGCAATGCCACTGAAGAATAAAATTGAAACTTTAAAACATCATGAAACAAGCTTCCAGTTATTGTAAAAGCATGCAATAGATAAAATTTTCAATGAACAATCTAACCTAAAAATACAAAGTGTTTAAAAAAAATTTTTTCTTGTTGCGTAGATGCACTTAAAAATTCTTTCAAAAAGGTTAGTTGCCAAATAACAAGTAAAAATTTTCACAACAATGCAATAAAACACCCTTATCATTGTCCACATAATAAACTTAGTGAATACTCTGAGGTTTCATTAAATACCGGTCACATGTGGCATTTTTATGTGTTGCACACACAGGGTACATATACAAGTAACTGCTGTACTACACTACATGGGATTAAATATAAGTTTTTTAAAAGTAGATTATACACAACAACACTCTCCTGGGATAGTTGTGATATGCCCACTAGTCAATTTTCTCGCCCCCTGGTCGATTTTCGCAGTTACTGGTTCCTGTTCCTCTCGAAGTAGTTGAAGTCGATGAGAAAAACAGCACCCATCAATAATGACTTTTTGAAGACGTCGAGCTGCACGGGAACTATTTGAAGGAAAAAATAAATGATTTATGACAAGCATACTAATGTACATGTATTATATTACAACATCTATTTTTAAATAGCAATGAAAAAAGGAATTTTTTTTAAATTTTAGCCTCTCCTTAAACATTCTTGAGTACTATGCTGGAGGAATGAATTCTATCAAATTCTTTCAAAATTCAGTTTGATACTGAGAATGATGTCACATTATGGTAATTAAGTGAGGGACTATAATAGGTGTATTTCTTTTAACAGATACAATACATGTACAACAAATATACACATCTTCAATTCGGAGATTTTTTCACTATTTCCATCTGAAGTAAGCCTATCTCGGAAATTACAGGATTTTTCTTATCTTTCCTTCCCAACTCTAACCATTAGACAGGCGTTAAAAAAATAACTTACAAGTAATTTTGAAGTCGTTGACAGCTCCCATGATTTCTCGGCATCCTCCCCAGTGTTTGATGATTTCCCCCACCTCCTGCATCTTGGGATCAAACACCTAGAAAGAAAAAAACTCTCACAGGTAAATATAAGCCCTCATGGTCAACCAAAGCTCATGCATAATCAGTACTTACACATACAAGTAAATTACCCGCTAAGTAATAAGACAATATCAATCTGAGATAGCCAGATGGAAAAAGTGATTTCTATACACTGTATATATTCCCTAAATGTTCATTTGCAGAAGGGGGTGTAATCACATCTGTTTTTTCAAGAATGACATACTTTAGAGGTTTCTCTGTTGCTAACTTTTGTCCTTTTGATGCAAGAAAGAGTTTTGTATTGTTCCCTCCATTTCTTGTCAAATCTAGATACTAATAGGGTACAAACAAAACTGGGATGGTAAAAAGTTTTATTTCTACAATCTCGAATAAGGGCTCAGACAAAATTTATGACTTTAAACTCCAATGACCTTGGCTTCTCAAAAAAGATCTAGACCTGTTCATGAAATTATGTAATAAGTATGCCTGCTTGTTGTCCTTGAATAAGCTAAATACATAAGACTAATTTACCCTCCTCCTGGACTTGAACTCTGGGCCCATAGTTGATTACCTGCAATGGCATAGTTGCGCTTACCTTGAAAATAATATCCCTGCAAGGACAGCAGAAGCAGCACTCTCCCTCAATGATGAAATTCTGTTGTCCCTGGCTATCTAGGATCTCAAATTTTGGTTTCCATGGTGTCCAGCTATTGCAAATAGAAAATCAAGCAGTTATGGGAGTGTAAATGCCATTCATTGCCTACAGACTTACCACAATAGACTGTCATAACAAGGCATTTCTCAAACTCTTAATGCAACATCAGTATGTATTGCATCAAGTCTAAAAACAAGGAACTGAGAGTTTAATTTTGAAAAAAAATAAATTCTTCAAAATAAGAAAACAGAAAGCAAGGGCATCACACAGCATGGCATTCCCTTACAATGAACGTATCATTAAAACAATGATTTCCATTTTGCACAAGGACAAGCTAACACACACAAATACACACAATGGCATTACTATATCCCCTCCAACTCCATTGTGAGAAGATAAAAATATGGCTAACCTGAGCTTTCATTAATGCTACACATGATACAAAGTAATTCCTACAGAAAAATACATCAAACTGTGCAATTTGATTTCGCCTTTACATCTTTCAGTTGACCTACATTTGTTTGACAGTTGACCTTCATTTGTTTGACAGTTGACCTACATTTGTTTGACAGTTCCTATGGAGACTCCTGGGGGGCTCTGAATGTCCATTTCCTGTAAGTAGCAGCACCACATGAAAGACGCTTGACATCTAAAGGGGCGGTCCAATCGAATCAGGGGCTGCATGTTGTTGTCCATAATGTCCATGACAAATGGTCTGGCAGGTCCACAAAACTGCCTTGTACAACAGTCAGTATCTGTCGAAAATAAATGCCAGAATCTGTAGAATTCATAACTTTACATATCAATGTGCAAGATACTTTAACATATTATTTTCTGAATGTCTTTACATTATGTCTATGTAAGAAAATTTCAAAGATTTTGATTTTCTCATTGCAAATGGGTGTCCTTTTAAAAACATGTATATATTAGATTGAACTCTATTCTTATCTCTTCAGGAATAACAACACTACTACGGTGAAGTTCAAGGGGCAATCATTTTAACCATGTTAACAGTGAGAATACCTGGGTCCTGGGTCCTAATATTGGTGCCAAATGTAAATTATTTGACCTTCATTTGGGGTTAAACCCAGTCATCCACACATCCTTTGTAATTAATTTTCCTAAAGAGTGCTTTGAATTTAAATTCAAAGCTACACAGCAATTAGAAAATTACCGAAACAATTTTTTTTTAAATTTAGTCTGCATGATTGTTCTTTCTTCTGAAAAATTTCATATTTAATCAAGACATTGTAAAGCACTTAATTATTTTTCCTAACGAGTGCCTTAAATTTAAATTCAATTTAGCCACATGGCAATTAGAAAATTACCAAAACATTTTTTTTTTTCAATTTAGTCTGCATGATTGTTCTTTCTTCTAAAAAATTTCTTATTAATTAAGACATTGTAAAGCACTTAATTATTACCAAAGAACCACTTCTACTTTCAACATCTATTACCGGATAAGTGAAAGTGATGGACACAATATGTATGACTGACAGGATGAATGACCCCAAAAAACCAATAATAACTGCTGTTATAAAAGTAAACATGCCATGTGTGTTTTCATTGTCTGATATGGATTAACCATTTCAATCTTCAATGACAAAAGACTCGTATTAAGACAGGTCATGCAAAATATTACCACTGGTAGAAAAGTTTAACGCATAACCTGAAACCTCTGAATAAGACATGAAAAATGGCGGGGGTCCAGCCAGGGTCAAAAATAGGTATAAAAATTTATAGGAATAAGTTTGATGTGGGACCCTAGAATTGCAGCAAAGGTTTACTTAATATAATAACCCTCAAAAAATCTTTTTGACTCCCAAAAGTTTATAACAAAGGGTCATAATGACCCTTGGTTAAAAAAATTGCAGAGACACTGTAATTAGCCCATATGACTATAGCAAAAATTTCAATTTAGTTAAGAACAACCCTTACATATGGGGCCTCTGGCATGAAAGTTCAGTGCTTTACCAAACAAACTAAAGGGTTAAACCACTAGCCCAAGCTAGCAGGAAGCTGTGCATCACGCACTTCCTGTTATATTACATTTATGAAATGCAGTGTTAATTGTGCATTTATATCATTGTAACTGTTTGTAGTTAATTGTTACCAATACCAGTATTATGTAATATTAATAGACATCCTTATCCACTTAGGTTTAATTATAGATGCACTGCTACATGCTCCTTTTGAACATTTTTATTTCTTATTTGCACTCTGATTGTATATGAGTTCATTCAAAACCTTTCAATTCAAGCTTACATATGGGAAAACGGTTAAATAGAAATGAAAAAAATCAGTACTTCTTATTTGTCTCTCAGATGAGAATTTCAGGTTATTTAAACTACTGATAAAACTAGCCTTTCTCGTGACATATTGATTTATGAATCAATAAGATAACCAAATGCATTGCCAATATGGAATGTTTATTACTTATTGGGTGGCCAGGTTGCTTTTCTGTAGCATTACATATTTTTACTGCTCTGATTACATAATTTGGTAAGAAATCTGGCTAGGTAGATCTAACCCTAGCTGACTTACCTTCTTTGGCATACATGAACTGCTGTTCCTGGTTGTTACAGAGTCTGTATTTATTGTTTCTCTCCCAGCCAACCATAACTGAAAATATTAAGATACACATGACATAAAATCCACCTAGTCCTTGCTCTGACGTACAGAGAAATGAATACTGTTAGTCTGTATACAGGAATTTTTTCGCCCTTGTTTTATTTTCACCCCTTTCGCCTTACCCTATTTGGGCGAATTTAAAACAGGGGAAATCAAAGAATACAATATATAATTAAAATTCTTAAACAAAACTATAATTGAGCAAATTTAAAACTGGGCAAATTTGTTTGCAAGTGTGAAAGGGAAAAAATAATCCAGTATACAGTTATACGATATTATAAAATTAAATTTCTTCATGATTGAAAAATTTCATACATTTAAGTTTTAAAATTAAATAATTTTGGTATATTTTTATATGAGCTCTTCTTCATAATGGGATCAATATGATAATATGAAAGTGGCCACAACCACCCAACCCTCTTCAGCAAATGACTAAGCTTTAAACAATGGTGCAATTTCTGCTTTAACCTAGTTAACAAAAAAAACCCCCACTAAGATAAGCAATAAATTTAAACAATACAATGCTTTCTTCCATTGTTAGTCCGGAAATTAATTCCTGTACTGATCAGTTACAACATAGAAAGATATTTTATTGTTTGTATAAAATGTGTGTTGACTGTGTTCTAAAAGAAATCTGTTGCAATAGCAAGTTTATATAAATAATTGAATTTTAAAGACATCTAATTAATAATTAGATTCTAGTTTCCTTCTCTTCAATGTTTTAAGCTAATCATATGGAAAAATCATAATATTTCCTTCCAGTGTGTTTTATTTTGAAGTGATTTTGATTAAATCAAGGAAATTTTAGTTTAGTAGGCACAATTATCAGGAAATGACGATAATAAACTTTTTAAGTCCACCAATCTTTCTATTGTAAGAAACTCTTGGGCCTGCATTTTAATTCAAAGATATATTTCTTGATGTCAGCACTCAGCAACTGTCTCTATCTGTACTTTTTCTTTGCAGTTATAAGCCATTTAAACATGGCAACAAGAAATGAAATTTTTTTTACTTTTAGATAACCAAACCATGCAAAGAACATAATATGCAGAAAGATAGTTGTATCACTGAGAAAGTCAATGATACCCCCCCCCCTTTCAATTCGCCTATGGATTAAAATTAATACTTTTCAATTTTGTATCACTGAGAAAGTCAATGATACCCCCCCCCCTTTCAATTCGCCTATGGATTAAAATTAATACTTTTCAATTTTTCTATTGTATGTATTATATTTTCCTGATTATGTAATAAGTAAAGGGCAAAAAATGGGTCCCTGAGTTACTTCTAATTTTAACTCTCTCACACTAGACCACACCCACTTAGGTTCCACGGGTGGCCAAGGATGATGTTTTATATAATATAGATAGGAATAATTCACACATCTAACAACGTCAAGAATGATTCTCAAATATTAAAATCTACATGCTCAGTTTTTCGGTGACGATGTGCTATTTATAGAAGAAAACCAGCAGCATACCCATGTTGCGAAATAACGCTACTCGCTGCAAAAGATATACGGGGTGTGTCCGTATGCAATGAAAGCGCGATATTTACCTTCCACTAGGTCCAAATGTTGATGAATTCGAACCTCATCTAGAGCACCGAGGTACGCTAATCCCGGGGGCAGACCCTGTGGCACAACTACACCCTGCGGTAATCCCATCTGAGGCTGTTGCATTTGGTTCGCCATGTTTACTTGTACGTTATCTGGCGAAGCTGTTGGGTTTGACATTGTGACTTAAAAATTCTATTTATACTGACGAATAAACTACGGGGTACCCTTGCACTTCAAGACAATCACAATTTAACCCAATTTCAGCCGTCTTCTCTTATCTCTCTCTCGTTTGATGACTGAATAATAAACATCCGGGTCATTGAGCACTTGACGCGTGGATCCGCCGAAATATGGGTAACATTCAATTGATTTGATTGGGTAGCTCAAATCAGGTAGCGTTTTCGGACATCAGACGGTTTCAATATAGTTCAAGTCCATGTGATTTCGGTCCTAAGAAAATTAAACCCCAAAGTGGCCGTCCGAAATAAGTGTCTGAAAAATAAAAAAAAATATCCTCAATGATTGTGGGTAAATTTGCCTTATTATTTTTTTAACAGTTGATAAAGGATAAAAAAGATAAAATCAGGTAATTTAAAAATTCTCTTTGAATCAAGTGGATGTCAATGATTCGATCTTCAACAAAAGCCATGCATTATAAAGTTTGGCGAATGAGATCGAGTGTATCTCTGTGTTAAACTTTCTTTACATGGATAATAAATTTTGAAAAAAAAAGGGTGGGGAAACATACTCGAACAAGCCCGGGACACCGGTTAGGGGGCAGTAGTATGACTGTGCAGATTCCTTTCAACTTTCGGCAAAAAAGTGGTCGACCCAGCTTAATTCTAGAATATTAATTTTTCCCTATATCGTTTTTTTTTTCTGCGAGCATAATTCAATAATTCAGAGTCCAATTTTATTTTATTAAATCATCTTTTCAAACATTCGTTTGGTTTTTAAAAGAGAATATTAATTTGGCGATATCGAAAAATCCATTTGAATTTTGATGGCACAAAATGATTTTTTTTAATATCAGAAGTTCGAATTTTTGATATAAAAATGATTTTCTGATATCAAAAATTCGAATCTTTGATACAAAAAAATTCCGTTTATTCTTTGTTATTAGAAAATGAATGTTTAGTATAAACCAAAGAAAAATAAATAAAAAGTAATCAAAATTCTGATATCAGAAAATACATGAAAAATATCAAAACGGTGCCTCATTTATATAATATCAAAGTAAATCATCCACATTGACATAAAGACTCTGCACAGGAGACCGACGTAATATTGTCTGGAGCCCAGCATTGTGACGTCATGGCATACAACGTAACAATTACATTATCTTATCTACCAAACAAAAGGGCAGTGTAAATGGAGAGTATAAAAATTTATTTGCTTTTTTTTTTATATGAGAATAGTGCAACTACTTTTATTAGATGTAAGCTTAGTATACTCGATCCACCCTTTAACCCTTGCGTCTCTCAGAATACTAGAACCCCATAATTCGGTTGTTCATTGAGCCCGGCTCGGAATGGATCGAAAACATGAAAAGGCTGCTTGGAATTTTATGCTGTATAGACGAGAGAAACGTATCTCCCTTTCACATCAATAAGTAACAATTCATGTGTTCATTCTCCAATTTAAGCTAGCAGTCCATATTTAACTAATATACCCTACATACATAATTCCCAAATCAAATAATATGCTATAGGAATTGATATCAGTGTGGATTAGTAAGTTTTTATTAATACTCAAAAGAAACATATTTCTTTTAATGTTTGAAAAATCAAGGTCCCGAATTTCACTTAATAATGATCTACTCAGTTATTGCGTATTTGAATTTCTTTCAACCTCGACATATCTTTTCATCAACCAGTCAAACTAAAACTACAGTTTCCAGTGTGGCCAAGGATGACATTGTTTACCACAAAGCAGTACTCTTTTTTGAGTCTATTGCCATCACAGTATAAATCAGTGTGACGGTGTCATCATTTTTTTCTTTTTGCTTTTTTCAAAACTCATTTACTGCTCGTCATCTTCAGATTTTTTTATGAAATAAGAATTTATAGCGAGTAATTATTGGTTTCCTCGATGTTTAAAATGAAACTGGACATGTTAAATAAACTCTGTTATCCTTTATATAAATATAAATTTCACAATGACACTATTGTTATATGAAGTCAATACCAATTTAAAAAAAAATACAGTCTTAAAAATGAATTAATGCATGTTTGCTTTTATTCATTATTTCAACGAGCCGGAAAAAAATTGCACAAAATTGTGTAAGACATCATAAAAACACACACAATTTGAACGCAACAATCAATGTGACGTAACTACAACAAAAGTGGATGCAGATGTCAAATATATTGCTGGTAAAAATCACGACAATTTCGTTTATTTTGCTATTTTTCTTAGGTGTAAGTAGAAAATGTTTATAGATATGGCTTTTTGTAGAAAATCATGGGTGTTATATTGGATTTTGGTGACGAAGTGGTAAAATACATGGTAAGTTGTTTAGCAGAAGTAACACATCTTGACTAAAAATGTCGAGGAAAAAAACCCATCTTTTTTTCATTGAAAATCTAGACCACAATATAATTGGAATATATTAACCCCCCCCCCCCCTTGAAAAAAAATGAAATTTTATGAGTGTTTATTTGAAAATTTAAAACGATTTTTAATTAAATAAAAAAGAAAGGTTTTCTTACAACTACATTTTTGAAATTATGATTTTTAGAATACAAAATTGGAAATCCTCAAATTTGCCTACAACTAGGCTGAATATTATCAATTTATTTCTATATACGTTACACTGTTTTAGAATTTGTTTTAACGAAGATCTTGCATATTGAAACAACTTGGAAACATAAACTCCATATGAAAGTGATTATGGTACATGTATATATTGCTACATAATCAAGTTGGTGATAGTATTTAGAAAAGCTGAAGTCATCACATTTATCAATAAGTTTTGTTGTAAGGTTACCAAACATGTAAACAATCATCTTCCAGCATCAAATTTGAAATTCCATGTCAACCAATTTTAGTCTTATGAAATACAAATCGAAAATGAATCTATTCATATATGGTATATGCAACTAAATGGCTAAACCCCCCCCCATCCCTTTATGTTTTTGAAGTAAAAAATAGACTGTGCATATTTTAATCTTTTTATTACTGTATTTGATTTTTATTAATATCAGGAATTAAAAAAATAATAAATACAAAATTCAGAAGAAAGAAAAACAGCAACCATCTGTTACAAAAAAAGGTGTAAAAGAGATACAAAAATGGAAAGAGATTATGTGTATCAAACAACATATAGATGAATAAATAACAATACTTTCATGGAATAAATAGAACACCTATAAGTTACATGAAGAAAGAAAACAAATTATGTCAATTAAAATATGATTACTCATGATACATGTAAATCTACAAAAGTGTATGCCACATTTTTATTTAGAAATTGTTAATAACAACATCTACTCATATATGTACAAATATTGATAAAGTACAATCCCATTATGTATCATGCGAAAATAAAAAAAAAGCAACTTTCAACATGTACATTGAGCTTATAATGAAATGCAAAAAAATCCCAACAAAAATGGATTTTGTAGAACTGAATGAAATATAACATCAATATTAGTAATACATGTACAAATACAAAGTGCAAATAGTTAAATCACAAAATGACTCTGGAATGTTTTGATTCACAATCTAAGACTTGAAGTCCTATTGGACGGAAAAATGTAAACATGTAATATCAATATACACAATTCTGAACACTTGTCACATTGCACTAAAACCATTTCAAATTTCAGTGATATTTCATAAACACTCACTGACACAAAGTTATTGTATTTAGTAACTGAAAAATTAAGTACATTGCTAAAAATATTTGAAGAAAAACTTTTGGCAATTGAGAAACTGCTATCGGAAAAATTATTAATTTTAAAAATCATTTAATCAAATTCACATGAAATATGCCTAGGTGAAAATAACAGGTCAAACCTTGATTATTGTCGAAACTATTTCTATAAACAAAACCTATTGACGTCATGAATGTATATGGATAAAGCACTACTGTAGCATTAAATATGTGATGTACAACATAAAAATTTTACTAAGATAAATTGTGATGATTCATTTTTGTGATTAGAAAAAAAAACCCCAAACAGATGGGTAATTTTTACATGCCTGTGCAAACATCTTCGACATTTTATAGAAGTTTGATATTAAAAATTGAGGAAAAAAATGTTTTTTGTTTTATTTTTATAATTATTTCAAAGACAAGAAATCTGACTACAATTATCACAAACATTTAAATCATGGTTTTGCTATTGTGCTTTCTCTGACAATATCTCACTCATCTGTTCCTCTTTTATAACCCCCCCCCCCCTTCAAAAAAAAGGACAGGAAAAAAAATGGACGGATTTCACTGTAGTCAAAGTTTCACAATCTCAGGAGACAATATGTGTATAGAGTACCTATATAACAAGTATCTGTGCATTGACTGGTTGTGCTTATTTTATTAAACATTCATTTTCCTACACCACTTTGACTTAGAAAAAAATGTTGAAACATGTATAATTATTGACTTCATTAGTTTAAGACATGCAAAAAAAATGTAACAATTTACTAGAGATACCCTGTTGTTTACTGACAAAAAATGTCCCCAGGAACCCCTACTATTATGACTGTGTCTGGATACTGTTTTGTGAGTTTAATCCCACAATGCATTGGTCCATCCTATGATATGGAGCATCCCCAAGAAGAAGCATATCCTGTGTCCACTTCAGGCGACACCTCTGTTGGTGGTTCCTCATACTCAGAAGGGAAGTACATCCTTAAATTTAAAGACAGATACTGATTACGGGAAGTACATCCTTAACGAACAAATACTGATTAGGGGAAGCAAAACCTTAAATTAAAGACAAATACTGATTTAGGGAAGCACATCCTTAAAATCAAAGACACATAGTGGGAGTGCATTCATAAAATCAAAATCACTGATAAACTAAACAAAGTCATGTTTCAGTAAGAGTTCAGTACAATATGGCATTAAAAATCCTGGTACTTATGAGTTTTTTGAACCTCTACAAATGGGCTTATAAAGAATTCTCAATTACATGTACAAGTACGTAATTTGCAATATTCCTATGTTTTAAACTGTACATATCATAAACTTCTTGTACATGTATATTATTTATTATCAACCCTTGTGCTTCTCTGTAAACATGTTTTAGTGCATTTAAAATTCATGGTTTTACAGAATTTGAAAGAAAATGAATGTATCTTCATGTACCTGATTGTTGAGAGATGGTAACGCCCCATATTTCGTCTGATAGACATATCAATCTTGTCTTCCAGAACAGGTGTACTGTAGCCATCAATGTAAATCTGGTATTGAACGGTTTCCACACCAAAGGGGGGCACCTCTGTTAGTGAACAAAGGGGGAAATACTTTTAAAATGAACTAGCTGAATATAAAATGCATTTTTAAGTTAATTAATTTGACAAGCTTTTAGAACATTGTAAATCTTCCTTCAATGTTACACTTTAGGCATTGACAACTTAGTTGGTTTAAAAATAAAATCTTTTTTTGAGTTATGACAGCTCTGTATTCTTGCCATTTTAGATGTCACTTTTAGTATCCCTCCCCCTACACCCCCCCTTTTATAATTGGTTCATTTATTTCATTCATTCAGATTATTTCCTTACTTGCAAAGTCCATCCATTTTGTCAGTCTCATCATTGTCTTAGACCAGGATTCGAACTCGCGACCATACACTCGGACGGGGACAAACAGCCTGGTGGAGAGATTGAGGGACTTGTAGGGCTGTTCTGCAGATTTGGAGGCGTTGATCTGGAAAAATGTTCTGAGGACTTTGCAGTATCTTGTCTCAATGTGCGCTGGTTCTGAGCTAGTGCAATCCTCATGCTCAATTTTCATGAAACCTGTAAAATAAGGAGAACTCTGAGGAAGTTCAAAATATAGAAGCTCACAAATTTAAATACCCGGTATGCAAGTAAACCAAAAACAACCAGCATTTCTTTTTGTTCTCTTTATCTTGATCATTGTATTAAATGCATTTCAAGTTATATGTTTGACAGAGTATTTTAATGCATTGGTCATTAGCAGCAAAACAGAGCAGGTGCCCTGCCATTTCACTCATTTCAGCAGCAACAAAACAAGATTTATACAATAGTGATGATTCCTTGCTATTTGTATGAGATTTTTTTTTTTCATTATATAGTTACACAGTTTTGCATACCTCTTGAATCCATCACAAATTTTACATTGACACTCTGTAGATTCAATACTCTGATGTTCTGAAAATGAAAACATTAAACAGTAAAGCCAACACCATTTATATGAATTGAAATTCTTAATAGCTATACGAACTGTATGAAATATGAACGATTTTTATAACACATTATGTAGAAAAACTCTGAACATTCTATTTGATTTCTTAATGTAAATGTGGAAGATTTACACAACTTTTTGCATAATTACTAACAATAAGCCAAGAATGCAGTTTGTATCATAGAATTATGAGAAATGTACCTTCTGCTTCCTTAGAAACATGCCCATTTTTGCCACAACCCTTCTGAAGGGCAAAAACTTGATTGATGTTCCAAATGAATTATCAGCAACGTCTGGTTGTTCGTCATGGAAACCTAAAGAACATTACCTTTTCTTTAATGAATAGTTTCACAAAGTAAATTAATTCAAGATAAAAGTGCAAGTAAAATGATATAATATTAATAATTACTCAAAAAAAAAAAAATTACACAAGTAGTTTATGTATAACAAAAAATTATGCTCAATTCCTGATAAAAACATCCCCCTTGTTCCAACAATTCCACCAATTTTTTTTTCAGTGTTAACAATACATTATCCTAATATTGCAAGAAAAAAGTCCAAAACTTGTGTGTGAGTGGGTGTTTTTAACAATGTTCAATAATATTAAATAATTCACAAAAATTAAATTCATACATGTAATTATTTTAAAGTTTTGAAGTCAATGCTGTAATTATACTTGACTATTGAAATTTCAATTAGAAATATTCTATCAGCTTTAGTACACACATATAAATCATATATTTATTATACTTACCGAGAGTGACATATTGTGGTTTTCCTTTGATGTAGTAAATCCTCAAGCCATGGACGACAGTTCTAGTCTTCTGTCCATGTTCTGCCCAGCAAGTTTCATCTGGATCCACTGACAGTAGTTCACCAAAGTCTGTTGAAACTCTGTATACCACTGTCTCCACATTTAGAATATTTCCTGTTTAAATTTAAACAAAAATCTTTAGAAATAAAAAAAGTTAAAACTGTGTTCCTAGTAAATCACCATGCCAATGTATATAAGCATGTATGGAAGATTTCATTTAGAGAGGTAAGGAAATTATACTGGAATTTGATGCCATTCATTAAAGGTTCCATGATCATGTAATAGCTGAGAAACAACTCTCAATCAAATAAATGGGAATAATTTTGTCATAAAACTCAAGTTAAAAAAGGAAATTCGTGTAAAAACAAAAATTTCCCCACATTAAGGGACTGAAATTTTGTGCATTTTAACTACATGTATATTAAAATTATTTAGACTTCTTTCAAAAGAAAAAGAGTGTTCAGAATGAACAAAGGGATAAGGAATCTTGAATTAAAAACTTTCCTTCATGTATTTACAACAGATGGTTCCTTAGACATTATCATTGAAAACCCATGGTCGATCTCGCATATGCTTATTGCCCAATCAATAAACGTATGCAAGATTGACTGTGGGTTTTCCGAGGATAGTTGAAAATTTACATAAACATTTTTCATCCTTGTAACTGTACTTCCTCTTACCTGGCAGAGGGTTCTTCATTATCTGTTTGTTTAGATTTCCAATCATATCTGACAGCTTCACCCCTTCTGATACGTTGATACGAGATTCATACTGTCCCTGCATTATGGCTGTTTGTCGTCCTGGTAAAGCTGAGGTGTACCCAATTTCTTCAACAGGAATGTCAGGGGAGGGTCTTGGTACCAACCATAATCTTTTAAATAAAGAACATGTCTAGTTCAGATAAAGTTTATGTTATTTTGTTGCCTAAACAATTACAGTTGAACCGCAGTGTCTCAAAAACAGATATCTTGAATACCATGGATATGTAGAAGTGAATTGGAAGGCCCAATCACTTATTCTTGAATAACCCTCAACATCATGAACACTCCAATATCTCTAAGTTTTTTATCAGTCAAGATAACAAGGTTTGACTGTAATTGAAAACTTATTTTCAAAACAACAATTTATTCATATATAAAAAAATCACTTACAGATATAATAATTTAAAGTAATTACACTTTTCTCCATATAATTATATATTAAACATGGTGCTCTTTATTCTAAATAAACAAAAACTTTCACTTAAAAAATATTACACTGGCCTAAACACTGACAAGGCAAATTTTGCAATATTTACAAGGTTTGTTACATCAACAAACTTACCTTAGACCTGCTAGGAATATATTAGAGCCATAAGCTGATTCCATGTAGTAAACATGATCTGTATCAATGTTTTCTTCTAATCCAACCTTAAAGACAACTGTTTCGCATTTCCACAGCATCTGGCGTGGATTCTCCTTTAACCATTGATTTGCTCTATCAATTAGTGTCCTGGAAGAGGAAAAGGAATATATTATTCCTTAATATCTAGATTGAATTCATTCAACTGTAAACGTAATACTAATTTTCTTGGCTTTCACATTTTAGTGCCTTTTGTGCTGCTTCTTGCCTGATAAATTTATATACATGCTAAAATATAATTCAAATGAATACATGTAATTTTTAAAACCCCAGTGTGATAACTTATGATTTTACTAATCAACTGAAGAGGGCAGTTGAGCTAAATTTTGAGTGCACTTTTATGTGCACATATGTATGTGTAAAGATCGACCATTTAATTTTATATCCAGAATTTCTTTTACCACTACTTTTACAAAGAAGATTTACATTCTGGATTTTTTTCCCCCTTGGATTTTAGAAAACAAGGCAGTGTTTTCCTCTTTATTTCAAAGCAAAGGATTAGAGATCAATTATAACACCTACAGTTGAGATTGTATGACAAATATTTTTTTAAAAAATCTAACAGGTCTTTACTCTTAGCTTCATTTTTATCAATGATTTGAAGAGGTAAATTTGTAAGGTAGTTGATTTTGAGAAAAAACATTGAACAAGTTTGACTATAATATCAATAACCAGTTAAAAATACAGTGATATATCTACTAATTTTCAAAGGAATATACGTTACTTTGTATATGAAAGAACTGACCCAAATCGAGAGTACTGAGGTGCTTGGTCTTTAGTTTCTGCTCTCAAGAGAAGTTCAGGAATAATATCATGGTGTGTTACTGGTGGAATGCATTCCTTGATTTCTTCGTCATTCATGGAGAATGCACCATTAACTGAGCTTTCTTTTTTCTGTGCTCCTGAAGATATTTCTTGCAGTGGTATGGATTGATTTTCAGGATTTTTCGGAGGTATGTTTGGATTTTCATTTTCTTGGTTTATGCCAGTACTGGAACTGTTTGATTTCTCAACAGCAATATTTTCTTCCTGAATTGGAGTCTCAACACTTGCCATGTCTATAAATTAAAAGAACTTCTATTATACAATTTGATAGAACTAATTTCAGTCCACTACCTTTAAATCTTAAATTTTGAATACCCACCATCCCTTTTTTTTCTTCACTACAATTTTAATTGTAGCCACTTGAAATGAACACCATTTCAAGAAGAATGCACCAAATTATAGGAGCTTAGACACAAATTTTGAAGTAAATATTTTCTCAAATTTTCTGCATAATATCATGACTTATATATTGCAATATTTACATTCGCTGTGTTTTTCTACTAAGCCAACTGTGAAATTGATTTGAATACCATTTTTGTGGTTATATACATATGTGTCGAAATATACACAGAAAACTTGCACTTGTATGATGTCTCAATAAGGCTGCAGTGACATTAGTAAAAATGCAATGATAAAGGGCATCAAGAAATTCAAATATTCATTATATTGAGTATATTTTTGCTTTCAAACATTTAAAATGTAAATATAAAGAAAGTTTTAAGTTTAGTGTGAATTATTGATGTGTAAATCACACAGACTTGCATGTAGGCATATTTTCCATGCAGTCCTAGCTTAATTAGATAATCTAAGTTGTAATAAATTAATTGTAGATTTTTTAAAAACGTTTTTTTTAAGTCAATGGACAGTTGAATATTGAAATGCAAGGAACGACTAAAAAATATGTAAATTGTAATAGATATGGGCATTTTCTTAATATAACCAAGAGTCAAATATCTTTGAATGTTTGCAATAAACCAACTAAGATAACATTTAAATATATTTAAATTTAGGTCAAAATACAATACCAGGATAGAACTTCTATATTCTATTAGAATGGTAAAATTTATCAAGTCAAATATTACCTATTTTTTCTTTCTAAACAAAAAAGTAAGAAATACCTGTCTCTTGTAAGCTTTATCCTAAGAAAATGATCTAAAATATCTGCGCAATGTCCAGGCGTCCAATATTGTTTAGACTTGAAATATCATGTTTTGGAAACGCTCAATGTAACATATCTGCTTGATTAGCTATAGTCAGAATCTTTTCTGGTTAAGCGTTTCAGTGATTGGGGCTACAGACCATTTCAAGTTTTACTAAATAACGCAATAAAGCAGGAGCAAGAGCTTTAAACTTAAAAGTTAATCGACTTCATTAAAATTCTATTGATACAGAATTTGTATACATATGTAAAACTCATCATGGATTGAAGAATATGATTTTAATTTGAATGAATATTTTTGTTGTTGAGAATATTATTGTTTTTAAAAATATAAACTTTTTTCGTTTATTAAACCATTCGCGCATGTGTAACGTGAAAGAGGAAGTGGTCATTTTCGGAATTTTGAGAAAATGACAATAATTGAAGATGCGGGGATTTCGTTATGATTGAGATCACAAAATAGAGGTGAAATGCAATGTGTTTTTATTACAGCATACACAGCGTTCATTAAATTAAGATAATTTCTAAGCATCACTTTGGAAAATGATTTCTATCTGCTCAATAACCGACACTTTTCTTGCTAACTTGGTGACATGTGTTACATATGTAGATCAACTTTACTTGACAACTGATACTTTTGTTTTAAAAAAAGGAAAGATTTAAGATTGGAATTCATTTATGATTTATGCTGTGACAACCTTGATAGAGATTTAAGAGATATAGATATATTATCCGTTCTGTTCTCTGTACCATGTGTACTCTAATAATTCACAATTTGATAAAGTAAAAATAAATGAGAACCAGGTATGAATCCTATCTGTGAGTTTTGAGAGAAAAGCAAGTGTTATGCTCAACTAACAGGTATGATTTTTAGTGAGTAGTGAGTGGTTAGATTCATAAAGCTCATGGGTACTATAGGATTCATGCCTATTTCTCACATCGTTGGAAACCCACGGTCGTTCTCATGCACTTATACTTATTATAGATATCATCATCAGAGTTCTAGGAAGAGTTTTTATTGTAGATATAACTAGTACATAATTTTTCTTAACATATTTCAGACAAGATGGGTTATGAACTCAATCGCTTTCAAGGTGATGTTGATGAAGAACTTGTTTGTCCCATATGTAGTGGAGTTCTAGAAGAGCCTTTACAGGTAATTTGAAATTATGTGATGTAGTCGAGCTTAATGTAAATTTCAAAGAAAATTTATATTTGCGCAAACAAATACTACTGTACTGTTAGTCTGACGAATACAAATTTTTTCCTGAGATGTTGAAAAAAGAGGTACATTGTATTACCTCATGAAAAAATGCCCATGAATCCTTAGCCCTTTTCATTTCCAAGTAAAAAAAAATGCAATATTAATTTTTTTTCTTGCATTGTACAAAAAATGCACTGTGTTCAATTGTTGAGCATATATGGAGCTTATTTACATTACATGTACTTTCTTGCCCATATCTTTTCAGGCCCCGCAGTGCGAGCATGCTTTTTGTGGAGCGTGTATACAGGAGTGGTTGACTAGGCAGCCCACATGTCCCGTGGACAGGAATCCCATCACCCCCAACCAGCTGAAGCCTGTCCCACGGATCCTCAGAAATCTCCTCTCTCGTCTACAGATTGCCTGCGATAATGCTACGTATGGCTGCACGGCTATAGTCAAATTAGACATGTTGTCAGCGCACATACAGGAGTGTGAACATAACCCGAAAAAGCCTGTACATTGTGAAAGTGGGTGTGGTATTGTTGTCCCTAAGGATGAATTAAAGGTTTGTTAACTGTTTATCACTTAAATTCTCACAACACCTTACTGTTGTGAGATACTAATATTTTATTCATAAATGGGACAATATTTTAACAATTTATGGTTATTTTTTTATATAATGGCTAATAGTACTGTTATATGCAAGATTTGAAATTATTTTTAGCAGACAGTCTGTAGTATTTATGCAAAAATGTAGTCTCACAAATAATAATTGACACGCAGGACATATATTCACTTTTATTGCATTAACCATCCCTAAAACTTGAAAACGGGGTTTGTTAAAGTGGCAGATAATTTTATGCACAGGATCACAATTGTGTTCGCGAGCTGAGGAATCTGGTTCAGCAGCAGGCATCAAGGATCACAGAAATGCAGACAGAAATTACAGAACACAAATTAAATATAAGCGAACAAAAGAGGGAACTTCAGTTGTTAAAAGTGAGTTTCTAAGAATATGATTTTACTATAGATACTAGTTTTTTACAGATTCAAATGTGTCAGGGTCATCTACTTGTTTTAGAATAACTGCTTTCAAATTGCAAATCAAACAGTGTTCCGAGACTTTCTTGAATTTTGGCATAAAACTGTCTCAAGGGAAAGTTATAACATCAGTTCATATCTCAAACTCTGTTGAATTTTCTTTAGGAATACATGAGATCTATGAGAGTATCTAATCCAAGAATGAGAGAAATACAGTCAGAGATGGAAAATGCTGACGTTCTAAGGTAGGACCAAATGTGAACAGTCTCATTATAGCATATAGCTTATATCAACACATGTACTGCCTTTTAGGGGCAATCTAATGGGAAGCATTGAAAAACCCACGTTCATGAAATAATATACTGTATCACTGTAGATTCCTTATTTTATGTGAGTATTTAATATTGCAGAATGGCCCTTACATGTCAGGCCAAAATAAAATTATAGTTTGTTTGGAATTGCCTCCCGCCTCATTGAAATGCCCCCTCCTGAAAAAATTTTATTGACCAAAAGTAGGAAGATTTTTTTTTATTTAATCAATTTTTATGCCCATTACATGTATCACATGCACCACACAAAACACTGAAATATAGTACATGTATCAGATCTCTGTAAAATTAGTTTTTTTGTTGATGGTAGATACTTTTTTAAAAAGTCAGAAAATGTATAAATTTACTGTTTACTGAGATTTTATCAAAAATTTAAAATATATCTTCTATTAAAAAAAAATAATAATTTCCCTCCCTCCCTCCTGTGTCTGAAACCCTTCAGGCAGCAATTCCAAACAAACAATTTTTCAAGGATGGCCTCAAATTGTGAGAGCAATAATTTGCAGGTGGAGGGTTGATCAAAAGACTTGATAAAGATTTAAGAACCTTAAAAATCAAAGTGAATTACTTTATTTTGCAAGTGCTGCTTCTTTCAAAATTTCTTGATTATCAATTCCCCACTTATCTCTCGGAATATTAAGTACATGTACTGTAGTAATAGTTTCACAAAGAAATAAGGTATTGATTCTTCTCTCAGTGTTCTGCTAGTGTATGTTTGAACAAATGTCTAATATAAATGTTTAATAATTAATGCAACACCGAATAAAGTATTTGGGAAAAAAAAATTGTTTCAATTAAATGTTTATATGAATAAAATTCACTGTGGTAGTTTACCTGTTTACCGTTTTTTTTTCTTTCTTGAGAGTAAAAAAAAGTGATTTGAAATGATCTATTATTTAATATTTTCCATCATTTTTTAGATGGGTGAACAGTTTACAGACTGCCCGGGTAACCCGTTGGGGTGGTATGATCTCTACCCCTGATGCGGTGCTACAGGCGGTCATTAAGAGGGCCCTGATTGACAGTGGCTCCCCTCCCCACATTGTTAATGAACTCATGGAGAATGCACATGAACGAAGATGGCCCCATGGTCTCAGTACTCTGGAAACCAGACAACTCAACAGGAGGCAGTATGAAAATTACGTCACAAAAAGAATTCCAGGTTTGTGATCAGATGTTGGGATTTTAATTTGAATAGTTTTATTGATAAATGGCGGTTACTTTTGTAAATTTCAATCATGGTACAGTTGGGCTTTATTAAGTAAATAAGAAGTTATTTTTAAATAAGAATGATATAGGGTCAGGGATATATAATACATAACGTTAGCCTTTTCACTTCACTGTAAATTTGCCAATACCTTGTAGCCTAGAAATATTTAAGGTCATATACAAGTCAACAATTATGTTACATATGAAGTTATGATCAGAGAATGTGTATTAGATTGAAGATTTATTTGGAAAAGATCATTGTTGCAGAAAAATATGAAAGTCTTTATATTCTCTAGTTTTCTCTGCACTGATTAAACAACATTTCTTTCTATCAATAATTGTTAGAGAATTTTTCAAAGCCCAGAGGTGAGGAGCATGTTGTGTGTATCAATGAAAGATCAGTCTAACTTTATTCTGAAATTCCAATTTTAGGTAAACAAGCTGTGGTGGTGATGGCCTGTGAAAATGAACACATGCCTGAAGATTTGATAATGGAGCCAGGGCTGGTCATGATATTTGCTCATGGAGTAGAATGACCAGCAAATGTAAGATTTTGACAGTAAAAAAGTTTCTAGTTTCTAACAATATAAGGAAGATATTGCTCTTTTTATCATTATGAAATTTTTCAAAAAAATGTTTTCACTGAAAATATTTTTTGTTAGAAAACTAGATATTTTAAAATTATATGTTATAATCTAGATTTAATTCATTTTTTAATATAATTTTTTAGAATATTTTATTTCAATCTTCCTTGCCTGTTGATGATTTGATGTTTTGGTTAAAATTTCCAAAAATTGTGAGGCATATTCTTTTCTTGAAAAAAAAATGATAATCAAGTTCTATTCTTTTTTTTTCCAGGAATGAGCAAAGATCTGTGATAATCTGTGATTTTTTCTGTGAAAGGGTAGATTTTTAAATGAAGTTGTCAGAACAGACAAGTGCTTTCACATCTAGTAACAGATCATGTTCTAGATTTTCACAAAACGTTATATACATAAATATATTGCTGTGAATGAGAAAAAAAACTAACTGATTAAGTTCAGTGTTATGGACAAATGGTGCATTAATGTTAAAAAATTGACAGTGAATATTACTGGTAATAAAAACCAGTATGTGATTTTTCTGATTCATGTAGTGTGTGTATCGGTATTGTTTGTACAAAGTGTAGACTTCATCAAGACAAGTTTTATCTCTGTTAGAACTGAATGCTGTTTGTTCCTAAATTTATTTTGTTACAGTTTTGAAAAAAGTGAGGGGAGGGAGGGGTTGAGTGTGAATATTTTGTTGATCAGAGATTACTGAAAGGCAAAATGTTTGTATTTAGTGCACTAGTATTTATATGTAACAGTAATAGTGACTTGGTAATGTAGAGTCTTGTGGCAAATTGATAGCAGAAAACATTACATTGAATGATCCTATGTATGTTGACTTCTTTTCCAATTAAAAGATTTAGCAGGGATAAGTTAATAGCAACATAACAATTATTGTTCTCTTATTTAGCTTGATCAATTCATTTAAATTATATTTTTTAATGGAATTAAAATCCTTAGCTAGGTTTTGTGCTTTAAGTTAGAATATCATACGATCAAAAAACAATTCAAATGAATTTCACGTTTTACCATTGAAAATCTGTCACACCCTGCTGTCTTTTACAGATATTTATAAACTACTGTAAATGGATATCATCTAATTTTTTATTTAGATTTTTAAATGTAAAAAAAATTATTGCATAATGTATATGTAAACTTAACTCTGCATCACTGTAATTGCTGTTCCATGACATAAGAGTTGTAAATTTCATTGGTTGATACGATGCAAATGAATTCATTGGTTTTCTTGTAATTTGTAAATACATGAATGTTAAAGTTAATGCATTTACAAAAAAGTCATTGTGTATTCTTGACTTTCATTTGTTGCATTCAGCCACAATTCTTGTTTAGATAAAAATAAACTGATGAAAATAAAACCTGTGTTGTTAAAGTAATAGATATATACTGCAATTTTGATAAGTTTATGGAAGTCAAATACATATCTCAACTGTTTTGTTTAACTAAAGTGGATAAAGGACTTTTTTGCTGATCTTTGCATTGGATCTTGACTATACATGTATTTATATCAGAGACATCTGATAATTATTCTCTGATGTATGGAAATTTTTATAGGAAAAATTTTAGCGATAAAGAGGCATGTTTCTTATGCAGATGTAAAATTTTGCTTGCACAAAGGTATGCCAGTAATTTTAGCAGAACTTTTTATGCAGACTCCTTCAAAACCGCTAAAATTAGCCATTTTTGCACCCAGCTAAAAACTCCTGCTGTAAGATATACTAAACCAAAATTTTTATTTAATTAATGGATGTTTCAAGTATTCTCTTTTGACACATTATGGTTAATGAATTTCATAGCTGACGAATAAAAGTGATTTTTTTCATTTATTTTTTTATGATAGAATATGGGGGGAAAAAACCTGGGTTTTCAGGAACTATGATTATTTAACCGGAACAGCACGAGTAATCCAATTTTGAATTTTATAATATGCAAATCTTGGTCTTTGAGAAGCTTGCATGATCATGTAAACCGGTAACTGGAAATTCCAGAAGCCCCCCGTTTTTTGGAGAATACCCATACAGAAGGGTAGAAGCCCCAATAAAGTGGTAGAAGCCCCATAAAATTGAATGATTTGGGGTACATAAAACCCTAAGGTGATGCTTAAAAGACTGATATTGATATCCGTAAACTTTTATAGCCAATTTTACCTCAAAGTCGACAGAAATCGGGCGCCATTTCTTCTTTTCTTCATATACCGTACACCACGCCCGATCTAAAATCGCGATCGCTGATTAAATCATTAGCGTAATCTTGATCAAAAGTGAATAATATAATATATGATTTTTATTTTCAAAAAAAAAAAAAAAATATGAAAGGAAAGTTAAGAATATAAACGAAGCATTAAATATTTACACATTTCCTAAATGAAATAAAATAAAAATTATGAACATATTTCATGGCCTACTTGAATACTTTTATACACACTGGTTTGTACCTACCAAAGAGAATTTTATATCGAAAATCATTATGGAAAATATGAAAATATTTGTATAGCTGATGTGTACTGTTACATAAAAACGTTGTGATTTAACCTGTTGATAGACATTACAGTGAAAATACTAATTGATTGATTTTTTAATGAATTTAACTAGGCAATTAATCAATTAATAAAATTCCTTTTTTTTTTTTAATTCCAATCATTTATAATATATAATTAAGTTAAATTAAGTAATTAATCAAGTTGTTAATTTATTTAATTTCTAAGGTTTTTTTCTTTCTTTCTATGTTTATTTAAATTTGAAATTCAGTATTCATGCATTCATTATTATTTTCCAGTTACTTAGATTTGTTGTTTTTTTTGGGGGGGGGGGGGGGGTTCTGTTTTATTTGGGGGAGGTCTTTTTTTTTATTATTTTTTTTTTTGTGTGTGCATGTAATAGAAAAAATTATATTCATTGATATTAGAAAGCAATATGTATCCATTAGAATGAAATTATTAGAATCCAGGTTTATGAAATAAAAAAGTTTCATAAAAAATTAATAAAATGTGCATAATTGCATATGCACTTGTAAAGTGGGTATTATGAGAATATGGTGAGAATATTATTTAAACATCAGCTAACTGTGTTGTTTTGTACTGGGATAGAGAGGCACCCCTGTATATGTGTGTACATGCACTATATACACAGCTGTTGACACTTGGTCAAGTTGACAATAAATTCCTTTTGTTCAAACACCTGTTCTCAGCTAGTCTGACCAACCCCCCTCTGGCAGGGCATGTGTATATACACTGATCATTAACTAAGTTCAATTGTTCTTGACTTTCATAATTATTGAATTGTAAAATAAATGATTTTGTAATATGATCTTCTTTTTAGATACTGGTGATATGTTTTAAATAAAATTTCATTTTAAGGACTTAAGCACACACATAAGGAAAATATGAATTTTGATAATTTTGATACTAATAATAATGATAAATTAATAAAGACCTTTTAAATTAGTAATACCTGAATAATATTCATAGTTTCCTTATGTTCCCAGCTCTAGCCACGTGGAGGCCTCCGTAATTGTAGAGCCATGATTTGAATTTTGAAACAAAAATATTAAAGCCAAAGGACCGAAAGATGACCGAAAGATAAAAAGAAAATAAAAAACTTAAAAAAAAAAACATACTTTATCATTATTCCTAGTCAATCTTTTGTTCATGTAAAAACATATTACAGCCTAATGCAAGTAATTGACAATAAATCAAGAATTATAAAAAATTTCATAGAAAGGAATTTATAATTCAATTAGCAACATTTAAAAAAGAATTATGTTCCTAACCTAACTTAACCTAACACAACACCAAACAGTATTCACTGGTCAGCACCCGTCTGGCGGGGGAAGAATACTGCCTGATATTAACCCTATTCTAAGTTCTAACCTAACACAACACCAAACAGCAATCACTGGTCTGCACCCGTCTGGCGGGGGAGGAATACTGCCTGATACTAACCCTATGCTAAGTTCTAACCTAACACAACACCAAACAGTATTCACTGGTCTGCACCCGTCTGGCGGGGGAGGAATATTAAATTCAACCAATATGTGCTGAGTTCAAAAAATACCTTCTCAGCACAAACAAAAGGGTACTGATACATAATGTTGCAAACTCATATTGGGGCACTGGTTGCAATG
Organism: Saccostrea cuccullata; assembly: GCF_032062105.1. Lineage (NCBI taxonomy): Eukaryota > Metazoa > Mollusca > Bivalvia > Ostreida > Ostreidae > Saccostrea > Saccostrea cuccullata. Next base: position 28,602 of record NW_026937285.1, read on the forward strand.
GCAAAGGGAAAAATATTCAAGGTAAACTCCTAATGCACTTTAGGCATAAAATGGCCAATGCAACCAGTGCTCCATCAGTAAGTTCCCCTACAGTTCCAGCACCCATCACAACAGCAGCTTCATCAATTCCTCACCCTGTACCCGTACCAAGTCCTCCAGCAGCTCCCTCAACTATTTCCCCTATTACAATGCACCCTGTACCCGTCCAAGGTACTGCATCAGCTCCGTCAATTCCTGCAGCTTCATCAATTCCTCCTGCATGCTTCAGCACCGTCAATTACACCAGCTACAAGCCATCCTGTACTCATCCTGAGTCCTTCAGCATCTCCCTTAATTACTCTCCCAACAGGTCCTACAACAGCTTCCTCTGTAGAAACCCCTACATCTCCTCAGTCACCTGTTCGATCTATTACTTATTCAGAACGAATTGCGGTAATTGGGCAAAATCATGTGCTAGAATTAGGGAATAGTGTAGCAAATGGTTCTGTGAATTTTAAGTTGCCAAATAATTATTGCGTTCAATTTTTTAGTGACATAGATGCTACAACAAAAAGCTTTATTTATAGTCAATCTTTCGCAAGAGCAGTTGAATTTTGTCCAACAAAAGTGTTTCTACAAGTGGGAGAAAAAGATATAAATTCATCTTCTGTGTCAGAAATAGTGTTAGGAATCCAAAACATTATTGAAAAACTGTAATTTAGAAATGATTCGGTTCAAAAAATATTTATTGGAAGTCTGTATAGGCAAATGATTTGTGGAACCATGGATCCAGGAAAGTACAATTCTACGGTTTTTGACATAAATAACACACTGCGAAGGAAATATGGAAATTCTCAGAATGTGATATTTTGGAGATGTAGGGGTTTAATGAATTCGAATAAAAACATTTGGCGTGTCAATGGGATTAGTTTGAACAGAGAGGCAATGGAAATTTTTAGTCGACAGATTCAACTGGCAATGAAATGTAAAATTACATAAAATACCTATGCTTGGAGATGAAAAAAGATTTTCAGTTCACTTTCAACCAGTCCATTTTTTTCATAGTTAAAATTCAATAAAAACTTATTTTATTTTGTGATGTTTTTTTTTTTTACTTTACTTTTTTTTTTTTTTTTTTTAATTCATATTTGTTTTAATTTAAAGACAATTAAAAATGTAAACAACTGATGTAAAATATTTAAAACATCTGATTTTTTTTTCTAAGAAAAGAACTTAGAAAGGTTACTTTGAAATAAACTATTTATATACAGTGTATTTGAAACTTTATATTTGAAAATTGATATTAATTTACTATTTCTTTCCAGGTTTCAGTGTTTTCATATTTTGGCAGATTTATTTTTTGTTCTCTTTTAACATTTAAGGTAGGATTCTTCTCATATTTCTAATATTTAAAAATTAATGAAATTCTCACAGAATCAAGAAGACAATATCAGTAAGTGATAGTATCAGTGAGATTAAATTTGACCATTTTATATCAGAGGCAAGGTCAGGTCAAGGTCATTATCTGTTTCTTTGACATTAAGAATAATAAAAAAATACTGTTGCAAATCATGTGATACCTACTTCTATTTCAAAAGTTTAAAGATTGTTCTTTTTGAATAAAAACATATTACTATATCTGCTCTATAACATTATTTTACCAAATTTACATAAATAATTTAACTAAACTGGATATTGGCTAATCCGAATTTTCTCTGTTTTTCTTAATTTTTGGGATATATTAGTTATTTTCAGATGCTTCCTATATTTAACTTTTTCTTATTTTCACATATATTAAAGTAGTCTTTTAAATGTTCAAAATGATACAAAAACAAAAAGTTTTATCGTTTACTAAGATAGAAATAATACTTTTCATGGATTTTTGACTCAGATCTGTACTTTGATAGGAAGCGTTTAAAAGCTAACAAAGTTCTAGTTTGTTTGAAAAATCATATTTATTTGATATATTTTGAAAGTTTAATCCCTCATTATTAATTTAACTTACATTTGAAAATTCTTCCAAGTCTTCGATTGTGTAAAAATTATAATTAAATTCATTGATCTATTATAATTTTGAGAGGCAGAGAAGAAGATATTTTCATACGCCACCATTCCGCCAAAAATATAGTCCCTGCTAGTTTTCAAACGCAGTTTACCATTTCTATTTAAAGTTGTACAATTGTGATGGGGAAAGAAAAATATGGTCTTTTAAATCCCTTACACCTCAATATATAATATATATAAGCAAACATACTATGAATGTTTCATCTAGTCAGAAACTAGAGAAGAATCCTACCTTAAGCAATTATTATTTTCATTTTTAATTATTATTGTTGCTTTGAACCTTTGAATTTCATATTTTTATATCTCTAAATTCAGAATTTGTCTAAAATCTCAAATAAATTCACTATTTTCATATTTTGAAATTTATTTCTTTTTTTTTTTTTGTTCTCTTTGAAACATAAAACTAATTATTAATGAATTAATTATCATTACTATTTTTTATTATTATTGTTGCTGTGAAGCTTTTGGATATGTTTTTTAACTCTAAATTCAGAATTTCTCTAAAATCTTAAAAAAAAAAAAAAAAAAAAAAAAAAAAAAATAAATTATGGCTCTACAAAAAGGAGGCCTCCACGTGGCAACAGCTGGTAACATTGGGATAATATGAATAATTAATACACAAATTCATATTATCTTAATGGCTAACGTCCTTAAATTTTTTTTAAAAATATGTATTACATAATATTTTATATATATCTTGCATAAAAAACATATTAAAATTAAAATAAATTATTTTAACTTTATCTATACGATGATAAACAGCAGCTCGCTTCGAAATTAGATCGGGCGTGGTGTACGGTAAACCAGTAATAGCGCCCGATTTCTGTCGACTTTGAGGTAAAATTGGCTATAAAAGTTTACGGATATCAATATCAGTCTTTTAAACATCACCTTAGGGTTTTATGTACCCCAAATCATTCAATTTTATGGGGCTTCTACCACTTTATTGGGGCTTCTACCCTTCTGTATGGGTATTCTCCAAAAAACGGGGGGCTTCTGGAATTTCCAGTCACCCCATGTAAACAAACACTGAAACAGAAACCAACGATTGCTTTCCGTTTGCGCAATTCATAAATAGGAACAAACAATCACAGAGTTAAATGTAATGTATATTGGATTTGACAAAACGCGTATTTAATATTTATGAAACGCGAACAAATCCAATCTCTAACAGGACAACCAAAATCAAGTAAGCTACGGTAAGTGGGTACGGTAGGAACTACTTGTTCGCATGAACATACGAAAGTAAGGTACAACAGTCAACACCAACAGCATTGTCTTTTTTTATTTATAGTATGCAGATAAACTAAAACACAAAAATACACTGTGAACTATCACTAATTGCACAATACTGTACATTAGTTAATTGACCAACTGACCAAGATTTTATTGAAATAATAAGTGGAGTGGCTCTTATTTTTTAATGACATGTAGTATTTCAGAACAATTTGTTAGCCCATGATGATGTGCTGCACTGCCTGCAGTAGCTCCAATAACTGAATTAAGAATCGGTTAAATACACAAAAATGATCAAAACCATGATTTTTTTTTTCTGGACTGCTCATTCTTTTCTTGCCATCAACTTTTTTTTGTTCATAGAAGTTTTAGAGTAACAGTGAACAAGGTTGAAAGTTTGTTTATTTTCAGTCCATATATACATCGTATTTTGGGTTGGTATATTGTCAGGATTATGTACTCTATATGCTCTAAGAGCCTCCATTTTAACTATTATTTTAAATTTCTGAACTTCAGGTATGAAAGAAGTATAGATTCAAATTAAAGGATGGATTCATCGGTAGATGATTTTGAGGTTGTTGATGCTACCAATGATGAACAGAAAGAAGAGGGATCCTCCGTGAAAAGTGAAGAACTCTGTGCAGGAGAAGAATTCAGACCCTCCTTACAACTCTCCTCATCAGGGGAAGAAAACCAAGCAACCAATGTGACTCTGTCTTTGAAAGATTTAGATCTAGCTGACTTTATTCTTGATGACTTGTCTCTGGATGGAAGTGATCGCGATTCTGAGTTTAGTTTTGTAGAAATGCCTAAGGCACCTGAAACAGAAGTAGAGCCGGCCATGGCCATGATGGGTGAAGATTTTGCAACTACACCAGCATCGTCAACATGGAGTCTGTTGGACTGTGATTTCATTTCCGACAGCGATGGAGAGCTTCCAGAATCAGAGGAAAGCAGTTCCTGTTTAGCCAGTGAGGAAGATGTAGAGATACACAAGCAAGGAGAAAAAGAAGTCCCACCGACAGACACAGGCAAGGCAAACAAAAAGAGAGAAAAGAAAAAACGGAGAAAACGAAGGACAAAAAGGGAGGAAAGCATGATAAAGCAACTTTTTGGTGAACTGAGTAAATGCCAAAATGAGGAGGAGGATAAACTGCCTGATTTTGTAGAGGCTGGGTCTGCTCCCTCTGAGTCAGATATACCAAGCCTGGTAGTCCTGTGCATGAGGAAGATCCATCTCTATCGGAAACGGAATCAGATAAAGAAATTCATAAAATCCTCAAACTTCCCTGTTGGAATGAGAAAAACCGTTTTGTCTTCCAATTTACAATATTCACTGACTAAATCTAATCTTTTATGGCTTCAACAGAATGTATCAGCATTTGAAAGCTTGATGACCAAGGAGATGAATAATGTGTACTCAAGAGACAATGACAAGTTGATGTTTTCATTTTGCATTTTAAGCAACCTTTGGAAGGAAATGGATAGTGCCAATTCGGTGTTAATTGAAGCATGTTTTGATAATGGAATAAATGATGCTTACTATTTCTTTGATAAGAGGGAATGTTATCTGGGTAAGTCAAACTATGTCTGAATTACATGCACAGCACATATGCTCCTTTTCAAACAAGCATAGATATTTACCAAAAAAAAGCACACCTGACTTCACAATTAAATATATATGTACATATACTGCATATTACAATTTTTGTGCTTTACACCAGTAAGTATTTTATTCACAGTTTATGCAACACTGATGACTTTTATGATGGAAAATACATCCAAGTATGTTGAAGATAAAGGATGCAATGGTAAAAAATTTTCAAGAGCCCAAGGAGTTTCTGGAAATTCTGGAAGCAAGCAGCTAGCAGTTGTACATCAATTTTTGAAATCAAGGTACATATGCATTATTTGAACAATGAATCCTTTGTTAATATGTATATTAATAAATAATATTAGTGTCATAATAAGATAAGGTAGATATATTCATATTTATGCATGTATCACTATTACTTTAATTAGTACATTTAGTGACCTTATATTACTAACTTTTATTCGATCCTGACATCTTTATTTCGCAATTTACCAGGGGTAAACTAGTTGGCGACGATTAATTTTCGCGATCAGGCCTTTTTCTATCTGTTGTAAATATACAGAGAGATTTTAAGTACCAGTTCTAGCAAGAAATATTCTCGATGACAAGGCTCTCGCAAACTTCGTGAAAATTTCTTGCAAGCAAATAAAAGTTGGTTTACAGTATATTAAATTTCATGTATATTTGTATATTAAAATGTGTTTAATGATGAGTGTAAAAGGAATTCATAAGTACTGGAATTTAGAAGTGTTACATGTACTATTTCTATTTGGATTACAGGTACCCTAAGATGACTGAGGTTTACTTCGACAAAAGTGTCCCCTATGTGTACTGGGCTTGCGGAAAGTATCGACAATCCCTGCTGGCTTTTGTCAAACTGTACAAAGAGGGATCACTGACTGGTAAAACATCAGTAAAATCTATGTCTCATGTTTTGCTTTAATTTGACAAATATTTTAAAAAAAAGAAAGGCATATGTATGAACTCCATGCTTTTCTGATTTTGCACTGAACGATCCCGAATGCCATTGCCAAATTAATAAGTTATTTTTAAAACCTTTTTAAAAAAAAATAATTTTATAGATGATGTTTATTGCAGTAACTGAAAGTAACATGCAGATAAGTTTTATTCCCTTTACTTGTTCAGGCACGTAGCATCGTTTTTGAAAGTGGGGGGGGGCCAACCAGAGAAATTTTTGGCTCTACAGTTTCGGTCTGATTTCAATATAACTTGGCACACAAATAGACTACAATAAGGTACATCATTTTATTTATCAGTTTTTGATTTCGATGAACGGTGTTGCCGTGGTTACTAAAAATAGAAATTTCTTTGAAATTCTTTCAAAATGCAATTCGTCCTACAGTTTTGGTCTGATTTCAATATAACTTGGCACACAAGTAGACTACACTAAGATACACAATTCTGCATATCAGTTTTTGACTTGGATGAATATTATTGCCTTGGTCACTAAAAATAGAAATTCCTGTTAAATACTCTCAAAATGCTACTCCAAATACCATTTTAGTTTGATTATGATATAATGTGGCATGCAAGTAGACTACACTAAGAACATTAAGAGACCTAATCAAGGATCATTATTCTATTTATTGCTGTTGTAAAGTTTCAATTCCCAACTGCTTAAGTATTTTTCTCTTCCTTTGCTATAAGTACAAACCAGTAGAGCTTCAGTCTCGACAGAGACTTCTGTTTTTTTTTTTTACTTTTTACAACCTGTAAAAGTTGACAGGCAAAACAAAAAAAAAATGAAATTGCCCAAACTCAAAAATCATATTTCCTTGAGTGTTTGAGGGGTAGTGGCCAACTGTTTTCAAGGCCAACTTCCTTCCACTTCCAATTTTTTTTTTGCGTACAATACTACATTTCCTTGATATCACTACACTGTGGTTAGAAGTGGGGGGGGGCAACCAACCTTTCAATGGAAATTTTCAATAGTAAAGGTAATGTTGGGAAAAAAGGGGGAGGGGCAGGCCCCCCTGTTGCTATGTGCCTGTTGTTTCAGTAATTTTGTTGGAAAAAAAATCATGAAAATTTTTTTTATCTTATATTTATTTATAGAGTTGTATATTTATATAAATACAATATCATATATAGATAAGGAAAAGCTATTCATCATTGGAGAAATAGGAAGAATGTATGCCATGAAATATGAGCCAGAAAAAGCCGTCAGAATGTATCGTCTTCTCGGGAATTGTCTTATACAGGCTAGGCCATCTGAGAGTGAGATGACGGAGTGCCAGACTTTAATGCTCATAGCAGACCTTCAAAATCAGGGGTATGTTTTGTAAAGTGCTTGTTTGGCTATCAGTTCAGAATTAAAATAAAATTCTAAAAAAAAAAATCACAGTAGTAAACATCTGTTAGATGAATGTATGCATCAACTGTATGATTTTTTAAGCCGAAGGCTCAAGTGAGCTTTTCTGATCAAAATTTGTCCGTCGTCTGTCGTCGTTGTTGTTGTTGTCGAAACTTTTCACATTTTCAGGCAAGAACCACTGGGCCGATTTCAACCAAACTTGGCACAAAGTATCCTTGGGTGAAGGGGATTCAAGTTTATTCAAATGAAGGGCCACGCCCCGAAGGGGAGATAATCATAAATTTGTTAAAAATTAATGGCATTTTTAAAAAATCTTCTTCTAGAGACAGGCAGAATCATGTGGAAGCATCCTCAGGTAGTGTACATTCAATTTTGTTCAAATCATGACCCCCGGGGGTAGGGTGTGGCCACAAAGGCCCATCAAAGTTTTACATATGAATATATAGGAAAAATCTTTAAAAAATCTTCTTCTCAAGAACCACTGGGCCAGGAAAGATGAAACTCATGTGGAATTGCCAGTGTATCAATCTCATGACCCCTTTGCCAAAATTGACCCTATTTTTACATAGGAATATATAGGAAAAATCTTTATATACACTAGGACAGGAAAGATGAAACTCATGTGGAATCATCCTCAGGTAAAGTAGATTCAAGTTTGTTCAAATCATGACCCCGGGGCAAGGGTGGGGCCAGAATGCAAAATAGTTTTACATAGGAATATATAGGAAAAATCTTTAAAAATCTTCTTCTCCAGAACCACTGGGCCAGGAAAGATGAAACTCATGTGGAAAAAAAGTAAATTCAAGTTTGTTAGTATTGGGGCCAAAATGACCCAAGTTTTACATAGGAATATATAGGAAAAATCTTTAAAAATCTTCTTCTCCAGAACCACTGGGCCAGGAAAGATGAAACTCATGTGGAATCATCCTCAGGTAGTGTAGATTCAAGTTTGTTTTTGCAAGGGTGGGGAAAATTTGAAGTTTTACATAGGAATATATAGGAAATATCTTTAAAAATCCTTCTGAATATCCACTGGGCCAGGAAAGATGAAACTCATGTGGAATCTTTAGTGTAGATTCAAGTAAAAATGTTCTCATGACTTTGCCAAAACATCAGTATTTTAGGGATATATAGGGAAACCTTTTAAATTTATCTTCTTTTCAAGTACTTCAAAGCTATGATTAGTGATATTTATATGGAAATGTAGTGTAGATTCTAGTTTGTTCAAATGATGAACGCCTGAAGCACAATCACAAAATTTTCAGGTAGCGCTGTGGCCCCTGGGCCTCTTTTTAAAACTGTAATTTAATTTTTAGTGTGTTGACTGAAAGCAAGGCAAGAAACTTTCTGTCATCTTGGAAAGCAGTATTGAGAGTTTGTCCCACCAGCCGGTGTTCAGATATTTACCTAGAGACAGCAGAATCACTACTGCGTTTACATTTAGGCCATCTACAGGGTAAGTAAACATGCGAGCTAATGCATTTTTTAGACAGAGACATTTTTGGGGGAGGATGTTTTTGCCACCGTATATCTATACCATTTGTTGCTATTTTCTAAAACATAAATTATATACAATTAGGTTAACAGCACTCAATATCTTATTAGTGGAAGTGAATGCAAAATAGAATGAGATTTCTTTTAAATTTCCTAAAAACAAAAAATAATTTGAAAAAAATAAAACATTATGTAGTATTTCTTACAAATGTGAGTATGATGGTTCACAATTGATCTTTAGCTGAAAGGTTAATTTGATTGCTCTAAAATAGGTTTTTGAATTGAAAATTTGAAGTAAAAATAAAAAAAAGAAACAGTTGCTGTCTGCTTTTTAGATGAAAATTGCTTGACTTTGAAATCAGTATTTTAATATAAGTTTTTAGCTCACGGCGTCGGCGTATGAAGTTGGGGGGAGCTTATGTGATACCCTCGGCGTCGGCGTCGGTGTCGACGTCGGCGTCCCAGGTTAAGGTTAAGTTTTTTGGAGCAGTTTTCTTTTTAAGTACTTCTATGTCCTATATTGATTAGACATGCATGGAAGATGTTTCTAATGTGTTTCATTGTACCAGTCAAAGTTTCAGATGCTGCAATTTCAGCAAAGGAATGACCAGGTTAATGTTTTTGGTGCAGGTTAACATTTTTGGTGCAGTTTTTGGTTAGGTCTCATTTCCAGTAACTATAAGCCCTATGTTGACCAAACTTACATGGATGGTACATCTTAGGATGCATATATACTTGCTTAAATCTGACCTACATTTTCCAGTTGAGTGAACAGGTTAAAGTTTTTGGTGCAGGTTTCATTTCGAAGATACTATGAGCCCTATAATGACCAAACTTGCATGGATGGTACATCTTAGGATGTATTCTATTAGACTTGCTTCGGATGCTGAATCTGACCTACATTTTCCGGTTGAGTGAACAGGTTAAAGTTTTTGGTGCAGGTTTCATTTCCAAGTTTCTATGAGACATATAATGACCAAACTTGCATGGATGGTACATCTTAGGATGCATACTACCAGTCTTGCTTCGGATGCTAAATTGACCTACATTTTCCATAGTAACAGGTTAAAGTTTTTGGTGCAGGTTTATTTCCAAGGTACTATGAACCCTATAATGACTAAACTTTCCTGGATGGTACATCTTAGGATGCATACTACCAGACTTGCTTCGGATGCTGAATCTGACCTACATATTCTGGACGAGTAAACAGGTTAAAGTTTATGGTGCAGGATTCATTTCCAAGTAACTTTGAGCCCTAGAATGACCAAACTTGCATGGATGGTACATCTAAGGGTGCATTCTACTAAGCTGGCTTCAGAAGCTGAATCTGACCTACATTTTCCGGATTAGTGAAAAGGTTAGTTTTTTTATACAGGTTTCATTTCCAAGTAACTCTGAGCTCTATGTTAAACAAACTTGCATGGATGATACATCTTAGGATGCACACTAATGGACTTGCTTCAGATGCTGAATTTGACATACATTTTTCAGATAATAGACCTCGTTAAAGTTATGGGTGCAGGTCTATCACCAAGAAACTATAAGGCTTATATAAACCAAAGTTGCACAAATGATGCATCGAGGGATGAAAACTCTCAATCTTGCTTCAGATGCTGGATTTTAATTACATTTTCATGATGAAGAACTAGTTCTAAGTTTTTATATAGGTCAATTCCAAAGTATCAAAATTGCACAAATTTTGCATTTTTGGATGCACACTTTTTGTTGGTTAATTGTGTGACTTTATTTGCCTTACTTAAAGACAACATTCGTTGAGGTGAGCTCTGTAATCTCTGATTACCTATGTTTCTTTTTGTAATGTAGATGGAAACCATTTGGAAATGGTGAAATGTATCTTAAGGGAATACAGCAAGCACAATCACAAAATTTTGTATCATCTGGCATTTTTGAATGCCATCATGGGGCACTCAAAATCTTCAGACATCAGCTATGGGGAATTCTTTAAATGGTAGTATTGATATTACTTGGTATTTGTAACCTATCTAAAGAGGGTTGATAAATTAACAACTTTTAACAATTTTAATTAAAAAAGTTTCAAAGAAATTTCATGTTTAATTCTCAATGTTTCAAATATTGACTTGATCTCTCAACTAAAAAGACATCCAGTAACTCTTAAGATATGTATATGAAAGGGTGCAGCCTAATTACCTTTTATTAACAGTTTTCAAGGACAAGACGCAGATATTGATGAAGAGGCTAAAAAATCTATACCTGGGATGCAGATGGTGGATATCCTTAGAGAGAGAAAGCTGGCCCTGGTGCACCAACATTATGACCCCCTACTGTTAGCCGTTCAGAACCCATTTGAGCCCTTGATCTCATTAGGTGGAGTTCCAGTTATGAAAGTGATATGGAGACGTCAATTTCATTATTCCTCGTACTATACGGATGATAAGTAAGTGATAGTTAAGTGTTCAAATTGATTGGCAGAGATTTGAATCGTACATATATACTGTAAATCACTTTTTGTTTGCAAGGACTTTTATTTTCGCGTAATCACCCAAGACAGAGTGCTCTCGAAAATTTCATTCTTGCACATGTAAGTATTCCTTAATTAAGATTACTGTAAATCACTTTTTATTCATGAGAACTTTATTTTGGTGTAATTACGCGAGACAGTGTTCTTGCGAAAATTTCACTCTTACATATATTATTATTTCTGTAGGTTATATAGAGCAATAACCACAATCTGTGAAAATGTTGTCTTGCTTATAAAGATTTAATGAATATCTTGCGAAAATAAGGTGTTGTCACAAATATAAATGATCTACTGTATATAGGGCAATAATCACTGTTCATTTAAATTTTGTCTCGCTAATTACAAGTTAATAATATCTTGCAAAAATAAGGTGTCATTGAAAATATATGTAAGTGATCTGCAGTTTATCTCTGATGGTGATAAATTAAGAGTGGGCTATAATTAGAGAGTTTTGTTTATATACATGCAATGAAACTGTGATCTAATTCTCAAGTGACAAAATGTGTCTTTTTTTCAAAAGACACTTGGACACTTAGGTCACTTTCCTATATTAGATAAAATTTTTAAAATCCATTTTTTTTTGCTGAAATAATTATTATTGCTAAAGCATTTAAATTTTTAATGCTCAGTTACAAAGTACTTCTTCCCAGGATTTAATTATTGTAAATCCTTTTTTATTTGCAAGAACTTTATTGTTGTGTAATTACTCAAGACTTTTTGCTCACGAAAATTTAATTCTTACATATATTAGTAATATTATAGATTATACAAAACTATGACAAAAATTCGTAAAAATGTCTCACTTAAAAATACCAAATTATAAGTCTGTGAACACATGTGTCCTGCAAAATAAGTGATCTTCAGTATTATATCTGTCAAAATTATTTAATTTGGTAAACATTATACTTCTTCAGAGGCTGTAGTGGATTTGACATTTCCAATCCTGATTTGAAGCTAAGAATGACCAAAGATGGCTTCATCACGGGGGACTGTTCTATGATATGTCCACCAATAGCAAACATTCTACTGAACCCACATACAGGGTAAGTTTCAATATAACATCCTAAACTTCAGAACTAAGTTTTAATTGATCAAATTGCAACAGGCAGCAGGTTATCTACTAATAGCAAACATTCTACTGGAACAACATACAGGATAAGTTTCAACATCATAACCTAAATTTTGAAACTTTTTCATTGTTCAGATTGCAACAGTAAGCAGGGCTCTTTCCTCCACACAAAGGAAAAATAAAGTTAGTCAAAGTACTCAGATTCTCAGGTTCTGAAAAACAGGTATCGACTAATTATAAAATGCTTGCAAAATGTCTCTGAATTCTTAAAGTAATGGGTTTTCACCCACGATAATTTTTCAAACTTCATCTAAGTTAATTTTATTATATAGGGAAAATTAGTAAAATCTGGAAGTGCAAATAAAACACCTACTATGCATTTTCCAATTCAAATTTGATTAACAATTTTTTTAATGAATTGAACCTAAGAAAATTATTCATATTTAGTGAGAGTCTGGGTGGGTATCAAAAAGGGGGTTAACAATCAACCTGCGATACTTTCCTCCAATGGAGCAAGTAATGAGGAGCAGCCTGGTATTACTCGGGACAGAACTTTACAGAACTTTCTGAAACATGAATAAAATTGCATGATACAGTAGTGGTTGACCTGCTGCCTCAGTTTTTTAGCTCACCTCAACGAAGTTGGGGGGAGCTTATGTGATACCCTTGGCGTCGGCGTCGGCGTCCCAGGTTAAGGTTAAGTTTTTTGGAGCAGTTTTCTTTTTAATTACTTCTGAGTCCTATATTGATTAGACATGCATGGAATATGGTTCTAGTGTGTTTCATTGTACCAGACAGAGTTTCAGATGCTGCAATTTCAGCAAAGGAATGACCAGGTTAATGTTTTTGGAGCAGGTTAACATTTTTGGTGTAGGTTTCATTTCCAAGTAACTATAAGCCCTATGTTGACCAAACTTGCATGGATGATACATCTAAGGATTCATACTACCAGGCTTGCTTTGGATGCTGAATCTGACCTACATTTTCCGGTTGAGTGAACAGGTAAAAGTTTTTGGTGCAGGTTTCATTTCCAAGGAAGTATGAGTTCTTTAATGACCAATCTTGCATAGATGATACATTTAAGGATGCATACTACCAGGCTTGCTTCGGATGCTGAATCTGACCTACTTTTTGTGGATGAGTGAAAATGTTAGTTTTTGATGCATGTTTCATTTCCAATAAACTATGTGCCCTATAATGAGCAAACTTGCATGGATGATACATCTAAGGATGCACACTGATGGACTTGCTTCGGATGCTGAAATCGACATACATTTTTCAGATAATAGACAAGGTAAAAGTTATGGTTGCAGGTCTATTTCCAAAAACTATAAGGCTTATATAACATTGTATAAACCAAACTTGCACAAATGCTGCATCAAGAGATGAAAACTCTCAAATTTGCTTCAGATGCTGGATTTTCATTATATTTTCATGAAGAAGAACTAGTTTAAATTTTTTATGTAGGTCTATTTCAAAGTATCAGATCAAAATTGCTTAAATTTTTCATTTTTGGAATGTATACTTTTTGTTGGTTAATTGTGTGACTTTGCCTTACTTAAAGACAACATTCATTGAGGTGAGCTCTGTAATCTCTGATTACCTATGTTTTGACAAGAAATCATAACATAATCATAATTAAACACATTCAAGAAATAAAAATCATTAGGTGTTATTTCAGGCTTTTATAGAAATTGCACAATATTTATACATATAAGGTAATATAGTCTCTTTATTCACTTTAATCATTTTACAATTCACTCATATAAATATAAAGATCATGTCAGTAAACATTGGTATCTGTGGTAAGATTTTAAAAATCCTCAATTTCTTTTAATATGTAATGTTAAAATACATTTAAGGGGTAAAAATTTCGACTACTTTAAAACCTTTCTGAGCACTTTAAAGACCCTTGAAGCACACTGAGAGGTATAAAATGAAAATTGTTGCATGAAAAAATTTTATTTTCATGCTCCATTTTGAAACTTTTTGAATTAAATGATAAATTGAAGAGTTATCCTTCTTGGCTGAGGAGCAAAGTACCTTAAGTATGATGTATACAGTGTATATCATTGAATAAAACTGATTGTCTACATTGCTGTATTAATTAAGAAATAAACAACACTGTTAAAAAGTTCTCTAGGAAATGAACTTTTAGTTGGTCACGAGATGAAATCCTGTAGATTTGATCACGTACCATCTAAAAGTTCATTTCCCAGAGAACCTTTTAACAGTGTTGTTTATTACTTATTTTTACATTTGAGACAAATAGATTTCGAGCAAAAACTACATTTATTACACGAACGGGCCACCGTAGCTATGTTGTGACGCGCAATGACCTACAAGTTGTTTGGTCTAAAAAGTTCACTTCTCTCCAACACTTGAATGTTTACATTCATGTTTAGCAGTCCAGTTCAGGAAATATCTGTATACATGTATAGTGAAAGAACAATGATCGCAGCTGAGAATAATCCAACTATTTCATAAGTTTGGTGGTATCACCTGTTTTGGTTTACATAACTTCAAAGGAAGTTCGGGTTAAAAAGGTATGTGCGGTTTTAGGCTAATTAGAGTATTCAAAAACTTATTCACATCAAGATCGCAGCTGAGAATAATCCAACTATTTCATAAGGCCACACCAATAAAAATTTTTGTTCGTCAGACCTGCAGGCTCGTATTTAAACAAAACCATACAAATAATATTGATTAAAATTTCCTAACCATAGGAATTCTGTGCTATTTTCTGTTCCATTTCTGCTGTATTTATTGTATTTTTAATCTTCTTACTCTGTAAATCAGAAAAAATATAATTGTCCGCTCAAATTTTTTCAAGCTCCGCCTAAAAAAATTGGCCAGAAAAAAGTAATAATATTATAATTTAACCGCTTGCCCGCTTGTACTTTTTTAAATCAAATGTCCGACAAACAAGAAATTAAATTGGTGTGGCCTAAGTTCGGTGGTATCGCCTGTTTTGGTTTACATAACTCCAAAGGAAGTTCGGGTTAAAAAGGTATGTGCGGTTTTAGGCTAATTAGAGTATTCAAAAACTTATTCATAACGAGATCGCAGCTGAGAATAATCCAACTATTTCATAAGGCCACACCAATAAAAATTCGTATTTAAACAAAACCATACAAATAATATTAATTAAAATTTCCTAACCATAGGAATTCTGTGCTATTTTCTGTTCCATTTCCGCTGTATTTATTGTATTTTTAATCTGCTTACTCTGTAAATCAGAAAAAATATAATTGTCCGCTCAAATTTTTTCAAGCTCCGTCTAAAAAAATTGGCCAGAAAAAAGCAATAATATTATAATTTAACCGCTTGCCCGCTTGTACTTTTTAAAATCAAATGTCCGACAAACAAGAAATTAAATTGGTGTGGCCTAAGTTCGGTGGTATCGCCTGTTTTGGTTTACATAACTCCAAAGGAAGTTCGGGTTAAAAAGGTATGTGCGGTTTTAGGCTAATTAGAGTATTCAAAAACTTATTCACATCAAAAGAAGATTTATTGTACATCTTGTGATTATAAAATATCCATATTATTTATCATTTCATCATTATTAACCTAGAAGTGTTCCAAAACAAGTTGCACCGTGACAGAAATATTTAGACAAAATATCACCTCGCTATGAGATTCGGTGTCGCTATGACCTCTGACCTCAAATAACATTCACACAGAATTGAACATATTTTCTCTTCAATAGGTTCATCTAGGAAAGAATAATGCAAATGTAAATATTGTAAATTAATATATATTTATATGAATGTATAGATGCTTGACCTGTAAATCTGATTCTTCTGGATTCAATGCTTGGAAGATGTTTCCCTTTAAAACATCAGAAGAATATTATTGTGGTAAGATTCTTTATGTTTAGTCTTTTTAGGTCACCTGAGTAAACAAGATGATACCTATGTAGGAATATTTTTATAATACTTTAAAAGTTCAATGACATTCCTTTATTTTTATTTGTAACATCATTACAAATGTGGTACTTGAAAGGTCTTTTTTCATCACCAGTTTCAAATTTGGCAGGAATAGCACCCATCTTAAGGGGTAAAATTTCAAATTTCTGCACTGAATTTTTTGAGTTCCATTTCAACAATAGGCAATAATACCCAAGATATGCAATTTCAATTTTTTTCAGATATGATAATTACCAGAATTCCTTGTTGAAGTAGATTGACCTCATTCCTATATTATATACACAGTCACATTTTTTTCATATAGGTACATGTAATATAAAATACATACCAGTATATTATATATTATAGTACATGTTATATTTATTTGATATAACAATCTCTACAGCTACAATTGATTTCATACAAGTGGTAATTTCTTTTCTAGGTAAAGCCTCACTCACACACTTCTCACCTTTTATGTGCTGACATTTATCATTTATATATGAAATTATGAATTCTTTAAAAATTGTATTTAACTTTGTATTAATTTTATAAACTAATGAAGTGCATAGTTATTCAATTTGCTCTTAAAGGAAATTATGGCACAATTGAAAATGATTTGTTAACTTAATTCTTTAATTCTATCTCTGATATGCATGTAAGAAGTAGAAACTTATAGTGCAAGTTATGAAGAAAACCTCTACCACTTCATGAAATAAATTTTAACTAAATCCAGGGTGAGGGGTTCTGTATAACAAATTTATATTGAAATTACATGAAGTTAATTCATTTTTTAACATTTTTAACTAACATAAGTCCTTTGTTCTGATAAGCAGAGTGTTACACAAAAAATTGTAGTTGGACCACTCCACTTAATTGTTTAGCTTAAATATATATAAAATACATATTCTTGAGAAAATCTTCTTCTCTGCTTTGGGTATTAAATAAACAAATGATAAGTGCATAGTTAACAAAGAGCAAGAGTTCTTAAAAATTGTTAAAAAAATGATAGGGTGGGGCTTTATTAATTATACAATAAAAATACACTAAATCTTTGAAAGTTTTCTTCTCTATCCTTTATTAAAAGATGTAACTACCTTTGATTGCACTTATGAAAAGGGTTAATATACCAGAATGTATTTAAGGCCCCATTTTCAGGGTTATCCTTAAATTTTGAAAATGCAACTTATAGAATTAAACTAAAATTGTTTGAAATCTTTGTATTATTGTTTATAATTATCATATATTTTTGAAAAGCTGGTGCCTGTTAAAATTGTGCAATGTGTGGTCTGCAAAGGGTAATTTTGTGTGAAGGGCATTGATGGGCTTAACTATTTGATTACTTTTGCATTTTTTTAACCCCTTTATGGGTATTCAGTAAACAAACTAAGCAACTGCTAAATAATTGTTATGATGATCAATGGTGCCTATTCCACAAATTGTGAATTTAGCATTTGATTAAAAATGAATCAAATTGCAATCACTAAAAGTTTTGCATAATGCTCAGGTGACCTATAAGCCCATGGGCCTCTTGTTTGTTTAGCGCTTCGTAATCTTTGATTATACCTATGTTTAATATTTTTATAATACTTTAACATTCAACAGAGGACTTATGCACTCATTTACCAAATGTGGTGGAAATTTTTCATCACCAAGGCAATGATGCATGAAATAAAGATACCGAGAATCACTGATTTCAAATATGAAAAGGCTTATTTTGGCGGAAATAGCCAACTTAAAACTGACCAAGTGATCAATGTACACTGGAGTGGACCTGGAAACCAAAGGGCCAAATTCAGCCTGGTCCAAAAATTGAAGGACTATATGTATCAAGTAGGTCTTAAATTATGTTTTTCACTAATTTATTTTTTTGTTCTAAAAGCCAACTAGTTAGAAACAGTTTTATTTGCTTTTCCAGAAAGTAGTGGCTGAAATACCTGCCCATGTGATTGATGGTGTAGAGCTTAATAGAGAAGTGACTAGTCTTGTAGAGAAGTGGTACAAACAGGGACGGGCAATAACCAGTAATGTAAGTACTATGTGGTACCAGTAATGTAAGTACATAGAGAAGTTGTACTAGTAATGTAAGTACATAGAAATGTGGTACCAGTAATGTAAGTACATAGAGAAATGGTACAGGGGCAGGTTATAACCAGTAATGTAAGTACATACAGAAGTGGTACCAGTAATGTAAGTACATAGAGAAATGACTAGTCTTGTAGAGAAGTGGTACAAACAGGGACAGGATATAACCAGTAATGTAAGTACATAGAGAAGTGGTACCAGTAATGTAAGTACATAGAGAAGTGGTACAAATAGGGGCGGTTTATAACCAGTAATGTATTAAGTACATGTTGTTGTACCAGTTCAGTGTATATACATATTTGGGAGTTCTAAGAATATCAGAGAAGCAATCAGTAATGTATTAGGCCATATTTAAAAAAAATGTTTGTTTGCCCTTTCTCAACTGACTGATTTAAAATGGCCTTACTTGAAAACTTTTTTAACATCCAGGAAACAATAAATCTCTCACCTATTTTATTCTTGAATTTTTCTCATTTGGTCAACATGCATAAAAAATTTCCAACCTACCTATTGACTTTTTAGCTCACTTCAATGAAGTTGGGGGAGCTTATGTAATACCCTCGATGTTGGCGTCCCTGGTTAAGGTCAAGTTTTTTTGAGCAGTTTTCTTTTTAAGTACTTCTATGTCCTATATTGATTAGACATGCATGGAAGATGTTTCTAGTGTGTTTCATTGTACCAGTCAAAGTTTCAGATGCTGCAATTTCAGCAAAGGAATGACCAGGTTAATGTTTTTGGAGCAGGTTAACATTTTTGGTGCAGTTTTTGGTGTAGGTCTCATTTCCAAGTAACTATAAGCCCTATGTTGACCAATCTTGCTGGATGGTACATCTTAGGATGCACACTACCAGGCTTGCTTCGGATGCTGAATCTGACCTACATTTTCTGCATGAGTGAACAGGTTTATGTTTTCGGTGCAGGTTTCATTTCAAAGATACTATGAGCCCTTTAGTGACCAAATTTGCATGGATGATACATCTTAGGATGCATACTACAGACTTGCTTTAGATGCTGAATCTGATCTACATTTTCTGGACGAGTAAACAGGTTAAAGTTTTTGGTGCAGGATTCATTTCCCAAGTAATGAGCCTTATAATGACCAAACTTGCATGGATGGTACATCTTAAAATGCATTCTACCAGACTGGCTTTGGATGCTGAATCTGACCTACATTTTCTGGATTAGTGAAAAGGTTAGTTTTTTTTATATAGGTTTCATTTCCAAGTAATTTTGAGCTCTATGTTGAGCAAACTTGCATGGATGATACATCTTAGGATGCACACTAATGGACTTGCTTCAGATGCTGAATTCGACATACATAATGGACCTGGTAAAAGTTATGGGTGCAGGTCTATTACCAAGAAACTATAAGGCTTCTATAAACCAAACTTGCACTAATGATGGATCAAGGGATGAAAACTCTCAAACTTGCTTCAGATGCTGGATTTTAATTACGTTTTCATGATGAAGAACTAGTTTGAAGTTTTATATAGGTTTATTCCAAAGTATCAAATCAAAATTGCATAAATTTTGCATTTTTGGATGTACACTTTTTGTTGGTTAATTGTGTGACTTTGCCTTACTTAAAGACAACATTCATTGAGGTGAGCTCTGTAATCTCTGATTATATACCTATGCTTTTAAAATCCAAAGTCGTAAGAGGGCAAGCAAACATAATTTTAAAGATGGCCTTAGTACTGTAAATCACTTTTTATTAATGTATTAAGTACTGTATGAAGTATTGTACCAGTTGTGAAAATTATATCGCATATAATAGAATTCCTTAAGATTATATAGAGCAATGACCACAATTCGTGAAAATTTTGTCTCGCTTATAAAGAGTCAATGACTATCTTGCGAAAACAAGGTGTCGCAAAAATGAAGTGATCTGCAGTACTTTAGTACAGAAACATTGTATATGTGTATTCCCAAATTTAAAAAAAAAAATAAAACTTGTACATCTTTTTAAGATTTATATGATCGTGTTTTTGTTTTGGGGTACCTTAATTACTTATTCCAGATTTCAAGAAAGGTTGTTTAACTTTCTCAAATCCTTAATGATCATCATGAATTTATTATCAGTATTTTATTTGAATATGTTTTTTTGATGGTGTATTATTATACCTGTAAATTGCAGGTTGTAAATATAGCCGTTTCCGCTGTTAAAGAAATGTTGGCAGACAAAAGAAAAAAGAAACATAAAGCTAAAGGATATAAACCGTGTGAATTCAAGATGAGGTTTATATCTCAGCCTCAAAGGATTGAATCCAGTGCAGTGTTGCTCAGCATTCAAGTTTCAGGGAAATATTTTTACGTGGTAAGGCTACCAGGAGGATATTTATATATGAGAAGAAAAAACAAGTTTTTCTCTAGAAAAAAAATTGTCAAATTTAATGACTGTAAACAACTATTATTTGCATCATCTTTTTTCTGCAATTCGTTAGTTTGAATTCAATCCAAGATGATTAATTTATGAAACTCCCGGATATTAATTGCATGCTAAATTGTGTTTTTACTGATGAAAAGACTTTAAAACTTATCCAGTATAATGAATTGCTTATATTTTTGTTCCAAAAAAAGTAATACAAGATTAATTATAGTCCTTTAATCTGGTCAATCCATGGATACTGTAGACATACTTTTTTCCACGGGGTCATAACTCTGCGGAATCTCTATTTCTGTTTAATCCGCTGGTAGAAAATTATGCGGATATCGTAAGACTCTCTACATATATACCTTATATTAATATATAAATTTCCTTGGAAACTTCGTGGCCGCGTACATAGCGTAAATTAATACCATGCAGAAAAAAGTACTTCTACAATATATTGATTTCACAGAAAAGTGTATGACTTCTACTAGTGTGCAGTTTATGTGCTTTATTCATGTCCTATACTCTCATGTTTAGGTCAGCGTTTGAAATTTCAAACAGCAAGATACAATTTGAAATTGTCAATAAAAAAGAATTGTTTTCTTTTTTGTTCACAGATAATAAAATGCCAAGACAGAGATAGTTTCATAAATCCAGTCATATTTCAAGCATTTCAAGATGACATCGCATTTACTTTCTCCAGATCACCATATTTTTGTATGAAGAGGCCTGATTGGTAGGTTCAGGTGACAGTGTTTTGGAGGAAAACAAATTGCAGGAAATCATTATCTTTATTCATTCAACATTAAGATAATTTTATTCATATTCTGCGGAGTATAAATTTATATAAATTTTACATCATACAAGTACATTATTAGTTATCCAGGTCCAATCAAGGGTGTACGGGGATTTACCACGGGTTGTATGGAATACATGGGTTGTATGGAATACAACCAGGCAGAGGTAAATCCCCGTACACCCTTGATTGGACTTGGATAATGAATTTATTTCCTATGTACCCCTAAAAATTCTTTGTAAACATCAGAGTCTAATCAATCTATCGATAAGATAACTACAAACTACAATGCATTGTGACGTCATGTTATTTGCTTTTTATCATAGAGAAACTTTGCATTGTGACGTCACATTTTTTTACCCCCGGCTGAAGTTGGGTGTACGGAAATTTACAAAGGACTTTGTAACCAATCACAGCTCATGTTACAAGCTAGATAGGAAATAAATACATTTATTGTTAAATGATCAATTTATGCAATTTAGAATCTTTGCAATTTGATTACTGAAAAGTAACATTAAAGTTTATGAGATTTTGACTCAACCATTGCATTTAAAATGTGCAATATCATAGTTTTGGGGTGTTATATATTTTGTAATAATTTGTTTGCCTGTGATTTAGTCTGAACCACAAAATCTTACAAATATTATACAACCACATAAATTACCTGTCACTAGTATATTTTGTAATTTTTTTTTGTCTGTGATTTAGTCTGAACCACAAAATCCTACAAATATTATACAACCACAAAAATTACCTGTCACTAGTACTGTATATGACCGAAAAGAATTCTAGAAAGTCTGTAAATCAAGAAATAAAATTTTACCATTGAATGAAAGTTAAGTAATTTGATATAAATATATTGAAATCAAACATATTTGTTGCTAGGAATACAATTTACGACATTGAAGGACATGTAGTACGGAAAACTAACCTACGTCTTCACCTCTCCTGCCTCAACATGACAATTATTGAAAGCAATTTTATCTTCTTCCATCAGAAAAGGTTGTATCATCATTTATGTTGCAGGCTATAAAATACAAATCGTATAAAATGAGAATTATTATGAAACTTATAAAATAAGAAGGAATTTAATTGTAGAAAATTGGGAAGTGCACTGGGAAAATAACCTATAGGGAAAGATTTTAATTCAATTGTTTAATTTCCATTTATAATTATTTATATTGCATGATATGCCTCTTACCATGAAAATGATGAATAATTTGTTGTTTTTATTATAAGGCTGGGTCTTCTTGACATAAATGATGGAGATACCAAATACTTTGATGATTTCATGGAGTGTGAATTTGTTGGTGTACAACTGGACATTTTAATTTTAACAAATGAATATGGAATCAAGTTTGCAGATGGAAGGAAGAAGTGTTTAAAACCCCTGACAATTCTACTTGACAGTTCAATATTGCAAAGGTTTGTTTCATTAAGGACAGAGAAGCACCTTGGAAATAAATTCATTTAATCAATGTGTAATCAATGTTTAAATGAACAAGAAAAGGTATCCTTGAATTGTTTAGATTTACATGATAAGCACTGGTTACTCCAAAGTAATGCAATAAAAAGTTAGATGTACTGGGCATCAGCACAATTGTATTGTGACTCAAAAGAAGCAGGCTATGGTTACAGGGAACATTTTTTTGGTTTGCTGTTTCATGTGTATTAAAAAATTTGCACATATTAGGTTGTTAAAAAAAGAATTTTGAAAAAGAAATACTCATGTTTCATTTGCATTGCAGTGGCCTCCCCTTTAAGATTAGTGAAAATCGGGAACAATTAAATGGAAATTTTTCTCATGTCGAAGTACTCGCAGAGGAACTTGAAGAAACTGGCGCCTTTGCTGTTAACAACTGTGTCGTTCTGTTCACAGTGAACACCTCACAAGACAGGTCAGCCTTGTACTTAATTAAATTTAAAAAACGTATTTATCACCAAAATGGAAAAGTACTGGGCAGTAGGTAAAAATGCACATCTTTAAGTCCTTTCCTTTTGTTATATACTCAGAGTACTTGGAAAAATCTGTCAGGAATTGAAGAATTTGTAATAATTTTATCTCTGTATTACATTGTTCCTGATTTTTTTAGTTTTAGGGAGATAAACATAATAAAAGTCTTAGAACTGCCAGGATTGCCAATGAGGCTAAAATTTCTTCACAAGTCACGTAAGTAAACAAACAATAGATTGAACACTACACATTTATACTTTTAGATGTAAAGTTAATTTGAAATTGTAAAAGGGGGACAACTCATATATATTACAGTTGGCTTCCTGGTCACATGGACTCAACATTCAAAGAAGGACAAAGAACACAAATACAGAGAACACCTGTTTCAGTACAGTTACACTGGTCAGTTACTGGCTGTGCTCCCCTTTCTGGGTCAGTTACAGTCCTCCCTGTGTGTGGAGTACCTAGAGGAAGATAAAGAAATAACAAAAACATATCAATCATGTGGACATAAGGGATGGTACTTATATTTACAAGATGGCAGACAGGGAGTCATGTGTGTCAGGCTTGTCCAGGAGAGAGTGTAATAAAGATGTGTTCAGAGAGAGAGAGCGAGAGAGAATGGAGTGATGGACATTTAAACATATACAAATTTAATATATAGTTGTTAGATAGAGTTTCACTTATGTGAGAAAGCTCAAGATGCTAAGGTAAACTTAGATCAATAGTTTTGTGTAAGGGTATTACATTTAATATGAATGTTTTCTGAAACATTCATTTTACCTTAAAGAGTTTTGTAATTTAGGTATGGAGATTTTGATTTTCTCTATGCTAGATGGTTTTTTCAATCCAGTTTTGGATATCTGTGATACTATTTTATTTTTTGATTTATTTAGCTCACCTGAACCCAAGGCTCAAGTGATGATTGCCGATTAATAACATGTCTCAAATGTCTGAAATTATTTTCACATTTTTTCTCCAGGAAATACTGATTCAGTGTGTCACAAAGCAATTCTTGAGGAATGAATTTTCATATTTGTACAAATGGAGAGTCACACCATTTTCAAGGGAAGTTACTCAAAAAAATATTGAAAAGGGTGGGGCACTTCAAGATCTCGTCAAGAATCAGTAAGCCAGAAAAAATAGGTATTGTATTACAGCTTCTTTGAAAAGTTAACATGATCTCAGGTCATGATATGGGGTCAAGGGTAGAAATAAATATCTTAAAAAATCATCTCTAAAAGAACAGCAGGACCATGATTAATTCACAGTGACATAAGCATGTTAGGATATTTATAAGTACAGTTTGAAGTTCAAAATTTCAAATAATGATCATCTAGGCAGAGAGAGGTAAAAATTTACAAAAGTAACAAGCGTTTAGAAAAAAGGTGCGGAAAACCAAGTAGGACAGACTGACAGACAGACGGGGACAGACAGATAGTCCATAGTCTATCATACTGAAAGAAAAGCATCTTCATGTAGAGATTCAAGAACAAATTATATGGAAAATGAGGTACTAAAATTATTTTTAAAAGCAAGAATGACAAAGACCACATTTTGTTATAAAATATAAACTAACCAAATAATAGGCTTGTGCCCACGATACAAGACTTCACTTTTAAGTCTGTGAATGCTGTATGTTATGATGGAAATCAGAAATTTAATTTGAAATTTCTGTGGGAGGCTTTATTTACGTGTATTTAAATTTCAAAAGAGGTTTGCGTCAGGTGTACATTGTTGCCCATGGGCCTCTTAATGGTATATTTGTATACTGTTAAGACTTGAAAACCTCATTTCTTCCCATATGCTCTGTGATATATTTTTTTTTATTAAAAGTACATGTATTTTTATTAAATTCATTAATTTGTTCTTCATTTGTATGCCATTGAGTGACATATTCTTTTTTTCTTTCAATTTAATCCATCCATGATCAAAATGTGCATCAAAACTCTGATAGTTTGTGCATTGTTAGCTGTAATCTCGGTGAGATGGGTAGAGACTGAAAATTTGGTCTGACGTTAGACCAAATTTTCAGTCTTTACCTATCTCGCTGAGATTATGTAAGCTGTAGTAGATCTAAATTGTATCAAGCAGATAAATAGACCCGAGGACTGCAATGCTTACATTATCTGACAGGAGCACGAGCACGATTGAAGTCTGTGATATTTATTATGCTCATAATGTAATCCTAGAGCCTTTGACAAAGATACTTGTAAAATAAATTATTGTTTGTCCCTTTATTCTAATATGAAAACTATTAGAGGGGGATTGCAAGCAAGCAATTTAATTAAAACCAGACTTCTTAGATCCACGTATTCACTCTACGAAAGTGCCAAATTTATATCTGCTCTGCTTATGCATGCACCTTTATATAAAAAGTATTCAAGTTTATTGCAAAATTCAGTGTAATATAAAAAAAATATACCAAGCCAGGTGAATTTTATTGGGAAAAACAAAATGATAAAAAAACACAGAAAAGTCACTTAAGCTGAATTTTACCATTTTGCTTTTCATCACAAAATTCCTCTTACTTGGTATGATTTTCTTAAGTTTTTATTACACTTTTAGCACCAAGCTAACATATTCTGAAGTTTGTTTTCATCTGTAAACCTTTACTGAGTTTGATTTGTCCACATTTGTAATTTATTGAAGTATTAACTATAATTTGTTCCAAGTCTTTTTCATTTTCCAAATCTAAGGAGAAAAAATTCAAACAATTATTCACTTTTCTAAACCATCGGCATGATATTGTCTCCTCCAAAGAAAAAAAATGTTTGTATCATCTGTCCTTAAATTCAAGTTCAAATACACTAGAAGTGAATTTCAGTGGAACCTTCTGAACAACTATCTGGTATTAGTTTCTTTGACCCTCCCCTAATTGACGTTGGGAATAGTTGTTATTGGCATATATTAATTCTTGAAGGCAGCTGAGGTTTCAATGTGGAAAACGGAATACATATCGATAATTGAAATATCTAATCTAGGACTGATGCTACTTTTGGAAACACTCGACTTCATAATCTCCTTAACAATGTCATTTTCCATGAGCCATTCTAAATTTAGAATCCGAATCTATCAAAGTTATTGCCTTGCATTCACTCTTTTCATCTGTCTATGGGTTTCGGACAATATTTTACGTATTTTGTGGTTAACCAGAATTTTTTTTTACCTTCTTTGCGTTATAAAGGTAATTCATTGGTATTTGGTAATCCCTAAGAAAATGGCGGGAATCAGATACAGAAAGTATAAATATATCATCCGGCAAGAGTTTCTTAGTTTGTTTGGAAATGGCATCCTATCTTCAATTAACAAGTCTCTACTGTGTTTTATTTAACATTCTAGGGTTTGGTAAGTACTAGCTGACTTATTCTGCCCTATTTTTACTTTGCTAATCATTTTTCATTTGTAAATATTTTCTTAAAAGTGGAAAGAGAAAATAACTTAATATTCCATTATTTATTTCCATTGACAGGGTATGTACAATTTCAGTAAGATTTGAATAAGTCTGAACAAAGTTATTCATTTTTAGCTCACCTCAACGAAGTTGGGGGGAGCTTATGTGATACCCTCGGCGTCGGCGTCGGTGTCGGCGTCGGCGTCCCAGGTTAAGGTTAAGTTTTTTGGAGCAGTTTTCTTTTTAATTACTTCTGTGTCCTATACTGATTAGACATGCATGGAAAATGGTTTTAGTGTGTTTTATTGTACCAGACAAAGTTTCAGATGCTGCAATTTCAGCAAAGGAATTACCAGGTTAATGTTTTTGGAGCAGGTTAACATTTTTGGTGCAGTTTTTGGTGTGGGTTTCATTTCCAAGTAACTATCAGGCCTATGTTGACCAAACTTGCATGGATGATACATCTAAGGATGCATACTACCGGGATTGCTTCGGATGCTGAAACCCACATTTTCCGGTTGAGTGAACAGGTTAAAGTTTTTGGTGTAGGTTTCATTTCCAAGTAACTATAAGCCCTATGTTGACCAAACTTGCATGGATGATACATCTAAGGATGCATACTACCGGGCTTGCTTCAGATGCTGAATCTGACCTACATTTTCCGGTTGAGTGAACAGGTTAAAGTTTTTGGTGTAGGTTTATTTCCAAGTAACTATAAGCCCTATGTTGACCAAACTTGCATGGATGATTTAAGGATGCATACTACCGGGCCTGCTTCGGATGCTGAATCTGACCTACATTTTCCGGTTGAGTGAACAGGTTAAAGTTTTTGGTGCAGGTTTCATTTCCAAGTAACTATAAGCCCTATGTTGACCAAACTTGCATGGATGATACATCTAAGGATGCATAAATTGCTTCGGATGCTGAATCTGACCTACAATTTCCGGTTGAGTGAACAGGTTAAAGTTTTTGGTGCAGGTTTCATTTGCAAGTAACTTTAAGCCCTATGTTGACCAAACTTGCATGGATGATATAAGGATGCACACTACCAGGCTTGCTTCGGATGCTGAATCTGACCTACATTTTCCGGTTGAGTGAATGGTTAAAATTTTTTGGTGCAGGTTTCATTTCCAAGGAACTATGAGTTCTTTAATGACCAGTCTTGCATAGATGATACATCTAAGGATGCATACTTCCAGGCTTGCTTCGGAAGCTGAATCTGACCTACTTTTTGTGGATGAGTGAAAATGTTAGTTTTAATGCATGTTTCATTTCCAATAAACTATGAGCCCTATAATGAGCAAACTTGCATGGATGATACATCTAAGGATGCACACTAATGGACTTGCTTCGGATGCTGAATTGGACATACATTTTTCAGATAATAGACAAGGTAAAAGTTATGGTTGCAGGTCTATTACCAAAAACTATAAGGCTTATATAACATTGTATAAACCAAACTTTCACAAATGCTGCATCAAGAGATGAAAACTCTCAAATTTGCTTCAGATGCTGGATTTTCATTACATTTTCATGAAGAAGAAGTAGTTTAAATTTTTTATGTAGGTCTATTTCAAAGTATCAGATCAAAATTGCTTTTAAAAATATTTTC
Source organism: Saccostrea cuccullata (assembly GCF_032062105.1). Lineage (NCBI taxonomy): Eukaryota > Metazoa > Mollusca > Bivalvia > Ostreida > Ostreidae > Saccostrea > Saccostrea cuccullata. The sequence continues at coordinate 56,993 of NW_026937285.1, forward strand.
ATTTTTGGAATGTATACTTTTTGTTGGTTAATTGTGTGACTTTGCCTTACTTAAAGACAACATTCGTTGAGGTGAGCTCTGTAATCTCTGATTACCTATGTTTCATAAAAGTATTGAGAATTAAAAGTAGTCACAAGAGGAATGGTGATTTTATTTCCTTTCTTAAGGTATACCTTTACTCAGATGACTAAAAATTCCACTGATAAGACCGAAAAACCATCTATTGCACATTGTACACATATGATTTTTGTGTTAAATTTCAATTTCAAATAACTAGGTCAATGACCTCGTTTTCATTTTAGGGGCCCCTGAGTATTTCTCGGGAAATACCTCAATTTTTCACACTATGACCATTTTATTCTTCACTCACAAAATATTACAAGCAACAAAACTCTTTAAATAATGAAATTTTACAGCAGTGGAACAGAGTTGCTCCATATAAAAAAATGAGTAGAGATTGGGCCATAAATGTAATAATTATTACAGTCCGAATTTCCTCTGTCATATTCATATTTTTTCCCTATTTTCAATGAAATATTGCAAAAATCTGACTTATAAGAACTCTAGATTATTTATAGCATAAGGTTACCTTTGTTACCCTCATTCTCAAGTTATCAATATTATATGGGGTCAATGATCAAATTATAGAGATATGTTGACTGCAGAGGATTTTGTACATGTTTTTGAATTTCTTTAGTTCATAGCATTCATTTATTTGAAATAACTTATGAGCTTAAACACATACAAAATTTGCAAAATGATGTCTTAAAAGACATGTAACCTTTACTTTGTGATTAATATTGCAAGAAATAAAAATTTCGACAAAAATGAAAAATTAAAAATTTAGTCCGAATTTCCTCTGCGTAGCCATACATTGAGTTTTGTTCCTGTATATTTTCTTCAAGTACTTACAAATTAAATTTATAAATTGATATTGAGATAAAACTGAGTTATTTTATCCATTTAGGACAATTTTTGATTTAATATATTATACTTTATAAAATTTCCTCTCTGATTTCTGAAACCTGAGTAAACGTCATCCTTAAATTAATACTTCCAGTGAGAAGTTTAATAATTTACAAGCAAGGTTGTGAGGAATAATGGTATACATGCTCTTTCTATAGCATTTTTATAACCTTTTCGCATTCTTTAAATATCATAACTTCAAACTTTTGATTAAAATAAGTTAATTATGATTCGAAGGAACAGCGAAAGTATTTTTATTACCTTTTGTTAGGCCATGGAAAGTCGATTTCTGTCTTGCATCCAAATCGTCTGATCATAGGCGGAAATGACGCAAAGAGATATACGTGGCCTTGGCAAGCTGGGCTTCTGATAGCAGACAACTTTATATGTGGCGGCACTCTAATAGAATATGATGTCGTACTTACTGCTGCTCATTGTCTGTTGGGGAGAAGGTTGGTTAAGAATATTTAAAGAACCCTTTCGTCCAAATTATTTCGAGAATATTTGATAAATTCAATGTTTTCCTTTAAAATAATACTTGTTTTTCAGTATTGATGCCTATAAAGTGGTGGTTGGAGAGTATGACAGGTCAATCGCTGAAGGTGCAGAACAATTCATACAAGTTTCCGGATTTCAAGTTGTAAGTTTCATTCTTTGAATATTTAAGAATAAATTGCATTTAGGATATATGCTACTAAAAGTGAGAAGCATGGATTGGTTTTCTTCTTTTGGACTATTTTAGTTTAATAAGCAGACCCTATCAAATCTCTTAAAATTTAGAAATTAAAGACTTTTTTAGATGGTCAGTTTTGTCCCTTTTTGCCTTCATAGGCCTATTTTAAATGCATAAAATGAAAAAAAAAGTTATGCAGGTATTAACTTACTGTAAAAGTACTTTTTTCCGCGTGGTATTAACTTACGCTATGTACGCGGCCACAAATTTTCGCGGAAATTTGTCCAAGCGTACTTAATATAAATGTAAGGCATAAAGTGACAGTCTAAGAAATCGCGTAATTTTCTACCTGCGGATTAAACGGAAATCGAGATTCCGCGGAAAAAGTACTTCTACAGTATATATTTTTCAAGAATAAACATAAAAAATCATTTGTTCTTTTTCATTATTCAGAAAAAATATATCATATGAGTCTTAAAGAAGATAAAGAGAAAAATAAGAAACGTACATTATTAGTGACAAATAAAATTTGGACAAAATTATCACAATTTTTTTCCTTCATTCAACAGCATCCAGATTTCAAAGGGAACTTTCTCGGTGGATTTGATGTGGCATTGTTGTATTTAGCGAGGAACGCTAGTAATAGCAGAAACGTTAAGACCATTAGGTTAGCGGAAGAGGGAGACATGGAAACATCCAAGATGTCGAAATATAAGTGTTTTATTACAGGATGGGGAGTCAAAAGTGTAGGTAAGATATCATTTTTATGAGGGTTTTAAAGTGTGGGTAAACGCTTGTTTAAAGAAACCCATTATTTGGGAAAAGATCATTTCGTTTCACAGTACTTCCTAATGAGAAAAAATTGTGCTCCTTGTAATGGCTTTCATATTCTTAACTTCATGACCCAGTTTAATCAACTTTTCAAATAGTCTTTTGATCAGAGTACTGTAAGGATGATATATACCTTTAAATATAGACAACAATTTGTTAAATTGCATTTCCAACGACTAAAACATGGTTGTATTGCAAAACTTGTTCCAACTTCATTCTGAAGTAAACAAAACAAAGGTTCATATATTTGTAAAACAAATAAGTTATATCTGAAATATTTTCTTTACATACGTATTTTTTCTTAGATCAAAAAGGAGAATTACTGGCAAATAAACTTCAAGAAGCAGATATTGAAGTCATTAGCATCAAGAAATGCAACTCGAAGCGCTACTGGAATGGGCTTGTGAAAGACACCAATATATGTGCATTTTACAAGAACACTGCAGCGTGCGAGGTAAATTTTGTCCTCTTTCTTTTCTGCACTTAGATGGATACATGGATGGTTAGCCAAATTTTAGATAAGTGGGATAAGCTCAATTTAACATTTGTTAATGTTCGGTTCTGAAAATATAAAGAATATTTTACCAAAGCTAACTAAAGATCATGACGTTAATCGTATTTACGTCAATGAAGCATAAACTACGCCTATAAAGCGTACATTGTATTTTAAGATGGAGAAGTTTTTGACTTTTTGCAAGAGCAAAAATTTTATTTGAATCAAATATAGTTTTTAAAATGATTTTTAAGCTATGGTTATCAACTCTGAGCTTAAATTCAAAAATGCTGATGAATAGCTTAATTACATCAGTTTAACATTGCTTGTGAATAAATCGCTTTTGTCTATGGACAATAACTGAACGGGTTTGAAATACTAAACACCTTGCCATCAGGTTGATTTACAATAAGAATAACATTTTCCATTTTTTTTCATAATCTGTTAAAAGAATGTACATGTAACGGAATAAAATTCAGTAATTCAACTGTAATTCGTAATTTTGCAATTTGTTATTATCTGTTGAATAGACTGCATTATCCTTTGTTGATCTACTCGTTTATAATTGCAGATCTTTGGAGTGATAAATATATCACTTTTCGTCAATACTGAACTAAATTGATGTTCCTTTTCTACGTAGAATTTTTCTCACCGTATTTTGATGTATATTTATCGCTTGTGTGGAACAATTTAATTTATATTAAAGAGGATGAACCCAGAGCAAGATACTAATGCAAAAGAAAAGAATGAGTTGTTACAAGCTTACGGAAAAAATTATAATTTACAAATGTAAAATAAAGTCTATCTGTTATTTTTTTTTTACAAGACACGAAACCATGTGGTTTAAAAATTGCTTATTAATAAGAGCAATGCATTGACCAGCTTTAGCTGTAAAACTGTGTGCGATTATATAAATTCTTTCTCCCACCCCAACCCCTCTGTCATTGGAGACTGTTATGTGCTTTATAGACTTATACAAAATTTTGAATCTTCAAAAAACTTTCACAACATAAATGTGTATGCTGCCGATACCTAATTAATAGTATGTATTTGTATGAGCTCTGGAATACTGTTTACTTTTAGTCTAAAGGGGTTCATATAAACTGTTACTGGTATCGCATTAATTTCTAAACGATAAACTTTTAGACAATAATTTTTTAATCATTAAAAGCTATTTCTTTAGAGACGTGGACAGCGTCTATATCTATTTCTCAAAAAAAGAACAATAAAGGCAACTTATATCCCGTTTATCGCATCTGTTGTACATTGCATTTTATCCTTAACGCATGGCATGCCTTTTTAGTTAATTAAAGAAATCGTTTCACATTCCTGCATCAACATTTATGGTTTGTTATGAAAGGGGGACAGTGGATCACCTCTGGTTTGTAAGTGGAGTGGATCATTTGTTTTGGCGGGTGTCACCTCTTGGGGGTCCAGCACGTGCAGGAATTATCCCACTGTTTTTACCGATGTTGCCAAAGTCAGTTACTGGATTAAAGCCATGGTAAAATCTCGGAGAGAAACACATTGTGCAAAGGAAAACACAACTGCTGTAAATTTTATCTCAAAACTAGGATTTAAAAATTGACATTATGTAAACGTATGTAGAAAGAGATCGAAAACTACGACAATTTTCTCCAGATGAGAAAAGCTGTGAAAGAAAACAATAAACAAGTGACAAAACCCATAGTCTTGTGTATTTTTTTAAATCTCTGCCAGCAGAACCAGAGAGCTTAATGACAATTTAGATAACAACCCCATACTTAATCAAAGATAAAATCCAAATCTTTAGAATGTCCCCACTATATAGGAAGTTCAATACATTTGGGTCAAATATTTTTTAATCACTTGCTTGTCATCGTGACCTTGAATTGTCATAGAAATTAATTTCAAATTTTATAATATAGTTTTATAATGAAACTAATCTTATGAAACTCTAATTATGTTTACTTTTTAGTTAAAATATACACGTGCATGTGGCACCGATAGCTTAGGTTTCTGTTTGATTTGCACGAGTAAACACAGAGTAAGTCTTACAGGTAAAAACAACAGTCATGTGATACGGTGGGAAAAATGTCATGGGTTCAGTTTCTATATATACATGCATATATTGTAGTTTTGAGACCCCTTTTAACTCTTCGACAAAAACGCACATTTAATTACTTTTGGTAACAAATGAATAAATAAAATATAGATACTAAGATGTACTCATGAATGGAAATAGCTTCAATGTTTTTAAACGTTCTCATCCAACTGTGGCGTTAATCCATATCAACAAAATACTTGTACAGACAAAGTCAGAAATATTTATATAATTTTTTTGTGTTTTAAAGTTTGACTAAACTTAAGTAAAACAGGGTTGTTCAATTTACGCTCGTCATATGAACTAAGTAAATACTATTTCAATGACAACTTTATGTGGTTTATGTTGTCCAACATGAATGGGAGAATCTTCAAGGCCGCTCTCGTTGTACGATGGTCATGTGATGGCATTGAGTATCGTTATGTTGTACAAAAAAGTTAGAGTTTATTCTAATCGAAAGAATGATACACTAATGTCAGCACATTAGCTTAAAAGGTAAGGCTAACTTGTTTTTATTTTTAATTCTGAAATTAAAGAAATAGCAAACAAGTATATATTAATTTTTATTTTTCTTCATTATTCAAAATGCTAACTTTTTTATTTTTGAATTCATTTTCAACAAGCAAAAGAAAGAGTTAATCATTTATTGATACATTTCTTTCGCATTTTCTGCTGACGCAATTTTTTTTAATTGTTGGCTATTTTGTATTGTTCACATATTGACCGTATATTTTCAGGCACACGGGATAAAATTCAGTCTTTTATTAATAACTTTTGACCATGTATTATTGTGGAGAATATAATTTTACGGACATCTGGGTGGACAATGGCCTTAACAGGTGTTTTTACGAGACTGTATGGTCCATCATACTAGTAGCATTTATGACCATCGCAGGTTCAGGACAATTAGCAACTTTTACCAAATATGGAAGGAGAATTGAATCAAACTTCAAACCTAGTGCTATTGGAATGGTTCTTCAGATCACGATAATTGTTCTCTTAATGAACGAAGTGATGATTCACGTAATACTTCACGACACTACTATTGGAAACAGGGATTTATCAGGGTTCCATGTTGTGGTATTGTTCAGCATGTTTTACGTTTGGTCCTTCTGTCTGAAACTGATTGTGTTAGAAAGGAATCAGACATTACCCCGATTTGTCAAAGGTCATGGATTTGTGCTACTGATGTTTTGGACTTTGGTTTTTGTCAAAGAGAGTCTGTATTTTGTTTCTTGGAACAGCAAGATATACTGGTGGAATGAAGACACGTAAGAAATTTGGTTTAAATTAAACAATGATTTTAATATTTTATTTATCAATCAACATTGAAGGTATTGGTACATTTGTGTTTTTTGTGTTGCAGTGTCTCCAAAAAAGTGGAATTCGGACTATGGCTTGTCCGGTATATTGGAATAATCTGTTTAATGATTCTTGGCTTCTTGGCCCCAAGTATGCCAAAGAACAGCGCCCACTTAACCACAAGCATTAGAAAGGTATAAAACAAAGTCAACAAATTATAAGTTAAAAAACATCAAAAATACCAGAAAAAACATTTGCAATGGTTTTTTCCTTAATAGGAACCGAAATCAAAGCGAAAAGAATCAAGTTGGGGAAGTTTGATGGATAACATTAAAATGATGATTCCAATTGTTTGGCCGACGGGAAGTATTTGGCGCCAGATGTTGGTGTTGTTCTGTTTCGTCATTCTTGTTTCTGGACGTGTTGTTAACCTTTTTGTTCCCGAATACACAAAACTTATAGGTAAGTAGAATACCAAATCACATAAATTCTACCGTGAAATCTCAAAAGCCTGAGACAGTCAGGAATTCCCGGACCCCGATCAACTTTGCCATGATAATATCCAGATGCACATTTTTAATAAAATGGTTGTGTATTAAAATGACATGATATCTGCTTTTGATTGCAATTTTAATGTTTGTTTCAGTCGACAGTTTGACCCCATATAAGGACGAGTCAGGTCAAGTGATTTCGCCAGTCTTCAGATGGGACTTGATTCTCTTGTATTGTCTACTGCTGTTTATGAGGGGAGGTGGAACAGGTAAAAACCTATACTACGATTTCTTAAAAGATTGTCGCCCGCGTGGTGCAGTGATAAGAACGTCTTCTCTAGAGTCGCGGAGTAAGGAGTTGATTCTTAAGTAGCGGGTTCAACCTCCGGATGAGAATTCATAAACCGAGGTCCCGTGTCGCAGTAGGTGCTGGCACAAAAGATCCCATGTTGCTCAATGGCCCTGAGTGCGTTTAGGTCTAAGCTGGTTAAACAAATTTCGAGAGGGACAGTAAACAACAAACAAACAAACAAACAAAAATAAGATTACAATAAGAGACCAGATTGCAAAGTAATACAGACACATAATAATTTACAATGTTCGGCTCACGCTAGAATGACCAGAGGCTATAGACAGATGATTATGAATGTATTAGTATTTCAAGGCGGCACGATAGAAAATGTTACTTAAATCATGTTTCTGTCTTGTAACATTTATTCTGCATTGTGTTTTTGCACCTTGAAAAGTATTTACATTATCTACGAGATGCACATGAATGACAAGATTTTGCATATGAAGCTACATGAAGTTACAAAATGTAAACAACATTATTCAAAAATGAATCGTAAGATTATAAATAAATTTCCAAGTGAAAGAATAAACATTTTTTTAATTATATAAATATACCGGTTATATACAAAAAAAAAATCATAAATTGTATATTTTGGAAAAAAATATAAACAAATAATTAAACAAAAGATACGACTATGGTGCAATTTTATTAAAGTTTTTAAACTGATGATTGTCATTTCTATTTGTAGAATTTAAACGCTACCTTAATATCCGTATTTTAACCTGTTTTGAAACAATTGAGAATCGAATTAAAAAAAATCAGTTTGATAAAATTGTGTCAAAGACTTAGAAAGATATGTATATGATACTCCTGTGGAAATGGTGATCAATAAAAAAAATTGCCCCCCTCCCCCCCCCCCCCTAAAAAAAAAAAAACTGAAAACTTAGTTTGGAAGAACATAACGGCATTTCGGCTGTTTTCCCCCCTAAAAAATAGGAATGGAAAAAGTGTGCCAAAAGCGACAAAAATCAGATCAAAATTTAAAAATTTAGAAAGGAAGGTGAAAATTTATCGTTGCAACATGATAATCATAATCTTTCAGACTGTTGGAAATGGTATACATGTACATGTATCTGGAATACCTTGCTTATAGTACATACGTTTAAGCATACCTAGAATGAAAAAAAATAAGCAGACAATTTTTTAGTCCCTGATTTTTCTTTGTAGCCATATATGATCGTTCCATCATGATAATTTAAGCATTTTTTCCTTGTCAGGTACAACTGGGTTCCTGAACAATATGCGAGCTTTTCTGTGGATTCCGATTCAGCAATACACGACACGACGGATACAACTTAAATTTTTACGGCATCTTCACAGGTAAATTTTAATTGAACTAGATTAAAATACCCCCCCCCATTAAAAAAATATATGTACCTTAAAATACCAAGAAATTTTATCATAATCATCATAAATGTGATATCAAGTGTCTATTCTTTGAAAATAGTTACATGTAATTTCTTTTAATTTTTTATAAATTTACCAACTGGTTTGGTTTCAGTTTATCTTTGCGCTGGCACTTGGAGAGAAAAACGGGAGAGGTACTGAGGACGATAGACAGAGGGACAACAAGTATTAACAGTTTGTTAGGGTGAGTCAGCCAGCTCCTGTTAGGCCCGATTTATAAGTATCATAAGGATGTACTGCTCATAGCAACAACTTATAAAAAGACAAATACCCCCTTTCTCCACTTTCTTGTCTACCTTTGATGCGTTGTGTTTAGTTTCAGTAAAATTGTTTGGTATTTATTGCAGGTATATATTATTCAACATCTTTCCAACCATTGTGGATGTTATTCTTGCCATTATGTACTTCGTTTTGGCTTTCAACTACATTTTTGGGATCATTACATTTATGTGCATGCTGTTGTATCTAGGTGAGTGACCATAAACAGGAATATCTAGAAACTAAAAGTTGTACATGAACTCATTTATTTTTTATATATGGAACAATTTTTTAAAATTATAATTATTACATTACCAATAAAACACAAAAACAAAATTATTTCTATATTCATATAATGTCAATTTCATTGTTTTAAAGAGATAAAGAAAAAAACATTTTGCGACTTAATACAAGCATTTTCATTACGATAATGCCACTAGAATCACGAAAAAGCGCTACAAGAAATGGACTATTAGTTATACTTTTGGTTTTCTGACATTTACCAAGATCTAAAGATAAATCAACATTAAAAAAAAAATTATTATTATAATACATGTACTTTAGTTTTCCTATAAAAGACAAGTGAATATATTTGTCTTCTCGACAGGTATCACCATTTTGATAACAGAATGGCGTACAAAATACCGACGACTTCAAAACAGGCTTGACAATCAACGAAACCAGACAGCCGTGGATTCCTTGCTGAATTTTGAAACGGTATTGTGTAATAGAAACGCACGTGAATGTATCTTAAGTGCGAGAGAAATGTAATAAAAGCAAAATGATTTTTTCTCTACAAATGATTTGTTCAAGTACAATGAAATTTGATAATTTCTCTTACTGTACCAGTATTTATCAATATGAAATGAAACAAATTGTGTACAAATTATTAACTTCTTGCTATTTTTTGGTTCAAAAGGTGAAATATTATGCAGCTTCAGACTTTGAAATTAGCAGATACGACAAAGCAATTCACAGTTTTCAGGTAAAAGAAAAATCCATTTCCTGTTCTAATTAATTAAATAAAACATTCTTTTGGGTACAAAAGACATAATAAGTATTATTCATGGAGAAGAAAGTTGTGATAACGAAGTTGTTAAAATTTAAAATTCAATTTCTCAGTCATTTTGTGTGTGGAAATACCAGGATTTATCAGAGAAACTCATCTTGTAAAGTGAATAATAGTATTTATCTTTTTCAAAACAAAGGTGGCAGAATTTAAGTCAACTGCTTCCTTAAACTTACTGAGCTGCCTACAGAACATCACAATCACCGTGGGGTTCTGTGTGGGATCCTTATTGTGTGCCTACTGTGTCATTGACGACATTGACGGCCTCAAACTTACTGTAGGAGACTACATCCTGTTTGGAACCTATATCACTCAGTTATATGGTCCGCTGAATTGGATAGGAACATACTACAGGTAATAGAAGTCTTTCTCTACAAGAATAAGTTTATACCGAATGACAAAAAGTTAAAAGTCTATCTTATAGTGTTCTAAAATGCAAAAATATTTTATTTATTTTACTATTTTTTCTTTTTTACAAATTTAGAAGTCTGTAATTTCGTATAACGTGGATGTTTCTCATATTGCAATCTCACACTCTCTCTCTTTCCAAATTTCACTTAACACAAGCGCTCTCCAGATTTGATAATCCATCTTATATCATAAACAAATAGGCATAAACAATTGATATTAATTTTGAATTGCTTTTTATTAACATAGGATGATACAACAGGCCTTCATTGACATGGAAAACATGTTCGAATTGTTGCAAGAAAAGCCTGAGGTATGAATTTGAAAACTGATTAATCTTTTCGTATGTAGCTAAACACATAATTTGAATACATATCATACATACAGAAAGTCTTTTAGGATACAGATATAAATTGTTTACAGATACAGGTATAAATTGTGTTGAAAAAGTATACATTGTGTATCAATCGCAGGAATAAAATCAAATGAAACATGATATACTTCAATGTAGTATGTTGCGGTAAAGTGAAATTGTGGTAAAATAAAATTGTTTTATAGATACAGATATTTATATATATTTTTAGATCACTGACCCAACTGGTGCATCAGATCTTGTGTTACACGGAGGACAGATTGAATTTAGGGACGTCAGTTTTAGCTATATGAAGGAGTAAGAATAAGCAGATTTTTAACCTTTAAGTTAGGGCAAAATTTTTAATTCATACATTGTAGAAGAATAAAAACCATGTGTCTTAGGTTTTATTTAAAAAATGTAATTCATTGGAGGGCTTTCCAAAATCATTGTTGAAAACGAAACGGATATTGCAAAGTTTTCTTGAACACTTTAAAAAAAAATTGTAAAGTAAATTTTTCTTCTACATCGTCAGGCAACTATAATTATTTTAATTTTCTTTTCTATAGGCGTCCTATTTTGAAGAATTTATCCTTTACTGTTCCTGCAGGACAGACCTATGCATTGGTAGGATTACATGTGAAAATTAAATATGGTCCTCTAACTTAACTGAAATGTTTAATTTATTGATTTTTTTTATTATTAAAAAACACATTACTAGTTATTAATTTCTCCTTCAAATGCTCTTTCTTTTGAGAAAAAAAAAACAGGTTCTAAAAATTTTAATGAACTTTTAATTCTTGCAAAAAAGTAGTTTTAAATCGTGTTGCGACTGTATATTTTCTGTTATATTTATGTAATAATTAATTTTCAAGGTTGGTCATTCTGGTAGCGGAAAAAGTACAATTGTTCGACTTTTGTTCCGGTTTTATGATATTCAAAGCGGAGAAATTCTTATTGATGGGCAAGATATTTCACAGGTACTTAAATTTGATCATTGTGATTAAAACCAAATTTTACTAATTGCATTATTCTAACTGTCAACTTCATTTCCAGTTCTAAATTTCAGAAATGTGAAAGCTGATACTCTTTTCTAATTTTCTAGGTCACTCAAGTCTCACTCCAAAAACAGATTGGGGTGGTTCCTCAAGACACAGTTTTGTTCAATCAAGACATCCGGTACAACATTCGCTATGGTAACCAGGATGCAGATGACATCGATGTTTTAGATGCAGCAGAAGCAGCCGACATCCACAACAGGATTCTAAGCTTTCCTGACGGTGAGAAAATTCTCCATAATCATCTGATTGGGAAAAAATTCCAAAAATTAAACATTTATAACCAAGTAATTGTAATTTAGATTGTTCTTTTTTTATTTGAGTGTGTTGGTTATGAAGTTTGAAAACTCTCTCTAGTCCTCATTCTTTCAACACATAAAATTCTACTTAGACTATTGAATTTGCCATTTTGTATGATTACAGTGCATATATGTTTTAAATGATTTAGACTAATAATATAACGAAAAAATATGCAGTGTTTGATGATCATTATTTTTTAAGGCATTAATGATTTAGATCTTTTTCTAATGTCATTTTTAACATTAAATTTTAAGCCATTTGCCTTATTTATGAATGTTCTGATTTTGATTTATTGTCAGCATTTATAATATTACTTAAACAATGGTATAATTGCACAAATTTTGTACGTATGGTTATTCCAATACTTTAATCAACTTACTGACTGACATCTAGCAAATAGATTTTATACTCATACCGTATGTTGGATATTTTCCTAATACCAGGATATGATACGGTGGTTGGAGAGAGGGGATTAAAACTGAGTGGAGGCGAGAAACAAAGAGTCGCCATTGCAAGAACTATACTGAAAAATCCTACAATCGTGCTTCTTGATGAGGTATAGTATTTTATAAAATTAATTATCCTTATCTAATATATCTTTTTTTGAAAAATTCAAATCTTTTCTTTACAAGTCTATACATACCTGACTCTTTTATACTTAAAACGTTATTTGACAGTTTTGAAAACACAAGGAACCATTTTGATTTTTGTATGTTATAGTATACAATGTATTTTACTTTATGTAGGCCACATCAGCTCTTGATACAAGCACAGAGAGATATATTCAAGCCTCTTTGGAGGAAATTTGCCGCAACCGAACTACGATTATCGTAGCTCATCGATTATCGACGATAATACATGCACATCAAATACTGGTGATGAAAGAGGGTGTGATTGTGGAGAAAGGAACGTAGGTTTTAATTTTTTTCTTAAAATTCATGAAATTCTAATCGGTTAACATACAGTAACTATATCTGTAAAGTGAAAGTGAAATGTATATCTGTGTTCAAATACGAAAAAATTAAAGAAAGAGTTTTAATGAATAAAACAAGAATGCAAGATGCGAGAGAAATAAAAATAGAATTTGAAATTTAGGGGTTTAATAGGAGTCGAACCACTAAACAAGACCTGAAAAAATCGTTTTCAATTAATTTAATCCTTAATTCATTTAATTATCTTTCGTTGCTGTCTTCAGAGAAGCATGCGATTTAATTATTAAACATTATTTTTTTCAGCCATAATGAACTTTTGTTACACGGGGGATTTTACAAGGAAATGTGGAAACAACAGTTACAGAGTAACCTTGACAAAGACAATGGGGCATTAAGTTCTACGTCATCAAATGCTTCAGCGGATGACGGTGCGAGTTGATGAAGGCATGAATTAATATTGATCTCGTGTTGTTTTTTTACCTGTGAATCGGCTGGATGGCCAGAAAATGTGAAGAGATAATCAATGCATTTTTACATGATACATTTTGTATCATTTAACTTTATATGATACATAGAAGAACGTTTTGAGAGTGATTAAACATTTATTTTCAAAACAATTTTTAACAGATATCGTCATGTAAAACAAATCATCATTTTTTGTATACATGGCTTTATCTGCCGGATTTACTTTGTATGCAATAATATTCTTATAAAACAACAATTGAATGCGACTGAGTGATAACTGTAGTTGTAATAAGGATTATGTATGTTTATAAGGCTGGTCCTTAGAGTAAGTTTGATAGAATATTTTTTTCACGAATGAAAGTTATTGAATAAAATTAATATTTTGCCTTTAAAATAAAAATTATCAGATTTATTTTAAAATGGAATTGCATCATATGGTAGATAGTTATTGAAATTAGCTTGTTATGATTTGTTGTCAGAGCTTATGACGAAGAAGAATAAAAAATAATTCTATATCTTTGGCGTCTTCATTCATGCTTGGGCTAAACAATAATGAACAGGCAGAGTTATTTTAAAGACGGTTCACCAGAGGTAGTTGATTTAATTAAAATAAAAAATTAAGAGTAGAAAAATCAATAATTGCATTTTAGATGTTAAAAATACATATTTTTTATTTATTGAAATGGAAAAAATAATTTGTACAATTCGTTGATTTACCATCGGTAAATTTCACTTTATCGAATATGTGGATAATAAGATTTATTTATTTAACAATAAAGCCGTTTATTTTAGCTTGAATCATAATTAAGTGTTAATTCTGGATTAATTTTTCTTTCCGGAAATTCTATATAAATCAGCTCTAATAATAGTGTACTTCCTTTTCCAATGATTCAGCAGCTGCAGAAACTGACGCTAAGCAGATAAGATAAAAATTTTCTAAGAAGGAGCTTTTGACAACAGCCAGCTCCAATATTTGTGTATGATTCAGTCTTCAAATAATAACTATTGTAACAGACACCTTACTTCATAACCCTGAGTATATGCCTTTTATGATTCAGTAATATATTTTTTATCAAGGACATTGCAAGGTGAAGCATCCCCTCGCAAATATAAAATCTATTTACAAAGGCATTTGACATCGATCCCGATGCAAGTTACGCCAGTTCTGTTTCACACAGGACATGACCCCCAGCAAACACACCATTGCGTTAATATATTTATTCCAACTTTTTTGCGAGAGGATGAGACAACTTTGTCTCGCTTGTTTTCGTTTTTATTTCATTTGACAAATTATAGATACCCGATTAAGGAAGTAATTTTAATCGAACACAATTTTGATATTTTTAAAAAAATCGATTAACGACTTTCTATTCAATAATGAATAATGAATGTTTTTGGTATTTGAGGAAATCATATGGTGATTGAAGTTTCATTGTGCTCAGAGGGATGTATAATAAAATTCTTGAAATGGATATGTCAGTTAAAACTAAGTCTTGATTACAGATATAAAGACTAGTTTAATTTTTTGAGTATGTTTTCAACATGTTACACTCAAACTACACAATTATTGCTGTTTTTTTTAGGTCAATACAATGATATAGCTATCTTTGAAGTACAATATTCACCTCGCCCTTCGAATAATTTGATATGAAATAAAAGCATTTCATTATTGCATTACTTAAATCGAAAGAAAATATATTACCATCGTTTAATGCGAGAAATATGTCCAATTTAATTTAAAAAAAACTAAGTAATCATAAATTTATCAATATTTCTCAGTGGTCAGGAGTAGATGTTTTTTATCAAGCCACTTTCTTTACACTTCACGCTAGCCCAGGTTTTCTTTTGTGAAGTTAGACCAATCCATCATTTGATATAAAGAGAATAATTTGCAATCTGTATTGTATTACATAAATTGTAATCAATGTAAGTATTCTTAACATTAAATTAGACCACAATAGAGCAATTAAAAACTTTATTGCAAGTACGTATACTTTCCCAGTTTCAGTAACCAAAAATGATTATAGTCCATTATCGGTACTAATTGTCTTTAAATAGTTTTCTTGGGTGAAAAATGAACGCATCTTATCTTAAAATTTGAACTAGATATTTTAAAATCTTCAGGGCAATGCTATTCATGTTATACTGGTATTTGTTGTTATAAGTGCGTTTCTTGTAAATTAAGGGACTTGCACACATATGTTAAATTTTAATTTAAAGGTGCATCCTCAAGTCGTCCTTATTTTCTTTAACAAATTAATAAAAATATATTAAATATACGAATTAAAGTTCAATAAAATAATATCCTGATTATTATGATACTGATAGGTAGTTAAAATAGGGAGAATAAACGGATTTTGTCAAGAAATTCTTTCCTCCTGATTTTATATAGAGAAAATTATTTGAATTTAAAAAGAAATCTTTCTTGTTTTTAAAAATAAGGAAAGCATTCTCTGTATATTTAAATTTGCAAGTACAGTAGTGGGAAATACAGAAAATTTGAGAAAAATTTCCTACAATGAATTAACTTCCTGAACAATAACACCTATAGATACAAAATAAAGTAGTCATTATTTCAAGGCAGTCATACTTTGATTTTGAGTGACTGCCAGTTGTAAACTTTCGGCGGGTAGCTCTATCAATTAAAGCTTTTGATTGTGTTTTATCAACGAATGCGTGTTTCTAGGGGCTGATATATGATAGCTCGGGCTTATATCCCATGTTATGTGATAGTGTTAATACATGATGTGTAATTGAAGTAAATTAAAGCAATTTCGTGAATACTGTGTTCTTACTTATGAATTTAAAACCGATGACTTAAAAATACGAGAAGTCATGTCCTCCACTGTTCCCTTAACAGAATAATTTGAATTAGTAGTGATATCAGTTTTGATTGATTTGTTTCATAACAGCTGTTGGACCTTTGTTTTATACTAAATGCGACTATGGGATGTATACTTTATATACACAACCATTCCCAACGATAAATTAAAGTTCAGGCTTTTTGATATCATTGACAACTGCTTTTTCAATAAAAATTGGACCACGTAAATTTACTTACATGGTCATTGGTCATTTGCAAAATTATTTTGTTAAAGCACGTTCTGATTTCACACACAAGTAGTTTGAAGTTGATATCAAAAAGATGCTTGAGTTACTGATTGACAATATCTGTGTGGTTTTTGGAAGCCATGTCTTCCAACAATCTATTGGAATTCCAATGGGTAGCAATGGCGCTCCGTTATTAGCAGACCTTTTTTGTATTCATATGAAGCAGAATTTGTGCAAAATCTTATGCGTGTAAGGAAGAAAACACTTGCTGTGACCTTCATTTCTATCGTCAAAGTCCCTTACTTATGCAGCAATATACCATTATTTATACACTGAATCGACGACGGATTTTTTTCCGTTATTTCCCTATCATAACAAGGAGTACACGGCGGTTGTGACCTCTCAGCAGGGGATGCTAACTCATCCATGGCACCTGATCCCACCTCTGATGTTTTGGAGGTCCGTTTGCTCCGCTCCTATTTTTTTTTTATTGTTTTATGGACTTTGACATTAGATACCGTTCGTTATCTCCATATCCGTCATCAATACATACATGTAGGGCTCACGGTGCATTGGTGTGACCGATCAAAAAGGGCATCTTACTCCTCCTGGGCAATGGATCCCACCTCTGGAGTTTCCGGGGTCCGTGTTTAAAGCTGAGTATTGTTTCTGATGTTTTGATCGATCACTGTTATTTTCATGCTAAAAATATAACAATAACACAAATGAGGAAATATGTTGTTGAGGCATATTGCAAGGCGGAAAATAATATTGAACTATTTGGAGATGAAATATCAATGTTGCAGGATTTTTTTGGGGGGGATTACCACTCAAGGTATAGTCATAATAACTTACCCCAAGATCATGAACCTGCCTCAGATTTAAATGAAAATTTCAACTTCGTTGCGAGGGGATGAGACACCTTTGTCTCGCTTGGTTTCGTTTCCATTTCATTTAGTAGATAAACGAAACCTGATTAAGGAAGTATTTTTGATCGGACACAATTTTGATATTTTTATTAACGACTGTCTATTCAATAATGAATGAATGTTTTTGGTCTTTGAGGAAATCACATAGTGTAAAATATCTCAATTTCAAGATAAGACGCGTCCCTTTTCCACCCAAGAAATATAAAATACATGGTTACTGTCTTGAAATATAAGCGATATTTTGGCGAGGGTAAGAAAACGTGATAGAAGGCGAGGCTTGCCGAGCCCTCTTACGTTTTCGACCGGAGCCCAAATATCGCTTATATTTCAAGACAGTTGTCATGTATTTTGTTTATCCCGCAAGATATTCTTTACATTTGAACGTCAAAAACTAGCTATTTTCTACACTTACATGTAGTACTGATAATTGAAAATAATCATTTTTTGCTCACTGAAACTGGGAAAGTACTTGCAAATAAAGTTAACAATTACTGTATTGTGGTCTAATTTAATGTTAAGGATATTTCATTTGATTAATATTTGTGTACAGGTTGCAAATTATTCTCTTTATATTAAATGATGGATCAGTCTACTTTCACAGTTTAAGTTATCCAAAGGTTAGTGTGAATTATAAAAAAGTGGCTTGATAAAAAAATCTACTCTTAATATGACCATTGAGAAATATTGATAAATTTATGATTGCTAAGTTTTCTTATTAAATCGGACATATTTCTCGCATTAGCAGATGGTAATATATTGTCTATCGATTTTAGTTATTTAAGGAATTACTGTCTTATTTTTCGATTTCATGATGTGATCAATCGATTGGCTGGCGTGATAATTCGCATAAACGCCAAAGGCGTTTATGCATAAAATTATCACGCAAGCCAATCGATTGATCATCATGAAATTGAAAAATCTGACAGTTATTCCTTATATTTACATGCTCTTGATTCCGTCAATCCACGTGCTGCAAGCCCTGCTTCTGTCTAGCTATTTGTCCAGCAATGCACGTGATTTATTTTAACCGCGCCTTTTGTTGAAACAGTACATTCATGTAGAAATAAAGTACATTAACTATTTTTAATTTTATCTCGGAGAAAGACATTGGAAATGTAAATATTCATTAATAAAATGCTTTTATTTCATATCCAATTAACATGTTCGAAAAAAATACTCAAATGAAGACTAGTCTTTATATCTGTAATCAAGACTTATAATTTTAACTGACGTATCCATTTCAAAAAATTTATACATCCCTGTGTGCTCAATGAAAGATCAATCGGGACTTGCACGCATATGTTACATTTCAATTTAAAAGGTGCATCATCAATGTCAAATTCATTTGAGGTGCCCTACTCTTTTAATTGAGAAGGAAAAAAACACAAAAGCGAAATAGCGTTTGATTACACAATATCCGAGTTTTGTACAACCTTTTTTGGTGTTGTGTGGTGCTCTATCCCTTTAAAATGTAAAGAAGTAAAACAAACCGTCCTTATTT
Source organism: Saccostrea cuccullata (assembly GCF_032062105.1). NCBI lineage: Eukaryota > Metazoa > Mollusca > Bivalvia > Ostreida > Ostreidae > Saccostrea > Saccostrea cuccullata. The sequence goes on from NW_026937285.1 coordinate 75,914, forward strand.
TCTTTAACAAAAGCGAAATAAAATTCAAACAATGCCGTGATTATTTTAATACCGATAGGTAGTAAAATCACTAGTATCAGAATGAAACAGATTTTATCAAGATATTTCTTCTCAAAAATCAAAAACCGATTTAAAATTCAACAAATCGTCCTTGTTTTAAAAAAATAATGAAAACATTCTCTGTAGGGCATTTAAATTTGCAACCATAGATATGGTTTATCCACAAAAAAAACAAAAAAAATTAAGAAATATTTCCTTCAGTGATTTAGCTTTCTAACACTTATACAAATAATGCAGTCATTATTTCAAACAAAGCAATTGAATTCCAATAGTAAACTTTCGATTCTTAATGTTACGTCCTTCAGCTACGTATTGTGTTTCATTTTTGTATGAAATTTTATTTTCTTGCTCAACAAAATCAATGTTTTCGTACAAAAACATAAATGGAACAAAATAAGTAAATAAATATTCATGCTTTTGTCTGTCAAAAATTGTAATGTATTTCAACTTCTGGTTTTGCAAGTCAAGACATGCATAAACATTTCCTCCTACTGCAATTTAATTTAAAGGGGTATTCCTACCTATGCAATTATTCGATAAGATTTACTAACAGCAAGGTCCAGAGAGAGAAACTTGAGTCTGCATTGCAGATATTAGCTCATTTCTGAAAAAAAAAACTTGTACCAAAAAAGGTGAGCTTGTTTTATTGATTTGAAGTAGAAATTACATTTTTGTGACTTAAAACATAAAGAAATTATTTTAAATGAGTACACGGGGTATTTTCATTTTAACTATTTAGATTTTTTTATTTGCAAGCAACCGACCCTGAAGGGGAAATTAAATGCTGTTTTCTACATGCTTAAATGAGTACATGCGCATTTTTCAAAAATAGTATGGTTATTTCCATGCCATTGTATTTGAATCTTTGTAACTGATCTCTGTAGTTCCTAGTTCGATTACCTGTTATGAAAATGTTGTAAATATCATATTTTGAATCTCCTTATTGCATACTTTGAATATTTCAAAGGATTGTCTTAAATAAGGGAATAACTGTCTTATAATTTGGTATTCTCTTATACACAGAACTTACTAAGAAACCTAGTTAACATGAAACGACAAAAAAATTTAAAAAAAAAAGTATTCATCATGCAGCAAAGCTGTATTCTCTGTCTTTCAGTTTTTCAATGATCCTTTATCAGTTTCAATTGAAGTAAATCGTTGTTCTTTTCCTTACCTGGTTCCGTAAGATCGTAACCAAAATATCTCTGAAATATTTTTGATAGTGAAACATTCAATTTTTATTATATAAACAATGAAACCGAGAGAGTTTCATATATGAACGACACATGAATATATCATTTTTGGGGTAAAACTAAACTTTGGTATTCACAAGTCGATGGCATCTAATGTAATTTAATGATACACATATCTTTTTCTTTTTGTATGTAAAATGATATAATGTATATATTTCGTCATTTGCCATTGTCAAAATCGGAAGGCACTGTAAATAAAAAGTTCACTTCTTAAAGTGAGTATAGTGAAGTACCGTGGGGACGTAGTTCTAATAGTGTAACTTCATATCTCTTTCATGCCGGTGTAAAGACGAATAATGACCGGGGGTCATTTTTCGACAGCGAAAAATGACCCCCGGTCATTGTAAATACAAAAATGACCCTTTTGTCCGTAGAAAAGTGTCACCAATTTAAAATTTGCAGAACCCACGTGAAGAAAAAGATAGAAAAATATCCCTGTGGATTAAAGCTGAAATTTTTAGGGGGAAAAAAAAAATTAGATAAAGAAGCATATTGGCCAAAATGCTCACCTGAGCTTATTTTGAATAAATTGATGATATGTTGATCTCATAACATATGATTATGGCTATATTTTGTGTGCGATGATACAGAATCTAAAGGAGTAAAGATTTATCGAGCCTAAAAAAACATTGTTTTTCGATGGTGGAAATCATCGTATGACAGAAAAAATCAGGTATCACATATTATTATATCCTCCGCTTGAAAAGCGGGAGGTATATAGTGAGGGATTATCTGATACGCTTTATTATATTATTTATAATAATTCTTATATATAAAAAATGTGTTGAAACAGCTATGCCCCTGTATGGCAACATAGCGAAGGTTAAACTTTTCTTAAATGCAATTTAGATATAATGGTACCCAAAGTAGGGTCTTCTCACAAGAAATACAATTGCAAAATAGCAAAGCCCTAGCACCACTTGTTCAAAATTAATGGCTATATATGAAAGGTAGGTCAAACTCAAAGGTCAAAGGTCAAAGTTGATGGTTTCTTAAGAAAGGTTTAATGTAACAAGGATTACATTTGTGAAGTATGAGAGTACTAGTCTCTACAGTTAAAAAGGTATAGCCAAAGTAAATAAAAAATTTGGCATTTTTTTTTTTTTGGTAAAATGGGACAGACTCCAAGGTAAAGGTCAAAAGGTCAAATTTGGTGGTACCCAAAGCAAGGTCTTGTCAAAAGGAATATACACATATTGAATATGAAAGGCATAGCTACAATAAATGAAAAGTTATGGTCAAGGTTAAAGTTTTTGCGGAGAAACAGACCGCCAGATAGACAGAGAGACATACAGATGGACACGATAAAACTATATACCCCCGAATCTTCGATTACAGGGACATAAAAAGAAATGGTCTTCAATTAATTTTTCATATTATGATACAGTATAAGGAAGACGTTACAAAAATGAAAATGTTTGTTCTGATTTTCATATTAAATTCTCTGAAAAATATACTCAGAACTGGGTAAAAGGAGCAGAACTGGAGTAAAACAAGAATTAAGAAATGCAATGAATACTGTGTGCTAAATCAAAAGGTTATGTCTACATGTATAGTTTTTGCATTAGAAATTTTACACTATCCCATTGCTTTACAGAGTCATTGTGTACCCCCTTACTTATTTAGGAGGAAGTCGATTATCATCAAAAGCAACAAAAAAAAACAAAAAACAAAAACAAAACTACCCTACCTTTATTTTTCTATAAGAAGGGACTAAAAATAAGCTTAAAATAATCTACTATAATTATTCTACTAATTTTACACTGTTACTTTGTCACAATACTTTCAAGTATACCCCCACCAACATTTAAAGTATGCTTTAATCATGGCGAAGTAAATTATGATTATATATACTTAACTTCATTTCAATATTTTATCTAGAGCCTCTTTCAGTATTATTGAAAGGTATAGAATTTTATCTATATTTTTGCTTTTCATTTATTTATTTATTTTTTGTTTTGATTTAACGTAATTTTTTTTTTGGGGGGGGGGGTTAAAAATTTCCTCCTCTTTTATTGTCAAGAGGGATTTGCCAAACTTATACAAGCTTAAAATTGAAATAAAGGAAAAAAATAATTTTTCTATTAAATAGTATTGGAACCTGATTGTTGCATGGTTTGATTTCTAAGAACAAGTGGAATATCATTCTTTAAGCAAACAAAAATAGGAAATTTTATATTGACTATTGAATCTCTTTTACTTTTCATTTTCCAATGGGGGTCAATTTTTTATAGGACTAACATATAAAATAATTACCCCTATGACCCTTTTTCTACAAAAAATGATTTTTTTTACATGTTTTTTTTTTAATTTAAATGCCATTTTCTTTACACCGGGCTTTAACATTCTTTGTAAATCAAGACTTATGTTTCTGAAAATTGAAATTTGAGTTTATTAGATAAAGATATATATTACAGAATGAACACAAAACAGTATATAAGAATTTCATCCATATATACTTGTCTAAATATGTATTTAACAAACATATTATTTGTGTGGATTTTCTACACAAAAAAAAAGTAGCTGTATGACTGAAAAGGTAAATATAATTATAACCATCAAGAGTTTTTCAAAAGGATTATTGATATTATATTATATTATTTATAATGATTTAATTAATTGTTCATAAGAAAAGAAATATGCTGTGATTGATTATATGTGTAGTAACCAACTTTTATATATTTCTCTCTCTCGAGAATTTTTTCATCAGTAAGCTGCAAATTTTGTATATCCGGCATTCAGAGTATTAAAACTTCACAATGTTTTCAATAATTTTTATTCCTAAAGAGATAGAAATTTGACATATATTCTCGATTTTTTGCATTCTTATCAACAATTACGATCATAGAATCATTCAAGTATCATTATTCAATTTTTATCAATTTCCAGATATTTGACTTGTAACAGCTTGGTTTTAAATTACAATCCTTTTAAAATTACACCTATAATGATCATTTGAACAATAAATTATGCTTAGTTATATATGCAACCTTGTAATACGTGTCTAGCCTACAAAAGAATAATACAGCATAACAAGTTTCTATACTGAAAAACAATTCATAAAGACAGAACTGTTTCGCAATTAAATTATTTAAAAAAAGTTGTCTTAGTTTGGACTTCGAAAAAAAACTTTCAAGAATCAAAAATATTAATCTATATCGCTTTGAATATTTAGCTACCAAATTAATGGTTGATGTGCTGATATGTTTTACAATCCCTCTTTTAATAAATATCATGTTACAAGTTATATTTTTAATCTAAATGCCACTTTTAAACTGCGTTTACAAATGACTTATTTAACAATTAAGACTAAATTTTATGTTGCAAAAACATATCGTGCATGTTATGACTGATATTATTGGTTTGTATACCGTATGAACTTAAAGATATGCTGTTTGTACGTATAAACTTTTATTTTTTTTCTCTCTCTTTTCCTCATGTTTTCAATAATTTTTATTCCTAAAGAGATAGAAATTTTATATTTGATTTTTTAATATATAAATAAATTATTCAATTTTTATCAATTTCCAGATAATAACATAAATTACAATATATATATATATATATATATATATATATATATATATATATATATATATATATATATATATATATATATTTTTATTTGATTCGGTATTCAAGTGTAAACTACTTTTAAACTGCGACTGACTACTGACTACTTTTTTTTTCAGATCGATCACTGACCGTTCAGTTTTATAAAAGTTTTATAAAATCAAACAGAAGGTAAGTTTTATAAAGTCGAGGAGAGGAAGAAAGCGATAACTTTTAAAAGATACAAAAACATTAAAATATAACTTCGTCAAAAACTTTCTTTTAAAAAAGAACCCCTATTTTCACAGCCATTGTTTGAAATAGAATTGTTTAACTTGACGTTGAATTTTCTATAATGTTGTGCTGGTCATATTTATATCACAGAGCGTGGCGTAGTAGTTAACCGTCTGATCTAGAGTCGCTGTAGATTCTGGCATGAAAAAGACCCTTTCCTTTTCAATAGCTCAGAGTGCCGAGTATAGGTCAAAAGCTGTATCCAATTTTTCCACGGACCTCTGAAAGCAAGTGGTGAAATCTCCATATGAGTAAAAAATTCTCGAGATGGACACTAAACAATAAATAAATAAATAACTACTAGTATCTCATAGAAGATATTATGGATTTAAAAATCCCTTTAAAACATAAAGATGAAGGTCAAGTGAATATATTAATCAAACACATAATTTTTATTTTTGTTTGCGTTTCACAAATATTTGAATGCTACCTTTGATTCACGAGCCAAAAAAATTAGCTCGATTTCACTATTCTATATAAAAAAAAAACTGATATGATTATATTAATTTCTCGAGAGGGACGTTAAACAATATACAATCAATCCCATTGAAATGTCAAATATACATACGAACATGAAACCAAAACCTTTATGCACAGCTGTTTTAGAACGCAAATACAATGATCAGAAAAAAAAACATTGTAATTTTACTCTTCTAAGTGCAGTTGCGGATCGGTATCTTAGGAATTATCTAGAGATTTTTTTTCCACCTACGAGTGGTTTTGTGAAAATAACTTAAAATTAACGTAAAAGAATCTTACGATATAACTTGAGATTATTTTTAAAAAGGTATGGGTTACCTTTAACCTTCAATGAAATGGACTCTTCATTGTTCAGGTTCTTCAATAACATGTATTGAGGGATATATTTCCTTTATGTTAGAACAATCAAGGTTATCTTATACACATATTTATGGGTGCCAATAGATAAAAACACATATTTATGTTTTCTTGTGCCATTAAAATGTTAAAAGGACAGTTTCAGCTGTTTTTTAAAACCAATTTTAATGTTTACAATTTCTAACTAATGCAATTCTAATGATCAGCAAAAAATTTGAACATCATTTGTTGATTTACAAAAGAAAAACAGAGATTAAAATTCTTCATAATGTAAACAAGACTCGTGTTTTGATTTTGTTAACAAATAGAAAATATTATCGCTAGAAACTGTCTAATCGTATTTAGAATTAACATCTTTATTGAAAATACCGCTTTGAACAAAGATATAGAAGTATATTAAACCCATCTTAAAAAAACATGGCACGGACCCTGTTCACATAACAAAGGTTTGGAGCTCTAAATATGTCTTGTATCTTGACAACTGAAATCAAAATTTCTGATGATCATTAAAAACATCTTGGTTAAAGATTTGTAAGCATGAATTTTTTTGCTGAAACTGTGTCTATCTCCCTTTAAAAGTAGTAGATTTGATGTTTCAGAGGTCCGTGTTTGCTCTGCTCCGATTTTGTATTGTTTTATTGACTTTGATATTGAATACTGTTCGTTATCTCCATATCCATCTGTTAGAAATCGATATCTGATTCTGCAAGTCAAAACATGCATTTCCTTTAGAACCACTAATTCATTTAAGGGGTTTTTCCAACTATGTTGTTAACAACAAAATCAAGAAAGAGAAGGTGATCCTGCATTGTGGATATTTGCACTTTTCTGAAGAAAAACAACTAACACCAAAAAAGAAAGGTGAGCTTGTTATAATTATACAAATTGAAATGACAAGTTTTAAGGAATTCCAAAAACTGTAGAAGTATTATTAAAAGAGTTCTATTAAACTAGTCAGAATTAAAATTTTTGATTAGAGAGCAACCGACCCCGAAGTACTGTTAAAACTGTTTTCTGCAATTGAGCACGTGCAAGTTTTTAAAAACTATTATATATCAAATATTGATAATTAATTGTATACTAATTTCAGTTAGTATTATTCTGTTTTGGTGTAAATTGTATCTGGAATCTATGGCAGTTAAAAATGATACGAATTTTGAATGAAAAAATCTCGTTCAAACATTTGATGTAAGTGGCTACTATTCTGTATGTAGGAGACCTCTTAGTGTTTTCTTTTTAACAAAGGATTTTCCCGCACTTTGTCGGCTTGTAAAAGATCCCTCTCATCCTAATTTGAAAACAACTCATGATCAGTCTACGGGGCCAAAAAATGAGATGAACTCACTTTTGATCTCCGTCTCACTTTTTCAAAAGGGGTTAATGTTGGAAAAGTGAGATTAAGACCAAAAGTGAGCTTGTCTCACTTTTATGGCCCCGAATCCAAACATTAGTATATTTTTTAAAAGTTACAATTTTCCTACGATATAAAGATGAAAAGTGGCTGACCGACAAAATTATAATATTATAATAAATAAAATAATATAAATTTAACATTACTCTGATTAATGACATATTTTAAAAAAGAACTCTAATTATGCAAAAAAAAAAAAAAAGCCAAAGATTGAGTTGATACAATGGTTTCGAAAATTCTTCCACCACAAAACCTGATCGGTATATAGGATAAAGATTTAGAAGTTTTATGGTTACCAGTCATTTGACTTTTGCGAAGACACTGACTTTCACAGTTGACAACTTACTTTTACACCAGGAAAATATACGGGAGTTCTTTTGTGAAAAAATATTGATCTTAACATTTAACAAAACGATAATAAGGGTTATTTCAGATATCTTATGTTGTCTAGGAAGGAAACGGCAACATTCCTACGTACCCTCCACACCCTCCATTCCAGTCTTGACTAATTCCTGCCGAATTTTCCGACCGAAAGTTGGCTTCTTCTTAATATCATTTATTAAGTTATTGAAAATAAACGGATATATTAATTCTCGTGAATAAAGTATCTAAATAAATTTTATCCTGCCATCAATTATATTTTATTGTTTGATAAATTATTTCAAAGTCCCGAATACAACCACTTTCACCTTAGTGGATGTTTTTTATCTATATCAAATTCCGTACCTCCGTACATGACACAGGTTTAAATGTCCAAGTAAGCCGTCAACTGTACAGTATCTTCGCAAAAGTCGAGTTATTTTACAGTAAATCTGAAATGTATATAACCGTGTATTGTAATGATTGATCGATTGCAAGTCATTTGTTTTACGTACAATTCAATTCATTTTGGAAGGTTTCTTTTCATTTGTTAACGGAAGTCAAATTATTTATGCCATTTTATTAATTGATAATATTTTTATGATGCAGTCTACAATAATAATACAATGATAATAACTTTTACTATCCTGAATAAGGTATAATAACCCCGGATAAATGTTTCATTTAAAAATTGTGCATGGTTTTTTTAGTTAGTTCTTTTGTCCCACCTCAATGGGCGGAGTTTGGGTAATGTACAGATAACCCACAGTTTTAACGAATGAAATCACAGCTTACTATGGTACAATGTAGAGTAAATCAAGATGACGAGATTATACTCAATGTTCTAACTCTGTTACTATGAAATAATTCTTTTTTTTTTTAAATTTTAGCTATTAAAAAAACCATGGAAGACGAACCATCAACCTCAACAAAGACATCGAAATATTCAAGGCATCAATCGAAAGTATGATATACTAAAGCTTAGAGATGAAATATTAAATTTATTTTCTGACCTAATAAGATCGATTTTGGATATCTTTCAATGTTCATATTAAAACTACATTGTTAGAGTCAAAGTTGCGCATGGACGTTTTTAAAGTAATCAATGTATTGCTTTAATATCAAGTATTCAATAAAACTTTTGTTAAATTTGTGTTAACTTCTCTGTACAAGTACAAGATACTTGGATCTACATGTATTGTATATCACTTAAAATGCGAAAGATTAGAGACAATACCATATATCGGGTTTTTTTCGCGTGTTGGAAATTTTGCGAAAAAGGGGTAGATTAGTACAGTTTATATTTTGCATAAGTTATTTTTTACGATTGAAATTTTTTTGTTTAAAATGGTAATGTTTTTATGTCACATTATAGCTGATATAATTTCTGCGTGTTTTATATTTTGCGAATTAAAAATCATCGCAAAAAATGCTAAAAATAGATCACGGCGAAAAAACCGGATGTACGGTATCCATTATGCAGCAGATCTGTGTTTGTTGTCTTTCAGATTTTCAATGATCCTATATGGGGTCCAATCGAGCTGAATCCTGTTTGTGTGAAGATTATTGACACACCTGAATTTCAACGGCTGAGATTCATAAAACAACTTGGAGGCTGTTCGTTTGTCTATCCTGGTGCAGTTCACACACGATTCGAACACTCCATTGGGTATATCTCCTCTCTCTCTCTCTCTCTCTCTCTCTCTCTCTCTCTCTCTCTCTCTTCTACAAGGGGTAATCCAACTTATACTCATGGACTTATGGTACCCTTTCTAAGGAAGACAATCTTCAAAATTATATGTTAGCTTTGAATATTTTTAATATCCCAAAGATCCAAAGTGAATTTGAACTACAATATCCATATTGAATTCCGAAACTTTACATCGAAAAGATGCTTGAGTTTCTGATTGACAATATCTATGTTGATTTTGAAGACCAGGTCTTCCAACAATCTATTGGAATTCCCATGGGTATCAATAACTCTCCGTTATTAGCAGACCAATTTTTGTATTCATATGAAGCAGAAGTTGTCTAAATCTAAAATGCGTGAAATGAAAAGAAGAAAACACTTGTTGTTGTCTTCAATTCGATATTTAGATATATCAACGACATATTGTCAATTAATAATGTTATTTTCCATTCTTATGTCGATACGATATATCCTGGTGAGCTTGCGATAAAAGATACCATAGATTCTGACACACCTGTTTCATATTTGGATATTTTACTTGAAAAAGACGTTAATGGTAACCTTACAACCATGCTCCATCATAAATGGGATGAATTTAACTTTTCAATCCTTACTTATGCAGTAATATATCTTTATCATGATCAACTGCATACGAAGTTTATATATCTCAGTTGTCAGCAAATACAATTTATCATATAGTTGAATGCTGTCTGAAGTTCTTCATATTAATTGTTAGTCCATTTTTTTTTTTACTGAATTAACGAAGAATTTTTCGTTATTTCCCGGTCATGACAAGGAGCACACAGCAGATGTGACCGATCGGCAGGGGGATGCTCGCTCCTCCGACAAATGGAAAGACGAACAAAGCCCCCCCCAAAAACTATGCATCTCCGAATGTACGCTAACGTAGGCAAAAAAAAATCACCAAAAGAAATATCTGCAGGAGTTTGTATGAATGCAACGGCATTAATGCTGACAGACGTCTAACAATATTGTGGGTTATACAAAACTGTATCACACGATGACATATCTGTCGAATAAAAACTAGTTGCTGTTAAGACATCCTTTTATGAAAGGATAAAACGACAAAATAGATGTAATGATGTTGAGAAAATGATTTCTCTTATATTATATTATATACGCAATGTATTTTTGGCGTCCTTTCGCTGTCTGCTCCGGTTGAAAATAAAGCTTTTTGAAGCTTGATAATTTCATATTTTTTTTACGACTGCATTTTCCTAAAAATTGATAAACAATAACAAAAAAAAGGAAATTTTTTACTTTATTATGCAAATTAAGGTATTGATATAGAGGTTGTCCTTGAACATACTAGTAGATGTCGAAATCTGTGTATTGTTATCTGTGTATCATTATGTTTTTTGTTACCTTTGTCTATTACAGAACCTCGTATCTAGCAGGATGTCTGGTTCGAAATCTTAAAAAAAAGTTGAAGAAACATAATCCAGAATATAATATCAAAATAAAGGACAAAGATATTCTTTGTGTGGAGATTGCTGGACTTTGCCATGATTTAGGTAATAATGCTCTTAGGATATCAAATGAGGAAAATTGATATTTTTTCTTAGCCATGTAAAATTATGAGTTTAAAGGGGCACCTTTTTATTTGTTAATGTGAGAATGTCTGAGAATGAGAAGCACCTTATCGCAGCTTCAATGGCAATATTCTAATCAAATGTAATTTGTGTTGTAGTTTCGACCAAGAATGAAGTATGGATATATATTATACTTTCATGTAAATTAGTTGAATCTGATTGGTCGGGAGACATTTGTTAAAAAACACAGGCACTATTACCCGCTGAATAATGAAGCCACGCCCTCCAGCGAGGCAACAGTCAACATTGCTTGACGACGGGTAAAAAAAGCGACTGCGCAGAATTTATGCGCGCACGGTTTACTGTTATATGTATTTGTATTAAACATTCAGTATATTATAATAAATATTGCATGTAGTTGAGTGTAACATTGAAAATTTTCACCCCAAGAAAACCATTGTCAACCGGGGCTGCGCCTCAACTACATGCAATATTTATATGATATAATTTAGCATATGTTACTTGGTGTATTTAACTAATTGAGTTTAATAAACTAAAGGTATTGTGAGCACTGAGCTTTCTAAATAATACCCCCACCTCCCATATGATTATAACTGCGAAGTCTCTATTTTGCTCTGGGCGACCTCGAAATTAGTGTCAGATCAAAAAGTAAAACAGAAGGTGCTCAATAGCATTATGTAAAAAGAATAATTATGTGAAAGTATTAAAATATTTATTCAGTGGCATAGGAAAAGTTGCGGATAAGAGATGGGTACCCTTCATAGTATAGAAAGAATGGCAGTGTCCATGTTTTGCTACGGGGATCCAAAATATATTTTCAATCAAAAAGTTAAATAGGTAACAAGCGCATTATGTAATAAAAGTCTCATTAAATGAAATTAAATTTTATTAAATTGTATAATAGGGGTTGCGGATAATATACTGAAAGGAAAAAGAAACGCATAATTAACATAATATGCTAAAAAAATTGACTATGTGGCCGAAAATTATGAAAATTGGTCAGATGTATATTTGTTACTTTGCACTAAAATTGATGGCAAAAACTACTCAACCATAAAATGTATGGCGTCACGTAGGGGAAGTGATAAAAAGCGAAAAACACTTGTATGTTGATGATGACAATTGTGTGACCACATTTCGTAGTGCTTAACATTAGAATTAAAGTTAAGATATCGTTTTTGCTTAGTTGCAGTCAGTATAAATTTCTTGCAATCATGGTATGGATGACGGAATTTACATTGGGTTTAGTAAGTGAATTGCATAAGTGAATAAAAAAGGCAACAACATGTTGCTGTGCAGTTTGTTTTTTACTTTTCAACCAAAGTTTTTTAAGTTGTCAGAGAGTAACTTAAGTTTTTCAACCAACCATGACGGTGACGTCGGCGCGTAACAACGTCAAATCAAGATAGGGCTTTTCATCATGCTACCTCGGTTATTGTCAAGGCATTATCACTTCAACCGGTATTTATACAGCAGACAATCATACTCATCTTAGTACTGACAGAAACTCACTGCTCTAATTTGTTGTGAAAAACTGGCAACTTTATACTTCGATTTTACTCTCATACTCACACGTACGCGTCGTATACGTAATGTTTTTGACACTTTCACACAGGGAAAATGTAGCCAGTGTCAGTGTTTGTCAAAGCAAGTTTGTTATTCTGGTTTAAACCACGACGGATACACGTGTATTAGATTTAGGCAAATTCCCAAATGTGCAAAAATGCACAACTCACTCGATATTGGTTTTGCTAAAAAATGGCAATGAAAATTAAAAGGGGTCATATTTTGTCATGAAACATGCATAGGGTTCCCCTTGATAACAAGTGACGTCATTTCAATCTCGCATTGTATGGAAATTCGTAAAATTAAAAATATAATAATTAATAAAAGGATTTGGGTCAAATTGAACTGTACCTCGATGATGTTGAACTGGAATAGCAGGTAACAGGGAAACTAAGGAAGTTACAGTGGATAGTGACTCTGAGTCAGGTGCCTTCTCGACAATGGCGACATCATGTTCAGAACGTGGCGGTGCATGAGTTGCTACAGCTACTCAATGGTTTTAGGCCTGGATACGGAACTTCTTGTGATTTTACTGATTTATCTGGAATAAGGTCTCCTGGCCTTCTATAAGCTCTTGATACACGTAACATATTTACTTGTATTTGACAATAAATGAGCAGATGATGATCGATTAATTCTTTTTAAAAAATGTTGGCGTCTGCTTCATTCAAATTACAAATTAAAAAAGGAATATTCTAGAGGACATGCGCATGTAAGAAATATCAAGAACTTTTGAGCACCGAGCCCCATGATTTATGAAGTTCAATGTTAAGAAACTCAGAGTTATCTATCTTTGCATGTAAAAAAATTAAGCTGCATGAAACATATTGGATAAACCCCATTATTGTCAAGGCATTATCACTTCAACCGGTATTTATACAGCAGACAATCGTACTCATCTTAGTACTGACAGAAACTCTCTGCTCTAATTTGTTGTGCAAAACTGGCAACTTTATACTTCGATTTTACTCTCATACTCACACGTACGCGTTGTATACGTAATGTTTTTGACATTTTCACACAGGGAAAATGTAGCCAGTGTCAGTGTTTGTCGAGACTTTCTTACAAACATTTACGTGTACCAAACCAGCTTGATTCTGTAAATTCTATCCTAAATCGAGAAATTGTGAGATTCATTATGCGGGGGATTTTTTTGCTTTGGTATAATACAGCTACTCTCAACCTTTAAAACTGTATCGTTGAAAGGCCTGAATAATAATCCTATGAGAAAGATAAATGCTCTTGTGAACTCAAAATCAAGTTGAGATTGTGAAAATCAAGGCTGTTAATGATGCGCAAGGGAGATATTGAAAATTTTTATTTTAATGGGGGGGGGGGGGGGAGGGTAATCGACATATCAATTTTAATAACTCAGGAATTATCAGTCAAAGTCACACAAGAAGAAGAAGGTATGGTTTTAGCTTTATTGTGCCCTAAAATTGTAATGTCATCAAAAAGTCTTGAAACTGGCTAAAATATTAGTCAAGTATATGAATGTGATAAAGCAGGAAAGAATATGGCACTAAGGATTACCATTCTGCAAATATGACGTCATTAATGTGATGCATTTCTGTATTTTTAACAGAAAAAGCCTCAAATTTGCCAATTCAAGGGTAATTTTCCTTTAGAAAATACTGTCCGCAGCCGTCGCCCACTTTCATTTTTTGATATGGTGTGAAAAAAAAAAAACAATAAAAAATCACATATCTTAAATCCTTGTGGGCGATGCCTGTGGATTAAATTTTCTGAATTAAAATTCCATTGAAAATTGGTCTTCTGTTACTTTTGAAGAAAATACTGGAAAATGCACATGTTTATGACGTCACCATTAGCATTTAAAAACACATGTGAGAAAAATGATTTGTATGATTTTTCTGCATGGGATTTTAATGATTCAGAAACACAACAAATTAAACTGATCTTTACTGTTAATCTTATTTTCCCTCGGTATCTCTGAAACGGAATGAGCTCTCTAATTCACAGCCACGTAGCATCGTTTTGAAAGTGGGGGGGGGGGGGGAGCCAGACAATTTTTTTTTACTTACCCTGACTTACCTGGAGAAGAACTTTGACAAGCAAAAAAAAAATTGCCCAAACTCGAAAATCCTATTTCGGGGGGGGGGGGGGGTCAACAAGAGTCAATAAGCAGTCAATTTTAAAACCACAGTTCAAAACTTGGTCTTGCAAACAAAATAAGTATATGTACAAATTTAATAAAGTATTTTTAACATCATTCTTTACAGGTCATGGGGCATTCTCGCACTTGTTTGATCAGCTGTTCATCCCTAGAATAAGAAGAGATTCAGATTGGACGGTCAGTGCACATTTGGAAATTTATTATTTTTCCAATGCTTTTATTTTTTTAAAAAATATATCTTATTAAACCGTGCGATTTCTTCAATTGAATATTTTATTACAGCACGAGAAAGCTTCCGTTGATATGATGTTCAGGATTTTCGAAAATAACAAGGATCTTACAGAAATCGCTGACAAAGAAGATCTAAAGCTAGGGCCTAAATCTAACGATAGAAATTTTATTGAGGGCTTAATACGTGGGGTATTTTGTATTCATCACATATGAGTTGCAAACTGAAACACCTACACTGTTAATTCTTTCTAATATAGATTTGTGTATTAAGTAGTACTTATTTTCAATATAACTTTTTACATCACCAAATATTATAAATATGATTAAACAATTTTCAGAAGAAAAGTGCGGGGGAAACAGGGAGAGAAGAGAAATTGGACTTTCTTTATGAGGTAATTTTCTCGAAAAAAAATGGCCTTACAAGAATTCATTGTTTGGTTTTTTGTGGGGAAAATTGTTATACAAGATTTTTGATTTGCAGATAGTGGCTAATGAAAAGAACAAAATTGACGTGGATAAATGGGATTACTTCTCTAGAGACTGTCATATGCTGGGCATGAAACATAACTTTCAGGTTATGCGTAGCATAATGCTGGCTCGTGTTATTAAACACAAACATAGCGAAGATGACAATAAATACCAGTATCATATTTCCTTTCCTTTATCGGTAAGTTGCTTGTAAAAATATTATTCTCTGTACTGTGAGAAAGAGCTGTATGTGGTATAAGTATGATTGCCCCCATACAAGTCAACAAATTTTGAAAATTTCTTGATATATGATACATATATATATATGTGTATGTATGTTGTATGAAAAATCTTAATTGATGAAAAATATAATAATTTCGAAGTACTGTAGTTTGTTGGCAATTTTTTCCTTTGACGTCACATACTATTTGGATTTTTTAAATTTTCTGACAAAATGGGCAAAATTTGTTAATTTTTAGTATGTAATTTATAGAGCGCAAAATTTGCTCCATAACACTATTTACACATTTTACTGATATTATCATTCTACATATAATTATACAAAGCACTGAGTTGGAGCACACCGTCGCTCAGTAATTTTCAAACAATATATTGACACGAGTAATATACACATTTGCCCATGTAAATCATGGATATTTTGAATTTACTTCATTTTTCTGACGTCATATCTATCATTTGACGTCATGACTGATGAAAATATTTAATGTTTTAAATTCTATAAATATCCCCCTGGCATATGCATAGAACATATAGTATCCAAAACTCCGTCACTATAAGCTAAAAAACATCCCGCATGTCTTTTCAAATTATATTTCGATTTATGTCTTGTTTGCTAAACATAGTAACAAACCTGAACATTGTTTTAAGTGGTACAAAGAAAAAAGTGCAGTTTGTTTTGAGGCATTTTTGAACTTTGCTGTCAGAGTAGCTTTGAATTTGATTATAAATTTTCGGCTTGCAAAAATGACGTCACAATCGCATTCGTTTACAAACAGCGCGGTATTTACCGAAAGTGACGGAGTTAGGGAGGTTTGATGATTTAGGTCTATTTGTTCGTCAAAGATTGATTTGGGGGACAAACATTGGTCATTAAAATATATTCCTTTACAATGCATTTATTTAAAAAGCTAATTCATTATTTATATACAAATACATGTATATCGTTTATCTTTCAGGAATACATGAACATTTTTGATATGTACCATGCACGCTATACCCTACATCGTCGTGCTTACCAGCACCCGGTCAACAAAGCTGTTGAACTAATGTTAGTTTTGTTTCAGTAATTATACTCAAAGTATATAATTTTTGCAAATAATCGGCCATCTTAGACCACGTTTATTACAATCAATGTTTTGTTATGTATCATTAAAGCAAAACGTTCACCTACATAATGTGCAACAGGTATTTTTCTCCCATTAAATGTCGTATGAAATAAAGGGTCATAAAGGGTTAGAATACTAATTTATTTCCTAAAATTGGAACTTTTTCAAAAGTAATGTTAAGGGGGATGTCCGGCCAAATTTAGTGAAGTGAGAACAAAATGTAAACATTTCTTCAAATGGCTAAAATACATTATATTTTGATCAAATTTTAAGTCCTTATGATAAAGATACAATAAATATGCATAACTGAATGCATGTTGTGTATATATAATCTATACTTTTGCAGAAAAATGCTTTTGATATGCTCTTTAGAACTGCACAGCTACAGAATTCAGCAGAGCCTTAAAAATCCAAAAAAATATGCAAACTGTGCATTAATGTTCTCTCTACAACCATTTGTTAAGAAAATGTCTAAATTTTGTACTTTTAAATGATAATTTCAAGTTCAAAACAAGGTACCCTTGTCTTCAAAAAGAGTGCAAAGAACCATGAAAGTAGTTCATGGATAGCAGCACGTGGTCTATTTTTAGCACAGAATTTTGTTTTCCAGAATTCTTCTTAATATGGAGGGACATAACAATCTTTAAATGTAGAAGAGAATTACAGTTGCAAAATATTTCAAATAATATGAACACTTTTAAGAGAGGAAAGGTGTTATAGTGTTGCTTGAAGTAATTTATTTAGTATTATAATTATCGAACAGTTGTTAAATAGTGTACGTATTGATATAAAAAAAATCTTAAAGTCTTTGATTCCAGGTAAGGAAAAATAAGCACCATCAAAGTTAAAAATTAAGAGTTTGTAAGTTTGCCATAGATAACTTACTAGTATATTATCTATCAAAATTTTAATTATCATCTATGAAACACAAAGAAATAAGACACATATAATCGATATGAATGACCTTGTTTTAATACCTACTAGTACGAGGAGTGATCAAAAAGTTCGAACTATCTCTATATCTACAAAACCACAATTCAGATTAGAAACATAGCCAAACACAAGTTCTATAAATAGCATATGCTGAAGTTTTGCTCCTTGTTTATGATGTCACAATCTGAAAATGACGTCATGCAGGTACTTGTGACGAAAATTCTATTTGCCCATATTGTCAAAATTAAAATTTTATAAAGTAAAGAAAAAAATCAACATAATTAGATATTTTATACCATCTTTAAAATGACGTTTGTTGGTCCTCCCAACTCAGGGAAAAATTATTGGGTCCGTATTTATAGGTGAGAAAGAAATTCCTAAAAAATTCAAACATAATTGTTGACGGAAGAAAAAGAAAAAAATATCGTGTAATGGGATGTAAAAAAAAAAATGAGTCGGGCCATTTCCAGGCAGTAGATCGGGAGAGTGGGAAACCAAATATTTTTATAACAAGTGGTCTTATAAGGCTAGTACATATTCCATCACGTACTTAGTAATGCAAAATTTTTTAATCTTTTGCACTATTTTGAAAAACAAACATAGGATTTTCGGGGGGGGGGGGGGGGGGCTCTCACTTTTTTGCGATGATAGACATAGCATACGCAATGGACCTTTCTTTGCAAACATTGTACTCGCTTCTAAATTTCAAAGAAACAACTTAATATATTTTATCAAGCTTCGTATGTTCAATGAGCGAGAGCTTACGACGTTGTCAACATAATGAGACATGATGCGTTTTTATGTCCAAATATTACTCCATACAATGTGTTGGTCATTGCAAACAATCTAGCTATTTATGTGAGGTGCTTGAAGGAAATCCTATAGCTGTCTATTTTTTCTATCTAACTTCTAAACAAAATATACATATGTACCAATTTTCGAATGTAAGACATGTAATTACAATTTGTTTTTCATGCACCGCATACTGTTTAACATTTTCAAATTAAATGCTAAGCATTCTCCTTGCAGTGCCCAATTTGAAAATAACTTCTATCGCCACAGAAAAAAGACCCGCCGTAAACACATATGTTTAGGACATTTATATCTTTTTTTCTTGAGTTTTAAAGAAACCAACAAATTATCAAGACTTGTTCCATGAAAAATTAAATACAATCATGGTAATAAACGGATCTATCCACAGCAGATATATGCACATGCCAACCACGTGCTCAGTGGAATAATTTTAACGAGGAAACTCGAACTGTTAACAGAACAGTTTTTCCCGATTTGCTGGAGTGGGGTTAAAATCGCGTTTTTTCATTAATCAGATGATGCGATGCAACAAATAAAAGTAGTAAGTAATATAACCTATTAATTCTTACTTAGTGATTTCTTGTCTTGATGTTATTATGGTCGCATTTATTATAAAATCAATGTTATTCGAACTCTGTGTGACAGAGGAATGGCGGACGAAATAAACACATTGCCTCAGGAAGACACCCATATGAAAAATCAAATTTTCAAGAATTATGGATAATGACAAGAAAAAAGCGAAACAAATGGTTGTAGCCATATTATCAATGAATCAAACTTACACCATTTTCAAGGCATTTATCATCTCGTAAATGCTGTAGCTGCGCAGTTCTAACATGATTAATTTCCTCCTAATTAAAACAAAATAAACTTAATTGTTTACTAATTTTGGTCTCTAACAGTAGGTAATTAATGCATTAGCACTTTGAGTAACTTTGGGCTAGTTTAGTGGAGTATTAAGCGCATTCTTGGTATTTCTTATTTTACACCAGACTAGATCCAATATGGCTTGTACATCCCCCTTAAACAACACATATTCACTATAATGTTATATCAAACACAGAATTTAAATTTTAGATACGAATTTCATTATCAATTATCGAATATCTGAAGAAAAAAAAATTAAATCACATCTCATCGAAAATTTGGATGGAATTGCATATTCGTGCGTGTTGGCACGAAGAAGATCCCTCACTGCCCAAGGGCCCTTAGTGCCGAATATGGGACAAAATGTTTGGCTCTCCACCGTCAAGTGGTGGAGTCTACATTTGAGTGAAAAAATTCTTGAAGGGGACGTTAAACAATATACAATCAATCTAATGTTCTGAACTCTTTATATAGAGTTATTTAATGAGTCTTCTCGTAGGAGTTTTACCTACTTTTATAAAAACTAAATAACCTTGGCAATAACTTATTAATAGGTGGTGCTAAGATTTTATATTTCACGATTGTATTTTTTGTGAGAAGGCCTTACTTTAGATACCAATATACTAGGGCTGTTCAATAAATAATATCCTCGGAGTTCGGAAAGAAGCAAAAGACGCTTTGTAATGAATTAGCCTTCGTGATTTTACTTATTAATCTCTTTTAATTAAAGGTACTTGGACACAGATTTGAAGTTAATATTTTCTGTATAATTTCACGAATTATATATTTAAATAGCATTTCACACAAAATTAATTAAAAATCTTATTTCATTTAAAAGTTATTAAAACTTTAAATTTTTTGGCGGGTTTCATTGACACATCCTTGCATTTTCACAAATTTTAACTTTATTCACAATCCTTAGGAAAAGTGGCAATCTTGTTGTGTATTAATGAGAAATATTAAAACTTAAATCCAGAAAAATAATTTTATTCAGAGTAAAAATGTTAGAAAGCAAAACTCCTTCACAAGTATTGTCATTCCGTTGTGTACAGAGTTTAGCAAATCGAGCACACTTGTGTTATGTACACAGTTTTTGTAAACAAGGCTAGAGCTCTGTTATTGTTGATTGTTTACGATTCACTGGGTGCGTTTAATCGCCAAAGTCTGCTCACCACAACTGTACGGACTGACAATATATTGTGTGTTTGTTGTCCCCCGCTTGAAAAGTGGGGGATATTAATTTGGGTTTGTCCGTCCGTCCGTCCGTCCGTCCGTCTTTCTGTCTGTCTGTAACGCTTTCGTTTCCACACGATATCTCGAGAACCCTTTGAGCGTTTGCAATGAAATTTAGCATAGCAACTTCCTATGGATTAAAGAAGACCCCTATTGATTTTGAGGTCAAAAGGTCAAAGTTCAAGGTCGTAAATTTATACATTCTGTCTGTGTGTAACACTATTATTTCCGGGCGATATTTCAAGAAGATTTTGAGCTTATGCAATGTAATTTTATACCAAAACTCCTTAGGACCTCTCTCACCCCTCTCAAAGTGCCCCGCCCCGTTTGTTTTTATTAGTATTTATAGTATTACATGTCGCTATTTTTAGCACAGGGGCATGAGGAGAGTTATTGCGTATAAAACAGGTTCTCGGCGGACTTTATGTTCTTAATACATCTATTAGAACTGTTTAATAAAGGCTAAATAAATCAAACACCATGGATTGTGTAAAATTTTGAGAATACCGAACATGAATATATACATGTATGTGACTTCAGTTCTGCATATACTTCACTTTATGTAAAGTGAGTCCGTGGTCTGGTGGTATGTCTCTCGCTTCACATGTGAGAGGTCCCGGGATCGGATCTCAGTCGATCCTTTTTTTTTTTTAAAATACTTTTCTTTTTTTTTTTACTAAATGATAGTATTCAGCATGTGAAATGAAAAATTTATGAGGTTATAAAATCATCATTACAGTGTGATAAATATTCCATATAAAAAGAATTATCTATACACATAATAAAGAATAAGCAATCAAATCTTTATATGCATATTGACATACATATATTTTAAGGCTCTTTCACAATTGGCGCACGAGCACTTTGCAACACTTTGCGATCGGAAAACTTTAGCTTCGCACGAGCTCTCGCCGAGCTCTTGCATACGTTGCACGATGCTTCGCGTTCGTTGTATGCGTTTTAGTGGTCGCATCAAGTCTCCTCAAAATAGTCGACATGCACACTATTCAGACGCGACCAAATGCGATCCACATTTATCGCAATTCAACGCACGAATATTAGTACGAGCGTCTTACAACGTTTTGTGTACTCGCAAGAGTGATGCACGATTTATAAAGGTCGTAAGATGAATCGCAGCTGGAAATGCGTGCGACCATGAGACTGTTGCTCAACGTGTCTCATGTAATCTTGCAACGTTTTACTATGCACGATTTATCATCTTCAATTTCCCGTGCTTTGCCACGAGTATATGTAAACCCTGTATAAGCATCTCTGTTTCAGACCACAATTGACCATGGATGCTGCTTCACCAATACCTCCTCGCCGTCTGCTTGGTATACTGAATCTCCGAATACAACTCCAAGTACTACAGCAAAGACATATGGTCGTGCAGGCGTTACTTATTCTTCGTCTACAAAGACAAGGAAGACATAAAAGACGTTGGTGGGTTAAGCCATAGATTGAGAGGCGCATATTATTTGGCCAGTATGAAACATTGATGAGGGAGATAGAGAGAGAATGCCAGGGGGACTTTTTGAACTATATGAGAATGCCACCAGTCATGTTTTACGAGCTACTGCAGCGCATTACTCCAAGAATCCAGAAAAGTGAACGTTACAGACGGCCACTAGAACCTGGACTAAAGGTGGCTATTACCATCAGGTATATAGTGACAGGAAACAGCTACAAGAACCTCCAGTATTCCTTCCGTGTTGCGCACAACACCATATCAATGTTCATCCCAGAGGTGTGCCAGGCCATCATTGACGAGTATGAAGACGAAGTGTTTGCCTTTCCAACTAACCCAGATGAGTGGCGAGAAGTGACACAGAAATATGCATGGTGAAAGATGGAATTTCCACCACACATGCGGAGCCCTGGACGGAAAACATGTTGCCATAAGAAACCCACGTCGGTCTGGTACCCTCTACTACAACTACAAAGGGTTTTTCAGCATCCTCCTCCTGGCCTTAGTCGACGCCGATTACAAGTTTACCTGGCCCGACGTTGGTACTCAGGGCTCCTCATCAGACGCCCAGATCTTCAACCATGGCCCACTGAGAAATGGACTGGAAAATGACACTCTTGGCCTGCCAGATCCAGAGCCCCTGCCACATGATGACAGGCCTATCCCGTACTTTTTGGTAGGAGACGACGCATTTCCCCTCAGGTCCTGGATGATGAAGCCCTACTCCAACCGCAACATGACTAACGAAGAAAGGATCTTCAACTATCGTCTGTCCAGGGCTCGTCGTGTGGTTGAGAACACCTTTGGCATCCTTGCACACCGCTGGAGATGCATGCTGGGTACAATGCAGCAGGATCCAGACCGAGCCAAGATCATCGTCATGGCTGCCATATGCCTGCACAACCTGATGAGACTCCGCTATCCTGGCTTGCAGAACAACCACCTGGATCAGGAAGATGAAGCTGGAAACAACATCCCTGGAGCATGGAGAAACGACCGAGTTCTACAAGATGTGGAAGCAGTTGGCAGAGGAAACTTGCCAAATCGGGATGGCAAGAGAATCCCAACCTACCTGAAACATTACTTCAACAGCAACGTTGGGAGCTTGCCGTGGCAGCATAATATGATATAGACTGTGATATTGATCAAGTAAAGATGTAAATTTGTATATCAATAAAAATACTTTTGATTTGATGAGATATAGTGACGTTGGCAACCAGATTATACAGTATAAGCTATTTTTTCAACCAATCAAAATGTTAATCACAACCAGAATTAAATTATTTAAGGAATCGCTTTAATTCTTGGCCATATTATCGAGTAAAATCAGGTCTGGGTCAGTTTACGCTCTATAATCCGCTTCGAACGGATTATAAAGCGTAAACTGGCCCAAACCAGATTATAACTCGATAATATAGCCCAAAATTAGAGTAATTCCTTATAATCTTAAAATAATTAATCAACTTTTGATGTAAAATTGTGTTGCTCTTTGAAGCGAGGGGAGGTAATAACTGATGCATAGGTCTAGCAGCCATGATGTTTGTTTAATAAAGTAAGAAGAGTAACTATTTGAAGTTAAAGGTACATTAATTGATTGGAACATATTTTATTACGCCCTCTCCCTAATTACATTAATAAAATCTGGAATTTTCAATGCATTCCGAGGACTGGAAATGAGGGGATTAAATGTATAAGATCTTTAAGCTGGTCATCAAGAGGGTGTGTCCCCATACCAAACCAAATTATACAAAATAATTTGAGTCCCTTTATAGAAATCAACCAATGAGAGGCGAGACTACAAACAAAATTATTTTAAAATGTGACATGTTTTATTTTTTATTAGTTACATCTTTATGCAAAAAAAAAATTACAACTTCTTTATTAATGTTACATTCATATACAAAATCAGAATCTTCTGCTGCTTCTTAGACTACACTTATCCCTCATTCAGGGTATGGGCGGCGGCGGCCAGAACATCTGAAGACTGTGGATACATCTGGTTGTACATCTGGGGCTGGGACTGGAGCTGCATCTGTGTGAGGTCTTGAGGCCATTGGGCGGGCACTGACGCTGGTCTGACTGAAACCATCTGGGGGGTCGCTGGTCTGTGTGGTTTTTGCAGAGGCTGCAGTGCAAAGTGCTCCCGCTGCTCATTCTCCGCCCTGTCCTGGTACTTGCTGACGAGAGCAAACGCCTCTTTCGTGAAGTCCCGCCAGAGATGTCGAGAAGGGGTTGGAGGGCTTGCAACATCCAGTTCACCCAGGCCTGCTTCTCGTCGCTGCTGTGACTCATTGCTGCGTCGACTTTTGCAGTCAGGTCAACCGTCTGCCTGTCAGTCCTCTCCAGCAGGTCAATGATTGCTGTATCCAAGTCCTTCTTTTTCTGCTTCTTTCTGGTGGGTGCCCGTGTAACCGAGGAGGAGGGCTTACTATCCTCGTCCTCTTCATCAGCTGGTACTTGTCCGAGCTGGGATCCCTGTGGCCGGTGCACTATGTGTCTTCTCAGGAAGCCTAAGTTTGTTTCCACCCACTTCTGCCTGGCTGTGAGATTGCACCTTTTCTGGCCACTCTTCTTTTTCTGGACCTTGCCCAGGATGGTCCGCTGGGATCTATACCAGAGCCGGATGTCTGATACTGAAAAGAAACAAATGCCAGTTTGCTAAGATAAAGAATTTAAAATATTCAACAATAAATTAAATATATCAAAATAAATCATTTAGAATGTTTGATAATATAATTTTGATTTACGCACCAGTCAAATTCATAGCTACTGCCTTTTCTTGAATCAGGCGATCTTTTTTCTTGGTGTTTTTAAAGTCACTCCGACTTTTATCATAGAAGCAGGGGTTCTTCGAAAAAGTCTGCTAACTCTTGTTCCTGCTCTGGAGTTAGGTCTAAGGATTTATGCTTGCAAGGATCTTCCTCGTCCTCATCCTCACTGTACCCATCGGGTTGTAAAGGTTCAATTGGGTGGTCTGGTGGCTCTTCCCCCGCGTCGACAAGCTCAGTATGAACAGGGCTCGGCTGCTGCGGCAGGTCCTGGACCTCCTCCTCCCCCTGGGCCTTCTTTCTACGGCTTACTTTAGCTTTACTTGTAGCTTATGTCTTTTTGGGCGGCATCTCTTGCATTTGATTGATGAGGGTCAGAAACGGGTAGTATATATATATATTCTTCTTCTCACCCGCACGATCAGTCGTACCATGAATCGCATGATTGTATGAGCGCTTTACGTCCAATCACATTGGTGTACGTTCAATCGTCCGATCACCTGATAACTCGCGCGATACTTTAGCATTATCTTACAACACTCGCTTTCATTGTACAACAGTCGCTTATAGACGCAAGATATATCGTAAGATTTAATGCACAACGGTCGCTTTAGATCGTACGAATTTCGTACGAATACTTTTTCATATGCGATTATTTCAGCAACAGTTTACGATCCTAATAACATTTTTCGGTCGTACGAATATTTTGTCGCTTCTGCTCGTGCGCTAATTGTGAAAGGCCCTTTATTTGCTTCAGTATACATGTATACATTTTATAATTCTACCAATTCAGTCAGGGGGATCCGACTTTTTCCCTAAGCGGGGGACACGAATTCTCTGAATTAGCTTGTTTTGCTTTCGAACATGTCTACTCTGAATTTTCAGGATTATAATATTAATATTTTTCATTCATACACAACAAGATTGTCACTTTTCCAAAAGATTAAGTATAAAGTTAAAATTTCTGAAAGTGCAAGGATGTGTCAATCAAACCCGCCAAAAAAATTAAAATTTTTAATAACTTTTAAATGAGATAAGATTTTTTATTAATTTTTGTGTGAAATGCTATTAAAATATATAAGTCGTAATATTATCACTCTTAAAGAAGTTTTACTTAGTAGTCATTTTTTACTTGAAATAACAAAGATAAGTAATAGATAATTACTAAGCATTTACTTAAAAATTAAAATCAATTACTGAAATATATGTCAATTACTAGATTCAAAAGTTTTACTTGATTTTTGTATTTTAAAGAATTGTTTTACTTACACACTAAATCGTTTTACTTAGTAATTTATATTTACTTAAATTTGTGTATATAAGTAATAACATTACTTGGTCTTTACTTACTTTTTACTACTATTTACTATATAATTAATATTTTAATGCCCCCGTAAACGAAGTTTCGGGGGTATATAGTTTTTGTCGTGCATGTCTGTCTGTCTAGCTGTCTCTCTGTTTGTCTGTTTATCTGCAGAAACTTTAACCTTGCCCATAACTTTTGATTTAGCGGAGCTATGACTTTCATATTTCACACGTGTATTCCTTTTGACAAGACCTTTCTTTGAGTATCACCAAATTTGACCTTGACCTTGAAATTTGACTCACTTATACACAAAAATTCCAAACTTATTCTTTATCCAAATCTTTTGAACAGTAAATACCAGGACATTTATACTTCACATATATATTTTTTGTTGAAAGAACTTTCATTGAATACCAGCAACTATGAAATTTTGACTTTGACCCTGGAAATTTCCATCCTTGTGAAAAAAAAAACTTTAACCTTGGCCATAACTTTTGAACGGTAAGGAATAGTGCTTTCATACTTACATATATGTAATCATTTTGAGAAGACCATTCATAGGATACCAAGAACTCTGACCCCTTGACCTTGGAGTTTGACCCACTTTTAAAAAGCAAACCTTGACTGTAAATGGATTAGGGTTAGTGCATGCATACTTTACATAGTTCATCCTTGTGACAAGACCTTCTTTGGGTACCACCAAATCTGTCCCTTTATCCTTGACCTTGGAGTTTGACCTACATTTCAAAATTGGTAACCTTGACCATAACTTCTGAAGGGTTGAGGCAAGTGTTTCCATATTTCAAATATGTATTTTTTGTGGCAAGATCTTTCATTAGGTACCAATATCCTTGACATTTTGACCTTGGAGATATCAAGAAATCCCAATAATTTAGATTTGCATATAAGAAAAGTTTAACCTTTGCTATGTTGCCATACAGGGGCATAGGTGTTTCACAAACACATCTTGTTTGAATTGTATTTAATTAATTTACTTAAAACAAAAATTTATTTACTAAATCAAGGAAAATTCATATCAGTAATTACTTAAATATGGTAGTCTAATCACTATTTGCCTGTGAGAAGGAGTTATCTTTCTTCTAAATATACCTTCATGTGAAAAAATAGTCACACTAATAAAAATGCGATATTAAGTACTTGAAATGTTTAACCATTTTTAAAATGGTCCTTAAAAAGATACAACTTATTCAATTTTTAAGACTTTCGAAGTTGGAATCAAATGTTATATTGTTAAATATAATAAAACAATTACAAGCAAACTGGCAAAAGAAATAGAAAGTATAATTGTTTCCATCAGAAGTAGATTTCTTATATTAAACTATTTAGAGGGGCCAAATAGGGAACTCTAATAAATAAATCTGTGAGTAGTACTCACATGTCAGAGGGTCGGTACCTCGCAGTGTTTCTAGTAAATAATGTCGATTTTAGTAAATATGATAAGTATTTCTTAATTTCAGAATTACATTTACTTAGTAATAATTCATAAAATTTAGTAAATAGAAAGCATATTATCTCTAAATTAAGTAATAAAAATTTAACAAAAATGAGTAGTTCATTTACTAACTTAAAGTAATACAATTCCTATAATGTAAGTAATTCTATTGATACTTAGTAAATCATTTTATAAGTAAATGAATTCATCCTTATTACTAATTATGTTTACAATTACTAACCATGATAGTCATTTACTTGCTATTCTGACTAAATGGATTACTAATAATTACTAGTTTTTCTTAATCTAATATCTTATTTTAAAAACAACAAGTAAAACTTTTTTTAGAGTGATAGAGAAAATATTAACTTCAAATCTGTGTCCAAGTACCTTTAAAACACATGTCCGTTACATTTTTTTATCCAGTTTCTGATTGTTTTTAGAACTCATTTTTGGGTATGACCCTTAGTATACTGGAAAATGGCAGTCTCCAGTGATTTCCTGGACTTGTTTCTTTCTTCTGAAAGAAGTTTTTTCAAGTTTAGAAATAGAAACAAGCCAAAAGGTCAAAGATCTGGCGAATATTGTTAATGTGAAAAAATATTAACTATCTGTGTGTCCCGAAAAACCCCTTTACTCTTCGGGGCGTGCGGGTTTTGACGCTGTCATGAAGAAATTTAATGTAGTGGATTCCTGATTCTAGGTCCTTCCTCTAATAAACCTTTCGATTTTTGTGCAAAAGAAATGCTTTCTAGACTACTTCAGAAATTAAACTGTCTCCCCGAATACGAATTTGAACAAAAATACCACTTATATTTAAGAAAATTGCATATAAATCTGTCTTTATGCTCTTACATATCTTTGCTCTTTTGAGACCTTCGCTGTTTTTATCAAGTACATCTTATGGTAAATTTTGTTTTGAGGGTTTTAAGCAATAGATTTATGTTCCATTATTTGTTTGAATATCAAACAAACGTGGATAACTACAATTACTGATCTTTTAAAATAGTTGTTAAGACATTTGTACACGCTGTCGTTTTCACTCATGTTTCAAAATATGGGGTGACCTTTGAGTACCAAGCTTTTTTTTTTTTTTTACCGGCAAACGTTTCTTAAAAACAGTGTAAATTACTCCCTACGTGATGTCTATCAAATTTGCTATGTATCTTAAAGTCAATCCTACATCATCAAATATTATTTGTTGAAATTTAGCAAACAGTACATAAGTTGTTATAATTTTTGTTGGCAAGGACGGTACCCATTTTTGATGCCCATTATCTAATTTTTTATCATTGACATCCACCTGCTCATTTGTCTATAAAACAGGTGTTGGTTGCTGTAAATGTCACATATTTCAGTGAATATTTCTTTGAGATTTTTAACAAGTTTTACAGCAGCTTTAGTGATGCTTTTATTTTTACTCTAGTTTACTGACTCTTTACCACTCATTTATAATGCAGTGTCTCGAATAGCCCTTGTTTCCCAGCTTCTCACGATGAAACTTTGTGATGAAAAGTGGTCACATAAACTTTTATAAATTCATTAAAGATTCAGTAATGAGAGAAAGTCAAGTTTAATGTCATATGATATCTGTATTGTATGTCATACAGTTCAGGACATTATTTATTGAACAGGCCTTGTATTTTCTTTTCATTTGAGAAAGTTTAACCTTCGCTACGTTGCCATATAGGGTACATATCAGTGTTTCACAAACACATCTTGTTTAAATAAAGACTTTGTTGCTCTTACCTTCAATTTAAACTGTCTAAAAATTGTATAAAATCCATTTATTTATTTACTAGTATTTATTTTAATAAATTTTCTACATAAAAAAAGTAATTTTTCAGTAAATATCTTTTAAAGGACATATAATTATAACAATGTTTTAAATTATTCTGAACAGGATTACCGACGCATTGTGTAAAGCCAATGACAAGCTGGTTTATAGGTTGGTTTGTTTTTATATTTTTAAGCAGAAGAAAAAATAATGATTGGGATGATGAAGCATTTTACATTGAAATGTTTGATTGAGATATAATTTTTAAATATAAGATATTAGTTCCAGAGAAAAAACCTTGGCAGAAACCATTGACGACATGGAGTTATACACTCAGGTCACAGACGGTGTCATTGATCGCATTCGTTTTGAAGAAGTCAGAGATGATAAAGATTCCAAATTCATGGAAGCTAAAAAGATAATTGATAGAATTTTTAAACGTGAATTGTATAAATGTGGAATGGAAAGAAGAGTAGAAAGGACAGAGGTATATATTTCATCTTCGAAATATTAATTACAATCATTTTACGTTTTAGACTGTAGAAAAATGTCATTATTTAAATACGACAGTTTCATACACATATCACACGCTCTGATCTCTTGTTTCACACACACGAATAATAAATACACAAGGTAAGAATCGGAAGATGTCCACGAACTGTCCAGAGTCAAAAAACAACCATCTCGAGAAAACTTACACAAAGCCTTGTATGCAATAGTGCAAATGATGTCCTAGAACTTATCCAAGATAAAATATTCCAAATATCAAATGTTTAGTAATAACTGTTCCAGAAGTGAGGAATAATAAATGATCTGCCATCCTGAAAAGCAATTTGATTTTATTAGAGTGGGTGTGGACGATGGCTCATGATATCGTTGTTTTTGTTCAATTCATTTTATAATCATATCGAAAGAATCATATGTGTGAGCTGTACCTTGAACGGTCATGTTTCCTTGTCCGTTATCTACCACGCAATATCTGACTTAATTGACTGACTCTATCATACTAAGAATACATGTTATGCTAGATATCGTTGTAACGATTGAACGAGAAGCTGGAGCAAGAGCCTCAGTCGAAAGGTAGTTGTTGGTGCGCCTTCAGTCCTTGTAATGGCTGCCTACGATTCTGGCATGGTCATAACATATGAATGCAACAGCAACTGATCCTGACACGATAGGTTGAGCATATGGACTCTTGGACTTTGATGTCCTTAGAATCCGCAACATTTTTTTCATATCTCTAATGACAGATCGTCGATTTAAACGGTTTTTCAAACGGATATCAAACTCAAAAGTTGATTTTAAAAATGAAAGAAATGATCGCGCATATTCATAGTAAACATATTCACGAAATTGACAGAGCGGAACACGAGAGGGTAACTACAATTGACGTACTGAAAAAACTACTGCCTTCCTCCCATAAGAACATATGCAAAAGCAGTTCCTGCACTAAATAACCTGGTTTACTGTTATGAGAACTATATATGGTGATTGGTCACATTTTGTATTTGATCTAGAGTACTGATTGAGGCTGTAAGTTTATTGCAGTCTTCACACAGAAAGAAATACATATTTAATTTGACGATTGTGTCACGCATTTTGACCAAAGTTTACAGTATACCGTATCACTTCGCCGAGTACAACAATAGTTTATATTTTATCATATTTGCACAATTTATGTCTTTCTTTTTTATCATGGATACGTGACGACATCAAGTTTAGTCTTTAATTTTTTTTCAATATAGATTTTGAAAGAAGTACCTAACGAGGCAATCGATAAAGAAATTAAAAAATATCAAGATAAATGGAAGATTCATTTAGAGGTAAAGTTCTTCCTTCTTTTTTCATGCCTTCCATACGAATCATTTCTTGATTCGTAGTCGATGATTATTTTCTAAATACGTCGTATGAGAATTAAAAATTAGGTTGATTATGAAAAAAAATCTAGTTTTATCTTTTTTTTAATTAGCCAATAGTCTTCAATTACGGAGCTGGAATACAGAACCCAATGAAAAATGTTACATTTTACAGTGGTAGTGTTGAAGCGGAACCAGATGACGAGGTATTCGTAAAGTGAATTTAAAATTTATCATAATCATTTACTGGATAAATATTCTTAAAACAATTATATACATAGAAATAACTAACGTTGTTGCCGCGTTTTTTTAAATTTTTATTTAAATTCCAAATTAATATATTGATATCGATGAAAAATTATATATATACATTGTGTTGGTGGTGTGGTGGATGTGACACTGGTGTATTCCCATTAAAGACAATAAATACACCTTTCATTTGCAAATTTCTGGATGTATATGATTCAAAATCAAAATGTATTTCCTCGATTCAGAAACCACCAATGCTTCCTAAAGATTTTGAGGAAACATATTTACGTATGTATTTGAAAGAACCTGATGAAGACGGGAACAAAGCTGTTAAAGAATTGGTTTCAAAATCTACCAGGTAGGTCTTGTATATTATTAATCCTCTTTGTTATATAAACGCCGATTTTTTAAAAAAGTAAATAAATATGAAACCTGAGGGGGAATGCGTCGTCTCCTACCAAGAAATATGGGATGGGTCTAACGACATCTGGGAGGGGGTCTTGATGTGACAGGCTCTAATAATGAATCTTGAGTACCAACATCGACCCAGATAAACTTTTAATAGGTGTCGACTAAGGCCAGGAGGATGGTGCTGAATAGCCCTCGTAGTTGTAGTGAAAGACATTGACAAGCTGTCAGAGTGGAATATTTACATCCACTAAATATTTTTACATTTATTTTTTATGAAGACCATTGCCGTTTATCAATGCAAAAACGACACTAAACAAGACACGTTCATAGATTTCTTTCTACAATGGAATAAGTTAGGCATAAAATGACATAATTAATCATCTATAATACAATATTTTACATATTTGATTTTAATTTGAATGTTTTTTTTCATACAGATGTAAATATTAAAAGTAAAATGTCTTTCTTTCTTTGTGGGTACGGAAATTAACGCACCTATTGCACAGGTTATGTATTTTTCTGCAACAGCTACATTATTGATTCCCGCAGTAATAACCAAAGAAAGCTTTTATTATTTAATTAAATGTTTCAAATGTATGTTCAATCACATTAAGAGGAAGAAAAAACACTCTATCTTTCTGTGGTCCATAATTCAGAAGTGTAAAAAAGGAAGCAGGTAAAAATATTTTCTTTGTTTATAAGGCTCATTCTTTAAATTGTATTTGAAAGAAACTGGAATTAAATCGTAATTTTAAACCCATAAGCTCCCTTCCTGAGGAGGAAAATCTTTAAAACTATTTGAATATTTTTATTATTCCCAACAACCTTGAAAATTTGAATTACCATATCTACATACAGAGATAGTAATAGTATTTCCTCCAAAGCAGCGAGGGTTACACAAATTCGAGATATTGATTCCATTCCTATTTTCTTTCTTTTTTTCTACGAATGGTAAAATAATAACATGATACACAGAGATTTTGTTTTACTGTTAGGCGCCACTCTTCTTTAATATAGACATGAAAACTAGAGGGTCTGTGAGCAATGAGCTCACTAAATAATAACCCCCTCCTCAAATATACGGTTAAAATGCTCAAAGCTGGGAGACCCGAAAAAGCGTCAGATCAAAAAGTAAAATAGGAGATGCACAATGACATTATGTAATAAAGAATCGTGAAAGTATCATTAAATTTTATTCAGTGGTATAGGAAGAGCTGCGGATAAGAGATTGGTATCCTTCTATATTATAGAAAAAAAATTACCATGCGCATGTTTTACTCTGGGAAACCGAAAATATATGTTCGATCAAAAGTAAAAATAGTAAGTGCACAATGGCACTTTATACAAAGATTCTGTTAAAGTCTGATTAAATTTCATTCAGTGGTATACAAGTACGAGGAGTTACAGATAAGAGATAGGCACCCAAAGGCGTAACATACTGATTGATTGCATGGCCCCATTATTTATTTTGATAAAAAAAATATCGGAGGAAATGCTTCGAAAAAGTGATTTATTCGTAAGAGACAATTACAATACAACTAAGTGCATTAAAGTGGTAAAATTCTTCACTTGAATGGAAAGTTTGGTTGCATCGTATTGAACGTCAAATGTTACATAATGACACGCCAATTTCTTCATGAGTTGCACTGAAATGGAGATTTTAAAAGTTATAAATGCGAGTTGAAAAATCTTCACTTCTGGTACACGTATTGCAACGAATTTGCACATAATTTTGAATTTATCATGTTTAGATTTCGTAAATTACAATATACATCAAATATACATTATTTTCTTTCTCTTTTTTTTTTAAAATAGAAATCATCGTGGAGGACGTACAAAAGAAAAGATACAAAAAATTTATCTTCCCAATCCGTCAAACAACAGCATAAAGGAGAAAAAGACTACTTTTGTGGAAATTTTTACTTGTCTCTTATATAAAGTGACCTTAGGCTGAAATGGGATTTGAGGACGATCATAGGCATTTATGTTTGCCGTTCAATCCAGTTTGATAAATTGAATAAATATTTATTAAACCAAATAGGATACGATATGAAAACAAAGCAAGTAATATCATTATCTATTTAGAATATATGCTGTATGATATTAAGAATTCGGAGTTCTATTTGTTTTCCAAATTAATTAGAATTTGTTTTTAAATGCACTGACATATCATTTTCTTATTTGTTTTACTTATGCTGCATGTTGTTTGAAATATGTTTTGATTTTTCTGTCTTATATTTTTGTGCACTACAAAGTATTTCGGACATCGATATCTCGAATACCATGGGTATATCGAAGTGATTTGTAAGGTCAACCCTTTATTATTTCGGCAATTTACCCTCGCTATCTCAATCATTGATTATTTCAATTTTTTCTTTCCTATCGCGTTGGAGATAACGAGAATTCTAAAATAATATATTTAAAATATCTTTAGTAATATATTTAACATATTTATAATTATTTATATATTTTATTATGTTTCTATTTAAGCTTTTTTGCCAACTTTTTCACATTTTTATCATATACATTGTTTAAATTTATCAACAATGCAATATGAAGACTTTTATTTATGCATTGTGTGATAAATTATTAGTAGTTTATATCAATTACTAGTAAATAAATTTTACTTTGATAGTAGATTCTGTATATTCTGTGATCGTTATTTTTGCTGTCTACCTGTTTACCTGTAAAGATTAACAATTTTTGTTGATCGGAAATCACCATACAAAAACTTGGTAAGACGTTAAATGGTAAGTGGTTGAATTTTTCGTTTGAATGGATCATTTATTATGTCATTTACGTCAATTGCCGGTTACATTATGACACGTCAATTTCTTTAGAAACAAGAAAGCAAAAATGGTAGGTTTTTCGGACACAACAGGAATATGGAGATGACGAACAATATTCAAAATATTCAAAAAATGTTTTTTTCAAAAGCCCATTTAAACAATACAAATCAAAAACATGAGTTTGAAATTGGGAGTGATGGAGACTCGTCTTTTATCTAACTCTCGGTACTGCAACGAATATGTACATAATTTTAACTATAATTTTACCATGTTTATTGAAGATATCGGAAGACGTACATTAGTCGAATTGAAGAGAAAATATGTTCAATTCTGTGTGAATGTTATTTAGGGGTTAGAGGTCATAGCGCGATCGAATCACAGAGGGAGGTGATATTTTGTCTACATATTTCTGTTACGGTGCAAGTTGTTTTGGACTATTTCTAAGTTAATAACGATGAAAAAGATAAAATGATAAACAAAATGGAATTCTTCAATCACGGAATGTACAATAATTTATTGGCATTCTTCCTACAGTTTTGCTTAGTCTCACATGAGTTACTGAGAATTCTCTGAGGTTTATAATTAACTAAACTTATTTTACTTCAGAAAAAAAAAAAACAAATTCAAACAATTGACACGATATAACATTTACATTGAGATTATTCTACAAAAATGAATATTGCTAAGCCTACTTTGCAACTCAAAGTTACACATAAAACATCTATAACAAATTCACTTTTTAGATCTAGATTAATTTAATTCGTTTACCGCTCCTACACTCAGAAAATTAAAAAAAAAACTAGAGAAAGTCACCAAGAAGACAATTTAATATACTGTCCAAAAGTAGTTTTAGGTATTGGGTAGATTTACTGGATAATATTAGTAAATCTAGAATTCATAAGTAACGTTCAGTAAGCAAATTTCACTTAATACGACTCGCTGATCCACGGGACACCTAAGACACACTATCTTTGCCAGTAAAGTATCAGTCACATTATCCAGCGATGGGGTATACGATGAGAAACCGATGCGGTTTTTGATAAAAATGACATGGTTGACGGCCGGGCACCACTAGTGATCGGACGGTGACTGAGGCCATTTTGCTAATCGGTGGGGTCATCGGTAGGAAATAATTCGTAGTTAGAATTCAGCGATGTCTCCAACGATGCCTCACATCGCTCCTCATCGGCAACTCATCATTAACACATCTTTCAAGGATCGGCCAATGTATGGCCGAGCATCGTCCAATATCCGTTGAATCTGAGGTCATAGGGGGGTTGAACAGTGTTCACCAGATAGCGGCAGATCATCGGTCGATGTTTGACCACGTAGTCGACCGATGTACAAACGATGTTCACCAATGTATGACGATGTAATATACATCGGCCGATTATCCGGGAACATCGTTTTATGATTAGCACAATGCATCGCTGGGCCTTTTTAAGTCCGGCCGGCAAGCACGCCATTTTTATCATAAAACACATTGGTTGCCCATCGTATATCCAGCGCTGATAATGTGACTGATACTTTAAGGACTACTAGGCCGATGTGTACCGATGTTGGGGCATCGTTAACACCACGGATTACCACCGATTACCACCGGTCTACGGCTACCGGCCGGGAAATGTGACCTAGGCATAAACAGAATGTTTACTTATCACGACGAACGCTTTACGAGGCAAAAAAATTAACTAGGTATTTTTCTCACTGCATTCTATTTTCCAACATTTATTCAAAGTATTTTCAAAGAAATATAAATTGGAGGGTAGAAAAAATGTATCTCATCGTCTCTTAAGGTAGGTCACTCGTCAGCTTTTTGGAAAAGTTCACGCAGAACCTCTTACTTCAAAACTATTTGTCAAAATTCAATTTTTATAACATATTTAATTTCAACAATGTTAATGTTTTAACATTCAACGATAAAACTGCTCAAAAAGCTACAAAGAAGCCAAATTTGTGATGGACTATTTTTTATGGTGGAAGGATATTTAGCAGATAATTCTGCATATTTGCACATTTGTTAAAATTAATATCTTGGAACTTTAGCCTCACATACTTTTACTCAGAGAATATTTTCCATCATGATATTGCTAGGAATATTTAATATAGGTCTTAATTTATATTTTTAGAACAAGTTTTACACCTTCCTTCAATAAAATTTGCCCAAAAAATGAAGATATGTCAAATAAGTCAATATAAAATTTGAATCATTTTTTGCCTGAAAATCACATATTTTGCTCAATATTTCAAAATTAACATCACTGACCCCAACTGTTTCTTTCTTTATTTTGAAGTACTCGATATTTATGACTGATCAGCACTTAAGTCGTAAAAAGCTTGATTTACGAAGATGTTTTATTGCCTATTTAGTTTTTAAATACTAGTACCCCAAAATATGTTACTTTTTAGTGCAAAAAGGTCGCACAAAAATTTACGCGCATTAATTTGCAAGATTTTTTCAATGATAAATATTATTCAAAATATTTTACGCAAAATAAGATAATATTTTTTGCCATGGTTACATATGATAAAATATAATTAAGGTTTAAGTAATTAACCAAAGAGTTAGATTTTAAGTGCAAAAATGTCAACTTCATTGCACCGTACATCAGTAAGATGAACACTGACCACCTATTTTCTCTGCGATTTTGAGTCACTCTATATTAGTACTTATCCAAAATATGCTTCTCAATAAATCCTTGATTTAACAAATTTCACGAGTGACATACCTTAAAAAAAGTAATTGAGTAATTGTTTTGAAGAAGAAACCTCAGACATACAAGGGCTGTTCAATAAATAATGTCTTGAACTCTACGACATATCTTGAACTCTACGACATACACTATAGCACTCATATTTCATTAAGCTCGACTTTCTCCTATGCTTTAATCTTTAATGAATTGATAACAGATAATGTGACCACTTTTCATCGCATAGTTTCATTGCGAGAATCTGGAAAACAAGGGCTATTCGAATTCGAGACACTGCATTAAAAATGAATGGTAAGGAATCAGTAAACAAGAGTGACATTAAAAGCTACATTAAAGCTTCTGCAAAACTTGTTCAGAATCCAAAGAAATATTCACCGAAATATGGAAAATTTACAGTACTGAATATTTGTTTTAAAGACACATGAGCAAGTGGATTTCAATGAACAGAAATGATATAACGGCGGACATCAAAAATGGGTACCGTACTTAGCGACTAGGATTTACAAAACCAATGTACTGTTTGACAAAAAATAAAATTAAAAAAAAAAATCGAAAACTTATCACCAATGATGATTGATTGACTTTCAGACAGTCACACATAGCTTTAATAAGCATCATTTTGGGGGTAGTTCACACTGTTTAAAAGCTTAATACTCAATTAGCACCATATGTTTTGAAAAATGAGTGAAACGACAGCGTAACAGAATATCTAAATAATTATTTTAAAAAGTCAGAAATTTTAGTTTTCTACATTGGTCTGAAATTCAAACATATAATGAAACTTGCATCCATTGCTTTAAACACTTAAGACAAATTTAAAAGAAGATGCCCTTGATAAAAAAGTAAAGGCCTGAAAAGAGCAAAGAACTGCAAGGGCACAAAGCCAGTTTTATATGCCATTTTCTTAAATATTAGTTGTTTTGTTGTTCAAATTCTTATTTGGGAAAGCAGTTCTATTTCTCGAGGAGTCTAGAAAGCAAAATATTTGACAAGGAGCACACGGCTGGTGTGACCGGTCAGATGCTCACTCCTCCATGGCACCTGCTCCAAAACTTTGATGTTTCGGAGGTCCGTGTTTGCTCTGCTCCTGTTTTGTATTGTTTATGGAATATTGTTCGTTATTTCCACATCCTTTTTGCAAAAAATCGAAAGCTTTTTGAGAGGAAGGAACCAGATTCAGGAATCTACTACATTAAATTTCTTCATGACAAAGTCCAAACCTACACACCCTTAAGAGTAAAGCAGTTTGGGTGATAAACGGAAAGTTAATGATTTGTCACACAAACAATATTCGCCAGATCTTACACCCTTAGACGTGTTTCATTTTCCAAACTTGAGAAAAAAACACCTTTTAGAAAGAAGAAACAAGGCCAGGAAAATAACTATTTTACAGTTGTACCCACTCAGTACTTTGGTCAGTAAATACTGTACAATAGATAACACATGTAATACGATGGTGTCCCGTCTTATTAATGTATGGATACATTTTTAGCTCAAAGAAGCCGAAGGCTTACATGACTATAACTTTTTAAACCCGAAATCGGCAAATTAACCTTGTAAATATCTGAACAGGTGTCTGCGGAAATACGATATACAATCACCGCTTTGAAATCTGTTGTGGCGGGCAGATAAATTCAAAAGAACTTGGCTCTAGCTGCTGTGGAAGGCGGGCGTACAAGCGCCGCTATCAATATTGTTGCAATGGACATATCTGTTAAAAAAGCTGTTAAAATTTCTTGAATTTTATTTCAGTGAATAAAATTTGATTGACATTTTATTGTCTTTTTACCCATGCATGTTCTAACCCCAAATGAAAGCTGATGCAATTCGACTCAATAAGTTGATTCCATAATGTGTCCTGATAGATAAAATAATACTTTTAATATGAACTACAATGAGCACACGGTGGGTGTGACCGGTCAGCAGGGGATGCTCACTCCTCCATGGCACCTGATCCCACCTCTGATGTTTCCGTGTTTGCTCTAATCCTATTTTGTATTGTTTTATGGAATTTGATATTGAATACCGATCGTTATCGCCATATCCTTCTACTAAGATTTAGTTTGATAATTTAATGATGATAAAATTCAAGTATTAAGACTCATTCCTATGTGCTATTCTTTTCCTATTTGATGAAAACAATAAATGGATAAAAATAACACAAAAAACAAATGTTTATTATAAATTAAAAATGTGTACTTTAAATTAAACGTATATTATGTCTGATCTATGGATCACATGCAGGCTCATCTTTAGTTTCTAGAGGATGCTTATTCAATGTGATCGCGTTTTCACAATTTTGCGCCAATTTTTCCTTAAACTAGTTTACTAGTTAACGGTATCCCGATCCTGATGTTATACCTATTTAAAAATTATCTTCATATAATGTTGAAGTATCAGCATATAATGACAAAGTAGTAGCATATAATGACAAAGTAGTAGCATATTTATGACAAGTAGTAGTATATAATGACAAGTAGTAGCATATAATGACAAAGTACCAGCATATAATGACAAAGTACCAGCATATAATGACAAAGTACTAGCATATAATGATGAAAAAGTATCAGCATATAATGACAAAGTAGTAGTATATAATGACAAAGTACCAGCATATAATGAATGTTCTCCATATAAGGCAGTTACAGGGTTCCATACCCATAATCACCATGAGCCATGTAGCATAGTGGTTAGCGCGTTAGTCTCAAAGCAGTATCATACTTCGGTATTTTATTGCTGGGGCTCGAATCCCACATATACCATCTAATATTTTTGTAAATGAAAATTTTTTAAGAGATTTATTTTTTCTCAGAAAATGTTTTTTTCCTCATAATTTCATAAATTTTAATAATGAGAAATAAAATTTAAATATTCAATTTACATATCAAATGTGATTTCTTAATATCTGACACTGTAGGCATTCTGCCCACCTTATCCCCCCATCTTCTTTACTTCATTTTAAAATCAACATGTTTTGTACCCGCGGAGCACACTAAATGACAATGTAACGTCAAAACTTAATGCCAAAAATTTCTTTAAAAATACTATCCCCCCAGCAGGAACACAACGTTGTTTAAACGTTGAATATTAGTTGAAGTTGGGTTTAGACGTTGATAAATCTAGATACAATATTGATTCAACGTTGACCTTTCAACGTTGAAAATGTGACGTTGATTCAACATTGAATTAATTCAAATTGAGTTGAATTGACAACATTGATTCAACGTCGGATCTTCGCCGAGCAGTCCAATCCTATTTTTCGATGATAGATAATTCGGACTAAAATAGTGTTGGACTATCAAACTGTCGGACCATAACGAGGTTGGACTTGACAAAGTCGCACTACCGTATATCATTACTAACTATTATAAATAACATGGATGGTAAGTATAGAAATTTCACAAATTCAATGATAACAAGAATAGATATGGGTTACCCCATATCCAAAGATATTCGACTTTTAGATTTAATATGTTTAAGAGTGTTTAGTGACTTTTATAAAAATAAAACTGAACTGCATGTCTAGTTATAGAACTTGTGTAAATTACGTGAGTCCGCAGCATTACGGTCACCCAGTCTCCTAACAAACAGTGCACATACCTGTGTCTGCAAGACCAGTTAGCCTTGGTCTACACACGTGCGATGGAGTTGTCAAACGGACTCCCGCGAACAGAGAAGTTATACGATGGCAGACAGAACTTTTTTCATAATTAGATCACATGAATACAAATTCTGATAAATAAAAATTAAACGATTGTCAGTTTAGAAATCCCCGGGCCAGTTCGGGTTTTGTTACACATTTTATAGGTACTTTCCCTATGTGTAGTTTGTCTACACACGTGCAGGAATAGATCTGCTCGGGGATTGAAAATTCCGTCATTTAATATACTACACACACAGAATGATTATTTTTTTTCTCTTAGAGGAAACTTTATGATGATTTTTTTTCTCTTAGAGGAAACTTTATGATGATTAACGAACAATTAACATGATTTTACTACAGTTGTTGATATAGTATAATCAATTCATCTGTGAAAAAATTCTCTGTTATCAAACATGTTAAAAAGCTGAGGAGGGGGAGAGCGTAGGAATATTTACATTTTTTATTTGCATTTAGGGGGGAAAGTGATCTTTGGAGGTAAAATTTACATAAATTTTGGTTTCTTTTACGTATGGCATACACAACATTATCTTATCATGAACAATTATGTTGTATCTACTTATTAATGATGGAACTATTTTCGTCAGAACCATTTGTGTGAGTCGCGGCTGACTACAGTAATATATCTTGCATTAATAGTAAGCACTGATCGAATGTATTAAAAAAACGAATTAAGTACGAATTTGCCAAAGTACGAACTAAGAGCATGCGCAGTAGGACATCCGGAAAATATTTAAAAAGACAGCATTACAGTTACTGGTAAGTTTTGAGAATCTTCAAGTTTTTGTTTTCCATTTTTTACTGAAATATAATTTTAATTTTACAATTTTAACATATTTCATTATAAAATTATATTTATTGCATCAAATTGTACTAAAGCTGCACCACTCTGTCCACTCAGAAGACCAACACAATTCATTAGAGAATACTAATCAGATAACACCATCCCCGGGACTCTAACACCAAGATTTATTTAAAAATTTACACTTTAAAGGAAACGTTTCGGCATGTCAGAGTATCACTGAAGGGACATAATTTGTGAAATGCGTATCTGGTGCATCAAAAGTGGCACCGTATAAGATTTACATCTTATCTTGGAAGGTTTCATGTTCTTGACTATTTCACGACCACATGTGAAAAATTCAATGCTCCCCCCTCCCGGAAAAAAAAAACAACTTTGAATTAGCTTTTATTCAATGTCTAATCAACATTGATTTTCAACATTGAATCAAATTTAAGATTTCAACTCAATTTTCAAAATCTAACATAAACTAAACGTTGAATCAACATATATAATCAACGTTGATTCAAAGTTTTTTTTTTTCAGTGAAGTGTGCCAGCTGGTCCTATACATTTCACACAGTATTATCCAATACCCACTCGTTTAAAAACTTTTTTTTCTAATACTTGACATTTATTTATCAACAATTGTTTTCGATGTATAATTTTCTTTTTAAGGTTTTTTTTTTTAAATTTCTTTTATTACATAACTCTGCTTCCACAGCATATGTCTTTCCTTTACGTCCCAACTTTTTAAAGTCGCTGTGCAGATTTTCACAGTTAAACCTTTTCTTCACGGATTGTCCTCATCCGATACAGAGTCTCTGTCAATCAAATACTACCTGTACTATATGTCCACACGTGCACAACTCGCTTGTGACATTTTTTTTCATTCCTCTAACATTTTAAGGTAGATCGCGGGTTTGCTGACGTCACAATAGGATTTGACGTAAAAAGCTTACCGCGTTCAGATAAGCAAGCAAAATATCTTCAGCAGTATGCAGTAAAGAGTAAAATAAAATGTAAAGCTTGCTTAGTGTATTTGAATATTTTTTGTATGTAATTGAAAATAAATGATGTTTTGATCAAGGCGGTCTTTTACATTACAAGTTGTTTTTAACGCTGCTATCTTCTGTGTGTACGTACCTTTCTAAAATACCATTACCTAATTGTTGCTACAATACAAAAAGAGATCCATCGCCGGTATGTCTGACCTGCAGTTTATTTTTGTTCACTTTTATAAATTTTGTTTTGTTTGTTTAATTTAGCCTACATACTTATCTACTTTATTTTTGTTTCTTTTAAACAACAATCATCTCTAGATAAATTAATATACAAAGTATCCATTTCCTTCGTGATGATGTACGCCATTTACGATATTACGATTGGTAATATTTTTATGTGCAGCAATATTGTTTGACCTAAGTACAGGTATACGATTTTTAAAACGAGAAAGACATGGACAATATATGATACGTAACTATGCTTAATATGAACTTTCATTTCTACACGAAATTTCTCTTACTGATGTTTTTTTGTTGGAGGTGTGTGTGTGGGATGGGGGGGAGGGGTGGGCAGGAAACTATATATTAATCAACAGGAGAGACGTTATTGATTTAGGTAACATCGCCAAATAAAATATCACAAATGAAATATTACAAATAAAATATCTACGTCCTATAAATTGTCATCTATTATTTATTTATTTATTGTTATCTTATATTATTGACAATGAATAGCGATTCGACATACAACTGCAATTAATGTTTTGTGTGTGGGTTGGGGGGGGGGGGTCAAGGCAAAAGTTGCTGGCCCGTAGGAAGCAAAATCAATTAGAGGGCACAACCATATTTTATCAGTTAGTGTCCTATTAACAACCAAAATTTCCTTGACAAGCAAAAGAAAAAAAATGGAGGGAGTAACAGGCGTTTTCACTGAGGGGGCTCGAGCAT
This sequence comes from Saccostrea cuccullata, assembly GCF_032062105.1. Classification (NCBI taxonomy): domain Eukaryota; kingdom Metazoa; phylum Mollusca; class Bivalvia; order Ostreida; family Ostreidae; genus Saccostrea; species Saccostrea cuccullata. Next base: position 119,720 of record NW_026937285.1, read on the forward strand.
ATAGTAGTAAATGTTTTTTATAATATTGTAATTTGTTTTCTATAGTAAACTGTATGCTATCTATAAGTATTTTATATATCGGCAAAATAATAAGATATGGCCTATTCGGCAATTTGGAGTGAAAACTGAAGTCTGTTTAATCAGTGATAGACAAAATCAATTCATTCTATGATTGATTGATTGATTTTCTATTGTTTAACGCCAAGTCGGCTATATTTCAGCCAAATTTCGGCGGAATTCATTCTATGAAGTATAAATGTGTACAATGTAGCGTAAAGCTATTTTAATTTAGTTGCACTATTTCCGCTTTAAAAGCTGGTACATTTTATCAATAAATGAAAATGATACACAAACATATATGTTTGAAAATGTTCTTATATATCCGGTAGGCCGAACATGTTTTGTCCCCTTTCATCTACTTACAGTTGTTATATTTTTTCCGTACTCCTGCCCTTGAGTTTAATGAAAAAAAACCCACATGGAATTGAAATTGTGCCACGCTGTTGGTAAACAATTGAAATGATTATACTGAAAAAATTGAATTCACGGATTACATGTTTTATTTTGAGTGAATTGTTGATTAAATCAATTAATTCAGACTTATTTTTAGTGAATTGTTGATTAAATCAATTAATTCAGACATACGAAAATAATGACGTCGCAACAACGTTATATAACGTCGTGAAGAAAATATCATACTTCTGATCGAAAATTGTAAAACTTTGAAGTTTTTTTGCAAGAAATTGAGCGAGAACACATGTTAATTTTTTTTAATAGATCGATTCAAAATTAACTTCACTTTCATTGTATCGAGTAATATAAAATTCGTCTGCTTCGTTTTTATGTTATGACCATGGTTTTGAAATGCGTATACCGGCTGAAAAGGCGTATTTCACTATATATTTCATTGAAAAAGCGTCACCTGTTCTCATCAACATTAGCGCATTTGAATTACGATTACAATTTAACCACTCAGACGAATCTCAAAAAAAATTCAGAAGGAAAAATTTAAAACGAGAGGAGTTAGCTGACAAATTTTCAGCCTATGTTTTCAGGCAAACAGTAAACCCGCGATCTACCTTAAGAGTTTATTCAGGATTTTTGCTGAGTAAAATACAAAATTGCATCGTTATCTGTTGCTCAGTGACGTTCTAAAAGGTCATCGTTTTTGTCGTTTTCAATGAGGACTACCCGTCTTCTAAAGTTGTTTTCTTTTCAACGAAGCAAAATATTAAGCCATAATTTGGGATACGAATCGGTGTAACAGTTCTTAAGGAGGCTTGGGGGTCAACAAATTAACCACCAGATTTAACTTATTCTTTTAGATACGGTATCTTAAGCTGTCAGCTATCATTTGGCAAAGAAAAAATTCATACATTTTAGTTTTAAAATTTGATCATTTTTGTAATACATATCTTTATATGGAGCTCTTCTTTTAGAGGGGATCGATATAGTCTGAAAATGGCTGCCACCCCAGCCTCTTTAATTTAAATTTCTAGGTTGTTTTTCTTTTTGGATCCATTTTACAGAGCATGTGACTACAGACATTATCTAGTATATTTTTTTGTAACTTACTAAATTTTGATCTGCTCCGCGACCCGATTTTTGCATTTTTAAAGATTTCATAATAAATCGTGTTATTTTAGAAAAATGAATACAAATCATTTGAATTTATGATTAAAATATTTCTACACAATTTAGTACACATATGACGTCAAGATATGTCAGAAGTCCACGAACTTTTCGAACAACCCTCGTATATCTTTAACAAGGGCACCACAAGGCAAAGCATTCCCTCGATAAGAAAATTCTTCAAATAAAGGTATTCAACATCGATCCCGATGTAAGTTACGCGCGATTGCCTTAATATATCTTTTCCACATTTGTCGCGAAGGGATGAGACAACTCTGTCTCGCTTGGTTTAGTTTTCATTTCATTTGACAAATTAAAGATACCTGATTAAGGAAGTATTTTTAATCGGACACAATTTTCATATTATTAAAAATTGATTAACGACCCTCTTTTCAATAATGAATATTTTTGGGTTTTTAGGAAAACATATGTTGATTGAACTTTCATTGTGCTCACAGGTATGTATAATAAAATTCTTGAAATGGATATGTCAGTTTAGATTCAGTCTTGATTACAGATTTAAAGACTAGTCTTATTTTTTGAGTATGTTTTCAACATGTTACACTCAATACTATACAATTATCGCTGTTTTTTCGGTCAATACAATGATATAGCCATCTTCGAAGTACAATATGCACCTCGCCCTTCAAATAATTTGATATGAAATAAAAGCATTTCATTATTGAATTACTTAAATCGAAAGAAAATAAATTATCATCTGGTAATGCGAGAAATATGTCCAATTTAATAAGAAAATTAAGTGATCATAAATTTATCAATATTTCTCAATGGTCATATCAGGAGTAGATTTTTTTTATCAAGCCACTTTCTTTACACTTCACACTAGCCTTGGGTTACTTTTGTGAAGGTAGACCGATCCATCATTTGATATAAAGAGAATAATTTGCAATCAGATTCTGTATTGTATTACATAAATTGTAATCAATTTAAGTATTCTTAACATTAAATTAGACCACAATAGAGCAATTAAAAACTTCATTACAAGAACGCATACGTTCCCAGTTTCAGTAACCAAAAATGATTATAGTTCATTATCAGTCTTTTAACATTTTTCTTGGGTGAAAAATGGACGCATCTTATCTTAAAATTTGAACTAGATATTTGAAAATCTTCAGGGCAATGCTATTCATGTTATACTAGTATTTGTTGAAATAAGTGCGTTTCTTGTAAAGGGACTTGCACACATATGTTAAATTTTAATTTAAAAGATGCATCCTCAATGTCAAATTCATTCTTGTAGATTATACAATATCCTGAGTTTGGTACAACCTAAAACCCCAGTCACATTTCCAAAAACGATCAACGGCCGAAGGTTTTTGAAGCAAAAATGGGATTCTTCGGGTAATAGACGGCAGTTCAACGGCCGTTGTCTTACCCGATTTTGGCCTCTTTTTTTGTCGGCCGACCAATTTTGTGTCCATCGGTCCAAGTTATAATTTTTTTTTCTGCGTCGATGGCCAATTTCTTCAATTAAAGTTATCCATCGACCAACCTTCGATCATCCTCCGACCATCGGCGGTCAGTTTAATAAGTCGGTCGTTCGTCGTTCGACAATAAGGGTGTCCAAAATTTTGGCCGACGTTTAAAATTAATCTGTAGCTCAGAGGTCGATGATCGGGTGACGATTGGCCGATTTGTGAATACTTAACCTGTTATGCCTAGGTCACATTTAAGTCGATGGTCGGGCGACTAAATTTTCTGGTCTTGTCGGCTGAAAGAACAGGATCGGCCGACACAGGATAGGGCAGTCACATTATTTCCTAGGGACATCAATGACTTGGATAAATAACACAAAAAATCTTTTTTCTTTAGAAATCAGCCATATTTTTACATAGATCTATATTCATATAGATGATGTGAGTAATGTTTGCGAGGCAAAGTGGCAGAATCTTATAAAATTTTGACTCATTGTTGAAAATGTGTACAAAATTTGTATTGAATTGCATAAAAACGACAAATGATGTATATCTAAACAGCAAAGAATACTTAAGATATCTTTATATCTTACGGATTAATTATTTATGTTATTTCCGTTCAAAAAAATTATATCAATCCCTGCATCAAAATTTTGTTTGTATTATGTATCCTATAATAGGTTAAATATTCACAAGTCATCCAATCGTCGCTCAATCATCGAGCTCTGAGCTACAGTTTGATTTTAACCGTCGGCCGAAATTTTAAACACCCTTATTGTCCAACGACGGACAACCGACTTAATAACTGACCGCTGATGGTCGGACGATGATCGAAGGTTGGTCGACGGATAACTGCAGTTGAAGAAATCGGCCACCGACGCATGAAAAATTATAACTTGGACCGATGGACACAAAATTGGTCGGCCGACAAAAAAATAGGTCAAAATCGGCCAAGACAACGGCTGATGAACTGACGACTGTCACCCGAAGAATCCCATTTTTGCTTCAAAACCCGTCGGCCGTTGATCGTTTTTGGAAATGTGACTGGGGTTTTAAGGATACATAACACAAACAAAACTTTTATGCATGAATTGACATATATTTTTTGAAGGGAAATAACATAATTAATTGTTTTTAAAAATAAGGAAAGCATTCTCTGTATACTTACTTTGCAAGTATAGTAGTGAAAATACAGAAAATTTGAGAAAAATTTCCTACAATGAATTAACTTCCTGAACAATTACGCCTATAGATACAAAATAAAGTAGTCATTATTTCAAGGCAGTCATACTTTGATTTTGAGTGACTGCCAGTTGTAAACTTTTGGGGGTAGCTCTATCAATTAAAGCTTTTGATTGTCTTTTATCAACGAATGCGTGTTTCTGGGGGCCGATATCTGATGACTCAGGCTTATATCCCTTATAATGTGATATTCTCTATACATGATGTGTAATTGAAGCAAAGTAAGACTAATCATGGAAGAGAAAGATGAAATGCTGTGTTGTTCTTTATGAATATAAAATTAGTGACTTAAAAATATACTAGAACTCATGTCCTCCGCTGTTCCCTTAATAGAATAATTTGAATTAGTAGTGATATCAGTTTTGATTGACTTGTTTCATAACAGCTGTTTGGTCTTTGTTTTTATACTAAATGCGGCTATGGGATGAATACTTTATACATAACCATTCCTCATGATAAATTAAAGTCTTGATATCATTAACAACTGCTTTTTCAATAAAAATGAAACTCGTAAATTCACTTACATGGTCAATGGTCATTTGCAAATTTTTTTTTTTTAAAACACATTCTATTGCACACACAAGTACTTTGAAGTTGTCATCAAAAAGATGCTTGAGTTACTGATTGACAATATTTATGTGGTTTTTGAAAGCTAGGTCTTCCAACAATCTCTTGGAATTCCAATGGGTACCAATGGCGCTCTGTTATTAGTAATTAGCAGACCTATTTTGTATTCATATGAAGCAAAGTTTGTGCAAAATCTTATGCGTGAAAAGAAGAAACACTTGCTGTGGCCTTCAGCTCGACATTTAGATTTATCAATTAACGATGGTAATTTCCATTCCTATGTCGATACGATATATCCTAGGGAGCTTGCGATAAAAGATACCACAGAGTCTGACACATATGTTGCATACTTGGATATTTCACTTGAAAAAGACGTTCATGGTAATGTAACAACCAAGCTCTTTGATAAACGTGATGACTTCAACATTTTTATCGTCAAATTCCCTTACTTATGCAGCATTATACCATTATTTATACACTGAATTAACGACAGATTTTGTCCGTTATTTCCCGATCTTGACAAGGAGTACACGGTAGGTGTGACCGGTAGCAGGGGATGCTCACTCCTCCATGGCACCTGATCCCACCTCTGATGTTTTGGAGGTCCGTGTTTGCTCTGCCACTATATATATTTTTTTTTGTTTTATGGACTTTGATATTAAATACTGTTCGTTATCTCCATATTCTTCATCCTTCATCAATACATACATGTAAGGCTCACGGTGCATTGGTGTGACCAGTCAACAAGGGCTTCTTACTCCTCTTGGGAATTTGATCCCACCTCTGGAGTTTCCGGGGTCCGTGTTTAAAGCTAAGTATTGTTTCTGATTTTTTGATCGATCGCTGTTCGTAATCTTCATGCTAAAATTATAACAATAACACCGATGAGGAAATATGTTGTTGAGGCATATTGCAAGGCGGAAAATAATATTGAACTATTTGGAGAAGAAATATCAATGTTGCAGGATTTTTTGGCTTATCACTCAAGAAATAGTCCTGCTATAATAACTTAACTTAAGATCATGAACCAGCCTCAGATTTAAATGAAAATTTTAACCATCCATAAAATGTTTCCTTTTGAACCGAAAGTCTTACTTTGCATGCAATATCAATTTATTAATGCAAAGTGAAAAGGTACTTTGCTTCATTTCTAATAAATATAAGCGCAATATACATTTTTAACCCAATTTTGAGGTGTTTCAAGATCCTGCTGACTTTATCAAAATGTGTGGAAGAAAAATACTTGTAAATAAAAAAAATCATGCTTTCTTCCGCAAAACATAAATCGTATGTTTTATCTGTTTGAATTTGATGTCGGGTTTTGTAAGATAAGACGTACAGAAATATTTAAAAGCACTATTTTTATTAAAGGGGTATTTCAATCTATGCAAATCATTCCGTTTAAATTTGCTTAGAGCAAGAAAGAGGAAGTTTATCATATTTTGCGGATATGTGCTCTTTTCTCAAAAACTTAAATTTAAAAAGTAAGGTAAGCTTGATTTATATGACGTTGAAATTAATGTTAAGCACAGTTATTAAAAGAGTGTTTTTAACTATTCAGATTTTTGCAAGCCACCGACCCTATAGGAGAAAATAATGCTGATTTATACATGCTCAGATAAGTAAGTGCGATCAGTTTAAAAACTATTATGGTTGTTTAAAGGCCTTGTATATATATTTGAAACGGTTTGTAACTTTGAGTTTGGTAGTTTCTTGTCGATTACAAATATCTCGCAATTATCGCAATTATAATGAATCTCCTTATTGCTAACTTGCTAACTTTGCTAAATATTTCAGGATTATCATGCATAATTAAATTCCTCAATTTTTTTTTCAATTAAGGAATGATTTAAATAGCAACCCAAATTATAATGTATAACCTGGGTTGGGGCGGTTTACGATTTATAAACCGGAAGCTTTATATAAGAATAGAAAACATGACAATTTTCCCCTTAAAACGTCTTCAAATAGTTCATATTTTAAACGTAATGTCAAGCGGATTGAAACGTTTTTGACATAAGTCACTGTGACGTAGGCAACCAAGGTTATACAGTTCAGATTAAAGGAGATGGGTGAACATGACGAGAGATAAGCCCATAGCGCGACAAACATGAAGGTGAAAAATTAAATTTGAATTTTATCAAAATTTTCTTTAATATTTCATCTAACATTGAAGTATACTTTATGTAAAATCTCTACAACTTGCACAAATTTCATGAAAATTGAAGTTATTTGCCTATGAAATATTATACACACACGAAAGAGGACAAAGCGAGTCATGTTTTCACACTATAACCCTATTTTTCGTTATGAGTGGGTCTTCTCTCCATTTTTTTGAAAGGTAATCCTCAAAGTTTGAATAAAAACATACATATTTTGGTTTCCAAAATTATGGAGCAATGACCTTCTATACCTTGAAAATATAAGTTTATGATATAACTTTCGAATATTTTCGAGAAATACTTGAAGTCCCTTAACTCAATGGTCATATCACAAACATGATTAAATGCCACACGTCATCAGGACTTGTGTAGCGTAGGGGTTAGCGTGCTAGTCTCAATAGAGAATGCAACTCAGGATTTTTATTGACAGGGTTCGAACCCAATGGATACCACATTAATTTTTTTTATATAAAAGAATAAATGTTAACGAAAATTTTTCCTCAAAACTTTTTGTTTCTCTAAAATCAATGATGAGAACTTTACTCTAAATACTAAATCCACAATTTGAATATGATTTTTATATATCTGAAGCTTATGGGTTTTTTGCACGCTAAGTTCACCCATCTCCTTTTCATCCAATCAAATGATTACAACAAAAATTAAATTATTCAAATTTAGTTTCATTATTTGTTAGTTTAACGTCCCTCTCGAGTTTTTAGTTTTACTTATACAGTGACATCACCACATGCCGGCGGAGGGATTGAGATTTTGTCATTCACACGGCACTCAGAACCATTAAGAAAGTGGGGATCTTTTTCGTGTCAACACTTACTGAGACACGGAACCTCGATTTATACGGTCTCCTCGGAGAGACTGATCTCCACATCCTGCAGTTGATTCGAACCCACGACTTAATAATCAGCTCTTCAATCATTATCTCTAAAGTTTTAGCTATTTCTAAAAAAAATAGATTTGATTGAAATTTGTCATAAAATTTGAATGAGAAAGGCTTTCAAATTAAATTTGTACATTACCTGTGACAAAACCTTTCCAAATATGCTGTGCATGTTGATCATTGACCATGACCTCGACCTACTTTTTTCAAAATTTTATCATTGCCCATGACTTTTTTTTCTGAGAAAAGATAAGGCTTTCATATTCAACATGTGCATTACTTGTGACAAGGTGTTTCCGAGCTTGTTTTCGAAAATTGAAATTTGACTTAATGAAGGCACTGTCAAGAATAATAACATTTCAGAAAGAGAGTACATTGAATTGCCATGGATTTGAAAAAGAAAATGTTTCAATAGTGTAATGTTACGTGAATGATGGACTTACACATTCTTTTGTTAACCAAGTCATACGTTTTTAAAAAATGAAATTTGAGAATATTAGATAAGAATGCATGTGTTTTATATAAAAGAAAATAAGAATCAGTATATACACGTATATGTTTCATCCATACAATCATGCCTACACATTTATTTAATATATCATTTTTTGTCTGGATATTATTCGCAAATGTCCGACTAAAAGGTAAATACGTATTTCACAGTAATTCATGTTAATTCATGTTCATCAACAGATGTTTTATATGCATGCATTGTATATTTATATCATTTATGACAATTTAAATCCTTCATTGCGCCTGACCCCCTCTGTTGTTTTCGAATTTGCTCTGTTCCTGTTTTGTATTGTTGAATGACCTTTTGAGCATGAGCTTTTTTCTTTTTCTCCGTATGATTAACTAATTTCTGTATGCCTCTGCCATGTCTGAAAACCAAAATTACCAAAGACATTCGATATCAGTAGCACTGGTCAGTAATCGTGAAATAGCGTTAGGTTGTCTGTGCAGCTTATGTATTTTTTTAATAAATATTTTCTAATTCGTAAACTAGCACATCATTGTTTTGCATTATAACCACTGAAATAAGAAAAAAAACCAGTTACGCAAATACATATAAAATACATGGTTACTATCTTAAAAATATAAGCGATATTTGGGCGAGGGTAAATAAATGTGATAGAGGGCGAGGCTTGCCGAGGCCTAATCTTTACGATCTGTGCCCAAATATCGCTTATATTTCAAGACATTTATCATGTATTTTGTTCATCCTGCAACATATTTTTAACCTTTGAACGTCCAAAACTAGCTAATTTTGACAAATTAAGGCACATATCTGCAGTTGAAACTATGACGCCATGGCGTAAACATTGCTCTAAACATGACGTCACACTGCTTTTGGAACGTCAGAATACATGCACGAGGCTTTCTTAGGGCAGTGACTGGGTAAAGCTTTGGTTTATTAGGTTACCTTTATTAGGTCAAAGGAAGGGGTAGTTGCAGGATAAATACTAGGACACAGGTACATACACAAAACATACATTTTCTTCTTTCCTGTCACACATTATGATTATGAATCTAATGATATCAATTATCAAAGAGAACAAGTGATTATTATCACTCTTAGATTATTGCCATCGAAAGAAATACTTAATTGTGCAATTAATAAATAAAACCCAAATATTGTTATAGGATTCCTCTTGGAAACAAATTCAAGAATTCTTTTTTATAATACTATTATATCATATTTGGCTTATAAAATAAATAAATTTAAAATGAAAAGCAAAATTGAAAATATCATAGAAAGATATAGATTTCATGTTAAAATTGTCAAAAACATACATGTTTAAAGAACAAGTTAAAATGTTAAGAAATTTGTTATAACTTATATTTTGTAGTTTTTTTCTTTGTTGTTTTTATGCTGGTTATCCTAAATACCCGGGTTAACTACCTACCTACCTACCTAGTCCTTGTTGCACCCGGAGGCACATAGGGCAAGGACTAGGGATTTCCATTCCTCTCTATTCTTTGCAATCTTCTCCACCTCTCCCCAGGTGAGATTTATCTCCTTTAGTTCTTTCTCCACTGTTCGCCTCCATGTTGTTTTTGGTCGGCCTTTCCTTCTCTTCCCTTCTGGGGTCCATCTGAGTGCCACTCTTGTGATGTCATCTGTGGGCTTTCTCAAGACATGGCCTATCCACCTCCATCTATATTTTACTAGTAAGGTCCTCATGTCTGTTGTTTTAGTTGTTTCATGCAAATCTTTGTTGGTTATTTTTGCTGGCCAAAATATCCTCAAGATCTTTCTGAGGCACCCATTATGAAAACTTGATAGTTTCTTAATGTCACTTTCAGTCATCCTCCAGCATTCAGCACCATACATTAAAACAGATAGGACACAGCTATCATACAGTTTGATCTTAGTATGTCTGCTAATACTGCTTGACTTCCATATGTTCTTAAGCTTGACAAAGGCTCCTCTGGCTTTACCTAATCTTGATATTATGTCCTTGTCAGCTCCGCCATCTGATGTTACCACACTTCCCAGGTATGTAAAATAATCTGTATTTTTGATATCTCCTCCATTCAATTGTATTTTGGGTGGGCTTTTTGTATTAAGGGACATTACTTCTGTTTTCTTTATGTTGATGTTCAATCCGATTTTGCTGGCATTTGTTTGTAAATTAGATGTTTTTCTTTGCATTTGTGTTTCCAGATGAGATAATAAAGCCAGGTCATCTGCATAATCTAAGTCCTCTAGTTTGTTGAAAAGAGTCCATCTGATGCCGGTATTCTCATCACTAAGGGTTGATCTCATTACCCAGTCTACTGCTATAATGAACAGTAGAGCTGACATCACACATCCTTGTCTCACTCCTGACTTAACAAGAAAGCTTGTGTTTGATGATCTACCAATAGAGCATTTAAATTCTGCATAAAATGCTTTTATTAGGTCAACTAGTTTAGATGGTATACCGTAGTGCCTCAGGATTTTCCACAAACTGTCTCTGTGAATGCTATCAAAAGCTTTTTCGAAGTCAATGAAGTTTATGATGAGTTTTCTTTGCCACTCTGTGCACTGTTCTATTATGTTTCTTAGTACAAATACTTGGTCACAGCAGCTCTTTCCTTTTCTGAAGCCTGCCTGTTCTTTCCTTAGTTTTTTATCCACTGCTGTCTTTATTCTGCTTACAATTATTTTACTGAATATCTTGCTTGGTATAGAGAGTAAGGTAATACCTCTCCAGTTGTTACAGTTTGTGAGGTCTCCTTTCTTTGGTAGTTTGATGATGCTACCTTCAGACCATGTTGTTGGTATCATGTTGTACTTCCATATCTTGCAGAAAAGAGGATGAAGGATATCTGCAGCAAGGATAGGGTCTGTTTTGAATATTTCAGCTGGTAGGTTGTCATTCCCAGGTGCTTTATTGTTCTTTAAACTCTTGATTGCTGTGATTATTTCTAATTTTGATGGTTCATTTATGTTGATATCTAAGTCAATGTTTGCTTCAGGTATTTCTGCTCTGTTGCTTGGATCTGGGCGGTTTAGTATCTCTTCAAAATGCTCCTTCCATCTTTGTTCTTGGTCTTTATCAGATGTAATCATTGCGCCCTGCTTGTCTCTTACTGGCATACATGCATTTCTTCTTTGTCCACTAAGCTTCTTGGTGATCTGATAGACATCGCCCATTCTCTGTTCTGATGCTGCTTTTTCAGCTTCTTGTGCCATGTTTTCAATGAAGTTCTTACGGTCCCTCTTTGTGGCCTTCTTTATTTCTTTGTTACTGTCAGAGTATTGTTCTCTTAATTTCTCTTTTATTCTTTCTGAGTGTGTGTTGCACAACCTCTTCTTTAGTTCTTTTCTGCTGTCAATGAGTTTCCATGTACCTGGTGTTATCCATTCTTTGTGTATCTGTTTTCTGAAGCCAATAACTTTCTCACTTGCATTGTTAAATGTATCTTTTACTTTCAGCCAGTGTTCGTCTATCTGCTCTTCGTCTAAATCACTAGCTTGCAAGATAGAAAATCTGTTTTTCAGCTCTAATCTAAAATCTTGCTTGGTTTTTGAGTCACTAAGCTTGCCAACATCGAATCTTTTCCAGCTGTACTTTGGTATAGTTTTCATCAGTTTAAGTTTAAAATCTGCAGTTACAAGGTGATGATCACTGCCTACATCTGCACCTCGTCTTACTCTCACATCCTGAAGAGATCGTCTCCATTTACCATTTATAACAATATGGTCTATCTGATTTTTGTCTCTTCCTCCGGGTGATATCCATGTGAGCTTGTGTATGTCCTTGTGTGGGAATAACGTCCCGCCTATAACCATGTTGTTGTTACCACAAAACTCTGCCAGATGTTCACCATTCTCATTCATGGTACCACAGCCATATTTTCCCATGACTCTTTCATATCCGGTGTTGTCTTGGCCTATTTTTGCATTAAAATCTCCCATGATGATGGTTAAATCATGTTTGGGAATCTTTTCAAGTTCGGCTTGTAGTGCTTCGTAGAAGTCTTGCTTAGTTTCATCTTCTGCCTCATTAGTAGGAGAGTAGACTTGTATGATGGATGTTTTAATTGGCTTTGTGTCGAGTCTTGCTCTCATCATTCTCTCACTTACAGGATGGTACTCTATCAGTGACTTCGCTGCTGCTTTACTCAGAATAATTGCTACTCCCTCGTGATGTCTACCATCTTTTCTTCCTGAGTAAATGATTACCTCACCGCTGTTTGTCATGATCTTTCCAAAATCTGTCCATCTGCATTCACTTACTCCTAGTATGTGTAACTTGTTGTTCTTCATCTCTCTTACTACTTGCGCCTGCTTTCCTGCCTCGTACATGGTACGGACATTCCAGAAGCCGATCTTAAGTTTGGTTCTCGTGCTCAGTATACTCTTCATGCGACCAGCTTCCTGTTGGCTTTCACTGGCTGCATTCATACGCGCAGATGGCTGCTGGTATTCTGATGCCTCGAGAAAGGATGAATTTCTCCTAGTCCTCGTATCCGTAATCATTCAGTTTTCACGAAAAGGGGAGTTTACCCCCTTGCTCAACCTCCAACTTGGTGGACCAGGGATTTGTAATCGAGGTTGCCTTCCTCTAGAATGGTTGCCTGCCATAGCTCATGAAGCCATTCTCTCCAGGTTTTCTAAGATTTTCTGTCTGGATTTTCTTCCATAGCCTTTGACTTTCCCAAGCCGTCCACAAGGCAGTGGAACTATTTAACCCATAGCTGGGAACTAGGTTTGCAGGTATCAGGGCATATCCAAACGCCGTTGGGCCATGCATACCTTGCATTTAGGGGCGTAGTTTCCTCCAAGACCCTGTGGTTCTGCTTGGGGCCGCAAGGTACCCAATTACCATCTGCTACCTCGAGGAGGATCCCATATCTGGGCCACATTGGTCTAACTGTGGAGAGGCTATACCTGGCAGAGAAGACTTACATATTTTGCTTACTCTTTCACAGCAAGCTGCTAGCCAGGGGTGGAGCTGAAAGCGAGAGTGACAAGCACAGACACAGACAGACACACACACTGTACGCATCACACAGCCATTTAGCAGACCCGGGTTAACTGGCAATTGTAAATGGATATTGATGGAATTGAATTAAAAGATAAAAAAAAAATAAAACCCAAATAACACAAATCCAAAGTATAATACATGTATATATCGCTTCAAGTATTATTTAATGTCTTAGAGTATTCTTTATAGTAAGAGTAGCGCATTTTATGAAAAATTCAAATGTCATTTAATTTCACTAGGATTTGTAAGTGAAGTTAGCAAGAACTTCTTAGTCAAGACGTATTGCATGTAAGACTACATTTGCTGCTTGAAAAAGTTTCTCAGCTTCAACCGAAGGAGGTAAGCTTTAGCTTAGATGTCAAGGGTCACTTAATTCCTCATATATATTTATTCAAATCAACTTATTTAAAAGATAATTTGGTAGAAAGAATGAAATATTATGGAGATATCGAACAGTATTCAAGGCCAAAAGCCCATAAATCAATACAAAATTGGATTGGAGCATAGCAAACACAGACCAAAAAAAAAAAACAGAGATGGGATCAGGTGCTATGGAGGAGTGAGCATCGCCTGCCGATCGGTCACACCCACCGTCGACAATTCAGTGTGTATATAATGGCTCAACAATTAATATGAAAAAACGTCAATCAGCATTTGACTTAGTGATAAGATGTATTTTCTGAAAGGGTCATTGTATCGACAAGAACAATAACTTTAAACGAGACTGCTTATATTCTTGTTTCAGCAATTTGTTTGTCAATAATTTACCTCATTTTAGAAATTGTTCATACGTAGAGCATGCTCTTGTGTATCGAATCAACTTAGAGATATAAACCACGTATGCAGGTGATGAAGGTACATTGCTGTATAAGTAAGGGAAGTTGACGATTGAAAAGTTGGTCATCACGTTTATCGTGAAGTTTGTTAGTTAGATTATCATTAACGTCCTTTTCAAGTAACCTTTCTATAATTGAAACAGATGTGTCAGACTCTTTAGTATCTTTCATTTCAAGCTCACCGGGATAAATGGAAAGGAAATGACCATTATTAATTGCTAAATGTCGAGATAAAGGCAACAGCAAGTGTGTTCTTCATTTCATATAATACTTCGGACAAATTCATATGAATATGTAAATAGGTCTGCTATTAACGGATGAGAATTTTTGTGTAATTTTAAAATCAAACAGGGATCTTTCAGCATATATACATGTATATATAGAGAGCTGATGGTCTCCTGATATTTTAAACGGTTTTAATGATTTGATAGTGGTGCTTTATTGATGGGAAATAGAGCACTAGAGCACTCATTATTGATTTGTGTCTTTTTTAAGCGGACGTCTAACTTGATGATTGCCAATTGTAAGTACAAAAAACTTTTTGTCTCATTTCTTTTATCAGCTAGCTAATTAATTCTTTGTTGTAGTAATACAATCTGAATGTAGTAAAAATATCTCGAAGTAATATTCTCTAATGATATAAAACAAAACCCGTAGACGCAATATCAAATTCATAATAACAATGACTTCCTCAAATTTAGTAAATAACATGCATAGCTGATTTATAGATCGATACAAATGGACAGAATGGCGTCTGGTTGACACGATAACACCATATAATATTAACATAATATCTTTTTGTTGCTGAAAATGTTAAAAGGTTGACTCACATACATCTTAATGCATAAACTTTATCACGTCGATAATTCAATTCTTTATTGGCACTAAAGCACTATGTACAATAATACATTTAACATTAAAAGTTTCTGACATATATAGACAAAATATGTTTTGTAGATACAAGGTTGTGTTAATTAGACAAACAAGATAAGATGTTAAGATCTAGTAATCTTGAATACTTGTGCACATATTCTTCTTTTGATAAGATAAGAAAATAAATTTTTATGAAGTGGAAGACATAAATGTGGTTGTATTTCCAGTTTCGTAACATCATGGCTGAATGAATTAGAAGATATTTTAAGGACGTACGAAACGTACCGTACCTACTGATAACTTTTGAAGATATTCTTAATTTAAGATTATAGTGTCATCAGATGTTCAGAGACAAGAAATCAGCATGCAATACTACCATGGGTTTCTGAAAAGATATCAAAAATTCTTGTATAATTTAAAGAAAAATATACCAAATATACCAAATATACCAAAATTACTAAATATTTATTCTAGATGTTTTGTATATCCAAAAATGTTTTAGAAGAAGTGTACAACAGCATATATAGACATTAAAATGAAACACTCGGTTCCTTTTCCTTTCAAATTAGTATCATTTTTGAACTCTTCAACTCCAAGGAAAAAGACGATCAAGTTTAAACTACGTTGCGTATGTCCTTAAACAATATAATGTATTCATCTACACCATCCTAATTGGTACCAAGTAAAAAAAAGATGAATTGTTTATATTCAAAACTTTGATTTAAGACGTTGGGGATTCTTTTACATAGTTCTGTACTAATCTTCGCACTCGCTCTCTCTAAATAAAATGTTTGCATATGTCTTTTCCAGTCATAAAAAAATATGCAGGAACCACCAACTTCAATGGAAACAAGGACACTTCCAGGAAAAGTATGTACACTTCATTTACGCTAGTAAATAAAAAAAAATCGGAATTGAATATATACACATTATCATCGCCTACTAACACCAAAAAAAAAAAAAATTTTAAAGGCAGGTATTTTTTCATGTTTTATTTTTAGTAAAGTTTATCAAAAGCATTGTATAAATCAGTATTTGTTCTCTGCCATCGAGTATTATGACTGTATTGACTCAATTCATTAATGAACTAGAGGCCCACGGGCCTTATAGGTTGCCTGAGTATCATGCAACAACTTTCCAATGATTGAATTTTGTTCATGTTTTAAACTAGACGCCATAGCATTCACAATTTTTAAAAGAGGTACCATTGCTAATCGCACAACTGTACACTTAGCAATTGCTTAGTTTGGTTACTTAATACCCATAGACAGGATAGGGGGACAAAAATTCATTTCAACTAATCAGTAATATTCAACAATAATCAGTAACCCCTACCATACATGAACACCCGACCCTAGGTCCACATATTTCACAATTTTGGAAAAGGCACCCTTGCAAATCCAAAATGTTTGATAAATACCAAGGAGCAGATTTCAAACAATTAATTCATTTTCAGTATACATATAAGTAGAGCCCCCTCCTTTATGGTACCCCTGACCCAGGGGCCTTGAAATTTACAATTCAGGAAGAAGGGCCCTTGCTCTTCATAGCTTTATACTATAGGTAGTTCATCTGCTTAATACCAAGTTAAGGAGCACTGAGAAGAAGATTTTCAAAGATTTAATGCATTTTCGCTATATAATCAATAGAGCCCCGCCCTTAACACCAGAATCCCCAACCCTGGGGACATAAAACTCAGAATTTTGGAAGAGGCATTCTTGCTCATAATTACTATGTCCTTAATTAGTTTATTTTAAAATATCCAGGAGCAGAAAAGAAGACTTTCAAAAAGTACAGTATTTTCACTATATAAGCAATGCCAAAGACCAGAACCCCTGTCCTTGGGGCCGTAAAATTCATAATTTTGTAACTTTTCATAATTTTGTTCTTAGTTAGTTTACTTAAAACCCAAGAGCAGAGAAGATGATTTTCATCAAAGAATTTCTGCATTTTCTCTATGAAATCAATAGAGCCCCGCTCTAAGACCAGATTCCCTTTCCCTGTGGCCATAAAATTCACAATTTTGGAAGAGGCTTCTGCTCATTACAACTATGTACTTAGTTTATTTATTTAACGCCCATGCCAGGAGCAGAGAAGATTTTCAAAGAATTAATGTATTTTCAGTAAATAACCATAAAATTCACAATTTTGGAAGAGGTATTCTTGCTCATCATAACTATGCACTTTGTTAGTTTATTTAAAACCCAGAAGCAGGGAAAAAGATTTTCAAAGAAATAATGCATTTTCACTATATAATCAATAGAGCCCCGGGCAAAGACCGGAACCCCTGATCCTGGGGCCATAGGATTCACAATTCAGGAAGAGGCATTCTTGCTCATCATAACTATGTATTTAGTTAGTTTATTTATTACTTACTTTATTTCATACCCATAATAGTTATGACTATTGATAAGCTTAACTTCGAAAAGCTAAGAATTTTGGGATCAACCCGAGTACATTTACGATGAAATAGAAGCAGCGTTCAGCAGTAATTGAACCATTTGAGTCCGGTGATTTTTCTCCAAAACGCAAAAGAATGCGATCGGTATACTTTATAATGAGGGTCGAAGATTGTCGTTTCAATGCAATATAAAGAAATAATTTTATATAAAATATATTTATAAAAGTTACAGTAAACACGTTGGTTTGTTTACGGAATTTGGGGGCGTGGCTGTATCGAAGATCGATTCGCGGTTCTGTAGGTTAAAATCATTTAAGTTCAGCTTTCATTCCTTGAATTAAACACCTGTCTGACAACATTGAGCTTGTTTTTTGCCAAATAACACAAGACATGTTTGTTCCAAAAATATGTCATTTATTATGAAATGACAACATATAAAATAATATAATACATAAAACTGAATAAAAAAGACTGGGAGACAATGTAACCTTAAAACACAATTCCTGAGAAAATTATAAAACAATTATGCAATAACAATTGGTCTCCCAGTATGTGACTATTACATAACATATATAATTTGGCAAAATAGGTGGCCTCCAAAATATGGCCTTATACATATGATTGGCTCAAAATTCCATTATTTGGTACAATATAATATACATAGAAAATTAAATAATTACAATGAAAACATAGACATATGAGTTTGAGGTGGCCTAATAACATAGACATATGAGTTTGAGGTGGCCTAATGTACAGTTCAAGTCTGTTTGGGGATGGTGGGTAATCCAAAAAATATTGCAGCAAATGTTTGGCCGTCTTGTCTTTACAATAGCAGTAGATATAATGATGCTAGTTCTCTTATCTCGAAAAGATAAAATTACCGGGGGGTCTCCACGGGTTTACAGATAATGAGGTACAAAGTGGGGAATTACAAATTAACATATAATACATGAAACTTAACTTAAAATAATTTTACTAGCATAAAATATCATTTAGGTTCAGCTTTCATTCCTTGAATTAAACACCTGTCTGACAACATTGAGCTTTTTTTTTGCCAAATAACACAAGACATCTTTGTTCCAAAAATATGTCATTTATTATGAAAGGACAACATATAAAATAATATAATACATAAAACTAAATAAAAAAGACTGGGAGACAATTGGTGGCCAGCATTTTGTTGCACCAAAAATTACTTAGCGATTCTTTCCGTATTTGACTAATAGTCAGCTTTTGAGTTGTATTATTCATGTAATCAATGGTTTAAATATGGTTGCATTAAATTTCATTGTGAAGAATGCACTGTTTTGATTGTGTTGGATAATCATGTTAATACCAAGATGTACATTTAATTTTCAAATTTGGAAATTTTTGTGTGTGTCTTTATTTGCTTAGGATTGTTGATAACATTTTTACTTTTAATAGCTCCGCTTTAAAAATTTCCCCATTGGGCTGCACCTAGGTTTACTCATATGAATCAAATGAACCGGTATCATGCTATTGACAATATGTTTTATATTGAAACTAAATTAGTTTGTTTTGAATAAAGCATTGATAATGAATTTCTGACTACATTTCGGGTGGCGCAAGATCATGCTAGGCATGTATACGTCGTATTGGGTTGTATTAAGGGTTTTTTAAGTCATTCGAAGTTTCGCTGCCTTAAGTGCAACAGACCCCCCACCCCCACCCCTTCCCAAGTATATTATTTTGTATGGTTTTTCTTTTCATGAATGTGTTCATTAACTTATCGTTTCTCTTTTGTAGAACGGGATGATTACTTGTATGTGACGAAGATTTATTTAATGTTATAACAATTGTAAAATTAAAAAGCTGTTGCACTCGCGCATGCGAGCTCATCCTATACATTGGTGTTTTGAGTTTTTATTTGTAAATAATTTATGTTCGTTTGAACTGGTGAATTTAGAACATAAAGACTAATATTCCATGTAATCTGTTCACTGTTATAGACTTTGAAAAATGGCGGCTTTGCGATTTCACATATATTGAATTTCGGATATATCATAATAATTTGCTTGGTCCCCTGAATTTCAATATATCCGGGGTAGGCTGTATATAGCCCCGCCTTAGCACTAGAACCAATGACACTGGGGCCATAAATTTGTAGTTTGACTGAAAAAAAAACAGTTAAAGTTGACCTGATATTCATGTTAAAATTTGTGAACAAAGAGACACCGCTGCACCGAGAGCGTTGAGTCTTACGTTTTTTAAAATCTTAAATGCAAAAAGATAAATTAGGCTTTGCTGCATTCTTTTTTTCAGATTTTTAATGATCCTATATGGGGTCCAATAAAGATGAATCCTCTCTGTGTCAAGATTATCGACACTCCTGAGTTTCAAAGACTAAGATTTATAAAACAACTTGGAGGCTGTTCATTTGTTTATCCCGGAGCATGCCATACACGTTTTGAACACTCCATTGGGTATATATATCTCTCTGTCTATCTCTCTCCCTATCTCTATCAAATATTCAATGTGTAACAGCTGGGTTTATTCCTCTATCACATGCGATATAAAATCCATATCCAACAAAAAAATTGAAATTGTGTTTAAATCCTAGTACTGTTTCCTTTCACAACTATTAACTGTATATAAGAGATACTTTTAATCCATTTCAGGATGTATTATTTACTCCATTTTTAATCAAAACATACATTGCAGAACATCGTATCTAGCTGGACTTCTTGTGCGAACTCTCAAGGCTAACATGTCTACAGATCCAGAATATAAAAATATTAATGAAGATATATCTATAGACGAAAAAGATATCCTGTGTGTAGAGATTGCTGGGCTTTGCCATGATTTAGGTAGGAATCAGTTCCTCTAATTGTCAGAAAAACTTGACATTGAATTCGTATTCTTTTTTAATTATTCCTTATTATTTCTCCATTTTTCAAATCCGACATTCTTTCACAGAAACATAACTTTTCACCTCTAATTCATTCTTGAATAAAGAAACTTCGATGTTGAATTTGTCAATATTTTAAGTGTAGCTGGGCCTACTAGCTATTAAGATCTTATTTCTCACTGCTTAGCTAAATGATTCAATCCTAACCACTGGTAGTATTTATTAATTTGATTTAAACATATGCAGAATGTATGTTTCAAAGTGCATTCTGACAATTTTTGAACCTGCTTAAAATGTTTATTTCTCTTTTTCTTTAAATCCTAGAAAATCGCCATTATCCATCCAAAATATTGAAATACTATAAATTGATGTTAAAACTTATCTGCACAGCATTTACCCATTTCTATATCAAATAATTATGTCTTCTTGTTACTTGAAGAAAGATGCTGTCCGTTCCATTTTGAGCTGAAAGTGCATCCTAATTCATGCACATGCATTATTACTTATATGAATATTGAATTTTAATATAAAGTCATATTTGTTCGATTGATTAAGAATTCGACTTTAAGGAGACGTTTGATTCTTAAAAATATACTATAATGAAACTGTTTTTCATTACGTAAAATTGATATATTTTGAAACAAATGTTATTCATGCAAATTATTACAATATTAAGGTTTATAGCTTTTCTTTGGCATCAAGACATATAGGCACACTTTCTTTGTAGGCCATGGGGCATTCTCACACTTGTTTGACAAGATGTTTATTCCTAGGATTGATAGAAAATCAAAGTGGAAGGTCAGTGTCTTTTTGAAAAAGTATATATATATGCATGTTATGTTTCTCAACCTAAAGCGTATTGAATTGGATATACTCTTTACCACTGAAAGTTTTATTACAGCATGAGAAGGCTTCCATACAGATGCTAGATAGGATCTTCGATCAAAACATGCATGACCTTCAAGAAAGCGCAAAAATTTATGGACTTGACCTACAGAAAAATTCAAAACATAGACAATTTATCAAGGATTTAATAAAAGGGGTACATGTACATTATTAGCATATTTAATATAAGATAATACATTCTTACTGATATATTTCTGTTTGATAAAATTAATTAAAGTGTAATATCGCAGAGAGCCAGAGGCTCTGCAATACATCTAGAATTATAAATACACATGTACAATATTTAAAAGCTTTATATGGCGTATATGAGCTAAAAATAACAATACGAGATTGAGTGTAGATACATGTATACATGAAATATCCTATTTAAGTTCAAATTAGTTTTTCCAATGATTTTGAAGTAGGATAACCTAACATTTCTATAGTTAAATTATTTTGAATAAAACTTTCTCTGTTATTTAAATGTGGATTTTGTAAACAAATCGATTTTGTTTCAAATTGTTGATATCTTTGACACACGATCGATTTAAATTGTATAATTTAGGAATCTTGGAATTTTGGTAATCCGAACTTATCAGAAATACGCCATATTTGGGTTTAACAATTGAAATAAGATTTAAGTTATTAAATATTTTTTGACCAATTTCTTTAATTACATCAGCTATTAATTTGACATCCAAAGGAACAGGTGGAACAGCTATTTTTGTAAATCTCTCTTAAGTTTCTATATCTCACTCTATTTTCAGTAGTAACCTCTCTCTCTCTCTTCCTTTCTCTCTCTCCTTCTCTCTCTCTCTCTCTTCAATTCTTTCTCCCTCTCTCTCTCTCTCTCTTCTCCCATCTCTCTCTTTTCTTTTCTCTCCCCTTCCCATCTCTCTCTCCCTTATTTTCTCTCTTCCTTTCTCTCGCTCTCAATTTTTTCTTTCTCTCCATCCCTCTTCCTTTCTCTCACCATCTATCTCTTTTTATCTCTCTCCCTCTATCTCTTATGTATTTCCATACATGCACAATGTTTTAGAAAGAAGAGAAAAAAAATAGGGATTCAAATTATATGTAACTGTCGTTGTAAAAATCTAATTATTAAAAAGATTCAAATCAGATGGCCACCAAAGCATTTGTCAGTTTTTTTTAGCTCACCTGAGCCGAAGGCTCAAGTGAGCTTTTCTGATCAAAATTTGTCCGTTGTCTGTCGTCGTTGTAAACTTTTCACATTTTTATCTCCTTCTCAAGAACCACTGGGCCAATTTCAACCAAACTTGCTACAAAGTGTCCTTGGATAAAGGGGATTCCAGTTTGTTCAAATAAAGGGCCACGCCCTTTTCCAAGGGAAGATAATTATGAATTGGAGAAAAATTAATGGCATTTTAAAGAAATCTTCTTCTCAAGAACCACTGGGCCAGGAAAGATGAAACTCATGTGGAGTCATCCTCAGGTAGTGTAGATTCAAGTTTGTTCAAATCATGACCCCCGGGGCCAGGGTTGGGCCAAAATGGCCGACCAAAGTTTTACATAGGAGTATATAGGAAAAATCTTAAAAAATCTTCTCAAGAACCACTGGGCCAGGAAAGATGAAACTCATGTGGAATCATCCTCAGGTAGTGTAGATTCAAGTTTGTTCAAAACATGACCCCCGGGGCCAGGGTTGGGCCAAAATGGCCGACCAAAGTTTTACATAGAAGTATATGGGAAAAATCTTTAAAAATCTTCTTCTCAAGAACCACCGGGCCAGGAAAGATGAAACTCATGTGGAATCATCCTTAGGTAGTGTAGATTCAAGTTTGTTCAAATCATGACCCACGGGGCTAGCAAGGGGCCAAAATTGCCGACCAAAGTTTTACATAGGAATAATACAGAAGAAAAATCTCTAAACATCTTCTTCTCAAGAACCATGCCGAAATATGGCTGAAATATTGCCGACTCGGCGTTAAACAATATAAAATCAATCAATCAATCTCAAGAACCACTGGGCCAGGAAAGATGAGACATACGTGGAATCATCCTCATGTAGTGTAGATTCAAGTTTGTTCAAATCATGACCCCCGGGGATAGTGGGGCCAACATGGCTGACCAAAGTTTTACATAGGAATATATAGGAAAAATCTTTAAAAATCTTCTTCTCAAGAACCATTGAGACAGGAAAGATGAAACTCATGTGAAATAATCTTCAGGTAGTTTAAATTCAGATTTGTTCATATCATGACCCTCAGGGTTAGGTTGGGGCCAAAATGGTCAACCAAAGTTTTACGTAGGAATATATATAAGGAAAACTTTTAAAATCTTCTTTTCAAGTACTTCAAAGCCATGGTTAGTCATATTTATATGGAATCATCCTGAGGAAGTGTAGATTCTAGTTTGTTTAAATCATGACCCCCTGGGGGGATAAAATTCAAGCCCCCCCCCCCCTCAGTAAACATTTAGTTCTGATCAGATATGTGCTTTTTCCTAGCTGATGTGCTCAGGTGAGCGCTGTGGCCCCTGGGCCTCTTGTTTAATTACAGATATATGCTTCTAATTATTCCTCTTTCTACAGATATTTTTAAAAAATCATTTTATGAATCAATTATAATGAAAAAAATTTTCCAGAAGAAGAAGGCCAGAAAGAAAAAAGATGCAAAAAAGGACTTTCTTTACGAGGTAATTTCCAGGAAAATAATTTTTTTACTGCAGTTTATCAATTTTTCGGGAAAAATGACAGAATTTTAAATTTCAGATTGTGGCTAATGAAGAGAATAAAATTGACGTGGATAAATGGGATTACTTTTCTAGAGATTGTCATATGCTGGGTCTGAAGCATGACTTTCAGATCATGCGGAGCATAATGCTGGCTCGTGTCATCAAATACAAGCGGGGACACCGCATTTCATTTCCCAAAAAGGCAAGTCTTATGAAAGCATATGATTTTACCACAGTGTTTGAAAATTTTCTATTTCTAATCAAAACATCAATTGACTCCAGCAGAAATCTTTTTTCACCATTCCAGAATAATGAACAAGCTTTGAGATCACGATTTGGATCAAATAAATTTGTTTTTAAATAATGTGTTTAAAACGATTTGAGAAAAGCAAAAATATATTACAAACATATCGGTTTATCTTTCAGGAATACATGAATCTTTTCGATATGTACCACACACGCTATACCCTTCATCGCCGTGCTTACCAGCATCCGGTCAACAAAGCTGTTGAGCTAATGTTAGTTGTGTATGAGTGTAATTGCAGGAGGTGTACTTTGATTACAATAAAAAAAAGCAACAGCATATTGAATTAAAAAAGAAATTTATTTTTTCAATTTCAAAATTTGGCGAAATTGAGCTGAGTATATAAACTGCCTTTTCCATCACGTAGCTAGTAGTGTCATAGTTTTGAAACACAAATAAGAGTTCATATAGAAATGAATACTCGGTACTCTTAAATCAAACAAAAAATTCTAATCAGTAAATATATAATATAAAAAAGGACAATATATCGTTAAATTTTCTCAATATTGAATACATTTATCGATAAAAATTTGTCAGTCATAGCTAGGTCATTGCCACCGTTTGTTTATTCTATACTTGCCCTATCTTTTTGATCAGCGATTGCCCAAACATTTTCAGTGCTGCAATTATTCTTTTCTTCAAAAGAAGAAATCAATTACTGCAATCATTTTTCAGAATGCATTTTTTCAAATCCAGACTCATAAAAGTGTAAATATGAAACATGTATTTAAATTGCTCACAGATTTTGATAAAGACTTTTCCTTTTTATTCTCCCTAATTAAAAAAGACACTTTAAGGTCATATGCAACGTAGTGTGAAATTTTAGTCTTTTTCCATGGAGTTGAAGAATTCCAATTCTTGAAGGAACTGTGTGTTATTTTTTGTTGTCTATATATGGTGTTGTACACTTCATCTAGAACAATTTTGGATAAAAGAAAAATCTAGAATATATGTTTAGTAGTTTTGAAATATTTTTAATATCTTTAAAAAATCCCAGGTAATGCATGCTAATTTTTTGTCTATGAACATCTGATGACCCTATAAGCCTAAATGAAGAATATCTTGAAAAATTATTAGTAGGTAAGGTACGTTGAGTATGTCCTTAAGTATTTTAAAAGAAATTTTGAATTGTTTGTTTGTAGACTTATAATTTATTTGATACAGGATTACCGATGCACTGGTTTTGGCCAATGACAAGTTGACATACAGATATAGGTTTGTTCGTTTTATATATTTTAGAAAAAGAACATATTATATGTCCTACATGCTGTTTTACATTGATACCTTTTTTATTTTAGAGAGGGAACCAAACAGAAAAAAATGCCACTTTCAGACACCATTAAAAACATGGAAGCATATAGTCTCGTCACAGACGACGTCATTGATCGCATTCGTTTTGAAAATTTCAAAGATAAAAAATTCAAGGAAGCTAAAACGATAATTAATAGAATATTCAGACGTGATTTGTATAAATGTGTCGTAGAGAGGACAGTTGCAAGGGTAGAGGTTTGTCATTAATGTTTCTTTGAGAAGAGCTAATACTAACTATTTTCTTTTTGACCTTCTTGACAGCACAATTGATACGAAAAGTTTGAAATCATAACTGGTAAAAGAGTATTTTCTAATATTCAATCCGATCAATGCATTGGTTTAATGACAGGAATTTTGATTGAATAAACAAGACATTGAAGACTTGTTCAAGTCCTTATGTTTTTGTGCTCTTTTAAATGTCAAACATAGATGCTTGATAACAATAAACTAGAGAGCAGGGGAACAATACAAAAATCAACAAATTAAAAAACAAAAACATACAGACTTGACCATGTCTAAGGACTGCATTGCTGATTAAATTCAATGTTCCAACTCCTTGACTGAATTTGTTCCTATTTGCGTTATTGTAAATGGTGTAATTATAAATGATACATATTGTGAATGACATTTTACAATGAAAATATGTGGGTCTGAAGACCCAAATGACAAAATGATATACATGTACATATTGCCTTTTATCCAGTTGTAAATTTTGATTGCAGTCGAACACGCTTAACACTCAGTACCCTCTCGGCTTCTCATTTACGTGAACATTAAGTGAAAATGAAACAGTATTATAGCATATTAATTAGATATGGAATTTTATATTCCTTTTCAGAAGTGTAGAGAAAGCAGAGTCTATCAAGATAGAATTGAGAAATGGGACATCCACATTGAGGTAAAGTAAAAGTTTTTCGTTTACGATGTGAAAAAAAAAACTTTTTCGATTTCTCTGTCATAGGTGTATGCTACGAAAGCCATGAAGGGACACGTTGATTTTTCAAAAAAGTAAATATTAATTCGAGATCTCGAATTACACAATCCGTTCCCACGGATTACCTATTCGTTCCCTCGATTTATAATTCGAGATCTCGAAATACACAATCCGTTCCCATGGATTATCATTTCGTTCTCACAGATTATCAATCCGTTACCTCAAATGATACAATCCGTTATCTCGGATTGTAATTCATTCTCTCAGTTTAAACAATTCGTTCCCTCGGAATGTAATCCCTTCTCACGATTTCATTGATATCAGCTATCTGTACATATCGGATATGGCAATACGTATACGTACATGTACGTGTTTTATGAATAGAATATTGTAGGTGTTTAGATCCTACCTTTAAATACATATTACGGTCCAAAATGAGAAAATAGCATGAACCTGACTCAAATCTATATTCTAGTACTGATATTTATATAAAAAGAAGTCCTGGGTTTTGTTTTACATGTATATTAGAATAATTGAAAGTCCTATATATTAAAAGTAAATATGGCTGATGTGTAATTGTTTTTTATCTAAATAAAATATACGTTGAATTAGTTATAAAAGAGGTTCGGAACGACCGCGGTTGCTGAAACAAAATACATGACTCGCATTAATTGATTCAAATAGTTGAATTTGAATGTTTATAACATTACATAATCATAAACATATATACATGTAATAAATTCGCGAGTACTGATTGCCAAAATCATAAGACTGATGTTACAAATCGAGATCTCGAATTATTAATCCGTGGGATCGGATTGTGTAATTTGAGATCTCGAATTTTAAACCGAGGGAACGAATTATTAATCCGTGGGATCGGATTGTGTAATTCGAGATCTCGAATTTTAAACCGAGATCTCGAATTATTAATCCGTGGGATCGGATTGTGTAATTCGAGATCTCGAATTTCAAACTGAGGGAACGAATTGATAGTCCGTGGGAACGGATTGTGTAATTCGAGATCTCAAATTAATTTTTACTTTTTTGAAAAATCGACGTGTCCCTTCATGGCTTTCGTAGTATGCTATTGTACAATGTATTCTTCCAATTTTCTCTTCTTAGTTAATGGCTAGTTTCTTAATACTTCGTATAAACATGTTTGTTAAAAAACAGTACATTGTCTAAACAAAAGATTTTTTGATTTTATTAGCCAATTGTATTCAGTTATGGAGCTCAAAGGAAAAACCCTATGGACAAAGTTCTCTTTGATATCGGAGGTACCGAAGTGAACCCAACTGAAGAGGTATTAAACTAGGCTTGAATTTCTTTACATCAATGTTTATATATGTGTCTCATGTTGTGTATCATGTTCATATTGTTTTTCAATTCCAGAAAAATTCTGTGTATTTTTTGTTGTTGTTACAATTTATACTGATACACTCGTATATATAATTAATATGTAATATGTAATTAATACGTAAAGATTATTTAATGATGTTCAGTGGGCCTTTGCCAATTATTGTAATTGTGTTTGTGCCAATTAAGTATTTGTATTTGTATTTGTATATGAATAATATATTTTTTTTTCTTCATTTAGAAATCTGCCATGCTACCTAGAGTCTTTGAGGAAACTTACTTACGCATGTACTGGAAAAAATCCTCTGTAAAAGGGAATGGATTCGAAGACGCAAAAAATTGGTTTAAAAATCTAAAAGGTGGGCCTTCACTTAAATATAAAGGAAAAATACAGGTAAAAATATTTAGTATCACGAGGTACGAAAGCCTGTGAGTATCATGTATTCGACAAGAAAAATTTGAGGTTATTTCCATTTGATATACTCAGTAGTCTCGTAAAAATTTTATTACTTTAATATTGACAAAACAACTGAGATTTACCTAAATTTAAAAAAAATATATTTATAGGTGTATTAAATATAAACTAAGCTATATTTGTCTTAATGGAGAGCATTTCATTTTCGGTAAATACTCTTTATCGAACTTATTTTTAGGGAAATAATTCTAATTTTAAATGATTTTTTTTATCGGATTCTTCATCAAAATTATGTTTGGTGTTTTTTGGTTGTTTGCTTAGGTTTTTATTTTTTTACAATTAAAATAATGGTACATTATTAACCAAAAACCCATATTTCTGTCCGTTAAGTAGAATTCAAATTGGCTGGAAAGCGGTATCATCTCCGTCTCAAACCAAAGCAAAAGAAAGTACGGCGACTTGGTGCCAAGAACAAAGGGACTAGGCATACACCGCGCCATCGACAAAGGGAAAACTAACTCTGTATAGTTTCAATTGGTTCTTGTGCAACATTTCATCCGTCTTTGATTGTCTTGAGTACGACAGGACATTTTTATTAGGCTAAGAAAATTGAAAAAAACAACATCTTGACTAAATGAAAATAACCAAAAAAATTACTTCATATCCTGACCTGGCAGCTGTCAGGGTATCAGAAGTATGTGATAAGATACCTAAATAGAAAAAGAAAGAATCTTTGTGAAAAATTTAATGCTATTTTTCTCATTGAATTGTTGATTTTTATTGGCCTTGTAAGTCATCTTTCAGATCTTTCAGTGACCTTTTAAACAACTGTTCAAAAGGTCCCGTAATGAAAATAGTTTGCAATTTACGGTGGATGATTTTCTGCGCACGGTTGGTGAGAATTTTTTCCATTTTCCAGCATTGGTCAATCAATTACATTCCTTTCACAATCTACAACAAATTCTTTACCCAGTCTGTATATTTTATTTACCGCTCGACCATTCATACTTGTCTCTACAGACTTGTATGAAGGATTGAGATGTAAATAAAATCAAGTTGCTGAAACAAATATATCAGTAGTCTCCTTTAAAGTCATCATTTTGTAAGTTCTATGGTCGATAATATGACCTTTTCAGCAAATACAATTTTTCATTGAGTTAAATGCTGACTGACGATTTTCATACTAATTGTTAGACCATTATTTACACACTGAATTGACGACGGATTTTCCTGATATTTCTCGATCATGACAAGGGGCACATGATGTGAGCGGTCGACAGGGGATGTCACTTTTCCATGGCACCTGATCCCACCTCTGATCTTTGGAGGTCGTGTTTGTTCTGCTTCTATTTTGTATTGTTATGCGCCCGGATCGAAAGATCCGAGGCGTATATTGTTTTTGTCCTGCCTGTCTGTTTGTCTGTTTGTCTGCAAACTTTAACCTTCGCCATAATTTTTGAATCATGAATGATAGAGACTTCATATTTGGCATGCCATCCTCCACTAATAAAGCTCTTTCAAATGACACCAAGGTCAATGACCTTGTGACCTTGACTGTGACCTATATGCTAAAAATAGAGGTTTTTTTGCAAATTTTAAGCTTTGCCATAACTTTTGAACCATAAAAGACAGAGGCTTCATATTTGGTATACATACAACACTTATTAAGCTTTTTTAAAAAACACCATGACCTTGACTGTGCCCTATACGCTAAATATAACTTTTTTGACAGCAAACTTTAACCTTCGCCATAACTTTTGAACTAAGAAAGATAGAGACTTAATATTTGGCATGCATACTCCACAAAAGAAGCCCTTTCACATGACATCAAGGTCAATGACCTTCTGACCTTGACTGTGTCTTATATGCTAAAAATAGCTTTTTTGAACCTTCACCATAACTTTTGAGCCATGAAAGATAGAGACTTCATATTTGATATGCATACTTCACTAATCAAGTTCTTTCAAATGACACCAAGATCAATGACCTTGTGACCTTCACTGTGACCTTTATGCTAATTATATGTTTTTTAAATTTGTTGCCGCCGGGCGCATATTGTTTCACAAACACATCTTGTTTAGTGGACTTTTGATCTTTAATACTGTTTGTTATCTCTATATATTTTACCAATAAACTTACTAGTTTTGATTTTTGTCGGATGACATAAAATTCAAAACAATTCTTTATAGATGACTTTAAAGGGTTGAGAAATACTAGTATATAAAATACTGAAGTTTGTTTAAAAATATGTCTAGAACTAGGGAGAAAAGGGTAGTTGATGGTCCAAAGCTGGAAAGTAGTTCTTACCAATCATGAGCAGAAAACCCTGCGCCGTAAATTGCACATTATTTTACAGGATCTGTAGCATTATGGTCAAAGACTATAATGTAAAACCATATCACTACAGTTCTGAAGCTTGCAAGTTTCAACTGACTTAAATTTATCACATTTTCCTCATGAATTGAATTTAACACATTTTTTATGTATGCATTTTTTGGTGGATTTTTTTTAAATACCAGAACAATTCACTAATTTTTGACAAATAAATAATTTTTTCATGGTGTCAGGGTGAATTTTGTACATTTAATATGTTCGTTGTTTGACTGTCTCTGGAGATTTATGCCTTTCTTTACATTTATATTGCAAATGATCTATCCTAAATTACTTTATAAGACCTCCGAGGGTCATGATTTGAAATATCCGAGGATGTATCAACATAAATATGACTTGTTGATTTCCTATATGTACCAGCATGTATGTAAGTCTTCATCGTTTTTTTTTATTATACATAAGTGTACATTTAAGACCGGTTATCCCCCCATCTCTTTTTAAAAATTTTATGCCGAAAAGTTGTTTTATGAAAAAAGAGAAAGAAAAACAAACAAAAACTGAAACAAAGTACATGAACTGGCAACTAAAACAAATATTTAGTACATTTTATTTGAGTTTAACAATTAAAGTACTGTGTCCAAGTACCTTTAAGGAAGGTCCATACTTTTACGGATCCGGTTTTAATTTTATACACCAATAAAAAATTCCGATTATCACTTGTCTTTTGAAATAAAATCTTTTAGGATCACCGAAAATAATTTAGCAAGTATAAATTTGTTTATTATCGTACCATTGTGCATACAAAGCATTTATTATACATTATTTATGGAAATTTACATTTGCACTTTGTCCATAAGATCTATGTGTCATTTAGCACATACACAAAAATCTTGATTGCCTTTATGGACCTAAAGCTTTTAATTTTTTTTTTCAATAAACTAACTTGAAATATATATTTATTGAGTTTAAGCCTATATTATCTTTTCAAATTTTACTTTCTTTAAAATTTTGCAAAGAATGATTGAAAAAATGATATTCGAAAGAATGGGGTATATGTGTTTAAAAGGCTGTTTTGTTAAATTCAGCTGGTCAGCCATTTAAATAAGTATGTGTTCTTGTTAACCTTGAATATAATTCTTAATTGTTTCTAGAAAAAATGGCATATTAATCGTTTAGAATTTGAAAATTAGTAAAAGTAAAGAAATTTTGCGATCTTTTTTTTATGGAAGACGTGGACCGATTCAATACCAATTCGTTACTGTTTTCCAATAAAGATTTCAAATATTTTCTTGGCAAATGAATATTTTTGATTACCATAAGTTTTAACATAAATTTGATGTAATCTGGTGCATAGCGAAATAAAATATGATATCACACTTCTTTTATGTTCAATTTTTGCGTTGAATTTTATGGGAGGTACTTGAAGACCTGTATGAAATTTAACCTGCAAAACAGGAGCAGAGCAAACAAGGAATTCTAGTGAGCATCCCCTGCCGACCGGCGAGTGTTTCTTGTCATGATTGGGATATAACGGACAAATCCATCGTCAATTCAGTGTATAAATAATAGACTAACAATTAGTATGAAAAACGTCAGTCAGCACTTGATAATGATCAATTGTATTTGCTGAAAAGGTCATTGTATGGACCCCCGTGGGGATCCGGGTTAGAATGGGTCCTCAGTACCCCCTTGCTTATCATAAAAGGCGACTAAATGGGGCGGTCCTTCGGATGAGACCGTATAAACCGAGGCCCCGTGTCACAGCAGGTGTGGCACGATAAAGATCCCTCCCTATTCAAAGGCCGTAAGTGCCGGGCATAGGCACAGGTACTTGTGGACAGGACCCCCCCCCCCCCAATATACACCCCTGGTCAAAATATCTTTTCAATTTTTTTTTCTCATGAATTATGTTTCTAGTACTTATTTACAATGTATTCCATATGAAAAACCCAAAAAATAACATAGATTTAACGATTTACCAAAAAAGTCATACCCTGGTATTATTTTATAAAAAGATATTTTGACCAGGGGTGTATAGTTGGGGGGGGGGGGGTCCTGTCCACAAGTACCTGTGGGCATAGGCCTAAATTTGCAGCCCTTTACCGGCAATGGTGACGTCTCCATATCAGTGAAATATTCTGGAGAGGGACGTTAAACAGTATACAATCAATCAATCTATCAATCATTGTATGGACCATATAATTTGCGTATATCATAAACGATACAAAACTGGAGCAGAGCAAACACGGACCTCCAAAACATTAGAGGTGGGAGCAGGAGCAACAGAGGAGTGAGCATCCTCTTCCAACTGGTTACCCCCCGCCGCCTGCTCCTTGTCATGAACGGGAAATAACGGACAAGTTCATCGACAATTCAATGTGTATATAATAGCCTTTAGTCTGAAAACTACGGAAGCCCTGGAGGGACATTGACTTACTTGTAATGACTTATTTGTTATAACTTATTTGTTTCGACTTATTTGTTTTGAGATTTTTTTTTGTTAGTTCAAACTAAGTGTAGGTAAGCTACTAAGAACGATTAATTGTAGTTTTGTAGTTAAACCTACAAAACTGATATGATAACTAAATTTTTATCTGTTAATTACGGACACCCTTCAGGGATATTGACTTATTTCTTATGTGTTTTGACTTATCTCTTATGTGTTGTTACTTAACTTATTTCTTATGTGTTTTGACTTATTTTTTATGTGTTTTGACTTAGTTCTTATGACTTAACTTTGAATTCTTGTTATTTTGAATTTTTTATGACAAGTTTAGTTTACAAAAAGTGGCGTGAAAGATGGAGGCAATGTATATTTTCAGAAAGAAGAAAAAAAATGTCCTTGAATTTATTACTAACGACAAGAAAAAATAGTAGTCATGTTCTTGTCTTCAATCATTATGCAAACTGGAAGTTACATATAAGAATTAAGTAATAACTTTTAGAAAATAAGAATTAAGTCATAACAACAAAAATAATATTTACTTTAGTAATGTCAATTGTACTGGACGTTAAACTACAATTTGTTAATCAAAAACTACAATTAAAATAGGACTAAATGTCATTTTTATCATAAAATTAAGCGAAGCAACAGGTTTTCAATAGTTTTCTTACACTTTAGTTATAACTAGCTACGAAACATTCACAACAAATAAGTCAAAACAAAAAAGTTATAACAAATAAGTCATAACAAGTAAGTCAATGTCCCTCCAGGGCTTCCGTAGAAAACGTCAGTCAGCATTTGACTCAATAATGAATTGTATTTGCTGACAATGTCATTGTAACCACCATAGAATTTATTAAATGATGACTTTAAACGAGACTGCTGGAAATTTTGTTTCAGTAATTTGTCTGTCAATAGTTAACCTCTTTCTAGAAATTGTTTATACGTAGTGTATGCTCTTGCGTATCGAATAAACAGAGAGATATATAAACCCAGTATTCAGGTGATGAAAGTATAAATAATTATATTGTTTCATAAGAAAGGGAAGTTGACGATTGAAAAGTTAAAGTTATCACGTTTATCATAAATCTTGGTAGTTAGATAACAATAACCATTACCTTCTTTTTTTAATTAAAATATCTAAATATGAAACAGATGTGACAGATTCTGTGGTATCTTTTATTTCAAAATCAACGGGATCGTCGTATCGAAATAGTAATGGAAATAACCATTGCTAATTGACAATATCTAAATGTTGGGTTCAATGTCAAGCAAGTGGTTTTTTTAAACGAATAAGATTATGAATGCAAAAAATAGGTCTGCTAATATTTGGGCACAATCTGTACCCATGGAATACCAATAGATTATTGGAGGATCTGGTCTCCAAAATCCACCTACATGTAGATGTACTGTCAATCAGAAAATCAAGCATCCTTTTATTATCAACTTCTGTGTACAATAAGAATGTTTTTAACAAAATAATTTTTCAAATAACCAATGAAAGTAAATATTTTGCGTGCCAACCATTTGTCCCAGTAAGGAAAGGAACTTGTTTCAGATCGCATTTCTGATATGAAAATATAAGATATTATTTTCATTTTAATAGTAAAGTTATCATTTAAAGAGAAGAAAAGGTTTGAAAATCATATCAAGTCAGGCGTGTTTTTACAAAACCTGTTACATCTATTGATTTTTAACCCTTTCTCTACCATCAGTACAATTTCAATGTTATTATTGTTTCCTTTTTTACAGGACTAAAATATCAAACCATGATTTTCGTCTTGGTATTCGTTTCATTTCTAAGTCTTCCAGTTGCAGAAATGCTTTTTGCGAGCTCTAGGGGTTTGTTTCCTTCATTTTGAAAAAAAAATCTTATTTTTAATTTAATATGAAATATAATTATAAATAATAATTATTATTGCAGAGATATCATTACTCTTTACCAAAAAATTGCTTTTCTCGGTTTGAATTATGTGTATTGAATTTGCTCTTTCCATAAATTTTAGGATATTAAAATGAGCTTAGATGTAAGACTTCAAATTCAGCCACGTAGCATCGTTTTTGAAGGGGGGGGGGGGGGGGGGGGCAGCCAGAGAATTTTTTGATTACCATAAAAAGTTAACAAGCCAGTAATTTGGCCAGTAAATATTGAACAATGGATAATAATACGATGGGGTCCAGTCTTATTAATGTATGGATACATTTTTAGCTCAAAGAAGCCAAAGGCTAAATCGTGTGTCGTCTGTCGTGTATAAACTTTTTACAATTACATGACTTTGACTTTTAAACCCGAAATCAGCGAAACTAACTTCTGGTAAATATCTGAATAGGTGTCTGCGAAAAAAAGGACATACAACCACCGCTATCAAATCTGTTGTGCAGGCCATGAAAATGCTAAGGGGTATGGTGGTGCGAGCTGCTGTGGAAGGAGGTCGTACAACCACCGCAATCAAATCTGTTGTGGTGGCCAGATAAATGCTAAGGGATATGGTGGTACAAGCTGTTGTGGAAGGAAGGCGTACAACCACCGCTATCAAAATTGTTGCAATGGAGTTATCTGTTAAATATCAAATTTTGTATCAGTGAAAAAAATTAGATTGATATTTCATTATATGTTTAACCATAAATTCTCTAACCCAAAAATAGTACTGTTGCAATTCGACATAATAAGTTGATTCCAGAATGTATCCAGATAAATAGATGAATACTTTTAATATGATCTGCTAATATTGTGTTGGGTAATTTACATTAAGTCTACATTTGATGAAAACGATAAATTGATAAAAATAACACAAAAACATTTAAATGTTTACTACAAAATAAAAATGTATTAGGTTTACCATAAAAGCTGAATGATTTTCCGAAAATACTTACCCTGGAAATATCATATCCTGACAGTTGTTTGTTAATTGAACTAATTATACATTCTTTGAGATTTCAATGTTTTACGTTTAAAAGAGAGAGGGGGAGAGAGGGAGGGAGGAAGCGAAAGAGAGTGTATGTTCCGATTGTAACCAACAAAAAATGGCTATTTGTGTAATCTGAGTTGGGAAGTTGACGCTTGTAAAACTATGGTGGCATATTTCTGCCCCTTGTGTGCAAGTTATTTTTCTATCAAATATGTCGACATGCAAGATAGATATGTTGACATGCAACATAGCTACGTCAACATGCAACATAAATATGTTGACATGCAAGAAAATTGCAATGAAATAAAAATTATAAAACATTCTTCAAAAATCTCAAATATTGCCCACATGTGACATTCAACATACTAAATGCTACTTATTTATGTTAACATGCAAGATAAATATGTTGACAGGTAACTTAGATATGTTAACATGCAACTTATTTATGTCGACATGCAACTTATTTATTTTGACAAGCAACTTATTTATGTTGACATGCAACTTGGTTATGTTGACATGCGAGATAAATATGTTGACATGCAACTTATAAGTTGCATGTTGACATAAATATGTCGCATGTTGACATAAATAAGTTGCATGTTGACATATTTATCTTGCATGTCAACATAACTAAGTTGCATGTCAACATAACTAAGCTGCATGTCAACATAAATAAGTTGCATGTCAACATAAATAAGTTGCATGTCAACATAAATAAGTTGCATGTCGACATAAATAAGTTGCATGTCGACATAAATAAGTTGCATGTCGACATATCTATCATGCAACGCTAACATAAATAAGAAGCATCTAGCATGTTGGATGTCACATGTGGGCGATATTTGAGATTTTTTATAATATTTATTTGATTGCAATTTTCTTGCATGTCAACATATTTATGTTGCATGTTGACATAACTATCTTGCATGTCAACGTATTTATCTTGCATGTCGACATATTTGATAGAAAAATAACTTGCACAAAAGGGGCAGAAATATGCCACCATATAAAACTATTTTCCTGTTTATAAAGCGTAAAGTACCTCGATCCCTACCCCCACCCTCACCCCAACTCAGGTTATACATGTATACAGCAAATCTGGAGGAAAAAAACCCTTTTAAAATCCATTCCTTAAATAAAACGGTCTCTTAACCGTTTTTGAAACAAAATATATCGATTTGTTAAATTACCTTTATAACTTTTTTAAAAACCATCTAACCTTCTGTGTTCTATAACTCACAGGTGTAAAAAGAATCAGTTACATTACGTGATCAATATGCACAGCTTCCAGCTGACAAAGCAGGTAATTGTAACAACATTGTCTTTTAGAAGACCGGAGATTTAATTCTACAAGTGGTAAGCCAACTTATACCAAAAGTCCCCTTTCTAAAGAGAATCATACATGTCAGTTTATTTAAACAATCAAAATGAATTTGAATCACCATATTTATACTGGATTTCAAAACGCAATAAAATCCTTACAAACAAAAAACAAAATGGGTTCCTGGAAATATTCTACCGAGTCTCTATCTTTACTCTTCACTAAAATATTAACCGCAACGACGGAAAAAGACCGGGAACTTTGTGCAACAGTATAATTCGAGAAGAGATATAAGTCAGATATGGTACTTGAAAATTCCAAGGGACTTATCACCTATTTTCACATAATCCGTCCACATGCAGCCTGACTTTCATTAAAAAAAATAAAGTCGTTATTTTGGGGAGAAGTCGGTGTTTTTAAGCGAACAAAACATTGGAGAATTATATTTTTTTAAAATCAGAACTTACCCATGCACGATAACAAAAATATTCAATAAGTTATATAGGTAGGGTATTTTCCTGTGTAATGAACGTTATTTTCTTAGGTCGATTTGACTCCCTCAAAAAGTCTTTTTATTGCCAAAATGAATGTTAAATTTTATCTGGATTTTTTAGAACTATGTCTGTACTAAAAAAATATTTCAAAAATTTTGTTTTTGTAACAGTGTTTTTCTCTTAATTTGTAATTAACAAATATTGTTTGCTTTAATCTTATTTTTAAACTGAAATAATTCTGTTCTTTTTCACTCGAATTTTTTAAACTGGATTTCTGTGCGACTTAATTTTGTGTTTTTGAATCCTGAAGAGAAAAGGATTTTAAAAGAGCTAAAGCCACGAAGTGCAAAAATATGCCCTGTCACAAAAATGAATAAAATTTTATTCTGTGATAGGTTAGACTGTGTGGGTTATAACATAATTTATTTTTTAGTGATATCTTTTCCAGTTTTCTTTTTATAGTCGTTGGAAATTGGTATTGTTTTCAAGTAAAATCTACATGTATAACGTTATGACTTTTGACGTTATATATACGCATACATGTATATTGTAACGGTATGACGTTAACGTTCTTTAAATGAAGGTGATTGTATCTACATTATCGGAAGGGGGATCCGCTAAAATAACCCCCCCTAACCTAAGAATTTGGGAAATTTTATCATAGGACAGTTAAGAAGTTTTGAATCATGAGATAAATACATGTACATGTAGCTAGCTAGTTTTTGCTTTGATTAAAAAAGTGTCTAAATACTGTTATATTGTCCTGTTAAATCAAAAACAACCTTTTAAAATGATACATTAAGAGAAAATAGGGGAAAATTATTCACGGTGTAAATATTAGCTGTATCCACAGTATTGATTAATCCGTGAAGTCACGAAAGAGTGAATATTAAGTGTTTTTTTTTTTTGGGGGGGGGGGTGAAATTATAGTATAGGCAACAAAAGGCTGTTTTGAACTCAGATAATATAAATCAAAGATCATGCCTCTCCACAAATATCGTTTCAAACGAACTACTGACTATTTTTTTGTATACATTGTGTGTAATTTTTATACAACTATTGTTATATAAACCAAATATTACCGAATGTTTAACAAAACTGGAGAATCTTGGTGACATAAAATTTAAATGTAAAGTCATATTTCATATTGGCCACACGTATGAACAACGATTATATTAAGCGTGTAGATTCGTATCAGCAATATTTATAAGTATGGTAAGTATGAAAGTTGTTCTTGACTGTGGCCACATTTAATTTTGGGAAATTCTGTCGAAAAATCGGCATTTTCGAACGTTTTTATGAAACCGTCTCATCTTCAAACCATCGCACGTGCCTGACAGCGCATTATTTAATAAAACGGGTTACGTAAGGAAATGAAGTATGTTTGTCCTCTAATAATTAACGTATAATACCCGCCATGAATAGAAACTTGATTTTTGTGAAAAATACAGGGCCAAATATGATGGTTCGTGGCTTTACTTCTTTACTTCGGTAAATTCTAAATCATTTCTCTTAAAGAAATATATTGATAACGTAAATTACAATTTCATTGCTATTCAAACAAAAAAATTATATTTTCTTGAACTTTTTCCCACCCATCTGAATGACATACAATATTTTCAAACATTTAATAAAATCCCACAAATACTGATTATTGTTCATCTTTTTGAGAGATTCACAGTTAGATATAATGATAACGCAAGATCTGTTGTCAAATTTATTTTTTCTTTTATTTTTCTAGTTAAGTCTCACCCCATTTTATTTTCTTTTAATCCCTTTATGCTTTTTAAATTTCTTCTTTTGACTTTACCATCTTTGTTAAACGAAGTTTATGAAATATAATTACAGAGAAAGGCATTTAAAGTATATTATAGCGAGCGCAGCTCGTAACTGCGAGCTCTAACGACAACGCCTGGGCGAAGAGAAAATTCGGACTACTGCACATTCATTCTTTAGAATTTTTTGCCGCAGTAATTTTGACCCACAATGCATCACTTAGTAAAGTTGCGTTCTCGCGAGAATGACGGCAAATGTTCAACAAAAAATTGCCTTGATTAAATGGATAAATATTGAAGATAAATAGTAAACGTAACTTTTTTCATTAACTTTCAGCACTGTTCAGTTTTTTCTTGGTATATGTAACTTACATTCGACGTCATGTGACGTCAGAATCTAGACGCACCAAATGTCACGTGCGGTTTGATGAGCCCGATCTAAATTAAAACAATAGAAGAGTTTGCGCTCGCTCTAACGGTCGCACCGTCAACATATTAACTGTAATTTACGTTATGACAGTTTTGCTTCAGTAATTCACCAATGAACAGAGATTTATGCGTGAACTATAGCTTCAAATAAAAAGTACACATTGTTTTTAAAAACAATTAAAATTCACGCAAAAAATGCATTCTTGACGAATCAATAAAGAAATATTTGAAAGTTGTTCAAGGTAACATGTAATTTACGTTATCTGATGGCGCCTCCTGCATCAGATCTACATCGGAAGTTCTGTGATGTTAAGATGCAGTTGATAGAAAACCAATAACGTTTCCTGCATGGTTCCGTATTGTTCCGACATCTTATTTGCAAGATATGTACCGTGTATGTTTTCTACTAATAACGTAAATTACATAACGTAAATTACTTTTTATCAGTTTTATTGGTGTAAAATGTGTACTCGCACAGACCAGTGCTCGTTTTGATATTTTACGTGTTAAGTACGTCAGGAAGAATAAATGAATTAATATGCAAAGACAGTTATACTCGTATTCTTAAGTATCGTTGATAACGTAAATTACATCCTTAAAACGAACCACTCACCTCCGGTTACAAGACCAATGTGTTTTTGTAAGTATTCTGTCATATAACTTTTCTTTGATTCTGGTTGCATTTTATGGACTTTGTTGGATATTTTAGTAGATATTTTATGTAATTAGATACCCTTTTATGCTATTATAACAAATGATAATAGTTCGATAACGTAAATTACACAAATTTTGCGACATAGTTATTTTACATTTTTTTAAAAATTTCACTGTAGACATATATTTTAAAGTGCGAAAATTCAGTATATTTATGCATTGTTACATGTAAAAGTCATAACTTTTAACATAAAAAACTCCAAGGTCAAGGTCAAAAGGTCAAATTTGGTGGTACCCAAAGAAAGGTCTTGTCACAAGGAATACACATGTGAAATATTAAAGCCCTAGCCCTCACCGTTCAAAAGTTATGGGCAAGGTTAAAGTTTTTGTGACGGACAGACTGACAGACTGACCGACTGACAGACTGACGGACAGACGGACAGACAGACAGACGAATGAGATTTAATGTCCCCTCGCTTTCGCGAAAGCGGGGGACAAATATAATTGCTGTGTTTTATTCAATGGTCCAAACATTGACCTTTGCCTGAGCGACAGACTGAAAAGCCACTTTTTAGACTATATACTCGGATCCCATGGAGGTTTTAACCTGTGTATTAACATTTTACTGTGTTGGTTTGGAAACTATAGACGTATCACAAACAAAATACTACAAAATTTACCAGTTATTTTTATACTAATGTAATTTAAAGTGCTTGCGACATCCAAATTGCGTATATGGACGGATTATGTGAGAATAGGTGTTATGGAAATTCAAGTGACAAAATTTTACCAAAATCAATAACATATAAAACTTTCG
The DNA here is from genome assembly GCF_032062105.1 of Saccostrea cuccullata. NCBI lineage: Eukaryota > Metazoa > Mollusca > Bivalvia > Ostreida > Ostreidae > Saccostrea > Saccostrea cuccullata. The sequence goes on from NW_026937285.1 coordinate 161,182, forward strand.
ACTTATTAACTAACATAAACCTCCATTCCTCACGATAAATTCACGTCCAGGCTTTTTGACATTATTGACAGCTGGGTTTTTTTTTCAATAAGAATGGATCTCATCAATTTATTTACCTCGTCAATGGTCATTTGCAAAATTATTTTTAAAAAATATTTTGATTGTATACACATTTACTCTGAAAATTGAGATGCGTGCTCGAGTTTCTGATTTGATATCTGTTGGAATTCCCATAGGTGGTGATTGCGCTCTATTATTAGTAGACCTATTTTTGTATTCATATAAAGCAGAATTTATTCAAAATCTGTTATATTAAAAGAAGAAAGCACTTTCTTTGGCATTCAATCCGACATTTTGATATATCGACGACGACGAATCAACAATGGTAATTTCCAGTTTTATGTCGACAAGATATACCCCAGTGGACTTGAGATTAAAGATACCAAAGATACTGACAATTCTGTTTCATATTTGGATATTTCGTGAGAAAAAAAGACGTTCATGGAAACCTTACAACAAAGCTTTATGATAAACGTGATTGCTTCATCTTTTCAGTCTTCAACTTCCTTACTTATCTAGCAATATACCTTTATCACCTCTCAGTAGAATCGATATGCAAGAGCATGGTCTAAGGCTATATACATGAATAGATCAATTCGATCGGGATCAGCATTCGTTTTAACAGACGATAATAAATAGAGCAGTATATATAAAAACAATAGTATTAACCTCGTATTATATACAATCACATCTAATCAACTAATAATTGGATCACAATTGCTGGCGACTTTTTGGAGAAATGTTTTTAACAAGCACTTCTTTTTCCGTTTTCTTTATTTTTTTGAAATGAAGATCAACATGAATTGTCCGCTGAAGTAAAACGAAAGTAGAGTGTGAATTCAAATGGAAGAGAGTAAATTGTATTATTCATTTGTGATATATTTGTAATTTTTTGAATATGCTGAAGAAGTATGCATTTGAAAGGTAAGACTTTTGCATGACTTATGAAAAATAATGTTTTTATTTTGATATATGCAATTAATATGAGCAGTATGTTAACATATGTTAAATATTATCAATTGATGTCATTCTAACGTAACGGGTCAAGTGTGTATTCTGACGGATTCTTTAATAAGTACTTGACACCTGCGGGTTCGTTTGATGATTAAATTGTTGTTGTTATCAAGAGATAATATAATACCATGTAAATATACATATAAATAATATTAGTACAATTTTACATAATTAAAATAACAATTATTTAAATATACAACGTATTCATTAAGTCACAATACATTCTTACTATGCATACTCTGAAAGAGTCATTCCCCTTTTCACAGCATTTTATAAAAATCTACATTCATACTTGTACCTACAATTCATATATATTCCCTTGAAACATATATTGAAGTGTTTTACATTCTTTATTACAATCATTAAGTGAATTTTAAGTCCACTTCTTAGTTAGGAATATATGAAAATGATAAGTACATTTGTAAAAAAAAAAAAAAAATATGAAATGTACCTTTTATGGAACAGAGTGCCTGGTACATTTGAATTACAATTACTGGTACTGTATCATTGTTTCAACTGTAATAAAATAATATCATTCACTCTCAACTCTTTCAAACTCAATATTTCATTAATTGATTAATTGCAGATAAATCACAGACTTTGAAATCTATTTTATTAATACGAAAAAGTAAATATAAGTTACTTACAGATTAGTAGCTGGTAACCAGATCACATTTAAATTTATAAGATATGTAGGAATTTAAGAAATGTGTCTTTCCAGTCTGTAATCAATAGGCTGAATAATGTCTATGTCTGTTGTCCAGAATTTGGAGGTAAAAGTCTTGATCAATAGGATTTAAGGAAATGGAATTCTACTCAGGTAGCTTATTACAGGTGTAAACATAGAAAAGGAGTGGATCTAAAGTTTTAGCTGATTGTTTATTTTATTTCATTTAGTTTGTTTTATTTGATATTTTAAAAAAAGTATTTTATTTGATTAATTATTTAAGTGAAAGGTTTCAATGTTTTAGTTAAAATTATTTGTTTTGGTCAATATTGATTGACACTCAGATTTAATACATGCACTTTAGAGTTTAAAATCAGTTGTGGCATATTCATTATGTATAAATGATAAATTATACATTTGAATATTATGATAAATAAAACAACATAAAACTAATCACTATTACACTAAAACATATAAAACTTGAGTTCAAAGATACCTGTTTATCAATTAAGGTAGGATTCTTCTCTGGTTTCTGAGTAGATGAAATATTCAATGTATATATGCTTACTGTGAAATCACAATTTTTCGTGGGGTTTAATTTTCGTTGTTTTCGAGGTAAGAAGAGACCCACGAATTCATGTCCACCACGAAATGTAAAATATAACATACATTTCTATTCAACAATATTTCACCCACGAAATCAAATCCCAACGAACCAAAATGTTTTTCTCAAACCACGAAAATTTGACCCCACGAAAATATGTGATTTTACAGAATATGTCTTATATATTTATGTGAAAGAGATTTAAAAGACCATATTTTTCTTTCCTCATCACCATTGTACAACTTTAATTAGGAATGGTAAATTGTGTTCGAAATCTAGCAGGGACTATATTTTTGGTGGAATGGTGGCGTATGAAAATATCTTCTTTTCTGCCTCTCAAAATTATTATAGAACAACGAATTAAAATTTTTACACAGTCAAAGACTAGAAAAATTTTCAAATGTTAGCTAGTTTAATAATAAGGAGTTTAAGTTTTGAAATATATCAAATAAATATGAATTTCCAAACAAACTACAATTACATGTATGTTTTTAATAGCTACCAATCTCATTACAGATATGATCCAAAAATCCATAGAAAGTGGTTTTACTCTCTTACTAAACGGTCAAAACTTTTTGTTTTTGTATCATTTTGTATCTCTATATGACTTCTTTACCATATGTGAAAATTAGAAAAATTTGAATATAGGGTGCATATAAAATCTGAAATACCCTAAAAATTTAAGAAAAATATAGGAAATTCGGATCAGCCAAAATTCATTTTTGTTAAACTATTTGTGTCATTTTGGTAATATCATCTTATAAACCCTATATGATAATATCTTTTTATGCCAAAAAAAAAAACAAACAAAAAAACAAAAACAAAAAAACAAACAAACAAACAAACAAAAAAAAAAAAACATTTAGTCTATCGAAATAGAAGACCCTATCTCATGATTGGACGCATTATTTTTACTCGTAATGACCAGGGAAAAGGTGATGACCTTGACCTGACCTTGACTCTAATATAAAACGGTCAAAACTAATCTAACTGATACCATCACTTAGTAATTGTCTTCTTTATTCTGTGAAAATTTCATTAATTTTTAAATACAAGAAATACAGTTTTGTGTGAGAAGAATTCTACCTTAACAAATATTCATGTTCATTTATCTCATACATGTGGGGGATACTACCCATGAGATAAATTTATGCAATATCCACGGGTAGATGCTTTATCAATAGCACATCCGGTTTTGACACGATTCCTCGCTTCAAGACTTTATTTTATTTAAACTTTTATTGCGAAAATATTTGCCCTTATAAAATGAATGATAAAGAGCAATAATGTTGTTAAAAGCAAGAAAATGACTTGTAGGCCTATATGCCAAAGAAGTGTCTTATTTTATCAAGGTACCTGTATTGGCTACTTGAAAACGTATGTTACCCTTCCCCCTTTAAATCGTTTTCGGAGAAAGTAAAGCCTAGCAGTTAAGTTGTTGTTATAAGATTCCTTTAACATCTTCAAGAATGTTTTCTTATATCATACTACATTTGCCTACCTAGTAATGTAAACTTCGTGGATCAACAATGAATCAACAAGTAGCCTTGTCTAGAACGTTTTGTACTGTCACCGTACAAAGAATTAATTTTCACGATCCCTTGGTCCTTACAACTTTCAGTCAGAAGTTCGTTTGATGTGAAACTCCAGCTATTGTCACATACTGGTTTCAAAGGCGCAGATAGCAAAAATTCTAAATTTTGAACACGATCTACTTTCTTTTGAGGCATGTAAACATCAACAGTGCTATGTCATCAAGTTATACGTCATCAATTTGAATTAGAAGTCATTCATGTACTTTCACAGGGGAAGTCTCAAAGATTTGTTAAAAATGAAAGTCGTATGAGATACATGTAAATAGAACATCTATAATTGTGTGATTTGATATTGGCTTTATCCAACTCGTCGAAATGGTGTATATTCACAGGCTTATAGCCTTATAGCCCACACCATTTCAACTCCTTGGATAAAGACAATATCAAATCACACAATTATAGATATCCTCTATTTATACCACAGACGTCAGCAGTTTTATCAACAAGGAAATATTTGAACAAAAACACTGAGCTTTGCGAGGGTTAATTAGTATTATCTGTGTCAGGCTCTCGCTATAGTTAGAATGCCTTCCATATGTAGTGTCCTTGCAATGTAGCACAAAATTGCAGAAACATCCCCGAAAGGAGGAAAGTACGCGATCAAAAAAGGGGGCTAAATGCGGATGAAAGGAAGTGTTTCCTGTTACATGGTATCCAACCTCGCTTCGGAATGTGTTTTGCTCTGCTCTCAATTTGTTATCCTAACTGAAATATTTAAATCTATTTTTTAAAGTACTGGTTCCTCTTTTTTACATACGAGGGCTGTTTAATAAATAATGTCCTGGGTGCTCGGAAAGAAACAAACGATGCTTTTCAATGATTTAGTCTTCATGATTTAATTAACTTATTAATCTCTTTTAATTAAAACACACGTCCGTAACATTTTTTATCCAATTTCTGATTGGTTTTAGAACTCATTTTTGGGTATGACCCTTAGTATACTGGAAAATGGCAGATCCAGTGATTTCCTCCTTTTGAAAGATGTTTTTCAGGTTTGGAAATAGAAACAAGTCAAACGGTCAAAGATCTTGGCGAATATTATGTGAAAAACATTTACTTTCTGTTTATCCCGAAAACCCCTTTACTCTTCAGGGCGTGCGGGTTTGGACGCTGTCATGAAGAAATTTAATGTAGTGGATTCCTGATTCTAGGTCCTTCCTCTAATAAACCTTTTGATTTTTTTTCCAAAAAATTTGCTTTCTAGCCAACTCCAGAAATTAAACTGTCTCCCCGAATACGAATTTGAACAACAATACCACTAATATTTCAGAAAATTGCATATAAATCTCTTTTTGTGCTCTTGCAGTTCTTTGCTCTTGTCAGACCTTCGCTGTTTTTGTCAAGTACATCTTATGGTAAATTTTGTTTTGAGGGTTTTAAGCAATAGATTCAAGTTCTATTATCTGTTTGAATATCAAACAAACGTGGATATCTACAATTACCGATATTTTAAAATAACTGTCAAGACATTCTGACACGCTGTCGTTTTCACTCATTTTTCAAAATCTAGGGTGACCTTTGAGTACTATGCTTCTGTACCGTCAAGCGTTTCTTAAGAACAGTGTAAGTACTCCTGAAATGATGTCTATCAAATTTGCTATGTGTCTTAAAGTCAATCATACATCATCAAATATTATTTGTTGAAATTTGACAAACAGTACCTAAGTTGTTATAATGTTTTGTTTGCAAGGACGGTACTCATTTTTGATGCCCATTTAATAATTTTTTAACATTGAAATCCACCTGCTCATTTGTCTATAAAACAGGCATTGGTTGCTGTATATGTCACATATTTCAGTGAATATTTCTTTGGGATTTTTAACAAGTTTTACAGCAGCTTCAATGAAGCTTTTATTTTTACATTAGTTTACTTATTCTTTACCATTCATTTATAATGCAGTGTCTCGAATAGCCCTTGTTTTCCAGCTTCTCACAATGAAGTTATGTGATGAAAAGTGGTCAAATAAACTGTTAATGTAAATTCATTAAAGATTAAATAATGAGAGAAATTCAAGCTTAATGTCATATGATATCTGTATTGTATGTCATAAAGTTCAGGATATTATTTATTGAACAGCCCTCGTACTGCGTAATTTAATATATGTTCCATTTAATCATTCAAGTTTTAAAAACATCGAATGGTAATTTTTAGCTAAACTCGTTTGTTATAATTGCACTTTGGAAACTAATTATTGACATTCTTGGTAGTTTTTCTTAGTCTCGTCAAAGTTACTCAGATTCTTTGAGTTTTTAAATAAGATACTTAATATATTTTAAATCTAAAAATAAAAAAAGGATTCAAAAATTGACACGAACAACATTTATATTGAGCTGATTTAACCATTTGAAAAAATGAATATTGCTAACTCTCCTATGTAAATCAATGTGACAATTAAGCATCGAACAAATTCAACTTTCAGATCTAAATTAAAATATACGAGTGAGTGAACTTAATCACCGATTAGAACGGTGCATTCGGGGTGGCGGCACCGAGGCGAGTAAAACATCACCAAGACTAGTAAACCTGATTTTTTTTTCTTCATATGTTTAGATGTCTTAGATCAGAAAATTGTATTCCACGAAGGAGATCGTGCCATGATATAATCTTAATTTTTCTAAGAGATTTGAATCTTTTTTGTCTCGAAAGGGGGCCAGGAGAATGCTAAATGAAAAAAAAATCCCTATTTCTCACACACTCTGTCACCCCGCAGGGCACAAAAACCGCAACCCGAGCATCGCATAGAATTTGAAGCCTAAATTGCCTTAATTAGTAAAATATATTGACTTTTAAAGTAGGATTGAAGTTAAATTCTATCGTATTACTTTATTGTGTTTATGATATAAGGGAAAAAACCCTCTAAGGTCAATTTTGAAATAGAATATTGTGTCAAACGTCGAAAACGTTGATACCCCGAAAAGTGAGGAGGAGTGTTTGAGAAAATGGAGCACTCTTATAGGCTGCTTTAAACGGTCAGAGGTAGGTTGATATTTGCTCTCTTCCGTGGAATACAATTTTCTGATCTAAGACGTCTAAACATATGAAAAAAAAATTCACGGTTTACTCGCCGTGATGATGTTTTCCTCGCTTCTGTGCCACCACCCCGTGTTCCGCACAACTGCCACCCCGAATGCAACGTTCTAACCGCTGTTAATTTACCGTACAAACATACATTGCGGGATCATATGATATTATATCAAGACTCTGTCTTATCGTCTCTTAAAAAGGTAACTGCTATGAAGAAAATACCTCAGACATAAATGTAGTGTGCTAAAACTTAACTACATGTTGCTGGATAAAACTCAGAAAAACTGTTAGAAAACTTGAAATGATATTTTTTGTCTAAAAATAATAAACTATTGTTATGTTAATTGGTATATATGTTGACTCTGTAATATTATTACATGAACTCGAAATAGAATACAGAGTTTACCAAATGTGTTTCATATATTGATGCTGACAATATAAATTCATGATCATAGACAAACCGGATGACTTGGTCAACTTCCCTTGCTTACGTAACAAAATATTCAACTATCATCTGTTATTGTGTTCATGTGTCCCATATGATTGTGTCCGAAAAAGCGTGCTCTGTGCACGTTCAATTTTTAAAAAGAGACGTACTACTGACAAATAGGTTAATTTCACAGGGCTTCGAACAATCTTGTTTAATGATAGCATTTTTCAAAGTTCATGTTCGTTAGATGACAAAGTCTGTGAAAACAACATACCGGGTATCATCAAATCGAATTTTGTTTATTTTTCTTTTATTCATATTGGTAGATAATTTTTCACTTAATTTCATTTACTGGCTAGTAAAGATCTTTCCTGCACTAGTGACCAGTTGACAGAGGGCGTTTGATTTTCATAAGCGCCTAATTTCTCCTTTGGTTTTTCACTTAAATGGTTGTTAAAGAAGAATGAGATTTGAGATCGACCACTGGTTCGTTACACGTGCCTCCACCCTTTTTTAATGATTAAAATCAACATTACTTGATCTAAAAGTTTGATCAACTTTCAATAATGGTTTTGAAAAGTTATTTGAATCATAGACTGCCGGAGTAAAATAGTCTAATCTCAGAAATAAATTGTTTAAAATTGATTTTTTTAAGGAAAGGGGGCATAGAAATATATTGAAAATTCTTTAAAAATCTTCTTCTCAAGAATGAAAAAGCCATAATTCATCATATATATATATGGAAGCATGCTCAGGTAGTGTAGTTTCAAGTTTGTTCAAATCATGGGGGGGGTTAGGAAAATTCGCATGCTCAGGTAGTGTAGATTCAAGTTTGTTCAAATCAGAGGACCATTAATTGAAAATTCTAGAAGGTTTTAAAGATTTGATATATAAAAACACCATAGGGGGTGGTTTTTCATGGTACATGTATATGTAATTTTATTAAAGCTTATAGATTGTGAGACCTCCATTTAAAACTGTTTTCTGATAAGAAATATGGATATATGTTCCCACTCGTTATGTAAACTAGATTTGGGAACCCTCATTTATAACCGCTTTTACGATAAGAAGGATTGATATATTCAAACTCGTTATGTAAAACACAACTTACAAATCTAAACGAAAGTGAACAGTTCACTCGAACATTGTTAAACTCGATAACGATTTTTCTTACAATTTTTTGGAAAAGGTAATATTAAACACTTTTTCTTATTTCTAAAATACATTTATATTATATTTATATTTAATCTATATTTTTTGATATCTTATTATTTAGAAATATGTTTTTTGGTTTGTTTTAATGAAAAATCTGTCCAGATTAATAAGTCATAAGTATTTCGCTCTCAACATACAAGATGTCTTGATAATAACATTTTACGTATATTGTTGAAAGATAGACTTTGCATTGCATAATCACCTATAGAAGATTTTATGTATTTAGAGGTAAGAAATAGTACAGTTTCTACGGGCTCAACAGTTAGATATATATCACCTCACCTTCTATAAAAGAAGTAAAGTTGTTTTTTATTAAGAATTCCCCAATCTCTTTATTTCTCTTTTTTTGGGATTGTTAAGTTTTGGTAACAAAAAACAAAAGAAACAAATTTTATACTGCTTGGTTAGTGAATATGTTCATATAGGGCAAATTGTTTGATGATATTTGACCTAAATTGTAAGAACTCCAAAGTTTTATGGTCAATAAAAAACAAAACAAACAAATCTTATATTGCTTGGTTAGTGAATATGTTAATATAGGGCAGATTGTTCGATGATATTTTACCTAAATTGTAAGAACTTCAAAGTTTTATGGTCAGTAAACTTACAGTTCAACGCACGTTTTAAACTCACATGGTTTTTTGCACAAATTAAGGTCATTGTTGTAATGAAAATTACCATTTTCGAACTGCAGTACAATGACATGACCCTACGTTATATTACATATATAATGTCAAGCATAAATTATCTTGTTTCCAAAGTGGATGTTTTAAAGATTTATTTTTAAAATTTTACTTATAAATAAATTTGTAAATTATTTATAAATAAATTGTACGATGTTTCGACTATACGATTCTGCCATAGGTTTTTACAAATTGTATAAAACGAGCTTTCCTTGATACCATGTAGTTGAAAGTTTCGACTATACGATTCTGCCATAGGTTTTTACAAATTGTATAAAACGAGCTTTCCTTGATACCATGTAGTTGAAAATTTGAAATTTTCTTCTTAAAGGTGAGTCTTTTAAAAAAATTCTTTGCTCATTCACCATATTCCTCTTGGTTTTGTCGAAATGTAGCGCCGAAAAGGGATAACATTGCAGAAGGGAACTACACTAAAGGGTAGGAGAGTGAAGTATTGTTTATTTTATTTTATTTATTTTTTTTGAATACTAAATTCCTTCTATGAAAAGGAAAATTCTTCTGCATTTACAGTTTGAAACGTTAAAATTTTGCATTGGGATGAATCTCTCACGATTCTAGATTTTAATGTTGACTCTGAAAAATCCCACCTTACTAACATACAAAGCAGTCAAATAGATGAAAAATACTATTATCACCCCGAGCTAAAGAGTCAAAAATGTACAGAAAATACAAGTTACAGTAGTATACTGTGCCAATGTCTACGTTTCTGCCAAGAAGTATTGCTTTCAAAAGAAAGGATAAAAAGACAGCTGCAATTGCCAAGAAACCACAAAAATTCAAATGAGAATAGTTGTTATGTTTCAGCCATGAATATATCAAAGTTCTACCAATTGATATGTGTGAATTATGTTTTAGTAAATGAAATAAAACTCAAATAATGTAAACAAGTACTTTTAAAATGTATTCTGTTGTCTCGATACACAATATTACATCATAACAATGTGACCTTAATTTGTGCGAAAAACCATGTGAGCTTAAAAAGTGCGTTGAGCTTTATATTACATGTAACTATGGGTAACAAACACTAATTTTATCAGTTTAAATTGATAAGTTTTCATGATTAAATATATTCTATCTTTTCAGTTCTTTTAAAAATGCAGGAGAAGATGAAAGACAAGGTATATTTATATTAATGTTCTTAATTTATTTATTCATAAATTATATGTCCTTCATCTCGGTAATTTAGTTTTAATCTTACTCAGTGGACAGTAAACAATGTAACATTTATTGCTGTAAACAAGTATAATCAATTTCTAAATTTATTTGACAAAAACTCTTACATTGAAAGAAAAAGCACTTATAATTGAACCATCATTTCATATTGTAAAACAACCACAGATACATGTAATTCACTAATTCGCAGGATTTTAATGACTCATTTTCATACCACCAATGTTTCCTTAGAATTTTTTTTCTTCCATGTAGATTATCAACGATTCTATTTGGGGTCCCATAAAACTTCATTCAATATGTATTAAAATAATCGACACTCCCGAATTCCAGCGTCTGAGATACATCAAGCAGCTCGGTGGATGTTCCTTTGTTTATCCTGGAGCGTGTCATACACGATTCGAACACTCGATTGGGTATCTATCTCTTTGTTCAAACCATCTATATGTTCAATCCATCTGTCTATCGAATTCTTCTTCTTTATGTCGAAATCATCCATCCTACCAATCCATCTTTTCGTCTAAAATTCATTTGTTCATCCATTCCATCTATCCGTCCAATCCATCAATCTAAGCATTCCATTAATTCTTTCTCCGGTATACTGTATCCATCAGATTAGTCTTATCGTCCACCAAGTACTGTCCATTTCATCTTTTCGTACATGTACTCCCATCTTTATCCATCCATTTCATCTTTTCCTCCTCTCATCTTTTCCTCCTCTCATCTTTTCCTCCATTTCATCTTTTTGTCCAATCCATCTATCCATTAAATTCGTCATCTTTTCTTTATTTCTCGACATAAAAATTTTCAGTTTTACCTTTTGATTTGTTATATATAATGTAAATCATATTTTTATGAGTATTTTTCTATCCTGTTATAGAACATCTTACCTATCTGGAAAACTCGTCCGGATGCTGAGAGAGAATTTGAATACAGAGTACGACATTGACATAACAGACAGAGATATACTTTGTGTGGAGATTGCTGGACTTTGTCATGATTTAGGTACATAAAGATATAAACATCAAAATTCTCTTTGTTTTTATCTATTTTAAAAAATAATACACCACCTTTAACACTCATGATTTGAAAAAAAAATCTCTCGGGCTGTTATATTCACATTGACTGTGGCAAGCAAGAAACCTAGGTTTAATTTCATACTTATTTTCATCTTACAAAAATTCATGTTTGGATTATTTAAGGTCAGATGACACGTTCCTCAAAAATATATAAATTTTCCTATGAATTTTTCATTAAAAAATAAGTACTTAAACAAAGTTCCTAACGAAAAATTAAGATACCTTACCAGACATTTAGACAAGATACCACAGGGTCATACTTCTTATATAAACATTATGGGTAATCTTCGAATGGCCAATATTACCATTTTTTGGTGCACTTAATGTTTAAAAACATTTTAGACACAATGCAGAAATCAAAAGAGAATGACAAACATGAATAAATTTTTCTATATTGCCAGGAGATACAAAATACGTCTTTGAGGAGCGTGTCGTTTGACCTTAAAAATGATACAATATTTTAAGTAATATTGCAGAGCAGTGGTGATTTTTTTAGGTCATGGAGTATTTTCCCACGTCTTTGAGGCAGATTTTATACCGATGGTTTCAAAAAGAAGAATGGAAAGTAATGAAGAAGAAAGAGACCCAATGAAAGATAATAATGAAGAGGATGGCAAACAGAGAAAATGGAAGGTATACTTAGAAATAAAAAACATAATGGATAGAAGGCATTTTAACATTTTCCTACTTGATTATAAACGAAGACCAAACACATTCTATATTATATGGAGACTTCGTATTTTCTATTTCACAAAAGGCGACAGACATAGCACTTTTATTGTAGGAAAATAAGATTTTTTTTTCTATATATTCCTTTTAAAATGCTTCTTCTAAGCTATATATCCTGTTTGAATTGAATAATGTCAGTCTAAATAAAACATACGACAAATTCATTTCTAAGAACTATTTTTAATCCATTTCAGCTGTAATTATTTGTATAATAGAAAGTTCAACTTTGTTTCAGCACGAATATGCCTCTGTACGAATGATAGACCGTATTTTTGATAATTTTGACGACGACTATCTGAAGAAATTAAAGGGTGATTTTAACCTCAACCTTAGAGAGAGCTCAGAGGAAAGACAATTTATCAAAAGTCTCATCACTGGTGTATGTATAAGGGATTAATAAGAATTTAATTATTTAAGAATGTGAAGTCATTTCTCTGTGCCATCTAGTACTGTGATCATTAATTGAAAGCTGAAGCTTTTGATATTTTTATATCAAGATTAAATTAAAAATAAATCTATATTAATTTTAAGTTCAATTAATCTTTTTTCATAATAGCTTTCATAAAATAGTAATTGCTGTAAAAAATATTCACAGAAAAATGTCATCATTTTCTTTTTTTAAAATAATATTTTTGACAGAAAGGAGATGGACTTTACTCTGGCAGAAAAGAAAAGAAGCATTTCCTGTATGAGGTGTAAAGGCCATAATATAAAGCGACATATAGATTTAAAAAAAATATCATCACTTCTTATTTTTAACTGATAAGTACATCATTCTTAAATTTTTAACATTAACTATTGAATTTGATTTTCTGTTTTCAGATTGTGGCAAACGATGAAAATAGCATTGACGTAGACAAATGGGACTATTTCTCCAGAGATTGTCACATGTTGGGCCTGAAGCATAACTTCCAAACGATGCGAAGCATTATGCTTGCTCGGGTCATTAAACATGGCGAAGAATTCCACATTTCCTTTCCTAAAACAGTATATCTTTTTTGACGATGTGTCATAACATTTATATTTTATTAAAATAATTGACATTGATATTCATGTGTTATCTTGCGTAGACCAGTGATAATTTTCAACACTTTATTTCAGGAATACATGAACATCTTTGAGCTCGTTACACCCTACATCGCCGAGCTTATCAGCATCCCGTTACAAAAGCAGTAGAGATAATGTATGTATGTTATTGAATTTTTATCATGATTTTTTTTTTAAAAAAGGGGGGGGGGTGGAGAGAAATGGGCAAAATACAAAATTTAAACAGATTGCATGAAATAAAGAGATTGCAAAACCTATAAATATGTGAACATGCACCAAATTGACTAATTGCACTCTGTTTAGTGTTCTCAAAGGATTTCTGTTTTTACAATTATTTTTATATTTATTTTGGACAGGGTAGCAGATGCTCTTTGCCTTGCAAATGAAAAGCTGATCTATAGGTGAGTTATTAGTATATTGAGATGCAGATTCTTTTTCAGATAAATGTTGAATCTATAGGTTGATTAAAGTGCTGTGATTTAATACATGTATTTCCTTACCAATAACCGATCAATAATAAGATTTCAAGTTGCATATCTCTATTTAAGTATACTCGTATTTGTAATTGTTTTAAATTACTTGTAGATTTCTCTCTTGAAATAATTGTGTTCGCAAAGTTGTTATGTTGCCTTTTCTGGTAGCATTTTTAATTTTTTATATTAGTTATTATTAAATTTTTCCTTTGTTGCAGTGGCAAGAATGGAACAATTATGAACCTGTCTGAGACAATTACTGACATGGAAGCATATAGTTTAGTGACAGATGATGTCATTCATCAAATTCGTCTTGAAAACAATAATGGTGATGATAAAAAGGACATAAATAAGGCTAAAAAGATCATTGACAGAATATTTAAACGTGACCTTTACAAATGTGTGGCAGAAAGAAAAATAAGCATAAAAGTATGTATTTTACCTACATAAATCATATTTAAATAATTTTATTCTTGAAATGTTGTTTTAACAATTATTTTTATTTAAAGCAGGCTTTTACAAACATCACTGCTTCTCCATATTTTTCCTGTTTATTTATCTTTGACATCTTTACAATTAAAATCAGGAAAAAAGGTCACAAATGAATTCTGAAGAGGAATCTTTTATCCAAGATCTGTTGAAAAGAGACGAAATTTATCTAAAGGTGCGATAAAAAATCTTCTTGATGATATGTGTAATGATAAAAAATTGAAATTTTGATTGTGATTAAATGAACACAGTACAAGTTGACAGCCTTTTTATGTGCTTGCGATATTTTCTACAGATGGTCTCCTTTGATTTTGGAAGTAAAGAAGAAAATCCAATGAAGCACGTTTACTTTTATAAAGATAATAAGCCGGTGACTATGAAAGATGATGAGGTATCTAACAGCGACAGTCTTGTACAAAAAAATGACTATACAAAAATTGGAAAAAAATCAACTTCCTTTTCTTAGATTATCTTTCCTTTATTTATAAAAAATTCGATTTTATATCGTACTTGTTTAGGAATATAATATACAAATTGACATGTTGATATTATGTCTGGTATTCGGAAATTTTTTATATAAAAAATCTTTTTTTTTGAGGAAAAAAATTGAACATTTAGATTATATCTTGTACAAGAATTAAAGACTGAACTTTGCAACTCATCGAGATCTGTATCCTTTTTAAGATTAGTAAAATGCAGTTACAGACACTTGTCTCAACAGTCAAAATTCAAATTGTGGCGAAAGAAAAAAGATCATATTAAGAAAAGCGTTGTCGTCTGGTGGTGAAACTAAGCTTTTTGAAAAAGCTTTCCAGCTTGAATTTGTCCAATCAGAGTAACATTGAGAGTTTTTACCCGAATTTAAACATCGATATTCAGCGGAAGGAACAATCAATTACTGAAGAAAATATGATATTTCCTTCCTGTATATTAGTTCCCTGCCATTGTAGTTTGCAATGAAGTTCACAATAAAGTTTTTCTTCAAGCTTAAGTGGAATTGCAATTGTTACACAGTAATTTATAAAGATAGAACATAACTTGATTTAATTTTTCAATCTAAGACAATGATTTATCTAACAGAGAGTATTTGATTTTTATATACTAGTAAACACCCAATTTAATAAAGAAAATGGCGTATTTGAATTTCCCTTTCTGATTATTTTTGTCAATACAGGCATTTTTATGCTGTTATCATTTTAAAAGAAACTTCTGAAGGGGAACAGGGAAATGAAATCATTAATTTTTTTATTGCTAGATACCTGCCATATTACCCAATGTCTTTCAGCAGAAATATCTGCGTATGTATTGGAAACCATCTCTTGCGAAGACTAAAATGGATGTGGACCGTGCTGTTGAGAAGTTTAATGCTCTGAAAGGTGAAATATGATTTTTAATTTTTTTTTTTAGGAATTCAAGGTAATAGAAACAAGCTACATTAATGATTTAGAGATATTTCAATTTTGATTAAAATGTTTGTTTTGAAATTTGCCTCTGATTGCTTATCATGGATATGGATCTTTTGTAGAAATCGAGTTCAACGGTGAAATAGTCGCTTTTTGAATTCTGTTCAAGATTCTGACAGATGGTGTTCTAGCAATTAATTTCTTCAAATATCATTAATTTTCTTTGGAAAAACAGTAAAATAAATTATCAGACTTTAAGGGAAAATCATGACAGTAACCATGACAAAATGTGGTAAGACATAGGTATTCAATTTTTCCTCCATTTCAGATACCATTGGGTATGTTGCATCTGTTTTTAGATTACTGATGTTTTTTTTTTTCTTGTTTCAGTTTATTCTTATTTTATACATTTTTCTTTACATTTGTCTTTCATGAAATTTTTCTGTGATAGTTTGAAAATATTTTAAAGTATGTTTTATTTACATCAATATTCTGTTAATCAACAAGAATATATTTATAATTTATAAGCAACTGAGATATATTCTGGAGTATTTATTGTTTCTGTATAATTATGAAGTAAACGCCTTTTGACTTTGTTATTGTGATTTCTTTTTAAATGAAGCTTATTAGTGTCTTCAAAAGTTTTAGAAACCACCTCCTAAATATATTCTACAAACAATGTTATAAGCCTTAAAATATTTATAATGTTATTTTTTCTTTGCCAAAGAGAAAGTTATGTTTTGCACAGGCGAAACTAGTATGTTTTGCTAGATTTGTATTTTGAACCCAATAAAACATTTTTAAACACTTTCTTAATATCTATTATTCCACTTCCTAATTTTAAATCGAGGTCCCCGTCGCAGTAGGTGCTGTCACGAAAAAGATCCCTCGCTGGTCAAATGTTACAAAAGCAGACTACATGGGTCTTTTGCAACTCACCGTCCACAAGAATGAGTGAAAAAATTTTAATGCCAATAAAGTATTCAACTATGTTGAATATATTTTTTCAAAACTATTCCGTCTCTGATTGATAAACTTCATTGGTCAAGAAGACTGCTGTAAACCATATCATGCTGCCTACAATTTTCTATGCGTATCATTATTTTTCATTTTATTACTGGAAATTTATACCGGTACATTATATATATAAATTGAAAATTATAAAAAAACAAATAGGAAGAAAAAGATTATAAATTATACATAAATGTATTGGAAATTATACTATACAAATGAAAATATGTGCAATTCAAATGAGAAAAAATAATAAAAGAATACGAATGAAAAATTATATAATACAAAATAAAATTATACAATACAAGCAAAAGTTAAAAACTCTATATGGAAAATTACACATGCAGAGCAAATATGGACATCTAAAACATCAGAGGTGGAATCAGATGCATCGAGGAGTGAACATCCCCAGCAGACTCACCCAACAAGTGCTCCTTGTCATGATCGGCAAATAATGGAAAAAAATCCCTCGACAGTTCAATGGCCAGTATGGAATACGTCAGTCAGCATTTGACTTCATGGTAGATCGTATTTGCTGACAAGTTCATCGA
Source organism: Saccostrea cuccullata (assembly GCF_032062105.1). Classification (NCBI taxonomy): domain Eukaryota; kingdom Metazoa; phylum Mollusca; class Bivalvia; order Ostreida; family Ostreidae; genus Saccostrea; species Saccostrea cuccullata. Next base: position 178,448 of record NW_026937285.1, read on the forward strand.
TCGACCATAGAATTTACGAAATGATGACTTTAAACGAGATTGCTGATATGCTTGTTTCATCAACGTGTTCGTCAATAACTTTCCTTGTTTCAGATATTGTTCAGACGTGGGGTATGCTCTTGCGTATCAAATCAACTGAGAGATATAAACCTCGTATGCAGGTAATGAGAGTATATTGCTGCATAAGGTAGGGAAGTTGACGATTAAAAAGTTTAAGCCATCGCATTTATCATAATGATTTGTGGTTGGATAACCATTAACTTTTTTTCCTAGTAAAATATCCTAATATAAAAGAGATATGTCAGACTCTGTGGTATCTTTTATTGTAAGCTCGGTATATATCGTATCGACATAAGAATAGAAATAACGAATGTTACCATTATTGATTTGCAATACATCGTCAATACTAGTATATCTAAACGTCGAGTTAAAAGCAAAATCGATTGTTTTCATCTTTATCACATGTAAGAATTCAAACAAACTATGTTTCATACTACTAGGAAATAAGTAGTCATTTGTTATGTCCATTGATTTTTTTGTCCAATTTGTCTTATTTTAAAATATGTATCAAATCGTCTGTTATCATAATCATTCAACTAGCAAGCACCACAGTAAGCCTATAGTTTAATTTCTAGAATTCGCTTTTTGAACTTATAATACATGTAACCCCTCTGTTACTCGTTGATAAGAGACACTCTTCCAAACGTTCTACAAAGTGTGTCTTTTCATGTTACATGTACTTTTTGTTGAATTCTTGATTCTGTATTGGTTGCCAGTAGAGATTTTACTGCAGCTCTAATAGTCAAAAAGTTAATTTTTCAAAATTATATATTGAAAATTTCGAATGTTTGGTAGTCTATTGTAGTTTGACAGTTGTTTTGATATTTGTATTGGATTTAACAATTTATATTTTAAAATGTCAGCATCCTTTAGACCCTAGTGCTTAATATACAAGTATTAAAAAAAGAATTATTAAAAAATAAGTTTTTAAAAATTTTATTGAAAGTTTCCACAATAAAAATTTCAATAAGACTTATATTTGTCTCATTTTTGATTCTACAAAATGCATAGAGAGGACATTACACTAGTACTGTAGTCTTAACATTTTTGAATGTCAATCAGATCAAAAATTTCAAATATTCTATTTTTAAATTCTGTTCCTGCTAAATGTAGGACACTGCGAAATGTTCCACTTCCTAGATATAGGGATAAGTCCTTATCAAAATAAATTAACCACAACGTCATTCCTCCATATTATAACAAAAAACTTACTATACAAATCTAAAACTTAGATTAGACAACAAAATGAGGTTTCCACTCAAATCAAAAAGCTCACAGCTCTTACATTATTGGCGACAAAATTTTTGTAACCGTTGGTTGTCCCTATTTCGGACCAAACAATTGTAATTACATTCGACTATCAAATTCAGAATATTGATAAGTCTCTTCCTCTTAGATATAGGTCATACATGATCTAAGGACCTCAAGATAGTAACAGAAATGGTTAGCAATCTTATTTTTCTATGTTTGATTTCTGGGACATATATTCTATCAGGTAATGTAACAGGAATATTCTTATTTTTTCTTTCAAGTTCCTCTAGATATGTTTAAAGCTCTCTAGCCACTTCAAAATAAAACATTTTTGTAAAAAGCAAAAATAACGAAAGAACATGTAAATGAAGTCACGTGTTAAATTTTATCCAACAAGAGCCCTACATTTATTTTGAAGAAAAACTTTTTTTAGTATCGTCAACAAGAGTAAGACTGGTAAATGGACATGGGTTACCTAACCAGGGACGATTAGAAATTTACGATAATCTATTGGGTGTTTGGGGAACAGTTTGTGATGATTTATTTAACAGAAACGCCGCCGGAGTCGTGTGCGAACAGTTAGGATATAGCAGGTTAGAAACAACAATTAGTTAATACACTTGTTTATTTCTCTTTTTTCATAAAAAAAATCTAAGATTAATGTCCTCGATATTAATATATTTCTGCAAACTGTGGTTTGAGAATATTGGTTCCAGAAAGCACAAAGTGATCAGGGATACAGACAGAAAGCCTGACGGAAGTGAAAAGTGAAAAGGTGCCATTTTGTTATTGTAATTGCATGTTCTGGTTTAGGTAACAACAAGCTTTGAATTTTGTCTGACAGGTTTAATGCGCAGGTAAAGTCCCAAGCCTATTTCGGCAGAGGGTCAGGTCGAATAGCTTATGATGACGTCAGATGTAGTGGGACAGAGACAGATTTAAGCCAGTGTCAGCACTCCAGAATCAGTGATTGCACACATGCAGAGGATGTAGGAATTATATGTCAGAGCACGTCAACTGGTGGTATGGGAGGATTTCTAGTTTGATATGAAATAAATCAGTTTTTATAAATGAGAATATTTTATTCTGTTTTACCTTGACCTTGCAAAGGGTTTTTAAGCCAACTATACTAATTTTCGTTTGATTTCAGCAAACTGTGACTTTGAACAACAGTCACACCCATGTCAGTGGTCAAATGTTCACAATGAAAATTTTGATTGGACCATTAACAGAGGTTCGACAATTTCTACTGCTACAGGACCTAGCTTCGACCACACAACAGGAACTTCAACAGGTAATTCTTGAAATCCATAAACACTCGTTTTGTAAACATTAAACATCAAGATAGTTTCAGGATAAGGGTTTTATGATATTTTTGAGTATATCTGAAATATCATAATGACTGTATAGTAAAATGAAATCTACTTTGGTATGAAATATGACGATAATGAATTTGAACGGTGAAGGAACTTAAAAGTCGAATGAAACAATACAAACTGGAGAAGAGCAAACTTGGACCTCTATAGCATCAGAGATATGATATTGTGTCATGGATCGCTGAGAAGTAAAACATCCCTTATAAGTAGTCACCCCGCCATTTACATCTTCTCTTGATCAGACAAACAGGACTTCCGTGGATAATTCAGAGAAAAAATAATGGACTAAATATTTGTCTAAAAAATCAAAAACAGTCAACATTACACTACATGACAGTTTTAGCTTACAACGCCATTGTGATGACCATAAAACTTAAAACAAAACTGTTAATATTCTTGTTCCATCAACTTATTTTTTGGAAGCTTGTCTCGTTTTAGAAAGTGTTCGAAAGTAAAGCATGGTCTTGCGTATCAAATCAACTGGGAGACATAAACTCCGTATGCAGTTGAAAATGGTATATTACAACATAAATAAGCAAAAAATAGATACGTTGAAGTCATCACTTTTATCATAAAGTTTGGTTGTTAGGTAATCATTACCTTCTTTTATAAAATTCAAAGAAAATTCTTATGCTCAATGTAAGCAAAACACGCGCAGGACAGCATATTTTTAAAATACGTTATTTCAACATGTAGATTCGCAAATGTCACTATATCGATTACGCTGGATAAAGCTTGGGTGGAATACGAAAATTTACAAAATGTGGAGGTCCTATTTTAATCACACTGTGACAATACTGATAAATTCGTTTCAAATTTAATCAAAAGTATAAAACTTTACATTAAACTGAGTAATGTATAAGGGAATGTTCAATTGATACACCTTGAGAATACATAAACGGACTCTTTATCTCTACTTCCAGGACACTATGCCTATACAGAGGCTAGTTCACCAAGACAACCAGGAGATATAGCACGTCTTGTGAGCCCAAGTCTATCATCATCAGACTCAAGATGTTTACATTTCTGGTATCACATGTACGGGAAATCAATGGGAACATTAAATGTGATAGTGTCCACTTCTATTGGGAACACCACAGTATGGAGTATAAGCGGAAATCAGGGGAATTCCTGGCATCGTGGCCAAGTCACTGTCACCAGTACACGAACATACCACGTGGGTACAACAGCTTTGAAATTAATACTTGGATAGAATTATATTAATATTATTATTCATTTTATTCTACTAAGGATGTGTGTGTGTGCTTGCTGTGTTTTTACTAAAGCACGATATATTGGATTCTAAAACAAGTCCATCAAAAAAGGCTTCTAAATCATTTTAATGTATAAAAGGGCATTGTCTTTAAAAATAACACTTATAAAATTTTGTGTTGTAATAATTATAAAAACTGTGTTATTTCTTTGGAAATTAAATAATTATTGAATGTTTTAATTCAAAAAAGTAAAATATAATCTTTGGTGATTGAAATTCCCATCTTTTAAAGAGAATTTGAAGAAAAAACTTCAGTGGAATATTGCCATCGATATATCGATATATTGATACAGCCCTAAAAAGGGCAGATTTATATTTTGTGTTTAGGTGGTGTTAGAAGGAATTCGTGGAAGCAGTTACTTCAGTGATATTGCCATAGATGACATTTTATTCACACAGTCCTCGTGTTCAAGTAAGTTCTCTGTATATTTCTGATTTCTTAACATCAAATTACGGCTGTATATGATTTGCTGTGAATGATTATCTTTAATTTCTTTTTATAAATGAGAGATTCCATTTCAGTTTATCCATCCAATGCTTCCTCTCACTTGCCTTCCTCAAGTAAGTCTGATATCAGTAATCATATACGTTCATGATGAAACTTCTTTAAATTTCGTTTTGTTACCCAACCCATGCAACAGAACTGCTTTTAAGAGAAATAACATTTTAAATATATAGTAATGTCAAAGATCAAATGATAAAAGTCATGTATCCTTTCGTAGCCACGGACTTTCCCGTCCGACTGGTAGATGGACAAGGAAGTGCAAGCCAGGGAAGAGTGGAGGTCTTTTACAACGGTGCTTGGGGTACCGTGTGTGATGATCATTTTGACCAAAATGCTGCCGCTGTCGTATGCTCAAAGATGGGATATGAAAGGTAATGCTCAAAAGAGAAGCTTCATTAAACTAACATGTAAATAAATACTGAACCGCTTAGGTAAATTTGAACTATTTTTGATAACACTTGTTTAAATTGTAAATTTTTGTCTTTTATAAATATCATACAGTACTTAAAATTGAAAAAGTCATACTTTTTGGTCATATTAATTTTTTTCTAGTTCGACAGCACAAGTTAGACCACACAATATTTTCGGGTCCGGGAAAGGACTTGTTGCTTTGGATGACGTAAACTGCACTGGACATGAGACAGGATTAGATAAGTGCAGGCACAGTCCGCTGGGTGTCTCTGATTGCACTCATGCTGAGGATGTTGGGGTTGTGTGCAGCAGTGGTATGTTGATATTAAAAAAAAGAAAACGAAATCATTTTGTAAAAGTAGAAGTAATCATATAAAAAATAGAATGAATTTTCTAGGGATGTCAAAATATTAATTTTTCTTAAGAAATCATATAACAAAATAGCAATTAATTTTTTTATTTTTTTCTTATTAATTAAAATAAATTGGAAAATAATATATTGGAAATGCGATGAAAATGTTAAATATTTCAAATTGACATATCTTTTATGTAAGATTATTGTTTTAATAATTAAATATACTTCACGGCTTTGCCATTTGAAATTTCATCAAAGCATCTATCAAAATAATTCCTATGAAAAGCAGAATGAAAAAAGTTACTCCTTTTCCTTGCATTTATTTAATATTCGAATGTTGTTTCGTTTTCACTCATGACAGTTTCAGACATCTAAAATTTTCTTAATAAATATTGCATTTCAAATGCATCAAAACATGTCAAAGCAGATATTGTCTTTATGTTGGATTCTTCAAGTTCAGAAGGATCTGCAAATTTTCAACTTCAGAAAAATTTTGTGTCTTCCTTTGTAAATTCGCTAACCATAGGACCCTCTCATGTCCAAATAGGAGTTATAACGTTCTCCACCACTGCGACAGTCAACTTCGATTTGAATGACCACGTAACAAAATCAAGTGTAGTTTCAGCTATTAACAATGTCAGATACGTTCAAGGATCTACTCACACTGATTTGGGATTAAATCTGGCGTGGACAAGAGTATTCAATCAGCCTGGAGATCGACCCGATGCCCAGAACATCTTATTTGTTTTAACAGATGGACAGTCAAGCAGTCCTGCTGCCACCACGGCGCAGGCAGAAATGGTTCGTAATAACAATATTAAAACCTTTGCAATAGGGATCGGGTCTGGAATCCGAAGACCGGAACTTAACAACATCTCCATGACAAGTGACTATGTGATTCAGGTATCCGACTTTGCAAACCTACAGTCAATCGCTACGAAGCTGAAAAATGATCTGTGCTCAGGTAAGTATCAGGAAAATAATTCATTAAAAAACCCCACAATTTAGATGTGAAAAGGATTCAGCAAAGTTTTAAACGGTGTATTTCCGTTTGGAAATGCTACTTCTTCTCGAATTAAGAAAAAATGGGGAGAGGTGTGATCATGTGCCATGGAGAAGTGAGCATCCTTTGCCAACCAGTCACTCGTCCTGTGCTCCTTGACATGATCGGTAAAAAGGAAAAGAAATCGGTAGACAGTTCAGTGTATAAATGATGGCCTAACAAGTAGTATGGAAAACGTCATCATTTGACTCATTGTTAGGATGTATGTTCTGACAAGGTCATTGTATCTACAAAAAAATATTGATGATTGCAATGATGACTTCATAAGAGACTGTTGATATTCTTGTTTCTTCAACTTGTTTGTCAAAAGCTTGCCTCTTTCTAGAAAATGTTCTTAGGTAGAGCATTTCGTGTATTGAATCAGCTGAGAAACATAAACCCCATATGCATGTGATAAGGGTATATAGCTATATAAGTAAGGGAAGTTGAAAAGTCATGGCGTTTATCATAAAGCTTTGTTGTTAGGTTACCATTAACGTCTTTTTCTAGTAAAATATCCAAATATGAAACAGATGCGTCAGACTCTGTGGTATCTTTTATTTCAAGCTCACTGGGATATACATGTATGTTGAAGTCAAGTCTTGTCTTTTTGAAACTTGTGTTTCGAGGAAAATTAAGTTAGGTTTAGGAAGTGTGTTAAGAGCAGTTCCATTTTGTATCTTTAACTGACCTTAACGTAAAAAACAGTATACTAATCTTATTGTTTAATTTCTTTTTAATCATTGCACTCAATATTCCCCCTAGCAATATACATACTTTCTAATCTTAAAAGAATGATGAAAATTAAGCTGACGGGCGTCTTTTCTGTTATACAGTTTAAATGCATTCTAACCAGTCGAGAAATAATCGTACAGATGTGTTTTCCAATGAGTTTCTGAAGTTAAAATCTGTTGTGTTGAATTTCTTATGTTTTAAGACTTTTTAAAAACTATAGTATTGATTTTTTGTATTATTTAGACACTCCTGTCACAACGGCCTCTCCGCCTTTGAACTGCAAAGGCCAAATCTGCCAAGGGTACAATAACGTAAGTTTGTTTACACATATATTTGAATTTCAACAACATTCCAAGTAATACTATTTTGATAATAGTTTTGTTCTTCTTTTTTGTATTGTTTAAGGGGCTATTGAGCTCGAATACCGTTTGTTATCTCCATGTATTTCATTTTAAATTGCTTTTAAATTGAATTTCTATTTAATTTCATCTTTTCAGACTTGTATTCTCCATGACTTTGCGAGAAATGGTTCACTGACAACAGGTTGTGAACATGTAAGTCAACATCATTTGCGTTTTTTATCCTGAAAAGACAAGAAGAAATCATTAGGTAATGCTTTAAATTGTATATTTAGGAATGTCATTACATTATGAGTGTTCAATACTCACCTTGTGGATCATGGCCAAGTCAGTCATGTTGCTGCAGAACACAACAGTGCATCGACTCTTTGCAAGGTTACTATAATCTATTTACCTATTTACATTTCAATTTTGCCATTATAGAAGCGTTTTGCTTTTTATTTTTATCAATGAAGTATTATTTCTATCAGATTTTTCCTTATTTTAGTTACAACACCCCTTTCAACAGCAACAACAACAATACCCACCACAACTCGTAAGACAGTCAACAAACTCTCACAGAAAGCAGTTGATGAAGATTTGATGCTTGAAAAAATTCTTTTTTATGTGTCCTACACCAATCTACTTTTAGTTTTGTTTTCTAGAGGCTCCATGTCGAGATCATGGTCCCATTGGTTACTGTGCTAATGAAAAGGACACAATCTGCAACCCCACAGACGAGAGGGGTTGGGAGTACGCCCAACATATGTGCCCCGTGACCTGTAACCTCTGTAAAGATCACTTACGACAGGATTGCGAGGACAACGACAAAAATGGGATCTGTGAGCTGAATAGAGACACCATTTGTAATGCTGCTGATCCCGAGGGAAAAGAATTTGCTATAAATGCATGCGCAAAAACGTGCAACATGTGCACTGAATATTATGGTTTGTAGATCTATGTGATTTTTATCACTAATCCGTGTAAGTGAGTGTTTAAAAAATATACTATAATACGGGTAATCTCGGGTATTGAATTTTATAAAAATTATTCAGTGTGTTTACAACATTTTAAGATGATAACTTTGAAAGACACTACACATATTTGCTATCGGATTGGAGAGTAAAATGAAATCGTAAAGATTTGTATGTGCTCACATCCAAAAATTTATGGAATACTTTGAAGCGTAAATGTTCTCGATTTCTCGTGCAGCTATTTATAACGAAAAGCACGAGTTCACTACAAAGACAACTCCAACAACCACCACCACTACAACAACAACAACTACAACACCTTCGACAACAACCACACCGACCACAACAACCACACCGACAACAACAACCACACTGACAACAACAACCACACCGACAACTACCACAACACCGACAACTACAACCACAACACCGACAACAACCACGCCAACGACAACAACCACCACACCGACAACAACAACGACGACGACACAGAAACCAACAACTGCTTCAACACCGACACCCACAACAACTTCTCCCCCACCACCAACATCAACAGCTTCACCTTCAACAACGACAACTCCGACACCGACGACAACTAGCTCTACCACTACAACCACAACGCCAGCTCCAACGACGACAGAGATGGAACCGACAACAACTGAGGAGAACTCCGGAGTTATTATCATTGGTTAAAAATTAGAAAAGACGTTTAATAAATAAAAATAAATGAAATATATTATATTTAGATATGCAGCCACACTTTTGAGTTTTGGGTCAATAAATGATGAATATATTTTCTGTTAACATTTTTTTTCACCACAAATTTAAGCTTTCAAGATGAAATCAACATGAGATATGGTTCTGGATTATTTACGAGTACTAGTATATCATTTCATCAAGAAAAAGATTGCAAATGATTTAAACTAAGTTATTTTCTTTAACCTCAATTAAAACTAAGCTTCGTCTATAAAGTACGGAAAAGAAAACTGAAAAATATATATATTAAAAATCCTAGATTGATATCTCACTCTACTCCAACAAAATACACTTTCAACCTTAAAAGGTTAGCTTTCATATCTGGATGTTTACTGACTATAGACGATAACGCCAACTGATAACTAAACTATATGACAAATGGGATGACCAGCTTTTCCATCGTCAATATTCCTTATTTTCATTATTTTGACAGATTTTTTTTCAGTTGTAATGCCATAGACATTTGGAAACGATATTCAAGGTAGGTCCATACTTTCAAAAATTTCTATCCAACTAATATTTTTTAGCCCTTAACCCATCCCTAGTGATAGTTTGTTCAAGAGACCAACAATGAATAAAATACGAACGCTGGAAATATGCCCCTCACACTTGGCACCACTTGGTTATACCTCTACAGCCCCTTTTTGATAGCGATAAAATGATAACCTTAGGGCCCCTTTACCTTGCCCCGGTAATGATTAGTTGAACACTTTATGGCATATAATAGCTGGTCTTTCATGAGTTTTTCAGGATATAACTTAAAAAATGTTGGGTTTACTAACTGGCCCTTTCCAATCCATGGGAACCTTTAGGCCTTCAACTCGATATCTAGATATATCGACGACGTATTGTCAATTAACAATGGTAATTTCCATTCCTATGTCGATACGATATATCCTGGTGAGCTTGAAATAAAAGATACCACAGAGTCTGAAACATTTGTTTCATACTTGGATATTTTACTTGAAAAAGACACTCATTGTAATTTAACAACCAAGCTCTATGATAAACGTGATGACTTTAACTTTTCTATCGTCAACTTCCCTTACCTATGCAGCAATATATCTTCATCACCTACGTACGGAGTTTACATATCTCAATTGATTCGATACGCTTGAGCATGCTCTATGTATGAACGATTTCTAAAACGAGGTAAATTATTGACAAACAGGTTGATGAAACAAGATTATCAACAGTCTCGTTTAAAATCATTTCGTGAGTTCTATGGTCGGTACAATGGCCTAGTCAGCAAATACAATTGATCATTGAGTCAAATGCTGGCTGACATATTTCATACTTATTGTTAGTCCATTAATTATACACTGAGTTGACGACGAAATTTTCCATTATATCATGGCGTAAATTTTGAATTTACTAGGGGGAGATAAATGCAAAATTTACCTCACCCTAGTAAATTCATAATTAACAACATGATAGTTATTTCCCGATCATGACTAGGAGCACACTGCGGGTGTGACCGTTCGGCAGGGGATGCTTACTCCTCCATGGCACCTGATCCCACCTCTGATGTTTTGGAGGTTTGTGTTTGCTCTACTTCTATTTTGTATTGTTTTATGGACTTTGATATTGAATACCTGTATTATCATATGATTGAACTAGAGCCGAGCTCGTTGTAAAGCAACGAGTACGTCTTCCGTCCTGTTTGACCAGAAGTAACTTTCATTTGAAAAAAAAGAGTAATGAAGTCGAAAAATGGTTTAATCCTCCAAATCTATGTTCATTTTTGCAAAATCAAGACATTTTTGGCAACTTCCGGTTTGACCGGAAGCAAACCGGAAGTGCCGTCAACGTACGGAAAATTAAGATTTGAGCTTCCAGTGACATATGATATCCAAAAACCTGTCAAGAACAACAAAAATATACAATTTTTTATTACTTCCGGTTTGACCGGAAATGACGTCCCCGGACGTATTTTGACAACCTCATTAGATAAAGCTTGACATTTTGAACAACTTTGCTTATTGTCCCCCGCTTTCGCGAAAGCGAGGGGACATTAAATCTCATTCGTCTGTATGTCTCTCCGTCCGTCCGTCTGTCTGTCCGTCGGTCCGTCAGTCTGTCCGTCCGTCACAAAAACTTTAACCTTGCCCATAACTTTTGATTTAGTGGAGCTATAATTTTCATATTTGATATGTGTATTCCTTGTGATAAGACCTTTCTTTGGGTACCACCAAATTTGACCTTTTGACCTTGACCTTGGAGTTTCAACTACTTTTACTAAAAAATTCCAAACTTTTACTTTGGCCATAACTTTTGAATGGTAGGTACTAGGACTTTCATATTTCATGTATTTATTCTCTGTGACAAGACCTTTCAATGAATACCAACAACTTTGACCTTTTGACCTTGACCTTGGAAATTTACGTACTTATGAAAAAACTATATCCTTGACCATAATTTTTGAACGGTAAGGGCTACGGCTTTTATACTTCACATATTTTATTCTTGTAAGAAGACCTTTCAATGAATACCAACAACTTTGATCTTTTGACCTTGACCTTGGAGTTTTAACTACTTTTTAAAAATTATAACCTTGGTCACAACTTTTGAACGGTAGATACAAGGACTTTTATATTTCACACATGTATTCTTTGAGGCAACACCTTTCATTGGATACCAACAACTTTGACCTTTGGACCTTGACCTTGGAGATTTACGTACTTCTGAAAAAACTTCAACCTTGACCATAACTTTTAAACGGTAAGGGCTAGGGCTTTCGTACTTCAGGTATGTAATCCTTGTGAGAAGACCTTTCATTGCATGCCAAGAACTTTGACCCTTTGACCTTGACCTTGGAGTTTTAACTACTTTTTAAAAACGTTAACCTTGGTCACAGCTTTTGAACGGTAGAAACTAGGACTTTCATATTTTAAATATATGTATTCTTTATGGCAAGACCTTTCATGGGATACCAAAAACTTTGACCTATTGACCTTGACCCTACAAATGATATCTTGCCCACAAAGATACTGAAAGCGGGGGACCACAATTCTTTGAATTTGCTTGTTTGACTTATTATAAATTCCCAATACTTTTTGAGATATTAAACAAAAACTTTCAAGGGCCCTAGATCCCTAATTTTAGGGGCCAGCCCCTTTTTAATGATATCAAATGAAAGCGCTTGTAATTATGCACAACTTTTATTCATCATGTCTTAACAAAATATTTTTAGTTTTCAAGATAAAAAGGAAAATATCTGTAAATTTTCGCTCTTTTAGGCGTTCTAATTTTTGACCCCTATATAGCGCCATTTTGAATGCAGAAATCGAAAAACAAAAACCGATGTGCACAACTTCAATCCTTCTGTTATCTAAAACAAGTAAAATTTCTGCTCCAGCTTTTGTGGTCTCTGAGCCTTTATCCGGAAACGAAAGCCTATGATTTTCGTTTAAAGCGGAATAACTAAAAACCGGAAGTGACTTTTTGAAATTTTAGTCATCATTCTGATAGAGTTTATAAACGTCTATAACCTCTGACAATTTGAGCGAAATCTGTTGAGAAATGAGTAAGATATGAGGCCTCAAAATTGGTCTAGGAAGTAGAAGAAAAAAAAAGAATAACTAGAAAGTCTGCTATTGCAAGCAATAGCATATGTCGCCCCGTACTGGACAAGACTTTCATTTTTATCATCACTAAAACAAAAGTCCATTAGCTAAGTTTGAACAACCATCGAGTTGTATCAGTCCTTTCCATTGGAAACGGAAGACCTAAATTGGGTACATCCCACTAATTATTTTTAGATTCGGTAGGAGAAGAAAGTAGTGCAGGAAAATTACAAAATCCTAAATTTGCAGACTTGCATAAAAGAAATCTGGCAGATGTACTGAACAGAGCCTCATACTTGTTAATTGGCAGTATCTTTCCTATCATAAAAGCTTGGGAAATGTAATTTATGAAGAAGATCAGCCGAATTATTTTGTGTATTGTAACGCCAGTGAGAACTCTGAAATTTCCTTCTTTCACTTTCATTTTTAGAGGTTCTGCCGAAAAACCAATCTGACATACCACCATCAGTTCGAGCATTTCTGGATTGCAGAGAGCTGATGTTTGTAATGAGATGATAAATCGTGTGTAAACTTTCTCAGTTTAGCGGAATCATGAACATTTTCGGCGAGATGAATGTTTTGTATACAGTGGTGATCAAGGCTTCGCGAACCTGCAGGAGCGGATCCAAGGATTTATGAATGAATAAAAACTATGGAAATGACGTACCAATTTTTTAATTTATACTTGCACTATCTAATGAAATGAATAATATACAAGTAATAGATATACAAGAAAACGCGAAATGATAGTAAATGCAGCTGACGATCGTTATTTTTTTTATATAGATAAAATAAAATATTTATAAATTCAAGAGACAAAACAGAAAGATAATGAATGATGGCAAAATATCACATGACGGGAACTGAATTTTATGAATGAAGATTTTAAAACGTTACTTGTAAGTTGTATATGTTATATCTGTGTATTCTACCTGGCTGTGTGCTTCAAAGGGGGGGGGTGTCTTGAACATAGTACATAGCCATAACGTTTGAACGGTAAGTGCTAGGGTTTTCGTATTTCAAATATGTAATCCTTGTGAAAAGAACTTTTATTGGATACGACGAACTTTGACCCTTTGACCTAGACCTTGGAGAACACATGTGTACATCTGAATCTTTTTTTCTGTTTCGTTTCTATGGCAACTGTGAGCGACTCATTACAATTATTTTAAAAGTAGAAATCACTCTGACACATTGCAAGGAATAAACATTGAAAGTTTCGAAACGATTGCCTGCGTAGTTATTGAGAAAATCGAAATTAAAGAATTTTAACTTTCACCTGGTTTCCATGGCAATAATCGATTATTTGAAAATTTTAAATGCGAATCGCACAACTACAGATACTAATCATTAAAATAAGAAAAGTTTCATGACGAACGTTTAAGGGACCAGAGAGAACACTCTCGGACAAAATTTGTCGCTTTTTACAGGTTTCCATGGCAACGGTAGACATATTGGAACTGAACGACCTCACTGCACAACTACAACCAGTGATCGTCCTTTGAGGAAAGTTTCAGGAAGATTGTCCCAGCCATCTCCGAGAAACAGCCTGGATAAAAAAAACATGCGTACAATATCAATATGTCGTCCACGACTTCGTTCGGGGCGACATAATAATCTTTACCAACAGAATCAGTAGAAGGTCTTCCGTTGGAAACGGAAGACCTTAATAATTTCCATCTCTCTGATTGGCTGATACCCATGGGCCTCTTGTTATTTAACAGACAAATGAGAGAGATAGAGAGAAAGTGAGAAAGAGAGAGAGAGAGATTCTGTTTTAACTCCCAACCTTTCTGGCTTCCCCAAATGTTTGTACCTATATCAAACAAAAATTTCTTAATTTTTATGTTTCCGGATCGAAAGATCCCGGGGGTATATTGTTTTTGTCCTGTCCGTCTGTTTGTCTGTTGTCAGCTTTAACGTCCTAGCCCATAACTATTGCGATGTCAAGGGTAAGGCTTTAATACTTGACATGAGTGTTCATTATTATACGTCCTTTCCATTGGTGTAGAAATTTGTGAACATTTGACCTCAGCTGTGACTTTGACCTACATTTGAAAAACTTTAACATTGGCCATAACTATTGCAAGTAATAATTAACCAAAACGCAATACTATTTTTAAAACAAAGGAGCTTCAGTCTTTTCACCTTAGCTACTCTTTAAGCATCTTACAAGTGTATACCATTTCAATCCACGTCCCACTTCAGAATTGTGTTACCGTCGTGTTTCACAACTTGTTTCTAAATATATCGGGAAATGACAGTAACTTTTAGGGGGGGTCGACAAATCCATTTCTTTCCACAGCCATGCTCGTTTTTTATTTCATGCTTCAATTAGTTGACTGTCCACAGAAGTCCAGATGCTTGTCCTGTCAATCAAAATCATTCCACACTGAGCAGGTGTGAAAGTCTCTTCACACCAAAGACGAAGTATGTGCTATTTTTTTTAATTCCAACTTTTCTAAAAATAAATAGATAAAATACATTGGGCATTAAGACTTAATTTTTTTGTTGAAAAATACCCTCTGCCAATTTAAGGACGTTCGATCCTGAGATTTTGAGCGTATTTTGGTCAGGTCCTTTATTTATAAAATTCTGCATCATTTTTAAGTTCTAACATTAAATCTGAATTCTACAGTGCAAATTCAACTATATTCAATGAAAGATCTGCGATTAAATTCCATTCAAGTAGAATTAAGCTAGGGATTATATTTTGTGGCGGAAGGTTTTTTAGACGAAAATGATCAGTTTTTCTATGTTGAACTATAACAGTACTGTTAATTTTGGATTCCTATTTTTCCATCCTGGTTGCACACAGTTTTTTTGCAGTGAAATGTGTTATGCTGGTTCTGAAATATCTATTAAATTCTTTCTTATAAATTCTATCAACACAGTGTGACAAATATAGTAAATATATCCTGAAAATCCGGGAAAAAATTGAGCCAATTTAAACGTAAAATTGACACTTCTTTAGCAATATCTAAAAAAAAAATTACATCATATATTCCCACTTTTGATGTCCTTTTCTATATATTCAAGATAAATTTGACCTATTTGCTTAAAATCAGAAAAAGTTTAAGACTTTAAAAATAATGTTTTTGCTTATTAAATTTTCAATGCCAGAAAAATCACTTTTCATTAGTGCAGAAAGGTCAAATAATTGATTTTGCGAAGCAATTTGAAACTTTTTCTCAGTCACAATTTTTAAGTGTCTTTTTTAAAACAAACTTAGAGTTCATTTTGTTTCATGCTTTAATTGGATAAAAATATTGGAGGGAAAACGTCAACAATTTAATTTTTAATTAAGACACAAATTTCAGTGAAAAAGGGGTACATTAAATGTACTGTAGCACCAAAAGAAGTGTATTGACCCCCATTTTTTAATTTGAAGTTTAATTAAGCTATGTATGTAAAAACTAAAAATATACTTGACAACAAAAGTTTGACTTCAAATATCAGGATCGAACTTCGTTAAAATACCACCGCCGAAACTTGTGTATCTGAAACTACCATCGGAACCGGGGTGGGGGCCGGGGGGTTAGTCCATCCCCCTTTTTGCAAAAATAGACATTATAAAGGCAATGAAAACGGGAGTTTACCTTTTTTCTGTTGGTTTACTCCCCCCCCCCCCCCCCGCCCCTTTTTGCTTTCGATGCCTATGACTACTCTTTTAGATGCATGTTTGCATTTGTTTTGAGATTGATTTTTGAGCTACTAAGAACGTTTTCTTAGAAATAGTGACTAAGTGACCGATTTAATTGGAGAAAAAAGGGGGAAGGGCTCTTGATCATATCGAATGGCAAACATAAAGTTACGGTGAGGCCATACTTAAAAAATTGTCTGTTTGGAATTGCCGCCTGTGAGTTTTCAAAGTCAAAACACCAAATTTTCAATTTTAATAAAAATTCGTGGGAAGACAGTATTTTCAGTTCAATTCTAAAATAAATATATACACAAGCTAGGGTACTCAAAGATCAATCTCATTACAGTGAAACCTGTATAATCCTACATGCATTGGGAGATGAATTTTGTGTCGGAATAGACAGGATGTCGGATTGCACAGTGTTAAAAACTAGGAAAATACTAAAATGGGAAAGAAATTTAACGTCGGAATCCAGAGTGTGTCGGATTATTCAGGTGTCGGATTAGACAGTTTTCACTGTATCATAATTAGACGTCAAATCTGATCATTTATTTAAAGTCAATTTTCAGGAGTAAACTTCGAGTTTTTTAAATCTTTGTGAAAAAGAAAATCTTATCTGTCTTTTTCATAAGACTTCACCTTGGAATTTCTAACCACCGTTATGTTTGTCGAGACAATCCATACAAACAGTAAGAACCACACGAAAATTCTTTAGAAAGTTCGGCTTTTTATGAAAAATGCTTGCAGTGATCTAGCGTTTTTGCCATAGTGAATCAATTTCAACAATACGTTTTAAAGATTTGTAAGACTGACGGACAACATTCACTCTATTATAAATGCCGGGATAACACATTTCTGATCCATAAAATATTCATACGAGAGTTGATCCAAAAGTAATGTCACAGTGTCCATATCTTTTATATTTGGTGTCAAATTATCAAATACAATATACCAAAAGATTCACAATTATAAAATCTAATTAACACATAGGCGTAGTCACGGGGGGGGGGGGCAGCGGGGGCACTAGCCCCCCACTTTTAGATCTGGGGGGGGCAAGAGTATGTCTGTGCCCCCCCCCCCCCCCCCACTTTTTAATGAAGAACAAATCACAGCTATTTTTCTCCAACATTACCTTTACTATAGGAAAGTATAGTTATATCTAAGAATTGTGGGAGAAAATTGGAATTGAAAGTAACTTGCCTTTGAAAAAAAGTTGTCTGCTACCCCCTCCCCCCCCCCCCACGAAATAGGATTTTCGACTTCGGGGAACTTTCAATTTCTCTCTTTTTTTTTTTTTTTTTTTTTTTTTTGCTTGTCAAACAATTTCTGGAGTTGAGCCCCCCACTTTTAAGTTTTGGGAACAATTTTTTTTTTTTTTTGCTTGTCAAACAATTTCTGGAGTTGAGCCCCCCCCCCCCCCCCACTTTTTTCGGGAACAATTTTTTTTTTTTTTTTTTTTTGCTTGTCAAAGAATTTCTGGAGTTGAGCCCCCCCCACTTTTAAGTTTGTGACTACGCCTCTGTAACATCAAGATCTAGTAAATGAAAGGTGCCTACAGATTTATCAAATTTGTGAAATAAATTCCTGTATTGATGCTTTATAACTAGAGCTTCGGGGCATAATTTGTAGGTGAACAAGATTAAAAACTGTATTTTAAACTGTCTTTTTCAATGAAAAATTAAGAAAACCAGTCATGAATATTGGAGTTTTTTTCATATTCGACAGAGGAAATGTATCCAGATTGCCTACAGTCTCTCAGAAAACAGTAAATAGTATGTTAGTGGCCTCTTCTTTAAATCAATATCAAATTTAATATAGGTATCCGGTTTACTTTTTAAATGATTTCAAATTGAATGTCATGAAAATACCTTTTTTCTGCATAAATCTGCTAAAGCCGTAAAGTGCGGGAAAAAGAAAGTTGAAGTTGATTACGACGTCATAATGGATCTAGCACCAAGTATAAAGTTATTTACTAGATCTTGACCTTAACTAATTTTATAGAAGTTTGAAACATAGAGCGTAGAGGGTGTCGCCGCGTCACAACGGAACGTCGTTTTAAAGTGTTTTTTTTTCTTAGAAAGAAAAAGATAAGCATTAAAAAAATTCTTAAAAAACACCCAATCTCCCAGTTTTTTAAAGGACACAATTTTCGTCATTTTCAAATCTTTAATTGAAAATTAAATGACGGCATTGATATTAGTGATCATAAACATTGTTGTTTTACTTTGTGGAATTGAACAAAGGGATTTTCGACATGGGAATAAAAGGTATGACGATTTGTAATGCATTTTTGCTTCAAAATTTGGGAATCGTCACAAGCTACAGTTACGTTAATTAATCAGACTTACAGAATAAAGAATGTAAATAAGAGACATCTTAAATTAATAGATAGTTTTAGAAAATTGGGGCGGGTGATTGGTCAATGAATGATCAGCAGAGGTCAAACAGACCGAGAAATATATTAGACTGAAACGTTCAATGGTGTCTGACGTTGTAAAAAAAAAAGTACAGAGTGACATGCTAATTTTTAAGTTGTTCTTATGCTACTGTTTAAAACAATTTGACAGAGGGCTTTATTATGAAAAGAGTGAGTGTATAATGGTACCAACAATTCTTAAAGAGAGTGGAATTGGTGAAAATGTTTGAGAATCACAAATATGTTTTTAATGAAACGGAGGGAAAACGCTTAAAAGTATGACGGTGCGTAACCGTCAAATGACGTTATACATATTTAGGTGCGGCGATAAACGTACATTGTTTAAAATACAACATATTCCTTTTCAGGTCTTATTTAATTAAAATAAATATAGCTTCCATCATGTTTAATTTTGTTGCTTTACGTTGATTTATAGCAATTTTATTCAAGTTGTGACATTACTTTTGGATCAACCCTCGTTATTGGACTGAACGATCATTTTAGTTTTATCATGACGGAAATATCCAGTTTAATTTGCATTCTCTGTCAATAAATGAAAAACTGCATATCATATTTTTTTCACCATTCATTTTTATGGAGACGCATAAATGTTCGGCTCTTCAAAGCTAGTATGTTTTCACATCATAGCCTGGTCTGACATGTTGACGCCTTTCATTTTGTCGAAGATCTTACTGACCTGTGTTGTTCAATTAATGTTAATTTTAAAAAGGTATTTTGACGAACGAACGAACTCGTAAGAAACATTTTTGGACAAAATCGATAAAAAAATTATTTTCAATATTTTGCCAGCAAAAAAGTGTTGGTGGGGGGGGGGGGGTATTCACAGAGGCGGACGGCAATTCAAAACAAACAATAATTTTATTTTGGCCTGGAGGAAGATTTTTTTATATATTATACTATACTGAAAGGATTAAGAAACGCATATTAAAATTTTGAGTTAAATTAAAACAAATATTTCAAATATGTTTTTCAGCATTTTTATTATACATTTTAATTCATCTTTAATCAACAAGTTACCAAAATTGTTTGCGATTTTGTTTGATAGTTCCTGAGATATTGATATCAATATGGTGACACCCCCCAAAAATTAAACTAAAAATTCTTATAATCTCCCTTTCGCATCAGTAACAAACTTGATTTTCCTGTGCACTGAGTTCACCAGAGCATTTATTTTTTGAAAGCATTATTAGTCAACCCTTCCGACGGTAGTCAATGGCTGAGATTAGCTGTATTATTCCAAAGTAAACAAATCCCCCCGCTCAATCGAATCCCGCGAATTTTCGATTCAGGATAGAATATACAGAACCCAGCAGGTTTGGTACTTGTGAATGTTTGTAAAAAAAAGTATCGACAAATATTAGCTACATTTTCCTAGTGTAAACATGCTAAAAAAATTACGCAAACGACGTAAACGTGCGCGTTTGAGAGTAAAATCGACGTAAGCTGGCCATGCTCGCGGCCCAAATTAGAGCGGAGAGTTTCTGTCAGTTTAGGGTGAAAAAAGTGAGTATGTTTGTCTGCTGTATAAATATCAGTTTCGGTGATAATGCCTTGACAATAACCGAGGTGGCGTGATGAAAAGCCTTATCTTGTTGTGACGTTCGTACGCGCCAACGTCACCGTCATGGTTGGTTGGAAACATTTTAAGTTCACTCTCTGACAACCAAAAAACACTTTTATTTGGTTAAAAAGTTGAAAGCAATCTGTACATCAGCATGTTTTTGCCTTTTTATTCACTTATGCAATATTGAATTTAATTACTAAACCCACAGTAGATTCTGTCAGCCATACCACAATTGCAAGAAATTTATACTGACTGCAAATATGCAAAAACGATGTCTATAATTCTAATGCATAGTATGGTACTACAAAATTTTATTACAAAATTATCATCATTAACATGCACGTGTTTTTGACTTTTTATCATTTCCCCTACGTGACGCCATACATTTCATGGTTGAGTAGTTTTGACTAGTGATTTTAGTGCAAAGTAACCAAAATAAACATCTGACCAATTTTCATAATTTTCGGTCACATAGTCAGAAAATTTTCCCATATCATGTTCTTGTGCGTTTCTTTTCAGTATATATTATACTCGTAGTAGAGAACATTCTGTAGTGTATTACATTTTGAATAAATATTTTTTTAACCACACCATCAATTTAATTCACTCTAAATGTATTTACATGTAATTAAAAAGATATCCACAGTACTTTGAAATTTGATTTGTATTTGAAATAAATATTTTCGTAATTTTGCTGCAGTTTGAAAATTAATTGACTTGAGAAATATCTCTCCGTTTACGATTTGTCGCTTTGCTTGAAGTACATTTACACTGTATCTTAAATTGTCCGTATTTAAATTTAGTTTTTCAGCATTGTTCTACATAGGTACATACTTATAACAACAATTATTTTCCAAAGAAAATTGATATATAACCTCACAGCTAAGTTAGAATTATTAAAAAATAATAAGGTAGAATATTGTGGATATTTTTTCCCGTAAGGTAACGATTTTTAAAAGATATGTTTTACACTTAATTATCAAATAAAAACCTGTATCCTTACTTACAAAAAGATAAATCAAAGATAAACCAGTCGATTCAAGAACATGCTTTAAAAACTCTTTTAAAAATTTCAGACAGAGGTAAGTTACTGTCAAATATGCTCACGATACAAGGATTTAAATAATCGTGTTTAAAATCAGCATTTTTGTAAATTTTCCAGTCGCAGCATTTGAACAATTAACTACCATTACTTCTTTGATTTTCAGGTCCCGAATTATTTTTCGCCCATGATTAGCAGGATTTTTAAAAAAACTTTTAAATCACTTCAGATTCTTGTTTTAGTATTTCTTTTATTCAGGTTCATTTTTTAAATTTGAATTTTTGATAACTATAATTAATTTTAACTTAATTTAATTTCTGTTACACAACTGAGCTTCCATAAAGATACCTTTATATATAAGTGTCTAACTTGTAATTCATAGTTCAAAAATTGACGACTGTAGAAAATGGCGAAGCCTCAGGTTAGTGATTTTCATTGTACATCTAGCATTTCTAAATTAACCATAGCTGAAAAATGGTATTTGCTTGTAGAAAGAAATTATAAATATGTAATTAAATGACCTGTTTATTTCTGAATAAGCCGTAAGAAATTTAAAGAGCAATATATGATTAGTGTCTCAAATGGCCCCTTAAAATGAATTTCTTTATTTTACTTTGTATAATGTAGCTTTAATTTGTACAGCAATACATGTGACCTTTATTGATCATTTTCAATTTGATCAAAATGCCATTAATTTAGAAATATGACATTACAAAATTCACGTTTTTCTGCAATTTTAGCATATTTGGTATAAAACTACCTATTTCATGCATTTTTTCTTCCAGAAAATATTGAGTGCAGACTAAAACAAACTTAATATTTTCATCAAAGATGTATCTTTCCAATACTAATTAGTGAGTTCTACAGTGCACTCTGCGTTCCCCATAAGAAACAAGATGTGTTTGTGAAACACTGATGCCCCCGTATGGCAACATAGTGAATATTAAACTTTTCCTAAATCAAATGCAAATTTAATATATAAGTAGCAAAAATAGGGTATTCTCACTGGAAATACAATTGTGAAATATCAAATTTGGCCAAGATTAAAGTTTTTCCATAAGTACATAAATCTTCAAGGTCAAGTTCAAAGTTATTGGAATCCAATGAAAGGTCTTGCTAAAAAGAATTTATAAATGAAGTATGGAAGCCCTAGTCCTAACTGTGCAAACGTTATGGACAAGGTTATTTTTTTTAAAGTAAGTCAACCTCTAAGGTCAAGGTCAAAGGGTCAAAGTTCTTGATATAAAATGAAAGTCTTGTCACGAGGATTAAATATGTTCAGTATGAAAGCTCTAGCCCTCACCTGTTAAAAGTTATGGACAAGGTTTGCTTTTTAAAAGTACATGTAGGTCAAACCTACGATGGCCGACAGCAGCCGCCACTTTTGAATTAGATATTGTCATATTGTACAGAGTTTTTGTCAATTTTTGTTGACAAATTACAACTCAACTAGTAATGCATTGTGTACATGTACAATTCTTACACTGACAATTTCCACCAGCAAAAACATTAAAATTCTTTCATGTGATATGAAATTTCAAACAGGTGTTTCGGCGGTGTGAAACGAGGTATATTTTTATAAATTGATTTATGATGAAGAAATAATTTTCTTCATATTGCTGCAAATAGCCACATCAGGAGTTCATTTGCTTCATGCATTTATGCATCTACACATAATAATAAAATAAATTATTTGATTGTTGAGGAGGTGATAATATCACCCAGGTTTTTATTGCGTTTGTAAGACACATGACTTTTTTTTTACAGTCTTCATCATTTGTAAGGATATTCCAATATTTTTTTCAGTTTTCTGTTTAAATGTCAATTATAATGTCAATAAGCAATAACTTATTCAAAACGATGTCAAAATGAAAGAGAAATAAGAAAAATGACAGCATTGTGTCGGGCCCTATAAATTTAGAATTGCGTGGCTGATTGGTCTTGCCAATTTGCAATCACATTTCTTGGACGTGAACAAAATCTAGCCTTCAGACTAATCAAGTGTAAAATTCACTTCATTCGCTATATTATCGCAGGACTAATAAAACCATCTCTTTCAAGTCACCTGTTTTATTTCATGTTTCACGAAAGAATTTTAATGTTTTTCGCTTGTGAGCTTTGTCAGTGTACGAATTGTACATGTACACAATGCATTACTAGTTGAGTTGTAAGTTGTCAACAAAAATTGACAATAACTCTGTACAATATGACAATATTCTTATTCAAAAGTGGCGGCCGCTGTCGGCCATCGTCACTAGCCCTTCGCATTCAAAAGTAATGCCCAAGATAAAAGTTTTTTTCATAAGTACAAAAATCTCCAAGGTCAAGGTAATTGGTATCCAATGAAAGGCCTTGCCTCATAGAATACATATGTAAAATATGGAAGCCCTAGACATAACCGTTCAGAAGTTATGGCCAATGTACTTCATAATCCTAATTATCTCAAATAAATTAGCAGCTAGCTAAGTTATCAGACAAGTTCTTTTTCAGAATAATAATAGGTTTCTCGTGCGTTGGACCGTAACTTTGCATTTCAGTGTTGTTGACGGTTTGTTCCCGTTTTACACACATTTGAATTTCAGGCTTAATTAGTATACTTTAGTAGTCTGTATTATACTTGGTAAATAGGGAAAGGTGAACTTATATATGGGAGAATAGGAAAATAAAATATGAAATTAATTATTAACCCGTGCAAAACGACATAATATATCAAAAACGACGGTTTCACGAGATAATATGTCGTTTCAAGGACATAATATCTCGTTTTCATGACATCATATTTCGTGAACACAAGAAAGAAAATTCTAAAAAATTATCGTTGTATTTTGATAAATACCAATGTCAAAATAACGGATCATTTTACTAATCAAAGGAAGAGCAACTTATGCTTCGTTGCATGGCGCTTTTGTTATTTTAACATAATTATGTTGGATTTTCTAAAAGACATAATGCACTATATATTGTGAAAACGATTGTGACTCCTATAACAGCATTTAA
Organism: Saccostrea cuccullata; assembly: GCF_032062105.1. Taxonomy (NCBI): domain Eukaryota; kingdom Metazoa; phylum Mollusca; class Bivalvia; order Ostreida; family Ostreidae; genus Saccostrea; species Saccostrea cuccullata. Next base: position 202,773 of record NW_026937285.1, read on the forward strand.
TTAATACTTTATATCTATTAACTCTTCAACTGGTTCAAAAGATTGATGTGTATTTTTCTTTCTATTTTAGCTACAATTAGTGAAGCGAGCAGCTCTGTTTGTATTCATCTTTCTTATTGTAAGTTATTTTTAATTACAATGCATTAATTTCCTTAGCTGCAGATCTGTAGCTCTCCGCTCTCCGAAAAAAATATATTGATAGACCGGAGCTCTACAGTGCCACCCATTGAAAAAACTATGTTTATTGCGCACAAAAAAGTGCGCTCGGTTCTTGATTTGTTTCTTCATGTCTTTAAAACTGTAATCTCAAAATATTACTAACCGTGTGTTCTTAACATATTCTTTCGCTGTTTCCACAACCAAACATTCCTCATAACTGTTGTTAATAGTCCTTCTGACCCTGATACAATCTATCACCAGAGGGCGTTTTTACGCTCCGCTCCAACACCTCTGTTATCGTCTAAATTACAAGAATCTTGTAAAACGAAAATAAATTATAGTTTCCCACCAAGTTGGTAATTTTTTAAAATGAAATTAGAACATAAATCTTTAGCACTTCTTTTGTTCTTTCAAAATTTGGATATATATCAAAATAGTTTCAATATATACGGCACTATTTTTTTGTAATTTTTACTCACATTTTCATTTTGAAACCAAGGAGACAGAGTTAGAAAATAATTACTACCAGAGAGCATAAAAAAAGTAAAATCATTGACAAAATATACAAAACAATCAATGTTTATACAATAATGTTGACATTTACTAATTTGGCAATCTGAACTACTTTTCGACCACAACAGAGGTGTAAGCGGAGCGCGCCCTCTGGTGAGAGATTGACCCTGATATTGTAATTTCGTTTATTTATACTGCCATTTTGGTTTCAAAGATAATTCGGTCCAATATGCTTCGTTCAAATGTCAACCACGAGAGTACTTGATTGAGGATAAAGGATTTTTTTGAAATCTTTCCTTTTTTGCAATTGAGGTAAGAATTTGGAAGATTTAATCAAGAACCGAGCGCACTATTTTGTGCGCAATGCATATACATTTTTTTCACTGGATGGCACTGTAGCTCTCCGGTCTATCAATATATTTTTTCGGAGAGCTACAGATCTGCAGCTATAATTTTCTTTATACTTGAAATCGGAAGTATTTTTCTCTCTTCAGATGAATTAACATACATACATTTAGTATCATTACCGATATAATCCTTGAAAGAAAGAGGGCGTACAAAGCAAGGACATTACTGAATACTGAGAACAAAATTTGGACGCTAACAACAACATTACGTTAGTCCATTTTCTGGAATGCGCATGCTCGGCTTCACGGTAGGACATTATGGGAAAACTTCACAGTCTAGCCGACTTCGCTAGCCAAGGGTTTTCGGTCTGCACCAGCGGTTGGACCGAAAACCCTTGGTTAGCGAAGATGTAGTCTAGCAATCTGTGAAAAGTACTTGACTGTACGATAACAATTTCGTTGTGTAAATTGAATAACACTGACATTTTCTTGATTCTGAAGTTTGTTTATTCATTGTGTAGCTAACATTTTAAAGTTAACTTCACACAAAAAAAACTTAGGTCATACAATGCCAAGATTTTAGACATCTAGTTTGCGAGTTATAACACCTTCCTGAATAATACTGTCAACCTCATAAAAAACTTCTTTTTTCAATTTTTTGTAGGCAAGTCATGATAATCGATTGATACAAAGCAGTTACACTCTACTTAGGGAATAACTATCTTCTAATTTGGTATTTGCGACCGTTAAATCAGCATTAACGGTCGCAAATACCAAATTAGAAGTTAAGTTATTCCCATTCTAATGCAATTCATACTTTTTGTCTGTTGTTTACGTCTTATTTTGTTGAATTTTGTTACATGAAATACGTCACGGAGCATTGTATTTTTGCGTCGCTCTATTATGTCGTCACAATGAAAAAGCTTTCACGCTCGTTAATGCTCGTTTTACTGCTTCAAACATCAGTGTATCAGCCAATCAAAGAGTGTTTTACAAAAAAAATGCATTAGAATATAATATTAATTCTTTAAAATACACTTCACAAAAAAATATAACTTTAATTATCTAACTCCAGCCTCGTTAAACATTAAAGAATTCGGCTAATTAAACCAGCTGATCACGAACCTTCCTTTCCGTGTTTAAAAATGGCTACGGCGCTAGCTCACCTATCTTTTTCAAAAGATAAACTTGTAGTATAATATATTGTCTCTGAGCGGGAGATTGTCCTCGTCTTGTACGCCTTTTTTTCTTTCCATTGCAATCCTCTGATTAATCAATAAATGTATAGTAATTTGTTTTAGGACCACATGATTTGCTAAATCGGGCCACTAACAGATCATCAAAGGCCGACTTGCATATTCGGAATACACAAAGCTGTAAATTATAATTATGAATAATAATAAGAATCAGTAGATTCACTTTCCTGGAGATTGAAGACTTTGATTATAAAAAAGCAATTACAGTTTAATTGTTCTAGAAAAAAGACTTTGTTTTTTCCTATGTCTATTTAAAATAATGATCCTTTTGCAGATTCAAATTTACCACACAGAAGCCCAGGAAGCCACTGTGAAGAACGAAAAGGAGCGTCTTCAACGTGCTGAACCACTGTATTGGGACATTTTGCTTAGGTTTGTAATATTCCATTATAAAAAAAAGATTTTATCAATAATGCTTTATACAGAATGCCTTGTTAAAAACTATAACAAGATACCCAGCTTGAATTTGGGACAATTGAATCTAGGAGCACAGATGAGACTACATGTCCTCTACTTGAAGAAGAAATCTCTAGGCTTAGAGCTCAGATGGAAGCTATTTTATTCGAGCTACAGACTGCTTTGGATCAAAAGTTGGCACTGGAGCGAGAGCTTGCAGAATGCAGAAACCAACTGGAAATGGAATAAACCTGGTATTTTCCCTTATTTTCATTTTTTAAAGGAAATGATTATCTGTAATAACTTTTGACAAAAGATTTTTGAAAGTTTTGTTTGATTCCCAACATTTGATATCCTTCTAATTATGTATTTATTTCTTTTTTCTGCTCATCAAACTATAGTGATGACGATGCAAAGGCAGACGGCGTACACGATTATCCAAATTTTCTTTTACTATACATTTAGAAGGACAATAAAAGACTGTCATTCTGCAAGATGAGACTTCTCAAATTATTGAAATTAATGCAATGCATGACGTGCAATTTTATTAAATTATACAATTTACTTCACATATAGATGACATTTTTTCGACGTACAATAATTTAGAATAATACATTCAACTACAAGTTTACAACAACACAAAATCTACACGTACGTTAACAAATTATTTCATTTTGTGATCACATTTTTGCTCATGTCTAGAAAAACTTCCCAATTTCACCGTGAAATAGAAACTGTAAATTCTCGAGGATAGTTTGCATAGGTGTACACTTAATAAAATTTCTAAGTGTTTACTTTGATAAATGTATCTATTTAAAAACAAGAAAACATTGATGTAACCATCAATATTGTCGCCTGGGAGATATAAAAAGTAAACAATGGAAATGAGTCTTGATCATCAAACCGCTTCGCTGTGGGTGTGCGTCTGATGGAGACGATAGTCGCGAATATTTTGAAAACTTAAAGTCGGATGACGGATAAAAATCAAACAAAAACGATACCATTTTAAACTTAATCAATTCCTCAAGAAAATGTTGGCTGCATAAAATATAAATTGAAGTTAGACAAATGCATCACCTGTATTCAAAAATGTATTATTTTTAAATTTTAGAAAATAAAACACGAACTGTGCATCTAGTACGTTTTTTATGCGAGAAGTAAAATTCGATACTCTAAAAAAAGGGACCTGTCGTTTTTTCGATAGTAAATGATAATTTAAGCAACTTTATAACTATAGTTAACCATAGTTTTTCAAAGTGTCAAAGTTTTCGATAAAGTTTTTCAAAGTATCAAAATTTTCGCCAAAGTTTGTCAAAGTGTCAAAGTTTTCGCCAAAGTTTTCCAAAGTGTCAAAGTTTTCGCCAAGGTTTTTGAAAGTATTAAAATTTTCGCCCAAAATTTTTAAAGTGTCAAAGTTTTCCAAAGTGTCAAAAGTTTTGCCAAAGTTTTTCAAAGTATCAAAGTTTTCAATGTGTTCAATTTTTCGAGAAAATTTTTCTAAGTGTCAAAGTTTTCGATAAAGTTTTTCAAAGTGTCAAAGTCATCACTGTAGTAAATCAAAGTTTTCAAAGTGTCAAAGTTATAACTATAGTTAACTATAGTATTTTTTTTGTTAGGGTTGCACCACGTTTTACTCACTTTTACTATTTACTTAATATTATTAGTTATGTAGACACTTAGAGGGGTAATACGGAAATATGTAGGGGTCCTTGAAAAAATCCATATTGGGCGAGGCGTAAGCCGAGCCCAATATGCATTTTTTCAGGGACCCCACATATTTCCGTATTACCCCTCTAAGTGTCTACATAACGAATTTATCCTGCCGATGATTCACTAAAAGATTAGATATTGATAGTATCAATAAACCGCTTTCACTGAACGTCCAAGCAAGACGTTCTACATCCATTGTACGTTGTCGTCAGACGCATTGTGACGTCAGATATGAAGCTCCGAGTGGGTCACGTGAAAGCAGTATATTGATGATGTGTGGTTGGTAAATTTTTAATATATGGTGGGTAGGTCACGTGGAGGGGGCACATTAGCAATCTGAGGTGGGTAGACAACATAACATTGTTTCATGCAGTATTGCTCTCGGCCAATGAAATTTCACGATTTTTATCAGAGGCAGGATAAGGGACTTTAAGATGTCTGCCTACCCTGAATGAAAAAAGAAAAACTGTCTATGAATTCATAATATCAAGTATTCTTTTTCAACAATATGTTGTATTCAAAAGTAACTTACACATGTATCCTGATTTATCTATTTATAAAGCAGGGGATGACAAATCCCATTGCCCGACGCCCGGGGCTAGTGAATTTTAGGGGTGGGCAAGTGAAATTTTATCAACCTCTTGCCCGTGGGCAAGTGACTTATCAAAAATAGAATTTATTTGTAGGCCATAAATTTAAAGCTCGGCATAGGGGCTTGTATTTTTCTTTCTCTTTTTTGGAAAAAAATATCTATGAATACAAAATTAGTTTATGGTAGGGCAAGCAAAAATTCAGGTAGGGCAAGTCAATTTTGACGATATACTTGCCCTTGGACAAGTGGCTTAAAAATCTATTTGTCAGCCCCTGTAAAGTCTGAAGATCATCAGCACTGTACTATAAATAACTGACCAGAATTAAAAGCAACACATACAGATTGAGGGAGAGGACTTAAATTATCATATTTCCCCTGCTGGTATAACTTTATGAAATTATTTCCTTCTGGATAAAAAAAAGGTAAAATTTGAATTAAATTAAGACATATGGAAATATGGCATCTGTTTCATCTCCTAAAATATCAAGAGAGGTTAAAACAAGCTATTTTCATGATTGATTTATTAACAATGTAAAATAAATCATGATTATCGTTATCATGATTTAAAGTAACTCATGTCATAAAGTTATGCATGACTGCGCATTGTGATATGTGAATGGCTGAATATGGCAAATGAAATTTTTTAACCAAAGCTTGTAAAATCATGATTTATGACTCGTGTACATTACTTTATCCAATCTCCTTGTAAATCAAGTGTTTGTAACACAGTGTTCTTTTAGAAAAAGTATAATTGAAAAACAAGCATAAAATTTAAAAAACAGACATAGTTTGCCCTCAAAATATTGGTGAAACTATAAGTTAATTAATAATAGCTATTAAAAAAACAAACATTGAATTATAATGAATTATCATTTGTTTAGCATTCTCCAGGTTTTAATTTAAAACTGAAAAACTGAAAGGATATGCAGTAGTGAAAAATGTTTGAAATATTTATGTTAGATTAATGAAAAATCAATGGAATTAATTAACTAGTCTATTAATGTTATCAAATATATTTATGTTAAATTAAAGAAAAATCAATGGAATTAATTAACTAGTCTGTTAATGTTATCAAATGTTAACGTTAACATTAATTAGGTCAATTAATTGAAAATTATTAAAGCAATCGATTGACCAGTTAACAAAAGGTCAAAATCTTTTAAATGATACCCCCCCCCCGCCTCCATATAGTTATAATTGCAAAGTCCATGTTTTGCTGTGGCCGAGAAACCCAAAATATGTATCAGATCAAAAAGTAAAATAAAAGGTACACAATAGCAATATGTGACAAAGATTTTGTGAAAGTTTCATCAAATTCATTCAGTGGTATGAGAGGAGTTGCGGATAAGAGATGGATACCCCAAAGCGTAACAGACGGACGGACGGAAATAACGATTACTATACTAATCAAAATTTCTAAGTCCCCAGGTAAGTTTTTGCTTCACACGGCTTTTATATTAAATCATTTAGACAATATAAATTAATAAGTATACAGGATAAAAAGAAGCAATGCAATTATTTTTCACTGAATCTAATTTCATTTATAGGCTTTAACACAAAATGCAGAAACGTAAAGGCACCCTAGAATTCAAAATTCGCAACGTTCAATACTGCATTTATCATTCTTTAAAACGAATTAAGAGCAAGACAACTGCTTATCAAACAGCTCATACTATCCAAGAAAAAATCTTTATGGAGGTTATTCCATGTATTGCGAGGTCGTCCTCTATAGTTACGCTAGATTCTGCTGCTGGAAAAACTCTCACTTTCCGGTCCATCTTGTCCCATTCATGATCTATAGAGTTGATATGTGGATGACATTGAAGCTTACCGAAATTGTTTATACCCGACAATTTGAAGCCTATAGTACATCAGGCCTCCTTACACACATTCCCAACTCTTCCAGTTTGTTTCTCATAATTTTGATAATTAAGGAGACCTCAATTAATTTTTAATAAGTGCAGAGCAATTTCACGCGCGGTTAGGTTCTTTCCACAATATTGAGTAATTCGTATGCAGTAGCCCTGTTGATGTGTCGTTGCAGTTCATGTATACGCCTTGACCATGGGCACTTCCGGTTCCGGTTTCAGTGAATTTCCGGATAAACACGAGGACTGTTTAGTGGTATTTGTTGAAAATTTAGCGATTTTAATGATTGTAAAGAATTCAAGTAGGCTTTGTTCAGCTTTCTGACGATATTTTTAAAGGTTCTAAGTAAAATAAACAAATACGGGGGAAGAAAATAGAACTCTTCTCTACTATCACTAGCTTTCGCCTTGTCAACTTCACCTGCACATTGTTGTACGGACATACACGGCATTTTATTCCAGGTTTTTTCTGTTTTTCGTGAAGAACTAAAGATGTAGAACACATGGAAATTTAAATAAATCTTAGATACACCCGAAAACATATGAAACTCGCACTTCATGCTTTTTAACAAAATCGGTCACGGTCGAGTAATTACATATTCGATTACAAATTTTTTGGCCGTAACAGGTAGGCATTGAAAAATAAAGGTTAAATTGTAAGCAACTTGTTAATTGATTTTAAGTTTTTTTGAATACTTCAAATAATAAAAGTGGGGACTTAGAAATTTTGACAAGTATATATACCCTCCCGCTTTTCAAGCGGGGGGGGGGGGATAAAAAGAACTTCGATAGAATTTAACATGCAGAATACCAATTTTAGGAAAATGTATCAAGCAATCTTATACAAATGACATTTAAAAAAGAAAACTGATACAAATTTCAACATGCAGTATGAATATATCAACTAAGATGGAGACTCTGTTACTACATGCAGACAGACAGACAGACAAGCAAAAATGACGAGCTGATGGGGGTTACACAAACCGTTATCTGTTTTGCTTGTTCCAGCTGGGTTTGAATGTCATGAAGAGCATTTTCGAGCCCTAAACGCTCTCGTGTCATTCGTTCTTGTTCCTGGGATGTTAAGACAATGAACATCATGGCCAAATCAGTCGTATTGTTGTAGAACACAGCAATGTATCGACTCTTTGAGAGGTTAGTACAATTTAGTTTTCTATTTACACATCAATTTTGTCATTTAAGAAGCGTTTTTATATTCTCATCTATGAATTATATTTTTTTCTTTATTTTATTTACAACAGTTACGAGAAAAAAAAAATCTCAAAATATCTTTAGTTTTCATAATTCTTGAAATCTAAACTGTTTATAAAATATGCCACTTTTTCTTTAAAACTATTAAGACGTATACCTAAGGTGAACAAAAATAAACACTTTATAAGGGTAGACTCACAGGCACTTGTTTCAATTCGGATATAAATGTTTGAAGATATATATGCTGTAATAGTGTTTTATTGCTAAAGAAATAAATATATGTGGTGTCTCATCAAGTTACATTTATTAAGTTATGTAATTTCTGCAATTAAGACAATTCCACTCCATCACTTTTAAAAGTTATGAAATATTATTTTGTAAAAATTATTTTCTCTCCGAGTCGGATATCAAACCGCCTCTTATTGAAATATGCATGAACACGTGGTCTCTCATGCTCACAGCAAACAATGGTCCAATCTCGTGAATGAGCCGAAAAGCATGATGGTCTACTACGTATTTACTACAAACACGTGGCTTAGGGATATGTACGATGCGATTTCAAATGACGGCTGGAAAGCCAATTTACATTTTTAGCTCAAAGCTAAATATGATGCTTCATGCCAGATATGATGTAAAAATGAAGGGCCAATTCTCCTTACAAGGGGAGATAATCAAGAAAAGACAAAAATAGGGTGGGGTCATTAAGAAAAAAATCTTCTCAAGAACCACTTGGCTAGAAAAATTGAAACTTATTTGGAAGCATCCTGGGGTAGTGTAGATTCTAAATTGTTCAAATCATGACCCCCCGGGGATAGGGCGGGGCCACAATGGGGAATCAAAGCTTTACATAGAAATATATAGAAATATATAACAAAAATCTTTGGAAAATCTCAAATCTGGGGAATCAAAGTTTTATATAGAAATATATAACAAAAATCTTTGAAAATCTTCTACTCAAGAACCACTGAGCCAGAAAAGCTGAAACTTATGTAGAAGCATCCTGGCATAGTAAAGATTCTAAATTGTTCTAATCATGATCCCCGGGGGTTGGGCGGGGCCACAATGGGGAATCAGATTTACAATGTTGAATCAAAGCATCCTATGGTAGCGTAGATTTCAAATTGTCTAAATTATGATCAGTTGGGTAGGGTGGGGTCACAATATGTATTACAAGGGGGAAATCTGGTTAAGAAAGGAATGGTCAAAGCTTCTCAGGTGAGCGATGTGGCCCATGGGCCTCTTGTTTGAAACCTGTTTTAGAAAAATAGGAAGAATAGTTACTAATTTCACGGTTTAATTGAAAATAAAATCTATATTTATTCTCATGTGCATTGATCGTAGAACGTGTATTGAGTAGCATACTGTATGTTTCGAAGTTGTACACATTGTAAACATTGTCAATACGTGAGCACACCTCAGAGTTAGTTGCTTTTTGTACCGAGGAATATATAGTCACTGTCAGTACAGTACGGGGAAACTCTAAACAAACGGACCTGTACAATAAAGTGGGAAAACTCTTATTTTTATCATTGTTCATTTGTATGCAAATGTTAGCATGGGATTAGTGGATGATAATGTACATAATGCATTAAGCGTGTAAATGCATGGGAAAATGCACCACGTCTTTCCAAGAGCGATTTAAAAAACTAGCCTGTTCGAAAAACACATGTAGTAATTATGTACTGAGTAGTAACCCATAAATGCATTAAATGCAACTCATTGAGCTGATTGGTCGATTTGTTAGTCTTGTTGGTTCCTCAAAATAGTTTCCTCGACATGATGATTCTCGTGATGCTTTTCCCGCGCACATGCGCAGATCCAACATAAACGTCAGTCCTTTATAAATATGCATGAGAATATCGTGTTCTTTTCCCGACCAGTACTTTGTTAATATCGAATAATATTTCGTCGAAAATGCTTCATTTTTGATAGCTTATATACTTCAGAAATTTTTGTTTGCTTTCAGCTGTGCAAAAATACTGTTTAACACGGCATACATATCTTTAACCTATAGTATAATAATAAAATTAGTATTATAACTGGCCCTTTCCTCCCCCTGGAACCCTTCAGAACGCTGTCTATGGATACCCCCAAAGGCCCTTAACCCATCCCCAGTGATAGTTTGTTCAACAGACCAACAATATAAAAAACAACGCAGGAAATATGCCCCACACACTTGGCACCAATTAGTGGTACCTCTACAGCCCCATTTTGATAGGATGAAATGATAGCCCTAGGGCCCCTCTACATTGCCCCGGCAATGATTAGTTGAATACCTCAAAGATAAGGCGTATAAAAGCTGATCTTTCAGGAGTTTTTTATCAGGATATAACGTAAAAAAATAAAGTTCGGGGTTAGCTAACTGGTCCTTTCCAGTTCCTGAAACCCTTCAAAACGTTAAGAAAGGATATCTCCTTAGGCTTGGGCTCTTAACCCATCCCCAGTGATAGCTTGTTCAAGTGGCCAATAATGGATAATAAATGAATGCTGCAAATATGTCCCGTGCACTTTGCCCCACCTGGTGGTACCACTACAGCCCCGTTCCGATAGAAGGAAATGATAGTCCTTGTGTCCTTCTGCCTTGTCCTAGTAATGAATTTGTGGACATTTCATAAATACAGGGTAAAATACCTACTTGAAGTATTTAAAATGCTCTTGGCACCACTTGGTTGCACCACCACCATTACTGATAGGGGCAAGTAAAAGTCTTATAGACCCATTACGTTGCCCCAGTAATTGTTCGAAACATACTTGAACGTAGTGTAACCGCGTACCTTATTTCAGTTTACAATCGTTAGAGTAACCAAACTTCAGAATAGGCTAATTAGCCCTGTCTTATTCCGGAGGTTCCTGAAAGAGCTTAAAAGGGATTCTTCCTGAAGTATTTAACCTTAGTGGTTGTTTATGGAATTCCGTATACGACAGCCAACTGCTTACTGCCACCTGCTCACTGCTTCCTGCTTATTAATTACTGCAACACATGTTTGAATAAATTTTCATATTGATATTGATATTTATGTGAATTTTCAAATGACCAGGCGTGGATCCAGGAATTTTTTTTCCAGGAAGGTTCCAACCCATTAAACAAATATCTGACCTAGAAAAAAACAAAAACGTTAACTCCTTTCCTTAAACTGAAAAATCATTTCGAAGGGAGGGGGGGGGGTCTTAGGTTTCATATCGTCATATTTATGAGGTTTTATACAAATTTAACACGGATCTGCGTTTTATAGGTGGGGTGGGTGGGGGTTATGCATTATATAACAATTCCAAAGGGGTGGTCCGCAACGCCTCCTCCCATTTGACCTTTAAAAAAAACAAAGAGATATAAATCTTTAACTTGAGGAAAACTTTCACTAATCTTTCAAACAGGCTTTGTGGTCTCACGATTTAAAAAAAAAAGCCCAGAAAATAGGCATTTTATTACCATTTTCAAATGAGATTACAAATTTAAAAAAATTACTTGTCACTTTATAAATATCATGTGTTCAATTTTAAATAAGTTAAAATATACTGTGAGATTTAAGAGTCATCTATCCATTATCATGAATATTTGAAAATCTGGTGATGTTTTCTGTCTGATTTCAATTGATGAAATTTTCTAGCTATGCAAGGAGTTGTAAATAAGAGCAATTAACTTTTTGTCATTGGTTTTTGAAATAAGTACTTAATACTAATGAACTTTTTCTTTGCATTCATACTAGTTTTAATATCCAAATTGCTATTTATATTGAATTAGATGGATGGAAAGTGTTGGTGTGAATCGAGAGTTAGTGTGCAGTAATGTGCAATAATGGCAGAATTTGGAGTATGTATGAATTTTTAAACTGTTATGGCGAGGAAGAAGTAAATCCTCTTACTGCATTTCGTTGCAGGCAAATAATTTGGTAGTTGTCCCCCCCCCCCCCCCCCCCCCCCGAAAGATTGCGTGTTAAATTGGTATGAAACCTCAAAGACATGACGATATGAAACATTAGAATCTCCCTCATGAATTAATTTTTCACGTTTAGGAAAGGAGTTTACGTTTTTGTCTTTTCTTGTCAAGAAATTTCAGGGTCGTATTTTTGTTCACAGGGTTGTACCCCTCCCGGAAAAAAAATCTGGATCCTTTTTTTTTTTTTTTTTTTTTTTTTGAAAAATCACATAAATTGAAAAAATTATTCAAATATTTTTGGCAGTTGACAGTAAGCAGTTGGCTGTCGTATTTGGGATTCCAAATTTGTTAATTTTATTGATTAAACATTGTAAAGTTATTTATTTCTTATTATTTCTGTTTTAAAAAGAATAATTTTGACCCCTTTTGAAGTTATCGCCCTTTACGCAAGAAATGCTTGTTATCGCTACTTTTCCGAAACCGTTAACCGTATAGGTATGAAACCTTCACCAATGTCTTTAACTAATTGAGAGGATCTTTCAATCTATTCATTGCGAAAGGATCTATAGACCCCTTATATGTCTGGAAGTTTTTGAATTTTACAAATAATTAAAAATTTAATATGTAATTACCTTTGAACATAAAACTATCGCATTTCAAAAATTAATTATCCAGTTATTAACCATAAATGATCTGGAAAAGAAGTATAAAAACAGTATTTCTGATGACCCTTATGTGAGTTGCCCTTTAACTTCTTGTACTATTAGACCTTATAACTTTTTTTGTCAATGAATGACCTTTCTTAATGGCTGCTTTAGCTTTTTCATGGAAATTAATTCGGGCTTAGTGGCTATTGTTATTGGCTGCTAGCTTCAGTCTAGTTTTCCATGCCAGGGCGTTCTGTGTAAAATAATGGAACATTTTTAACAGAGGTCTTTGACAGTATCGCTCGAATACAATCGGATTTTACATTCTTAATACAATAATATATGTGTATATATCATTTCTATTTTTATGATGATTAATTAAGCAGACTTCTACATTTACTTGTAGACATTTTCCAGTGATTATACTCGGACAAGATAATGCAAAGAGGCATATTCATATTATTATATTATATAAAGTATCCTTTGGTAAAGGGAATTCCAGTTTGTTCAAATGAAAGGCCAAACCCTCTTCCAAGGGGAGATAATTTTGAATTAATGAAAATTAATGGCATCTTTTAGAAATCTTCTTCTCAAGAATCATTGAGCTGGGAAAAATAAGACTCATGTGGAAGCATCCTCATGTAGTGTAGATTCAAGTTTGTTCAAACGTAGGTCACAGTCAAGGTCACAAGCTCATTGAACTTTGTGTCATTTGAAAGAACTTTATTAGTGGAGTATGCATACCACATATGAAGTCTCTATCTTTCATGGTTCAAAAGTAATGGCGAAGGTTAAAGTTTGCAAACAAACAAACACACAGGCAGACAGGACAAAACAATATATGCCCCGGATCCATCCGGATGATTCGAGCGCATAATAAAAATCTTCTTCTCTAGAACCACGTGGCCAGGAAAGATGAAACTCACTTGGAAGCATCCTCAGTTAGTGTAGATTCAGCTTTGTTCAAATCATTACTCCCGGGGGTAGGGCAGGGCCACAATAGTGGATCAAGGTTCACATAGGAATATACAGAAAAATTCTTCAAAAATCTTTTTCTCCACAACCACTGGGCCATGATAAATGGATGTCATGTCGAGGCATCCTCAGGTAGTGCAGATTCAACTTTGTTCAAAGCAAGACCCGCCGAGGATAGGGTGGGACCATAATGTGTGATCAAAGTTTTACATGGCAATATGTAGGAAAAATCTTTTAAAATCTTCTTCTCAAGATCAGCAAAGCCATCGTTGGTGACATTAGCATGGAAACATCCTCAGTTAGATTTAATTCAAGTTTGTTCAAATCATGATCCCTGAGTGTGGGTGTAAGGTTGGGCCATAATGGGCAACCAAAGCTTTACATAGAAATATACAGTAGTAAAAAGATTTTAAAATCTTCTCAAGAACAGCAAAGCCATGGCATGATTGGTGATATTTAAATGGAAGCATCCTCAGGTAGTGTATTTTTAAGATTGTTCAAATCAGAATTCTTGGGGGTAGGGTGGGTAGTGGGGATCAATTTTTACAAAGGAATATACACTAACTAGAACTGTCCAATCGGGACAAAATACCCCCCGCTGGGTTTTTCAGAAGTAAATTTTTGCATAATAAAGATATGTATCAAACACGAATTATAAAATTTTTCTTCCAGTGACCTTGAACTTCCCCAAATGACCTTGGGTCAAGGTCATGACACACCCTTGGGTCATAGACAATCTACGAGTGAAATTAGAACCTACCAAGTTTATCCATAAGAAAGATATGGACCGGACACGAATTTTGAATTTTTCTTCCAGTGACCTTGAACTTCCCCAAATGACCTTGGATCAAGGTCATGACACACCCTTGGGTCATGGGCAATCTTTGTGTGAAATGAAAACCTACCAAGTTTATCCTTAACAAAGATATGGACCGGACACGAATTATTAAATTTTTCTCCCAAGGACCTTGAACTTCTCCAAATGACCTTGGGTCAAAGTCATGACACACCCTTGGGTCATGGGCAATCTTTATGTGAAATGAAAACCTACCAAGTTTATCCATAAGAAAGATATAGACTGGACATGAATTATGAAATTTTTCTTCCAGTGACCTTGAACTTCCCCAAATGACCTTGAGTCAAGGTCATGACACACCCTTGGGTCATGGGCAATTTGTGTATGAAATGAGAACCTACCAAGTTTATCCATAAAAGATATGTGTCAAACATGAATTTTGAAATTTTTCTCCCAGTGACCTTGAACTTCCTCAAATGACCTTGGGTCAAGGTCATGACACACCCTTGGGTCATGGGCAATCTTTGTGTGAAATGAGAACCTACCAAGTTTATCCAAAAGAAAGATATGGACCGGACACGAATTATGAAATTTTTCTTCCAGTGACCTTGAACTTCCCCAAATACCCTTGGGTCAAGGTCATGACACACCCTTAGGTTATGAGCAATCTTAGTGTGGAGTAGTAGATTCTAATGTCCCTCTGTAAGAAAGATATGGACCGGACACAATTGCACAGACAGACGGACAGACAGACAGACGGACGAACGGACAGACAGACAGACGGACAAGGTGATTCCTATATACCCCCCCCCAAACTTCGTTTGCGGGGGGTATAATAAAATATCTTTAAAAGTTTTTTGGAGAACACCAAATCCATGATTAGAATGTTCTTATATGGAACTAATGGAAGCATCCTCAGGTGGTTTAGATTCAGGTTTGTTCAAATTATGACCTTCGGGATCAAAGTTCTGCATAAAAATAGTATAGGAAGAAATCTTCTCTAGAACAGAAAAGTTCTGTTTAGTCAAATTGACTTGTAAGCATCTGCAAGTAGTCAAGATTTAAATTTATTCAAATAATGTCCTGGAAGAGGGGAGTTAGTGATGAGTCACAATTGCAGATATGTTGGGAAAATCTTTAAATATCTTCTTTTCAAGTATGGCAAAGTTATACATGTATGCTATGTTGATATAGTGACATTCTCAAGTAATAGAAAATGCAACCCCCTCCCCCAACAAGTAAACTTTTTAATACTGAGCTGATTTGTGTTTATAACTAGCCTATGTACTAAGGTGAGCGATGTGGCCCATTGGCCTCTTGTTATGTAATACACAAATGAGAAAGAGAGAGAGAGATTCCGTTTAGTCCCCCCATTTCTGGCTTCTCCAAATGTTTGTACCTATATCAATTAAAAATTTCTTAATTTTTATGCCTCTGGATCGAAAGACCCCGGGGGTATATTGTTTTTGTCCTGCCCGTCTGTTTACAACTTTAACGTCCTAGCCCATAACTATTGCGCTGTCAAGGGTAAGACTTTAATATTTGATATGAGTGTCATTATAATACGTCCTTTCTATTGGTACAGAAATTTTTGATCATGTGGCCTCATCTGAGACCTTTGTCCTACATTTGATTAAATTTATATTGTTTAACGTCCCTCTCGAGAATTTTTCACTTATATGGAAACGCCACCACTTGCCGGTAGAGAGGTGCAAATGTTGTCCTATACTCGGCACTTAGGGTCATTGAGCAGGGAGGGATCTTTTTCGTGCCAGCACCTACTGCGAGACGGGACCTCGGTTCCTACGGTCTCATCCAAAGGACCGTTCTCCTCATCCCACAGTGGGATTCGAACCCGCGACGTAAGGATAAACTCCTTACTTTGCGACTCTATAGCAGTTGCTCTAATCAGTGTGCCACGCGGACGACCTACATTTGAAAAAATTTAACATTGGCCGTAATTATATTACACTGCGTTTCACTAAGTGCACATTAATTAATTAGATAGAACGTTCTATAGATAAAATGATAATTGTCCTACGTCCATCTCCAGAATGAATTGTGTTACCATCGTGTTTGACACTCACAACTTGTTTCTAAATATATCGGGAAATGACAGTTACTTTTAGGGGGTCGCCAAATCCATTTCTTTCCACAGTCATACTCGTTTTTTTTTATTTCCTGCTTCAAGTTAACTGTTTACAAGAAGTCCACATGTTTGTCCTGTCAATCAAAATCATTCCACAATGTGCAGGGAAAGTCTCTTCACACAGTTGCAATTTTTTTTCCAACTTTTCTAAAAATAAATAAATAAAATACATTGGGCATTAAGACTTGAATTTCGCTTTGAAAAATACCCTCTGCCAATTTAAAATACCACCACCGACAAGTGTGTATTTTAAACTGCTACATTTATTGTTTAATGACTTTTTAGACGTATGTTTGCTTTTGTTTTGAGACTGTGAATTTTTAATTTTGTGCTACAAAAAAACGTCAACTTCTTTATAAATGTTAATTGAAATATAGTGGAAATAGTGACTAAGTGACTACATGTAGTCATAAGTGACCAATTTAGGGAGGGAAAAAGGGGGGTTCTTAATCATCCCGAATGGCAAACATATAAAGTTACGGTGAGGCCATCCTTAAAAATTGTTTGTTTGAAATTGCAGCCTGGGAGTTTTCAGAGTCAAAACACCAAATTTCCTATTTAAATGAAAATTCGTGGGAAGACATTATTTTCTTTAAATTTTAAAATAAATATATACACAAGCTAGGGTACTCAAAGATCAATCTCGTTATTATAATTAGATGTTAGATCTGATCATTTATTTAAAGTCAAATTTCAGCAGTAAACTTCGAGTTTTTTAAATCTTTGTGAAAAAGAAAATTTTATCTGTCTTTTTCATAAGACTTCACCTTGGAATTTCTAACCCCCGTAATGCTTTTTCAAGACAATTCATACAAACAGTAAGAACCACATGAAAAGTCTTCAGAAATTTCGGCTTTTTATGGAATATAAGGTGGGTTGCTTGATGTGATCTGGCGTCTTTGCCATACTGAATCAATTTTAACATTACGTTTCAAAGATTTGTCACTGATGGACAACATTCTCTCTATTACAGTACAACATTCTGTCTATTACAGGCTGACGGACAACATTCTCTCTATTACAATACAAAATTCTCTCTATTACAGACTGACGGACAACATTTTCTCTTATCAATGTCGGGATAACATATTTCTGACACATGTGATATTTGGATGACACGAGGGTTCATCCAAAAGTAATGTCATATCATCTATATTTGGCGTCATATTATCAAGTACAATATACCAAAAGACGCAAAAATATAAAATCTAATCGTCACGTTTTAGAGTGTATTTTTTCTTAGAAAGAAATAAAAAACAGACACATTAAAATATTTTTAAAAAGAACCTAATCTCCCAATTTTTTAAAGGACAGAATTCTCGTCATTTTCAAATCTTTAATTGAAAATTAAATGACGGTATAGGTATTTGTGATCATAAATATTGTTGTTCTACTTTGATGAATTGAACAAAGGGATTGTCGAAAAGGGAAAAAACAGCTCGACGAGTTGTAATGCATTTCTGCTTCAAAATTTAGAAATCATCACAAGCGACAGTTACGTTAATTAATCAGACTTACAGAATAAAGAATGTAAATAAGAGACATCTTAAATTAATAGTTTCAGAAATTTGGGGCGGGTGATTGGTCAGTGAATGATCAGCAGAGGACAAAAAGACCGAAATATATATAAGACGGAAACGTTCAATGATGTCTGACGTTTTAAAAAAAAGTACAGAGTGACATGTTAATTTTTAAGCTGTTCTTATGCAACTGTTTAAAACAATTTGACAGAGGGCTGTATTATGAAAAGAGTGAGTGTATAATATGGTACCAAGATTTCTTAAAGATAGTGGAATTAGTGAAAATGTTTGCGAATCACAAATATATTTTTTTAATGAAACGAAGGGGAAACGCTTAAAAGTATGACGGTGCGTAATCGTCATATGACGTTATAATTATTTAGGTGCGGCGACTACTATAAACGCACATTGTTTAAAATCCAATATTTTGGAGAGACTTTTTTAGTATACAACATATTTCTTTGAATTTTTCAGGTCTGATTTATAATAAATGAAGCTTCCAACATGAATATCTTTTTTTTTTTTTTACTTTACGTTGATTTATAGCAATTCTATTAAAGTTGTGACATAACTTTTGGATCAACCCTCGTAACTGGACTGAACGATCATTTTTAGTTTCGACATGCTAGTACGTTTTCACATCTACGTCTAGTCTGGTCTGACATTTTAACGGCTTTAATTTTGTCGAAGATCTTGTAACCACTATATAATAAAGGTGTCTTCCCACTTAGCCAAAATTCTGAAATTGACACAGGTGACTGGTTTTGGCTAGATGGGAATGGTGTACAGGTAAGGGGAGGGAGAGAACAAAAGAAATTAATTACAGGTGACCTATAGTCTGTTTTAAGTTAACCACAGGAAAAAGGTTTAAGTATACATAATCAAAATTATTTCATTAAATTTTTACTGAATAAATAAAAATAAGATCTTTATTAATTTTTTTTTTTAATTTGTACATGGTAAATGATCTGTATTTTATTTAAATTTCTATATCATTTTTTTTTATCTTAGTCTTTAATTTGATAATGTTTTAATGTACTGCATAAGCTATTCATTTCAAATAAAATTAATGCAAATAATTACCAATATGCCTACATTAGACTGTTTTATTTGAAAAATATGTTAAAGCAAGATTATATTTTTAATAAATCACCTATTTTATCATTCAAATTTTTTTTTTATAATATGTTTAAAGATTATTGACAAGTTTTTTTCTAAATAAATTTACATGAACATTTAAAAAAAAAAAATCCTAGTTCTTTTACTATACTTTCATTTTGTGCATATAAAAATATAATAAATCCGATAATATTTTAATAATTTAACAAAATGTTACACCAAGAAAATTTGTGTCTACTATCCTTATAACTTTTTGTCTAGAATATAAGCCAATTCTTATCAGACTTATAAAAAATTATAGAAGGTTGGTTCTAATGTACCGGTAGTGCATGTGTGAAAGATATTACAATAAGTAAATATGCATATACGTATACAATTACAACCTCTGTTTCTTTATTTCAAACATCAATATATTTTTTTCTGCTATAAGTAATTCCTATATTTAATTCAAATTTAAATTAACTTTTTTTTTCTTTTCAACCTCCCTATCTTTTTAATGTAAAGAATTAGTCAAGTAATAATTCAAATATATTCAATAATTATTAAATATTGTCAATTATTTTTTATCTCTCTGTTAAAGGGTGAATTAATTTTTTTTTCTTCAAATTATTATGTAGAACTTGATTAATTAATATGTAATAAAACAAATATTTATATGTATTTTGTTATTGAACTTATACACCACAGGTAATAATTACAGGTAATAAGCCTAAAACAGACTATACACAGGTGACCACTCAGGTGTGAAAATAACAATTTTGGCTAGATGGGAATAAGAATTTTAGAATTTTGGCTAAGTGGGAATAAACCTATAATAAATACTATGAAGAAAGCATTTTACTGACCTGTGTTGTTAAATTAATATTGATTTTAAAGAGCTATTTTGACGAACGAACGAACAATCAATACGAACAATAGTTTTATTTTTGCCTGAAGGAAGATTTTTTTTTCTTATATATTATATACTCTTAGTAAGAAAATTCTGTAGTGTATTACATTTTGAATAAATATTTTAACCACACTATCAATTTAACGTTTCAAAGGTATTTAATTAAAAAGATATCCGCAGTATTTTATATAATTCTCAGAATATTTTCGTAATTTTGCTGCAGTTTGAAAATTAATTGACTTGTAGAAATATCTCTCCCTTTACAATTTGTCGTCTTTTACATAACAACAAACTGTGCTTGAAGTACACTGTATCTATATATTGCCCGTATTCAAATTTAATTTTTCAGCAATTGCTCTACCTAGGTACATACTTATAACAACATTTATTTTCCAAAGTAAATTAATATATAACCTCACAGCTTAGTTAAATTAGAATAATTAAAAAATAATGGGTTAGAATATTGTGGGTAATTTTTTTCCGTGAGTTAATGATTTTTTAAAACACGATATGTTTTACAGAATTAATTATTAAATGTTTAAAAAATGTATCCTTACTTACAAAAAGATACATCTACATTAGAAGTACAATAAAGAAAATGTCTAAATGAAGCTACCTGCGCAGGAGTTATTGCCCATATAAAAAAGATCAACATTTTTTAAAGATTGTATTTATAAAAAAAATCTTATGATTTATAAATTTAATTTAAATGATTAAATAAAAGGAATATATGCATTTCAAAAATTATTTTAATATACAGTTATTGACTGGGTATGAGGGCAACATATGATTTGTTGGACCTGAAGGTGAAAATGTTGCCCGAGGCCGCAGGCCTGAATCCCAGTCTATTACTGTTTTGTTATACCCTTCAGTGCTCACTTTTTAGAATCTTTACAAAAAAATGTACAATTTTTTAAAGTTGACATATGATTCTGTTTAATTACCTCTCCTATCTTAAATAATATAGTGACCTATATATTCTTGGAAAAAATGGTGTATTTAAACTTTATTAAATATAAATAATTTCATTTTTTGTACTTTTAAACATTAAAATTTTGAGGGTGGGAAGACCTTAAACACTTTTATGAAAACATCAAACTTACAAAACCCGATTGGCAAACCCTACACTCTTTTGAAGCATTTGAACAATTTACTACCATTACTTTTTTGATTTTCATGTCCAGAATTATTGTTCGCCTATGATATTAGTTGGATTTTAAAACTTTTAAATCACTTCAGATTCTTGCTTTAGTATTTCTTTTATTAAGGTTCATTAAGTTTTAACTTAATTTAATTTTTGCTTTCACAATTGAGATTCCATAAGATACCTTCATATATAAGTGTCTAACTTGTAATTCTTAGCTCAAAAATTGACGACTGGAGAAAATGGCGAAGCATCAGGTTAGTGAGTTTCATTGTACATCTAGCATTCCAAATTTAACCATAAGGTTGAAAGAAATTATGATTGTGTAATTAAAAGACCTGTTTATTTCAGAAAGAAAGCTGTAAGAAATTTAAAGAGCAATATATGATCATTGTCTCAAATGGCCCTTAAAATGAATTTCTTAATTTTACGTTGTTTATAGCTCTAATTTGTACAGCTATACATGCGATGTGGCAACGCACTTTGAAAAAATTACGCACTTTGAAAACATATTTCAAAGTGCGTTAAAATTGAGACTAAATCAACGCACTTTGAAAAAAATTTTCAAAGTGCGTTAAACTTGGGACACAGTCAACGCATTTTGAAAAAAAATATTCAAAGTGCGTTAAGAGTGTACATAGACTTTTTTTTACTATGTGGACATTTAACGGACTTTGAAGAAAATATGTATATAAAACAAAAAATTCTAGACTTTTTTGGTAATTAAGAGAATCGTTTTGTAATAATTATATCTTTCGAAAAACTGTACATGTACTCATTTCACCTCGTAACCTCATTGAGAACAAGTAGAAGACGAGTAGAAGGTCTCTCATCCCAACTGTATTTCCTTATATATTGTACATAGCCGTCAGTAGAATTTGAAAGTGGAGCCCCCAAAAGCCCCAATTTTCAATGCCTATATTATTATGTATATATTTGCAAAACATTTGTGTGCCCCCCCCCCCCGGTACCGATGCCTATGCTACACCCAAATATATGTATTTACATAACTGGTATGACGTTGAAAACTTTCAGTTGATTTTAGTTTACATAAAATGCATGCAAACTGAAAAAAATTAACTACAGTAAAACATTTAAGATTAAGAGACGAAGAATTTTCAAAGTATGGAAATTTAAAAATCGCTCACTTTCACAACCTGAAGTGACCTCATCACCGAATAGTTATCAAACAGGTTCAATTATTCATCATACCTAAGATTTGCAAATATATTAACTAAACCATACACATTTCTTTCAAAGTGCCATAATATGGCCGATATTAACGCACTTTGAAAAGAAATTTTATTTTTTGAAAGTGCGTTGATTTAGTCCCAAATTTAACGCACTTTGAAAAAAAGAATATTCAAGGTGCGTAATTTTTCAAAGTGCGTTGTAACAATGCGGCCTTTATTGGTCATTTTCAGTTTGATCAAAATGCCAGTAATTTAGAAATGTGACATCACAAAGTTCACGTTTTTCTGAAATTTTAGCATATTTGGTATAAAACTGCTTATTTCAAGCAATTTTTCTCCCAGAAAATGTTGAGCGCAGACTAGTGCAAACTTAATAAAGATGTATCTATCCAATACTAATTAGTGACAGAAAAATTATGTATGTTCTGCAGTGCGCTCTACGTTTCCCATAAGAAACAAGATGTGTTTGTGAAACACTGATGCCCCCGTATGGCAACATAGGGAATATAAAACCTTTCTTAAATGCAAATTTAATATATAAGTACCCAAAGTAGGGTATTCTCACTGGAAATACAATTATGAAATATCAAAGTTGGCCAAGATTAAAGTTTTTTCATAAGTATAGAAATCTCCAAGGTCAAAAGGTCAAGGTAATTGGAATCCAATGAAAGGCCTTGCTACAAAGAAATTATATATGAAGTATGGAAGCCCTAGCCCTAACTGTTCAAACGTTATGGACAAGTTTAAAAATTTTAAAAAGTAAGTCAAACTCTTGTTCTTGATATAAAATGAAAGTCTTGTCAAAGTATTAAAGCACAGTTAGCCCTCACCCTTGAAAAGTTATGGTCAAAGTTTACTTTTGAAAAGTAGGTCAAACTCCAAGGTCAAGGTCAAAGGGTCAAAGTTCTTGGTATCCAATAAATTTTTTTCTCACAAGGATTACCGAAGCGAAGTATGAGATCACTAGCCCTTATCGTTCAAAAGTTATGGCCAGGATAAAAGTTTTTTTCATAAGTACAAAAATCTCCAAGGTCAAGGTAATTGGTATCCAATGAAAGGTCTTGCCACATAGAATACATGGAAGCCCTAGCCCTTATTGATCAAAAGTTATGGACAAGGTTTTGCACAGTCCTAATTATCCCAAATTAATTAACGGCCAAGTAATCAGCATGGGCTTCGGAAGCAAATTGAAAGTTGGGGGGGGGGGCTAATAAAAAGGGGGGGGCTAAACCAACAAAAATAGGTAAATCTCAATTTTCAATGCCTATATATAAGCCCCCCTCCTCCTCCCTAGACCTACGGTTCCGACGCCTATGATCAGACAAGCGTTTTGCATAATCATATGTTTCGTGTGCGTTGGACCGTAACTTTGCATTTCAGTGTTGTTGACGGTTTGCTCCCGTTTTGCACACATTTGAATATCAGGCATCAGTTTATATAATAACTTTATAATTAGTAAAGTCTGTATCATACTTGGTAAGTAGGGGAATGGTGAACTTATATATGGGAGAATAGGAAAATAAAATATGGAGGTAATTATTAACCCGTGAAAACGGCATAATATATCGTGAAAAACGATGTGTTCACGAGATAATTTGTCGTTTTCAGGACATAATATCTCGTTTTCATGACATGATATTTCGTAAAAACAAGAAAATTATTGTACAGTAGTATTTTGATAAATACCAATGTCAAAATAATGGTTCATTTTTCAGAGGAACAGCAACTTAATATGCTTCGTTGGCGCATCTGTTATTTTAGATTTTCTAAGAGACATAATGCACTATGTGTTGTGATAACGATTGTGACTCCTATAATAGCATTTAATTAATACTTTTTATTTGTTCAGTTTCTTTTATAAGCTCTTCAACTGGTTCAAAGGATTGATGTGTATTTTTCTTTCTATTTTAGCTACCATAAGAGAAGCGAGCAGCTTTGTTTGTATTCATCTTTCTGATGGTAAGTAATTTTTAATTACCGTACGATGCATTAATTTTCTTTATACTTGGAATCGGAAGTATTTTTCTCTTTTCAGATGAATTAACATATACCGATAATCCTTGAAAGAAAGAGGGCGTACAAAGCAATGACATTACTGAGAACAAAAGTTTTGCAAATGCTTTTGAGCGCTGGCAACTACGTTAGTCGATTTTTCTGGAATGCGCTTGCTCGGCTTCGATGGGAAAACTTCACAGTCTAGCCATCTTCGCTAGCCAAGGGTTTTCGGTTCGCACTAGCGGTGTGGACCGAAAATTACCCTTGGTTACCAAAGATGCAGTCTAGCAATCTGTGAAAACTACTCTAGATAGACTGTACGATAATTATTTCGTTGTGTAAATTGAATAACACTGTCATTTTCTTGATTCTGACTACACCAAAAAAAAAAAAAAAGGTCATACAATGCCAAGACATCTAGCTTGCAAGTTATACCACCTTCCTGGATAAAACCGTCAACCTCATAATTTTTTTTTCTTTTCAAAGTATGTCGGCAAGACAAGATAAGCGATTGATACAAAGCAGTTCCACACTAATAATATAATGTATAAATTATTAACAATAATTAGAATCAGCAGATTCACTTTCAGGTATTTCATGGAGATATGAAGATTGAAGACTTTGATTATAAAAGGCAATTATTATTTAAATGTTCTAGAAAAACGACCTTGTTTTTTTTAATGTCCATTTAAAATAATGATCCTTTTGCAGATTCAAGTTTACCACACAGAAGCCCAGGAAGCCACTTTGAAGAACAAACAGGAGAGTCTTGCACAAGCTGAAGCACTTTATTGGGAAACTTTGATTCGGTTTGTAATATTCAATTATAAAATAGATTTTATCAATAATGCTTTATAAAAAATGCCTTGTTAGAAAAACAATACTAAGATCTCCAGCTTGAATTTGGAACAATTGAATCTAGGGACCCAGATCCGACTCCTCTACTTAGAAAAGAAATCACTATTCTTAGAGATGAGATGAAAGCTATTTTACTCGAGCTACAGATTGCTAGGGATCAAAAGTTGGCATTGGAGCGAGAGCTTGAAGAATGCAGAAACCTAGTAGTGGAAATGGAATAAACCTGGTATTTTCCATTATTTTCATTTTTTAAAGGAACTGATTATCTGTCATAACCTTTGACAATTTTTTTTCTGAGTATAGTTTGATTCACAACTTTTGACATCCTTCTAATTATGTATTTATTTGTTTTTCTCTTAGTGCTCATCAAACTATAATGACGCCGATGCAAAGGCAGACAGCGTACACGATGATCCAAATTTTCTTTTACTATTTAGATGGACAATCAAAGACTCTCATTCTGCACAATGAAACTTCAAATTATTAAATTTAATGAAATGCATGATTTGAAAATTGATTAAATTATACAATATACTTCACATATAGATTACATTTTTTTCAGCCTACGATAATTTAAAATAATGCAGACAACTACAACACCAAAAAATCTAGTCTAGATTCTAGACATATGTTAAAATTTCATTTTGTGATCAAGTTTCTGCTCATGTCTAGAAAAACTTCATAATTTCACCGTGAAATACAGACTGTAAATTCTTAAGGATTGTTCCCATTGGTGTACACACTTAACAAAACTTCATAGTGTTCATTCTGATAAACGTATTTATTTAGAAATTACATGATAGAATGGTATGATATCTTTAAATTATTCTAACCAATGAGTGTTCTCGATCAATGATTGTGTAAAAAAAATCAGTTACCACCGATGAAAGCAAATGTTCGGTCACGAAGCTAAAACAAACTCTTAATCTGTAGATAAATCTGTATTTTGTGGCATGTTTTTTTTTTAGGTAAGCAGCATCTTTTTGTGGCCAGTATCAATTTTTAACAACTAGTTAAACTAAAAAACACAAAACATTGGCATAATGACTTATAAGGAAGGAAGGAGAGTCGTTGGAATGTTGATATCTCACTATCAGGATCATCCTTGCAAAACATTTTACTCACTTTTATTTGAGTGTTTATTTGTCTTTCATATTACTTTTAAAAATTAACAACCAGTATAAAAACCCATTTTCACACAATTTTCAATTGATTGTGTGTCATTTTCAAACAAGTGTATGGAATACATAATTTCCAATTTATCACAATTTGAAAGCTTTGGACAAGATTTAACTAAACCAGAAGTAATCTGGATTTTGGTCTGAGGCCAGGGTTTCGCGTCACAACCATGTAAAAAGATTGTTACATCGTCCTGAAACAACATTAGAATGCTTAAAACAAACAACTTCAATGGTTAAAAAATGATGAGAAATCGGTGTTTCTGGCAGTTTAATAACATCTCAATCAGTCTGGATCATTTTTAAAGCGGTACACGCACGTGCTAAACGCCCAAGGATATTGACCAAAAGGCATCTGTGTGATGAAGCACTGCCAAATCCCCGGATCTGTCTCCCACTGAAAACATTTGGGATTTTTATAAGAAATGTCAAAGCCCCCCCCCACCCCCCACCCCCCCCACACACACAAATTCAACGGTTGAGAAAGATCCAGGGTGGCAGCAAAAAGGTCAATCTTCTATTTATGGGCACATGGTATCCATGAGAAAAGGATGTCTTGCAGTAATTAGAGCGAGTGGTGGTCTTACTCAATAGTGATTATTTTATGTGAATTTTCATTTTGAGGGTACATCATGTCCTTGACACTTGGCTTTAAAATTTTGACGTGATACTTACATGAAATTTACGCAACATCGAACTGAAATATGCATAATTAACCATGAATTAAAGAAATTATTTATTGTATGCATTTGTTCTCTAAAACTTAAAAAATGTTAGGTGGACACTTAGAAGTTTAATTCAGTATATACTCGTAAAAGTTTTCTACAGCTCTCTTGATTAGAGAATGACAATGTTAACATTCCCTCAATTATTCCTTATACATTAAGATATCTGATAACCCAAAAAAAGAAATTTTCGTAAGGTAATAGGCCGTGGAGATAACGAATATTATTCAAGCTCGAAATTCCATGAAACATTACAAATTAGGAGCAGAGCAAACAAGCCGAGATGGGATCAGGTGCCATGGAGGAGTGAGCATCCCCATACTAGTATGTGTCAGATCAATAAGTAAAATAGGAGGTCATAATGGAAATACCTGGTATGTTATAAAGATTCTGTGAAAGTTTCATCAAATCATTCTGTGGTATGAGAGGAGATGCGGTTAAGAGATGCATGGGTACCCCAAAACGTAACAGACGGATGGACATCCCGATTACTATATACCATCCAGCTTTTCAAGCGGGGGTATAAGAGGTGCGTAATGGCATTATATACTAAAGAATCTGTGATAGGATCATTAAATTTCACTTAGTGGTATAAGAGGTGTTGCGGATTAAAGATTTTCCCTTCAATATTATAGAAACTAGAGGTACTGTGAACAAAATGATACTCCCTGCCTACAATATGCCTGGTTATAAAGGCAAAGTCCATTTTTTGCACTGAGAGACCCAAAATAAGTGTCAGATCAAAAAGTAAAATAGGAGGTGCATAATGTAAAAAAGTATCTGTGAGAATACTATCAAGTTTTATTCAATGGCGTAGAAGGAGTTTTGGATAAGAGATGGATACCCTTCAATATTATAGAAAAATGGCGTTTTTCAATATGGTGCTCTGGGAAACTCAAAATATGAGTCCCATCAAAAGTAAAATAGAAAGTTTCGATGGTACTATGTAACCAAGATTCTGTGAAAATTTCATTGTATATCGATCAGTGGTAAATAGGAGTTATGAATAAAAGATGAATACCCCAAAGCGAAACAGCTACACGGATTGACATCCCTATCACTATATACCCTCCCACTTTCCAGCAGGAGTATCAGAATGGCCTAACAATCAGTATGAAAAACGTCTGAAAGCATTTAACTTAATCATAGATAGTAGTAATTGTTTCGACCTTTGAACTTACAAAATGATGACATTAAAGAGGCTGATGATATTCTTATTTAATCAATCGGTTTGTCAGTACTTAACTTACCTCGTTTTAGAAATTGTATATATGTAGAGCATGCTCTTGCATATCGAATCTACTGAGATATATAAACCCTTTATGAAGGTGTTAAGAATATATTGCTGCATAGGAGAAGAAGACAATTAGAAAGTAAAATTCATCACATTTAACTTCAAGCTTGATTGCTAAATTACCATAAATGTGTCTTTTTCTACTAAAATATCATGCAGTGTTTCACAAACACATCTTGTTTCCATATGTAAGCAATAGCACAATCTTAATGCATTTGTCAATTGCTTGATTTTTAAACACAGGAGAAAACAAACACTTCGTGTAAAAGGCTTTAGTATCACAATGGTGCAAATAAACTTGATCCAAAATTTCTTTGTTTCAATTTATTACACATTTACAATTTATACATAAAACATTACACAATGGTATGAATGTACATGTATACATGTATATACATGTACAACAATAATTTAGCTGCTGTTCTAATGAGTAGTGTCAATTACAATTTTTTTTTTCATACAACCTTGACACTTTGGCACAAGCAATCATCAACTTTTTTTCAACGTGATAAATACTTGCAATTTCCTAAATTCATATAAATATTACCATATATAAATAATACACACGGCTGAGAGCACCACATATAAATGTACTAAATATGTAATACATCATAAAAAATTGAATAAAAATTACATTTTAAAATATACATGTATATATATATCAGGGGTTTTTTTTTGGGGGGGGGGGGTGAAACGGATAATTTCTGGATGGACTGGATAGACTGTTTGTAGAAAAAATCTTTAAGCATGTAAAAAAAGAGTAAGTTGAAAACTGTAATGAGAAACATAAACCCTCGTTGAATGAACAAAACATAAATGTATTCATCGATAAATGAAAAAAATATCGGACGATAGATAAATTGACGAGAAAAATACTACTGAAAAAATTAGATATGTACACCTCGATATATTTTAAACTGTATTTAAAATAACTTACTTAGGCATCTTCATGCCAGGTGGCACATAAAGCAGCCTCACAGTCCTTATCCTTTGCTTTTCTTTCCACTTACTTCCACGTCAGCCCTATCTCTTTCAGCTATAAAAATTTAAAATAAGGAATTTATAATAATAACGATTCTGGCTTCATCAAACTAAAATTTTCAACAAAAATTCACAAGGTCATAATTATGATTTCTGGTATATTCGACAGACATAATTTGATTTTAAATCAATCTAACATAATAATAATTTGCAATATGTATCACTCCTTGACTTGTTGACAAGATAACTTAGATGATCAAAGGTTGTGCAGATTGCAGAGATACGCCTCATATGAAAGGTAGTATGTTATATATAATCCAGGGGGGTTATAAGAGACACGATTTCTATCTCATGAATGAAGTCGCTCTGGGACATAAAGAATTGATTTTTAACAAACATTCAACACGCAGTGATGTTAAAAATTCTGTAGCCTTGCGTTCTCAATGAATTCTTCTTGTTGTTGTTGATGTGAAAGGTAAGTTAATGTTGTTTAGTTTTCAAATATACGACAGTATCTGTTAATAAGGAAATGCATAAAAAAGATATTGAATCAATTAAAGGTAACGCCTTATTAATTATCTACAAAGTTCCTTTGTTTTCAATAAAAATAATATACAAGTAAAAAAGTATCAAAGAACACATACATGTAAACAATGATCAATCCAATAAAACTTGACACACGAGTAAACCATTTCAAGGCTCTGTTACAACGCACTTTGAAAAATTACGCACTTTGAAAAAAATTTCAAAGTGCGTTAAAAGTTGGGACCAAGCTAACGCACTATGATTTTTTTTTTCAAAGTGCGTTGATATCGAACATATTAACGCACTTTGAAAAAAATGTGAAGATTATTCAATATTCTAACAAATAATCGGTATGATAAATAACAGATCCAGGTTGGATAACTTTTTTTTATAATAAAGTCACTTCAGGACCTGAGATATTGACGTTTTAAATATTTGGGGTTTTGATAACTAAAAGGGAAAAGGGTCTTGAAAAAAAGAGTAACGATTGTTTAAGATCATTAATTCGTTTTTTTTAAATTCTAGTTTTTGATACATGTAAGTAGATGTAAATGTGTAAAGGGGGCACTAACAGTGGACAGCTTTAAGCAACTTAGCATTTATCATAATAAAATGGGGGCAATTTGATTGTTCAAAACTATGAAAATTTTTTCTCATATGTTTTACTGTACATAAATATTTCTAGCTTTCATCTGTTTTAATTAACTCATTTAATATGAAAGTTTTCAACGTCATACAAAGACATCGAGACCGGGCGAAGGGCCAGGGGAAGGGGGGGGGGCTAAGCCCACGACTTGTTTTGGAAATATATATATATATATATATATATATATATATATATATATATATATATATATATATATATATATATATATAAAGCACTAAAAATGACCAACGACACGAACAATAAAAATTGTCAAATTTTCGGGACGCCCTGTCCCTTCCTCAGGACAAAGAAAAAAGTTAAAAAGTCATATAAAAACAAAGGAATAAGAGAAACAAAACCAACTAGCACTACTACTAAACTACTTAAAACCGTAAGATATTTACATGCTTAATTACATGTTGAATCGGAAATTTTTAAGAACACTAATAAAGAAAGAAATCCGGACCGCTATGAAATGCGTCCGGTCTATCGGGTATACTCGGGTGAAGTGCGATTTACATAGTTGAACGAATTAATTATGCTAATTAATTACGACAATCAGTAAATCGTACATTGTTTCATTCTCTCAAAGTGGCGTAACTTTACTAAATAAAGAATAATCAAAGAAAAATAATATAGCAGGGATATTTAAACATATGAATTATGATCAATTATAAATTTTGAAATATTTAAGGACTTATTATCGGGAAAAAATAATTAACAAAGGTGTAAGCAATACATAGTTATGTGGGTTGTTCGAGAGTTGGTGACGCAAATTAACTGTAGAGTTTACACTAAATTGAGAGAATAATCTTGTTTAGTATCATCAGGAATTGGGTCTAGTTTACGTTCATTCTGGTGAAGTCATTCAGTTTGTTAATACCATTAGGGCGGAATGACTTCAATCTGTGCATCCAGAACTTTTCTTTGCTTTTTCTCTGAGCATCTGTCCATCTTGGGTTATGGTCAATCACCACTATTGTCATGTCCTCCCATTTGTGACCCTCAAGGTTGAAATGTTCCCCAACGGGTTCATTGAGTTTTTTGGTCCTAATGGTCGAACGGTGGTTATTGACTCTCCTGTGGAGATCTCCTGTTTCACCAATATACTGTTTGGAGCAAACTTTGCAACTGATGAGATAAATGCAGTTGTCAGTATGACAGGACAAATTCCCTAGTATTTTGTAGCTGCGGCCTGTAACAGGGCTGTTAAAACTGTCTGTGTCAGTGCTGTGCTTACAAAGAAGACATCTTCTGTCAGAGCAAGTTTTAAAGCCCCCGTTAGGTAATGGGTTGTCCAGTCTGGTTCTTACTACCATGTCCTTTAGGTTCCTTGGGCGTCTGTATGCAGCCAATGTACAAACAGCTATTGATGAGATGGCGGAACATGACAGGAAAAACCTATTACGCTACAAGGAAAAAGACAATAACGACAGGGTCCCTCTGGTAACCACATACCATCCCGTCCTTAAGAACCTTAGCGGTATCCTTCAAAAGAACCTTCCAATTCTCCATTCAAACAAACGAATGGCAGAGGTCTTTAAGGAACCCCCATTGGCTGCATACAGACGCCCAAGGAACCTAAAGGACATGGTAGTAAGAACCAGACTGGACAACCCATTACCTAACGGGGGCTTTAAAACTTGCTCTGACAGAAGATGTCTTCTTTGTAAGCACAGCACTGACACAGACAGTTTTAACAGCCCTGTTACAGGCCGCAGCTACAAAATACTAGGGAATTTGTCCTGTCATACTGACAACTGCATTTATCTTATCAGTTGCAAAGTTTGCTCCAAACAGTATATTGGTGAAACAGGAGATCTCCACAGGAGAGTCAATAACCACCGTTCGACCATTAGGACCAAAAACTCAATGAACCCGTTGGGGAACATTTCAACCTTGAGGGTCACAAATGGGAGGACATGACAGTAGTGGTGATTGACCATAACCCAAGATGGACATATGCTCAGAGAAAAAGCAAAGAAAAGTTCTGGATGCACAGATTGAAGTCATTCCGCCCTAATGGTATTAACAAACTGAATGACTTCACCAGAATGAACGTAAACTAGACCCAATTCCTGATGATACTAAACAAGATTATTCTCTCAATTTAGTGTAAACTCTACAGTTAATTTGCGTCACCAACTCTCGAACAACTCTCATAACTATGTATTGCTTACACCTTTGTTAATTATTTTTTCCCGGTAATAAGTCTTTAAATATTTCAAAATTTATAATTGATCATAATTCATATGTTTAAATATCCCTGCTATATTATTTTTCTTCGATTATTCTTTATTAAGTAAAGTTACGCCATTTTGAGAGAATGAAACAATGTACGATTTACTGATTGTCGTAATTAATTAGCATAATTAATTCGTTCAATTATGTAAATCGCACTTCACCCGAGTATACCCGATAGACCGGACGCATTTCATAGCGGTCCGGATTTCTTTCTTTATTAGTGTTCTTAAAAATTTCCAATTCAGCATGTAAGTAAGCATGTAAATATCTAGTGTTTAGTAGTTTAGTAGTAGTGCTAGTTGTTTTTGTTTCTCTTTTTCCTTTGTTCTTATGACTTTTTAACTTTTTTCTTTGTCCTGAGGAAGGGACAGGGCGTCCCGAAAATTTGACAATTTTTTATTGTTCGTGTCGTTGGTCATTTTTAGTGCTTTATATAAATTTCCATCCGTGACCTTGTATCTACTTGGTAAATCCGACATTTAGGATATACAGTGTTGTTGGTTTTTTAGTGCTTTATATATATATATATATATATATATATATATATATATATATATATATATATATATATATATATATATATATATATATATATATATATATATATATATTATAAGCATTGAAAATGCAGCTTACCATTTTTGGGTATATTGCTCTCCCGTTTGTTACCGACACCTATGTATTGGAAAGATAAAGATTTGGACTGAGGGATCTTATTCCCGTCTTCTCCTCTTATCGGCGGGATTAAATCAATTCACAAGTTTTTTGAAAGATGAATAACAAATAAAATCTTTCCATTACTAAAATAGGATTTAATTTTTTCTTCAAAGTGCGTTAAGTGTCTCCATGATAAAATATATTGATGTAGACTCTTAACGCACTTTGAAAAAATTTTTCAAAGTGCGTCGAGTTGGTCCCAAATTTAACGCACTTTGAAATTTTTTTTCAAAGTGCGTTGATTTTTGTCCCAATTTTAACGCACTTTGAAAATTTTTTTCAAAGTGCGTAATTTTTTCAAAGTGCGTTGCCACAAAGCCTTAATGTTAAAGACTTAATCAACAGATGATGAAGATCAAACATTTCTTCGCTTTGTCTCAGAGCTTTGAATTTTGCTGATTTACTTTAATGACTCACCCTCAAGAGATCCTGTTCCTCTGTCATTTTCCCCTTTATGCTGTCCTTGCCAGATCCCCCTCCTTCTATATTAATATTCTCTTTGTTATGGACATCACCTGTCATCAAACATACAATATATATAGGTATATATATATAGTTATGCTGATTAAAACAAAATGTTGCTGTTGATAGTCATTTGCATCACCTACATATTTTATAATCTGTAATCATATTATTGGCAAGTTGATTAGTTTTACATTTAACATTTTTCTTTTAAAAGCTTACATGAAGACCTAGAAATTTGCAGAAAGTGGTATTGTACATGTATATACATATACTAGTATCTGACTTTATGAGAAGTTATACATTTGTATATTACTGTTATATGAATCTATTAGGATATATTTACATTAGCTATGTTTTTCTACTAAGCAAACAATGAAATTGATTTGAATACCATTTTCGTGTATCCTCACGCGTAGAAATATACACGGAGAAACGTGCGTTAACGTGACGTCACAATGAGACTGCTGCGACATTAGTAAAAATGCAACGATATAGGGCAGCGAGATATTTAAATAATAAGTATATTTTAGTTGCTTCCAAACACGTAAAATGTAAATATAAGGAATGCTTTTAAGTTTAGTGTGAATTATTGGTGTGAGAATCACACAGACTTGCACGTAGGTATATTTTTCATGAAGCGCTAGGTGTGTTATAAGTATGTTACAGGACCGAAGACATTCCAAAATATGAATTCAATGCTTATATTTATATTCTCTAATTCTTATTCAAATAACGCAAACAAACATTGCGAGGAAAAAGCCTAAGGTAACAAATTTAGAAACACCAAAATGCAAATTGTTGTATTTTTACATTAATTTAACAGGGTTATTTTGTTTTATTGAACTTTGTCTAAACAATGTGCATTTTGGTGTTCCTAGAGTATGATATTGAAAATGCATATTATGTACTTCCTACTGTGCATTCTAACGTCCGGTGACAAGGTTTCGCGTGTGTTACAGACATTTAAACGCTGTGAATTTTAAATGGATAATAAGGAACATTACAATGAATTTAAGGTAATTCCACTCTCCTATGATGTCATAGGTTTTTGCAAAAACTGTAATTAGTTTAAATTTATATCTAATAGAACAATATCTTTTGGAAGAATGCTTTACAATAGGTGTAATGATAAATATTGTTAAGTAAAAGAATTTTTAAAATGCATATTTTCTTTATTTAATCAATTATTCAATCTTTAAAAAATGTTGACAAAGGCAATTATAACTCTTCATTCAGGCATTTGCTTTATTGTACTTCTGATGTAAAATAGTTTCCCTGAAATTCACAATACAAAAGTATCTTATAAGTAGGAAGTATTTAGGAAAATTCAGCATCAGAATTATGCATTTTAACCAGTTTTTCATAATTATACTGTTTACAAAAAATGTGCGATTTTTTATGGTGACATACACTTCTGTTTATTTATGTTTCGCATCTTAAATAATATGGTGACCTATACATTTTTTGCAATAACTGGAAAATTTAAAGTATATTTAATGAAAATAACTGCAGTTTTTGTACTTTGAACCATTAAAATTGTGAGGGTGGAAACACCTTAAATACAATGTATTGAATCGAAAAAGGTTGTTAAATACACGGTCTCCTACTTATGTATGACGTCGCCCTGGATTGAAAAAAAATCGATTTTTAACAAACAAAATGCAGCGATGATAACAAACACGTCTGCACTGCAGACTTGTGTGTTGAAAGAATTCTTATACTATATACATAAGTACGTTGTTGATGTGAAAGGTAAGTAAATATGTTCATTGTTTTAGATTAAAAGCATTTAGATATCCTAGTGTCGTCGTGCACCAATTATCATTGAAATCGTATACAAAACGGCACTTGTCGCCCGGGTGGCGCGGTGGTTGACATCCGCTCTGGAGAAGCGAAGTAAGGAGTTAATCTTTACCGTGGGACGTGGAGCGGTTTACCGTGGGACGTGGAGACCGCTCCTTCGGATGAGACCAAGTGCAGTTAGTGCTGACACGAAAATGATCCCTCACGACAAATGGTCAAAAGTGCTGCGTATAAGATAAGATTTGCAGCTGTCCATCGGCATGTAGTGGCTTTTCCATATGTGTGAAAAATTCTCGAAAGGGACGTTAAACAACAATCAAACAAAACCGCACTTCGCTATCTAATTTTGAGACAAATAGACTTGTTATGGTTCCTAAACATAATTTTAATGAAATTCTTTCATATCACTATTCCTACAGTGTTTAGTTTGTTGACAATACAGATCGGACTACATATTTGAATACATTAATTCTTTACAAACTGTTTCATTGGTAACAAAAATTGGAGCCAGTAGAATACTACTAATTCATATTCAAAGATCTCTTTGGTAAAGATAAAGTTTTGCTTTATTTGCAGTGAAAAAAATGCTCAAATGGGATGTAAAACAACAAATTAACATTAACTCAAAGAAATAAAAATAAGACATGATTTACATTGCAACACTGTGTATCGCCATATTTTTTTTTATTTGGGATAAATTTTAAATAAAAGAGTGTATTGAAAGAATTACATACACTGTACAAGAAACTGATTTATCTTCTCTTCTTCTAGATTTAAAGAATGTGCCACTCGTCGACTGAATTCTAATAAATTTCAAACATTTCAGTACAAATTGTGTCAGGACTTGGAACAAAAAAACTTGAGATACCCATGTCAAAGTATGTACCCGACAAGCAGAGCGCAAGATGCTGCACGGTGTCATGTTTGCGAAAATTTGGAAATTCATGTACGCTGTGTCTCTTGTCGAGAAGATCTTTGTCGGAGTTGTGTTAACAAGCATTTTGATTCCGATTTATCAAAAACACACAACATTGTTAGCTACAAACAAAGACATGCAGGTAAAATAAGATTTTCATTATGTGATATTCATAAACAAGTCTGCGAATTATTGTGTGAACCGTGCTGGAAACCAGTATGTAGCAAATGTATAACACGAGAACATCAGTCGCATTCATTACGTGAAATAGAGGAAATAATCAAGAACAAAAAGAAGGAATTACAGGAGGACACATCTTTAATCGAAAATAAGACAATACCAAACTTCTTACAATCAATATCGCAACTGGAAACCGAACTTTCAAATTTTAGCAAGAAGTACAAGAAAATCCACGATGCCGTTCAAAACCAGGCAAGATGTCTTCACCAAGCTGTAGATGAAATGATGGAAAATATCAAAAGAGAACTGCTGCAAATGGAGGAACTTCACGAAGTAAGGTTGAGAAATGAATTGATGTCATTGAAAAACTCGCTTTCCATCATGACAAAGAACGTTTTGGTGAACAAGGGCGTTCTTCAGCGTTTTGATGTATTAGAAATCCTGAATCATTATTCAAATCTTGACAAGAAATTAAATCCAACATATGAAAGAATACAATTTCCTTTGTTTTTGAAAAAGTATGTAACAGAGAAGTGCATAAGAGAAATGTTTGGAAGAATCAAACATCCACTTTCATCATCTCTTATCGAATCTGGCCAGCGACATTTCCTCAAAGAAGCAAGAGTGGTTTCAACCATACATGTTGAAAATTCCTCAGTCCTCAATGGGATAGCATGCATAAATTCAGAGGAGGCGTGGATTAGTGAATGTGATGACCATGTCATACTGAGAAAAAATATTCATGGCGATGTAACGGGAAGTGTCCAAATACATGAATTTCCGGAAGCTATTTCATCAAATACAGAGGGTGAACTATATTTTACATGCTGGGAAAAACGATCAATCATGAGATATAATGAAAATGGTTTTCATAAAATTCATCAGTTTAACGATTGGTTACCGAAGGGACTTTACTGTACATCGTTAGGAGATTTACTTGTATGTATGAAGAGCGATAGTAACCAGAGTCGAGTTGTTCGATTCAAAGACAATCAGATCACGCAAACAATTCAGTATAATGGAAATAATCCCCTGTTTGAAAATGCCACTTTTGTTACTGAAAATAGAAATGGTGATGTCTGCGTTTGTAATTCACGCAATGAATCACGAGACAGTATCGTGGTAGTTTCAAAAGGGGGACTTCTTAAATTCGTGTATGAAAGTGAATCAGCCTCAGCAACTCTACGAGGCATAGCGACAGATAGTGCCTGTTGTATCTTATTCATATACCATAACGATCAACGTATTCACATGTTGGATAAAAATGGGAAGTTTCTGACTTTTATTAATGCATGTACTGACGATTACATGTACTGGAATGGGATATCTATTGACAAAGACAACAAAGTTTGGCTAGCCGAAATTTACGGATGTCGTGTAAAAGTATTCAAGTACTTACACTAAATGTTTTTGTAAATTGTTACTTCATACGTACATGTACACGGTGTAAGATACCTAAATTTACATTTTATTTCACAATATAATGGAAGTATATAATTTAAAGGGACATGGACACAGTTTCAACTGAATATTTTAAACCAATTTCAGTTCTTAATTCCTAGCTAAGGCATCATCTAATAATCAGCAAAAATTTGAACATCATTTATTGATTAACAAACGAGATACAGAACAGAACGTTCTTTAAAAAGTAAACAAGACCCGTGCCTTGTTTTTGTTTACATATAGAAAATACATTCATTATATTTATAATAAACTGAAATTCAGCAAATCACTAGAAACTGTTTAATTGTATTTAGAATTAACTTCTTTATTGAAATTATTTGCTTTGAACGAACATATTTTAGTATATTAATCTATGTAAACAAAACGGTTTGTTCCCATCTCGCCTTAACTGTGAAATTTAGCATTCCCATTTTACCTTAGTAAGCTCTTACGTGAATGAAGGTGATGAAGATTTAATATATTTAGCATAAAGTATTTTTTGGTATTACACGTATTATTTTATTTACAGTATTCATAAATTCCCATTAATTGTTAAATTCAATCTGAAAATTTTATTTTTTCTATCAACCTAGTAATAATATTTACAAATAAAAAATTCCCATTTCGCCTTAGTACTTTTTAACTTTTTCTTACCGGTATTTCACAGTTAAGGCGAAATCGGAACACACCAACAAAACATGACAGGGACCCTCTTTACATAACAAAGGTTTGGAGCTCTAAATCTGTCTTGTATCTCAACAACTGAAGTTCAGTTTCTTATCATTAGATAGACCTTAGTTAAATATTCATAAAAATGGAAAATATAATTTTAAGCTGAAACTGTGTCTATGCCCCGTTAAGAATCAATGTCTAGTTAGTAGAGTATGTTAGGGACATCATTGATAGTTAGAAATTAGTAAAAAGTAGGACACTGACCTTCTTTTCAGTTGGCACAATGAGCGGACCCAAGATGCATCAACTGACAAAGATTTACGATTTTGATGCAATAAGTCCTGCCATATTCAAATATAGCCATAAAATTCAAAGTGACGGTCCTTGTGACCTACTTTTTGGTAAAAATAATTTGAGGCCTCATGCCGCAAAAATTTTCAATTACGCGGTTTGATGATTTTAATCATCATAGTAAGTAAGTTACTTATTTATTTATAGTAACATGTGTACATGTACATATATTTATATTCACAAGCTGTATAAATTAACAGTTAACACCCAGCGATTGGCCTATATGCCACTTTACACACAAGCTTGAAACAAAAGGCCCATGGACCACATCGCATAGTACATGTATTTGCGATAATAACCATAGCCTTAATCACTGAAAATGATTTATCCATAAATTTTCAAAAAAGGTCACGGTATAGCTTACCCTTCATGATCCCATATAATGCATAAACTGATATGTTATGATGATTATCCAAGATATACATCAAAATCAAGCTGAAAATGAATACATGCAAAATTTATAAAGGCCACATGACCTATTTTTGAGTCGGTAGGCTTTGAGGTCCTAAGATTTATCAATTGACAACATTTGGTAATCCTAGTTTTTATAGTAAGCAAAATATTAATGTTTTAAACTATGTAGTGACCTTGAGACCACACCGTTTGCCTCAAGGTGATACCTTGAATAACTTTTTATCTACAACATATACTCATGCTTGTGTGTAAAAGTTTGAAGATGATACTATGCCAGGGATTTCTTGAAAATCATTTTCACATGTAGCAACCAGTATTTTTGCTTTTATTTTTTCAATTATCTCCCTTTGTTCAAGGGCCATATTCCTAGTTTAATAATAAAAAAAAAACTTGGGCCAAAGATACTCTGAAACAAATTTGACAGAAATTGGTCTAGGAGTTCTTGAGAAATGGTCATTATTTCAGAAAGTTTATGCATACACACACACAAAAATGGCATAGCATTAGCTCTTTGACCCTTTGGCCCATAAGTGCTAAAAATTGACTTGCACCAGAATAGTGAAAAAAGTTACCAAAATGTTTTTGTTTCCATTTATTACACATTTATAATTCATAAATTGGTATATATATATATATATATATATATATATATATATATATATATATATATATATATATATATATATATATATATATATATATATATATATGTATATACATTTACAACAATAATTCTGCTGCTGTCTAATGAATACTTCTTAATTACAACAATTTTTCACACAACTTTGACACTTTGGCACAAGCAGTCATCAACTTTCTTTCAGCATGATAAATACTTTCTTGTAACTTCCCTAAATTCATATAAATATTATCATATATATATAAATAATAGACACTGCTGGAAGCACCACATATAAATGTAATAAATATGTAATACATCATTACAAAAAAAAAAAGACTTGGATAAAAATTACATGCTAAAATATATATCATTTTTTAAGGAATGGATAATTTCTGGATGGACTGGAATATACAAGATTTTGTACAAAAATCTTTATGCATGTAAAAAAAAAGAGAATAAATTGAAAACTGTAAAGACAAACATAGGACCTACCTAATTAAAAATATATTTTATTCAAAAAAAATAATAAAATTAATTATATACAATACTACATGTTGTTGTAAATTGTAATCACATATAGCTTTGGACAGGAATGTTCAACAGACTTGTTAGGACTATTGTAGAAACATCACAGTTCAACTGGACCCACCAACTTGGAAAAGTTGTACAGAGTTTTTAACAGTATTCCATTTTTCTGTTGTTCTTCACCTCATGGAACTGTAATGTAATAAAACATATTACTGCATTGTGAGTTTTAATACAGATATTTATGCATGTAGTTCAGGGTAACTTTTAAAAATTTCACTTCAAGAAATCCATTGTCAACCAAGGCAAAGCTCAAGTTGACAACAGTTTGAGAGGGGTGAAAATTTTCAATGTAACTTTTAACTACACATGTATTTGCAGTCTATAATACTATAAACGTATTACATTTGGCTGTGTTTTCTTTTTAGTGTTTTTGGCGGAAAGGAACTTCTGCTAATTCAAATACAATGCTAAATGTCTTGCACATATAAACATAAGAACATTGAGAAATACGCTAAATCAAATCTACGCTAACTCTTCAAAAATACGCCAAATATCGTACATGCTGTATATAATACATTTACAGTATTGTACTCAATGTTTTAATACTGTATACAGGGTTATTTTCGCCCCGTTTTATTTTCGCCCTTTCACACTTGGAAACAATTTTGCCCTGTTTTAAATTCGCCCAGTTACAATACTGTTTAAGAAATCATGCTGTGTATTTTTAATTCGCCCCTTTTTAAATTCGCCCACCTGTGGGTAGGGCGAAAGGGGCGAAAATAAAACGGGGGCGAAAATTTCCCTGTATACAGTATATAGATTCAATTAAAAGTGAGGCACACATGCTTAAATTTTGTGCAGTCAGTATAAATGTACGTGCATTTCTTAATATTGCTTGTCGACAAGCAATGTTGACTGCATGTTTCAAAATTAATCATGGTGGAGAGAAAGGATCCAATATTCAGATCAACAAATATTCCTCAACAAATCAAAATCAAATACTTTCCGAGAAAGTATAAATGAAGTAAATATCAACTTACGATCTCCCTGGAAATAAGGCCCTTCCATATGACGCCGACCTTGACCTAGGCCGCTGTGCCAGGTAACTGCGTCCTGATATGGGACTTTTAGATCTTTGCCTACCCTGAATGGAATAAAAAAAACTCTCTATGAATTCATAATATCATAATTTTCAACAATATGGTATTTTCAAAAGGAATTTATCCTGCTTTATCTATTCAAAAAGTTTGAAGATTACAGAATGAAAAACTGACCCACAAAAGATTTGAAAACAACACAAGTAAAATCATTAATACAGATCAAGGGAGGGGACTATTAAAAATATCATTTTTTCCCTGCTGGCCTAACCAATTTCTTCAAGAATAAAATATTTCTCAAATATACATTGATTGAAAGACAGACATTATTAATCCCTAGACCTGATTCTCATTGGAAAACTACACAAAGGCCCTCCAGATTTCATAAAAAATTGTTTCTGATCACAACAACTACCAACAAACGCCTTTTCACAAGCTTTCTCATTCCTCCAATCTATGCTCTTAGGACAGCCTTACCCTAATGGTGGTGTCCAGTAGAGATTTTTTTACCCTAATGGTGGTGTCCAGTAGAGATTTTCTTACCCTAATGGTGGTGTCCAGTAGAGATTTTCTTACCCTAATGGTAGTGTCCAGTAAAGATTTTCTTACCCTAATGGTGATGTCCAGTAGAGATTTTCTTACCCTAATGGTGGTGTCCAGTAGAGATTTTCTTACCCTAATGGTGGTGTCCAGTAAAGATTTTCTTACCCTAATGGTGGTGTCCAGATCTATATTTTCTTACCCTAATGGTGGTGTCCAGTA
Organism: Saccostrea cuccullata; assembly: GCF_032062105.1. Classification (NCBI taxonomy): domain Eukaryota; kingdom Metazoa; phylum Mollusca; class Bivalvia; order Ostreida; family Ostreidae; genus Saccostrea; species Saccostrea cuccullata. The sequence continues at coordinate 245,548 of NW_026937285.1, forward strand.
GAGATTTTCTTACCCTAATGGTGGTGTCCAGTAAAGATTTTCTTACCCTAATGGTGGTGTCCAGATCTATATTTTCTTACCCTAATGGTGGTGTCCAGTAGAGATTTTCTTACCCTAATGGTGGTGTCCAGTAGAGATTTTCTTACCCTAATGGTGGTGTCCAGTAGAGATTTGCCGGGGGAGGAGGACCGCGATCTTTTCCTGATCAGGGAGAGTCTGGTGTTGGAATCCTCCCCTGTGGAGACCAGCACGTCCTGCAGAGCGTTCATCTTCTGTCTCAGGCTCTCTATCGTCCCCTCCGACTAAAGCCGAGCATGCTCCATGGCTTCTGCATGTCTCTTTATCTGCTCTTGTAATTGATGCATACAAGAATCACTGATAACGAGCATTGACAGAGGTGTTGTGAGCGTAACGAAAGATAACTCTCGATAGAGAATACGAGAGATGGTCTCCTATGAATGACGTCGCCCTGGGTGACAAAAATCGCTTTTTAACAAACAAAATTCAATGATGATAACAAACACGTCTGCAGACTAGTGTGTAGAATCATTTTATATGCTACAAATATATGTATGTTGTTAATGTGAAAGGTAAGTTTATCTTGTTTTAGTTTTCCGTTTGTTTTCCATTATAGGAAATAAAATATATCAATTTAAAATAATATTTAGGGATCTTAGAGTTGTCATGTATAATGGAAATCGTATATAAAACGGCACATCTGTTCTAGAGTCGCGAAGTAGTAGCTGATCCTTAATAAAGTCGCAGGTTCGAAATTCCCTTGTAGAAGGGGGGACTGATCCTTCGGATGAGACCAAGTGTAGTACATGTAAGTGCTGGCACGAAAAAATGAGTATAAGACAAAATTTGCAGCTGTCTATCGGCATGTGATTGCGTTTCCATATGTGTGAAAAATTCTCGAGAAGGACGTTAAACAAACAAGAGGCCCATGGGCTCACCTGAGAAACTTTAATTGGTCATGCTGTTCTTTAATAGATTCCCCCTTTGTAATACCAATTTTGGCTAAGCCTTACTCCCAGGGATCATGATTTGGATAATTTTGAATCTACACTACCCCAAGATGCTTTCACATAAGTTTCAGCTTTTCTGGCCCAATGGTTCTTAAAAAGAAGATTTTCAAAGATTTGTCCATATATATTTCAATGTAAACCTTGGATTCCCCATTATGGCCCTCCCTACCCCCAGGGGTCATGATTTGGATAATTTAGAATCTACACTACCCCAGGATGCTTCCACATAAGTTTCAGCTTTTCTGGCCCAGTGGTTCTTGAGTAGACGATTTTCAAAGTCTTTTCCTCTATATTTCTATGTAAAACTTGGATTCCCTATTGTGGCCCCGCCCTAAATCCGGGGGTCATGATTTAAACAATTTAGAATCTACACTATCCCAGGATGCTTCCATATAAGTTTCAGCTTTTCTGGCCCAGTGGTTCTTGAGAGGAAGATTTTTTTAAAAGTTTTTCCAATATATTTTTATGTAAAACTTTGATTCACTATTGTGGCCCTGCCCTACCCCCGGGGGTCATGATTTGAAGAATTTAGAATCTACACTACCCCAGGATGCTTCCACATAAGTTTCAGCTTTTCTGGCCCAGTGGTTCTTGAGAAGAAGATTTTTAATAGTTTTTTCCAATATATTTCTATGTAAAACATGAATTCCCTAGTATGGTCCCGCCCTAAACCCGGGGGTCATGATTTTAACAATTTAGAATCTACGTTACCCCAGGATGCTTCAATATAAGTTTCAACTTTTCTGGCCCAGTGGTTCTTGAGAAGAAGATTTTTTAATTACCCCACCCTATTTTTGTATTTTCTTGATTATCTCCCCTTGGAAGGAGACTTGCATGGTCCTTGATTTAAAAAATTTTAATTTCTCTTCACCCTAGAATCTTTGTGGCAAGTTTGGTTTAAATTGGCCCAGTGGTTCTTGAGAAGAAGTTAAAAATGTGAAAAGTTTACAGACGGACGGACGGGCAGACAGCTAGACAGACAGACAGCTAGACAAACAGACAGACAGATGGACGGACGACGGACAACTGGTGATCAGAAAAGCTCACTTGAGCTTTCAGCTCAGGTAGCTTAAAATCAAAGAAACAAAACGGCAAATTGCTACTTAATTTTGAGACAAATAGACTTTAATGGTTCCTAAACATTTTTTTTCAATTCTTTCAAATCACTCTTTCTACAATGTTAAGTTTGTTAAATAAAAATCGGTAACAAATAGACTACATATAAATAGTATTTATATACAAATTATATATATTTTACAAAATAATAAACAGAATGTATAACTTTTAACATCTTTTAAGCCTTTTTGTGTATATGAAAAGAAAATGTCAAAAATATACATTTTGATACGACTAACCGGCTAATCGGTCGGAACGTCTTGCAGTTAACCGATTAGCAATTCTGCAATCGATTGCCATCCCTAATAAATACATTAATTCTTTACATCCTGTTTCAGTGGAATCAAAAATTGGACAAGTATAGAATACTAGTAATTTATTTTTTTTTAAAAATCTCTTTAAAATTTTGCTTTATTTGTGGTGAAAAAAAGTCTTGAATGGGATGTAAAACAACAAATGAACATTCGATCAATACCATAAATCATAATAACTCAAGTTCAATTTATTCTCCCAAACCAAAATTTGGTACATGGGGTATCTCAAAGCTAAAGAAGCGTGGTTTATATTGCAACACTGTGTGTCGTTATTTCTTTTTTTAATTTTGGGTACGTTTTGAATAAATTTTAAAAAAAGAACATTAAAAGAATTAGTTACAAGAAACTAAATTGTCTTCTCTTCTTCTAGATTTAAAGAATGTGCCACTCGTCGACTTTTTCATTCAACTTGTATGAGAATTTGAGACAAAAAACTTGAGATACGCATCTCAAACTATGTTCCCAACAAGCAGAGCGCAAGATGCAGCACGGTGCCATGTTTGCGAAAATTTGGAAATTCATGTACGCTGTGTAACTTGTCGAGAAGATCTTTGTCGGAGTTGTGTGAATAAACATTTTGATTCCGATTTATCAAAGACACACAACATTGTTAGCTATAAGCACAGACATGCAGACAAAATAAGGTTTTCTTTATGTGATATTCATAAACAAGTCTGCGAATTACTGTGTGAAACTTGCTGGAAACCAGTATGTAGCAAATGTATAGTACGGGAACATCAGTCGCATCTACTGCGTGAAATTGAAGAAATATTTCGGATCAAAAAGAAAGAATTACAGGAGGATGTATCTTTCATCGAAAGTAAGACAATACCAAACTTCTTACATGCAATATCGCAACTGGAAACTGAACTCTCAAATCTTGTCAAAAAGTACAATAAAATCCACAAAGCCGTTGAAAACCAAGCAAAACGTCTTCACCAGGCAGTAGACGAAATGATGGAAAATATCAAAAGGCAACTGCGGCAAATGGAGGAACTTCACGAAATAATGTTGAGGAATGAATTGATGTCATTGAAAAACTCGCTTTCCATCATGAGGAAGAATATTTTAATGAACAAAGGCGTTCTCCAACGAGTTGATGTATTAGAAATCCTGAACCATACTTCAAATCTTGACAAGAAATTAAATCCAACAAACGAAAGAATACAGTTTCCGTTCTTTGTGGAAAAGAACATAACAGAGAAGGTAAAAAAAGAAATGTTTGGAACAATCAAGCAGCCAGTATTACAGTCTCAGAGCGAATCTGGTTCACGTCATTTGTTAAAAGACACGAGAGTGGTTTCATCCTTTTTTGAAAAAAATGTCTGTTTTATTCGTGGGATAGCATGCATAAATTCAGAGGAGGCGTGGATTGGACGTGATGACAACCTCGTAGCGAGAAAGAACATTCAAGGCGAAGAAACGGGAAGTGTCAAATTGCACGAATTTCCAGAAGCGATTTCTTCAAATATGGACGGCGAACTATTTTTCACATGTTGGAAAACGAGATCAGTAATGAAATATAACGAAACAGGGTTTCATAAAATTCATCAGTGTAATGATTGGTTACCAAAAGGACTTCCCAGATAGCAGGATGTTATTGGACCTTTGTTGGGCCAACAACGCTCCTTATGTTGGGCCACTGTTTGAATTCAACATTGGGCCATCGGTAATTTGCTCATCAGCCCTTAATCAAACCAACTTGTTGGCTTATTGTTGGGCCAATGTAACAGTTAAAATTGGGCCACTGTTGGGCCATTGTATTATTTCAGTATTGGGCAAACGTCATTTTTGAACAATTGGGCCATTGTAAGCAACTAATGTTGGGCCAACGGTAATTTGCTCATCGGCCCTTAATCAAACCAACTTATTGGCTTATTGTTGGGCCAATGTATTTTTTCAATGTTGGGCAAACGTCATTTTTGTACAGTTAGGCCTTGTAAGCAATTAATGTTGGGCCATCGGTATTTTGCTCATCGGCCCTTAATCAAACCAACTTGTTGGCTTATTGTTGGACCAACGAACGGATATCATTGAGCCATTGTTGGGCCACTTATTCTTTCAATATCAGGAAAACATCATTTTTGGGCCAACGTTGGTTTGTATCTTATTGGCTCTCCATCATGACAACTCATTTGCTCTTCACTGGTTGGCCATTTGTCCTCAAAATTGACAAACAAATATATACTATAAGGTTATACTAGTTTTGTAGTACAGTTAAATGGTAAAAGCCTTTAATACTATCTATATATGCTATATGTGCTAGATTAATAGTTTAATACATATTCTCAATATTCTCATAGAATTGCCATCAACAAGCATTGCATTGTAAGTAGTTCTACATTAATTAAAAAAACTGAGAAAAAAGAAATCAAAATATAAAATTCAATTATAACATACTATAATTTTATTGCTCAGTGCATGAAGAAAACATTAATAAAGAATTAAAAGTGGATGCTCACTTCAAGCTATACATGTAGGGTTACATGACTGTACACTCCCTCTCTGATGTAAATTATGCACAAGTTCAGTAAATTACAGGTATCAATAAGCACGTCTAACAAATAAACAAAGCCCTCCTAGCTGTTCTTAAAATAATACTAGAATGAATCCCGTCATTTTGTTTACTTACAGAAAAAAATTTTCTGGCATCTGCATCGAGTTTATAACCGACAAACAGACACAAAAAAAAGTAGAACTACAGGAATGTCATACTATATCACAGAAAAAAGTTAGGCACTGCCACTTTCCATCTGATCCCTCTCCTAAGTCTCCATTTCCTCTTCCCGAGTCTCCTCCTCCCCTTTCTTTTCTTCTCTGTCCGTCTCTTCCTCCCTCATCCCTGTCCTTGGCATACCTTAGCCATTCTTTGATTGTGTTCTCCATGTCTTTTTAGAATCTCCAGTAGCACTAAAATTGTAATATTTGGTACTTAATATATTTGTTACTTTTCTCAGTAAAGAGTAAACATACGATTAAATTTACAAGTATATCACTATATGTTTAAGCTGTCAATTAAGGAATAACCGTCTTTTTTGTTTCATGGTGTGATTAAGTGATTAGCTTGCGTGATGAAAGCATTTATGCATAATATTTATACGCTTGATATCATCATCAAAACAATTTTGATTCAATGTTGCCCCATATAAAATACATGTATTGAAAATTTGTCGTTACACTGAACAAATTTTAAATGAAAGAACCCAATTAATTTTTAGTACTGAATAAATTTTGTTTTAACTTCAGCAAATTCAACATTTTCAAAATGTTTGATCATGTTCTCGACGTTAAGTGTATATAAGTAAATTAAGTGGTAGACTTCGGAAATGTATTCTACTAGACACAAATTTCAATTTAAATAACGAGCAAATTATTAATTGTTTTAACTGTATCAAAACACATTTTTATACTTTCATTTATTTTTCTTGTATATAAACAAAAAATTTAATCACTGATTATTTATTTTGTTTCGATAAATTATGAGAATTTTAAATTTTTTTTAGCTAGCTTGATTTTTCAAGTAGGATTGGTTGTAGATTTATTTCTGATTGTAGAGACGATCAGATTTGTTAATATTGTTTAAATTTTTTTTTAGCTAGCTTGATTTTTCAAGTAGGATTGGTTGTAGATTTATTTCTGATTGTAGAGACGAACAGATTTGTAACAATCACATGTTTATACACATTGGCCAATGTTGGTCCAATATATCGGACCAACATATGACCAAGGAGCAAAATGACACTGGGCCAACGGCATTTGCCAACATCGGCCCAATGTTCTTGTTGACGTTTCGCCAACAATGTCGCATTTATTGGGCCAATGTTGGCGCGACGTTGGGCCAATATCTGTAGAAATAACACTCTACATTGGGCCAACGTTGGCCCAACATATCGGGCCAACATTGGGTCGATGAGCAAACTTAAATTGGATCAATGCCATTTGCCAAAATTGGCCCGATGTAACCGATTACATTGGCCCAACGTTGGCCCAATGTAAGCATGCTATCTGTACAGTGTTGACCCAACAGCACCTGGCCTCTGCATTCCCCGTGTCTGATTTACACAGATTTGTACATGATATCATTTAAAAACTAAACGTTAATTCAGCGGTGCCGAGGCAAACATATTATTAATACTTACAAAGTGAGTGCAGATATGCAAGGTATCAGTCTCATTACGCTCGTGTCAGATTAAAAATGGCGCGGATATTACAAGAAGCCCGGTTGTTGTCTACCCATGATGCTCAGTCCGATTCATGGTATATTGGGCCAACGTAGGGCCGATGCCAATCTCCAAACAAATATTTTCTCTCATGATAATAGTTTTATGATATAATGCCAACAGTAAGCCCAAAATTAGTGCACTATTATACATGACCAGCTATCAATATTCCATGTTGGGCCATTGTTGGCCCAATCAAGGTAACCCAACATAGATAATAGAACCATAATGTAAGATTTGGCCAACGGTGTTCTGCTATCTGGGTTATTACAAATAAATAAGCATATACACAATTCAAAAAATAGAATAAAACACTCTTTGGTGCTTGATCTCTTAAGTGCAAAGTTAAAATGTTGAAAATATCATATCTAAACAAAAGCAGTCATCCACTGATAAGCATGGACATAGAAAGTCCTCTCAATTATTTCAGAATGTACCAACGTTGTCCTAACGTAAAGCTCAGCAGCTAATTATAAAATTGACTCCATCAATTAGTTGGCAGTATAATAATTGGGCCAACGTTGGCCCAATATAAATATCCCATCTTTGAAGACCTAAACAAAATAACACTTGTGTGTATTACAAACATTGGGCCAACGTTGGGCCAACATACTACTACCAACTTGATAGGACACGTTCTTTAAGGGTGTATTACAAACAATGGGCCAACGTTGGGCCAACATACTACTACCAACTTGATAAGGCACTTTCTTTAAGAATGTATTACAAACATTGTGCCAACGTTAGGCCAGCATACTACTACCAGCTTGATAAGACTCGTTCTGTAAGGGTGAATTAGAAACAATGGGCCAACGTTGGGCCAACATAATACTACCAACTTGATAAGGCACTTTCTTTAAGGATGTATTACAAACATTGTGCCAACGTTGGGCCAACATACTACTACAAACTTGATAAGGCACTTTCTTTAAGGGTGTATTACAAACAATGGGCCAACGTTGGGCCAACATACTACTACCAACTTGTAAATACACTTTCTTTAAGGGTGTATTATAAACATTGGTCCAACGTTGGGCCAACGCCATGATCCTTCCTTCTTTGGAAACTAAAGTGAATGGAAGTTGCTTACGTTGGACCAACAATGGGCCAGCATAGGAATTCCGTCATGGTCGAGAAGGTTGACTTGGTAACATTGGTCTAACGTTGGCCCAACGTTGTTCCCCCAACGCCAACCATACAACCTTTAACAAATGTTGGCCCAACATAGTCATGCTATCTGGGTTTACTGTACACTATTAGGAGATTTACTTGTGTGCATGAAGAGTGATAGTAACCAAAGTCGAGTTGTTCGATTCAAAGGCAACAAGATCACTCAAACAATTCAGTATAATGGAAATAATCCCCTATTTGAAGATGCCACCTTTGTTACAGAAAATAGAAATGGCGATGTATGCGTTTGTAATTCACGCAGTGAAACAAGAGACAGTATCGTGGTTGTTTCAAAAGATGGACATCTCAAATCCATGTATGAAAGTGAATCTACTTCTGTTACACTAAGCGGTTTAGCAACTGATACTGCTTGTTGTATTTTATTCATTTACACTGGAGATAAACGTATTCACATGTTGGACAGAAATGGGAAATATCTCACTTCCATAAATACATGTACAGATGATGAATATTGGAATGGAATATCTGTTGACAAAGAAAACAAGATTTGGATTTCTTATTATCGCCCAGAGGTCAAGGTCTTTAATTATTTAAGAGACATGTAAATAATACTGCTCGAGTTCATGTAAATATTGTAATCCATTTAACATAGTAGTATGACTATATAATGTCAAGGCATCATCTAAAATGGTTGAAAAAACTACTTTAATAATTTACCTTCCACTTCTGCACTGTTTTTGTTTTGTATAGGTAAATAAACTTGAATTTAGGACAAATAAAGACCTTAAAAAATGGACTTGCTTTTGTCTGTTCAGTTGTTTTCATATTTGTGTACAACCTAATAATGCAGTTAATTGCATTTTGCATCCACCTATTAAGTATTTTAATGTGAATACATCCTTATGATGTGTAAGTAGCACAATCTCTGTCAATTTCTCAATTATGTTTAAAGCACTTCTGTAGACAATTATGTAACCTGAATGCATTTTTAGTCAACTGTTTGAATTCCAAAGCAATACTTCATATATAGGGTTTAGTATCAAAATGGTTCAAACAAATAAGCAAGAATGTTTTTGTTTTCATTTATTACACATTTATAATTTATACATAAAACATTACACATTGGTATGATTGTATATATACATATACAACAATAATTCTGCTGCTGTCTAATGAATACTCTTTGTTACAATAATTTTTCACACAACTTTGACACTTTGGCACAAGCAGTCATCAACTTTCTTTCAACATGATAAATACTTTCTTGTAACTCCCTAAATTCAAATAAATATTATCATATATATAAATAATAGACACTGCTGAAAGCACCACATATAAAATGTAATAAATATGTAATACATCATTAAAAAAAGACTTGATAAAAATTACATACTAAAATATATACATGTATATATATTTTTTAAGGAACGGATAATTTCTGGATGGACTGGAAAATACATGTACAAGATTTTGTAGAAAATTTTTATGCAAGCAAAAAAAAAAGAGAAAAAAATTTGAAAAAATTATACAGACAAACATAGACCCTACCTAATAAATAGTATTTTATTTAAGAAATAAATAATAAAAAATTTATTACATATAATACTACATATTGTTGCAAATTATAATCACATAATCACAGATAGCTTTGGACAGGAAATGTTCTGACAACAGATTTGATGGGACTATTGTAGAAATATCACAGCTCAGTTGGACCACTTTTGGAAAGTGGTACAGTACAAAATTTTAAACATCCTTCCATTTTTCTGTTGTTCTTCAACTCAGGCAACTGTAATTTAAAAACAAATATTGCATTGTTAGGTTTATTTCTAACAAGTGTAAACATATACTTCAGGTTTTTGTCAATAGTTAAAAATTGCATGTAGTTAAATGTACCATTGAAAAGTTTCAAAACAAGAAAAACCATTGTCAACCAAGGCACAGCCAAAGTTGACAATGGTTTTGAGGGTTTAAAAATTTTTCAATGTGACTCTCAGCTATATGCAGTTTATATTATAATCAATATTTTATACAAATTTAAATAAAGGAAAAGCAATTGAGCATAAAATTTGTGCAGTCAATATTTTTTTTTAATGTCACTTGTCATCAAACAATGTTGACAGTTGCTAAGTTCTATCATGCTAGAGGGGAAAGATTCATCATTCAGATCAACAAATATCCTTGACAAATTAAAATCAAATACTTTCTATAGTATAAAATAAGTAAATATTAACTTACGATCTCTCTCTGGAAATAGGGACCTTTCGTATGACCCGGACCTTGACCTAGGTCGCTGTGCTAGGTAACTTCGTCCTGATATGGGGCTTTTAGATCTTTGCCTACCCTGAATGGAAAAGAAAAAATGTCTATGAATTCATCAAATCACATATCCTTTTTCATCAAAATGGTATATTCAAAATTAACATATTCTGATTTATCTAAATATAAAGCCTAAAGATTGCAGTCAGAATAAAATGAACAACAAAAGACTTCACAAAGAAAATCATGGATACAGATTGAGAGGACTTTTAAAAATATCATTTTTCTCTGCTGGCCAAACTGATTTCTTTCAGGATAAAATATTTCTCAAATATAGAATAATTGTAAGACAGACATATTAATCCCTCTGGACCTGATCATAATTTAAAATCTAGCCAAAATTGTTTATGATAAACAACCACCAACAACAAATACACTTCATTTCACAAGCTTTCTTATTCCCCTAATCTATGCTCTGAGGACAGCCTTACCCTAATGGTGGTGTCCAGTAGAGATTTGCCAGGGGAGGAGGACCGCGATCTTTTCCTGATCAGGGAGAGTCTGGTGTTGGAGTCCTCCCCCGTGGAGACCAGCACGTCCTGCAGAGCATTCATCTTCTGTCTCAGGCTCTCTATTGTCCCCTCTGACTGGAGCCGAGCATGCTCCATGGCTTCCGCATGTCTCCTCATCTGCTCTTGTAATTGATGCTGGAATGAAAAATTGCATTAGAATTAACCCCCTTCCCCACAGTCACGCATTTTAACGCATATACCGTTGCCCCACAATCACGCATTTTAACGCATATACCTTTACCCCACAATCACGCACTTTAACGCACATTGCGTTTTTGACGTTTTCTGCTCTGATACAACGTAAAGTTTTGATGGTATGACAATAAATGATAAGATAATGTTTTTTTAATTCCATTCTAATATATTTCGCAAATAACAATTTATATCCTCGTTTTTAATATGTCCAAGTCGTTCGATTTATTAGACGAAACTTTGGGTGCGACATGTGCGAGACAAATTAAGAAGGTCTTTCTTTTGACACTAAATAAGCCCGCAACTTGAACCACTCGGTTGGTGATGTGATTGTACCCCAATATTGTGTGAGATGGGTTCTATGATTCAGAATTTATAAAATTCTACAAAATCAATTTTTTTAATGTTAATATTTGATAAAAGTATGCGCAAAAATCGACAAAAGGAATAGATAAAATTACAAAAAAAAATTAATTCATACTCAACCAACTGAAGAGAAAAAAAGTTTTGTTCATAGAATAAAGTTTTGCTTAAATTTACATTTAATCTTATTTCTTGGTCGATTTAAATTCGTAAAAATACCATTTTATTGTTTCTGCCTTACACAGCAATAAAAAAAAATACATAATTGGAAAGGAAAAAATACGACAATATATCATGTTGAAATAGATGCAAGTTAATTCAAATTTAAATGATTTCATTATCAAGTCAACGTTTCCAATATTCTTAAAAAAAGTGTTGCACTAACTCATTTGTATTGGTTTTTAAAAATATGCATTCATGAATATGTACATAAATCAAGGTATTCGGGAAATTTTTATGCAAGTAAACTACATACTTGATTGATATTTTTAAAAACATGGCTGGACAAACAACAAGTCTGTGGGCCAATACTCGATAGTAATCCTAGTAATACCCCGCTCTGTTGTGAAAATACAGATATGTTAATTAAAATTTACACAAGTTCAATTACGTGCATATGCACGGACAAATAAGAAGTTGATATCAGATTCATAAAAAAATAAATCCCATCATATGGCATGTCATAACAATTTAAAGTATGTGCTAAAAAATTTCAAACAACTGCAATATATGTACATGTGTAGTTTCTGGAAAAAAAACTGCAATGGAAATGTGTTATTTTTTGTACGACAGACGCACGGATAAGGTAATGATATCAGATTAAAAAAAATAATAAATACCACGATATAGCATGCCTCAGTGAAGAATGTGCTAAAATATCAAGCATCTTTGATGAGTAGTTGCTGCGATAACTGCGATCAAAACTTTGTTACTGACAGACACACAAACAGCTAGATAGATGGACAAGCACACTAGGTAAACAGTATATACCTTTCCCCTCCCTCTCCTTGGCTTCGGAATGGGAATATAATTAAAAGACGTGTCTACTGATTAGTCCCTTAGGCATCAGGGACGTAGCAACAGGGGGGGGGGGGCAGGGGGGCCTGGCCCCCCCACTTTTTTTGCCAACAATACTTTTACTATTGAAAATGTTTATTGAAAGGTTGGTTGCCCCCCCCCCCCCCCCCACTTTATGCTAAAGTAAAGTAATATTAAGAAAATATGGTATTGTAAGCTTTAAAAATGGATATTGAAAGGAATTGGTAGTGAAAAAAGTTTAACCCCCCACCCCTCCCCCCCCCCAACGAAATAGGATTTTCGACTTTGAACAATTTCCTTCTTTTTTTTTATTTTGCTTGTCAACTATTTCTTGGAAGTAAAAAAAAATATCTGTGGCTGGCCCCCTCACTTTCAAAATCGATGCTACGTGCCTGGGAATATTCCTTGATCCACCTTTAGTGGGTTTAAATTGTCAGTGTATTTAAAAATATTCAATAATCCCTGTTGCATGTAGTTTAAGAATATCATATGTATACGTGTACTCTGTAGGTTCAAGCTTGTCAACACTGCATACACTAGAAATGATATGGTTAAGAAACACTTAATATGGGAGTAAATATTAACTTTCTATAAAAAGACAACGATACGGTCTGATGTGATTGTTCCACCAGCTATATGTTTTTTGTTATACATACATGTACATATAGGCGTCGGGAGCAAATTGAAAGTGGGGGGGGGGGGGGTTATTGAAAGTGGGGGGATAAACCAACAAAAAAAGGTAAACCCAATTTTCAATGCCTATACATGTATTATGTATATATTTGCAGATAAGAGGGGGAAAAGCCCCCCTACCCCCCCCAACACCCCCTGTTCTGACTCCTATATGTAATAAACCGAAAAAAACACTTGACATCCACCTTGTGAATGGACAGTTAACTCGTGACTGTATTCAAAGGGTAGTGCAGTAGAGATACATGTACATGTAAAAACTCCATTCTTTGGGGGGGGGGGGGGGGGGGTAAACTTCTTTCACCTACAGCGATCTAACTTATTTCCTAAATCTATCTCCGGAATTACCGGTATATTCAGCATTTCTGGCATTTTTTTAATTCTTCGATCAACAGCTAATTATATAAAAGGCCTGATCAGAAATTATGTACTTCATTTATATAAGCTCAGAAATCATACTCAACAATTCCGACATTTTTTGTGTCTCCGAGTTTTTTTTTTTTTTTTGGGGGGGGGGGGGGGGGGGGTTATGTCTACCAAGTTTATGAATAATCGATAGGATAAAAAAATCAAGCATATATTTGAATTATATTATGTCAGTGATTGCACTTTGTCCGAGACACATGATACTGATCTCAAATTTAGCATGGTTTTCTTTAAAAACGAAACAAAGCTTTTATCTTTATTATTTTGATGTCAATAATTTATTGTTCAATTTTGATTTTCAGTTAGTAAAGTCTTCATTCCCAGTTTTATTACCTGAAATTTACTCTTTAATATATGTCGGAAAATAAAAGTTAACAAACAATTGCCAATAAACTATGAAATATCGGAAAGAAAAAGTAGGTAGAATAAATTTTTTTCATTACTGAAATAAAATGCCGTCAAATCATTGAGATAATCTGTTTATTATCCATTCTAATTTATATCAACATTTATTTCGGTCAGAATTGCATATCTTTTACAAACACAATCAATTATTTTTTTTTTTTTTTTTTGGCGTTAACTTGTATATTCTAATAATATGATGATCATAGGGATAACCGAGCAATCACAAAAGTATAGATGTTGAAAAATCAGTATATCTACTACGCACCAACTCCTTATAGATCCTGAGTGATTGATTAATTTTTATTGTATGCTATGTTTCTTAATCTGACTTTATTTTCTGCAAGTTTTTAAGATAAACTATTCTTTAATTTCTACAAGTGGACAGGTTTCGTCTACATCGACGCTGCATGTTCATAAAATTCATTGCGTTCAATCTGATAATGAAGGCAAAATGTATTCCTTTTTAATACAACCCTTGGAGAAATTTTAGAAATATCTACTATATTAATTTCTCAATAACTGCAGCTACAATTAATGCATTTCCAAAGAAACCTTTTAAGGAGTACTCCTTGATTTGCTCCACAAATACTCGGAATACTTTGGACACCATCGGAAAAAATGTCGAGTACTGACAGCTACGTCCGAGAAGTTCTTGGCCTCTCTTGTAAACTATTACATTGTTTTTAAAAATGTGTTCAAATTCCATTCTTAAGAAGAGAAATATTGCATTTCGATGGGTTTTTTTCCCCTTTTTTAATTTTTTTTTTTTGGAAAATTAACCTTTAGACATTAAAAAAAAAGCTTTTACTTTATTTCATGGCTTTTTAAACGTGCTGATATTTTTAGTAGTCCGCATGTGGGTGTAAAGATTATCCCAATCTTAGCTAGCCAAGGGTTTCCGATCTGCTTTACATCTCAACCATAGTAGATTTCGGATCAGGGAACCTTAGCTAGCAAGGATTAGATATATAATGCTAATTTTAGACTGATAATTTTAATGCCGAGTCCGACGACAGTATCTCGTCCGTATATCGGCCAAAATATTAAAAAGATGTGATCAGTTAAATTTTAACTTAAAAAATGAAATGTTTCCCTTTGACAATCAACACGCTACTGTATTGTTCAATATAAAATTAAGCGATATATTCCAATAATTTTTTTTCGTAAAAACTCTTATTAAATAAAATTAAATATGCTGAAAGCATGCTGAAAACTTCTTTTTTTGTCCTAAAAAAAAATCGGTAAAATAACCTTTATAAAAATCTTCACAAGTAAGAATCATTCTCTTCCAGACCTCATTTCTATTTTTATTTATAATTGAGGATTCTGCAAGTTTCCTGCAAGTTTCGATAAAGTTGATATGCATGGACCAAAGAAATAAAAGGGAGGGGGGGGGGGGGAGTGCGTTCTGAAACACGAGCATAAAATGACACCTTGTCTGAAAAATCAAATACCGGTAATTATTTTCATTGACGTTTTAGATTTAAATATGAAATTTAAAATAAATAAGTTGTAAGCTAAGGTAATAAATTAAGTTTGTAACATTCCACATGAAAGAATTATTTAAACAAAATAAACAGGATTAAATCTCCATCAATACTTGAATTCAAAATTAAAGATGGTTGCATGTATATGGCGATATATACGACAACCATTGCTACATACACCGTGTAAATATTCATCTTCAAAACCACGTCTTTTCAGCACGTAATTCGCAAGTGCGCTGTGGGGAAAAGGATAACGTCATCAAAAAGTAACAAATGTAATGTTACTATTACGTCACAGACGGCGTAATAGGCAAAGAGTTAATATACAATTTTTATACTTGTTGAAGCACTTTGCCTTTGCTATCCCCCCCAAAAATCATTTTCTTCCTCATCTGAAGTGTTGTAAGGGACTCAAGCAGTGGGCAGTGCTAACATCACCCCCCAACCAAATTTCATTTCTCCCTTATCTGAGGAGAGCCTTGTTAAAGACTTAATCATTAGATGGTGAAGATTAAACATTTTTCTCTGTTTTGACCCGGAGCTTTGAATTCTGTAGATTCACATTTTTGAGACTTTGACTCACCCTGAGGAGATCCTGTTCCTCCGTCATTTTCCCCTTTATGCTGTCCTTGCCAGACCCCCCTCCTTCTATGTTAATATTCTCCTTGTTATCGGACATCACCTGTAATCAAACACACAATATTTAATCTGCTGATTAAAACAAAATGTTGCTGTTGATAGTCATTTGTATCACCTGCAAATTTTATAATCTGTAATCATATTATAGGTCAGTTGATTAGTTTTAATTTTAACATTCTTCTTTAAAAAGTTTACATGAACACATAGAAAATTTGCTAAAAAGTTGTATTTATATGAATACATTACTAGCATCTGACTTTATGAAAAGTTATACATTTGTATATTACTGTTATATGAATCTATTAGGATATGAAATAGGTGTCTAGTGCTAGTCATATAAAGATGAATAGATGATACATGTAAGGGTCATTTTACACACTGACAAACACAAAAATCAAATTTCTAAACATTGACATTGACTCCAAACCATAGGCATCAGAACCTGGGGGGGGGGGGGGGGGGGGACTTAGCCCCCCTCTTTTTTTGCAAAGATAGACATCATATAAGTATCAAACATTAAGGCGTAGGTTTGCCCCCCCCCCCTTTCAACAGGCATGTTGCAGTGTACTCAAAGAAGGGTAAGTGGTAGTGTTTGAAAGAAAAATTTGGTACTGAGAGAATTAACTTGATCCCTCCCCCCCACATAAGTACCAGTATGAAGGCCTACTACTTTAAAATTAAATATGTTGCCATAAATAAGATAGAGCTTTCTTCTGGTCAGTGTGTAAAATTTCCCTGTAACAATGCATGACAACACAGGAACCTCAGCTTGTGGCAGGGCAGTGTACTGGAGGTTGGCGAGGTGCCGGTCTATAACGTCTGGGTGCTGAAGTTCACCGTCCGACTTGTCATTGTCGTCCTGTTAAAAAGTGATGTGATGATATCGTGCCAATGATTACGATGAGAGCTAACTTCAAGAAATGACTAGGAGAGCTATCATGATTTAAAGTTCAATGATTGTGCAAGAAAACTTGAAAGAAAAGTTTGAATGTTAATTAAATGTTTATTATATAAAATGATCCTAGGGAAAACAGAAATACATGTAGTATTATCTTTTCTACATTTCATGTACTGTGAACGTTATGAAAGCACGATTAATGGCAGATAAACACACTGCATGACTACAGGTAAAAAGCATCTGTGAAAGGGTTTAAAGATATCCACTTTCATATATCCACAAAATCAGAATGTAAAGATATCTACAACAACAGTAGGTATAAATATCCACTTTAATATATCCACAATATTCTTACTAGAAAGTAGTATATTTTAACATGAAGTGACCCACATCCTTTCAATTTTTAAAGTAAATTTTGATTTTCATTCCAACTACATATTTTTATATCAAATGAAAAACTTGAACCACTATTAGCAAACACATGCACTCGTTCTAGCAGTACCCCCGCTACAAATTACTTACATCGACAAGATTTGAATTGAAACAATCCTCATTTTCTTTCTCAATTTCGTTCAACTGATTCTTCGTTAGTAGCTGAAAAAATGAAGGTGTAAAATCCAGATGCTGCAACCTTGTATATATATACAGACCCTGCACTTGTAATGCAGAAAAGCAAGGAGAAATAGGAATGGTGTGTTTTCATCAAGCCTGTACACTCAAACTAAGATCTCAAACACAATATAAGGCAAGAAAATTAAAATTCTAATAGCAGCTGGTTAGTAAATGTTTTTAAAAGATTTAAAATTGTACATCAACTGTCATATTAGCAAAGATCAAACATACGGTGCTATTTTTTGTAAACAAATATGCATCAATCTGAAATATTTTGTTCTCTGTAAGCTATAAACACAACAGTTGATCTACTTTCATTACTTTAGAAACTTAGTTTTATATGGGAAAAATAAAGAGAGATAGTTTGTAAAATCTGAATAACAATATGCACTAATATTTAAATATTCATCAAAATATCATGCATAACATTATCAGAGAATAAAAAAAGTTAATAAAAAAGCATAAAAGTACAAATATCCAGAAAAGTAAAAAGCAAAAGAAAATTATGAAGAGGCTTGCGCAGGTTAAGGCAAAGAAATACCTTTCTTCTCATTTCTTTGTTGTCTTTGCGTATTTTATTAAGTTCGTCACCCAGTCGATTGGCCCGACTGAATTGGATTTCTGCCAAATTCTGCAGTTCTGTCACCTGATGCGACGTCCGATTCTGCATCTGTTTCATCTCCTAAAAGATCAAGAGAATCCACACAGGTTAAAACAAGCTATTATCATGATTGATTTAATAACAATGTAAAATGAATCATGACTATTGTTATCATGATTTAAAGTAACTCATGATTATGCATGACAGCACATTGTGATATGTGAATGGCTGAGTATGGCAAATGAAATTTTTGAACCAAAGCTTGTAAAATCATGATTTATGACTTGTGTACATTACTTTATCTAATCTTCTTGTAAATCAAGTGTTTGTAACACAGTGTACTTATAGAAATAGTGTTATTCAAAATCAAAACACAAAATGTGAAATAAATTTAGAAAAAAAAATTGTTTGCCTTCAAAATATTGGTGAAACTGTAAGTTAATTAATAATAGTTATAAAAACAAACAATGAAAGATTCATAAGAAATTAATTAACATTTCTTTAAGTCCCCTGGATCTGTAGCTAAAAATTCTCTTGTGTGTGTTAAAGTTTGAAATATTTATGTTAAATTACTGAAAAATCAGTGGCTAAAAGCTGTTGGTTAAGGTTATCAAATTTCAACATTAAGTCAGTTAAATGAAAAATTATAAAAGCAATTGATTGTCCGGTGAACAAAGGTCAAAATCTGTGAAAGTGACAAAATTTGAAAAATTCTTGCGGCATATGTGAGATTTAACGGAATGATAAAATGTTAAAACATGAACATCCATTGAAATACGCCATAAATATGTTATAAAAACAGCAAAATGGTAATGGTGATTTTATGGAAAAATCAATGATAATTCTTTTATAGACAAGATGGTAATCATTTTGGTCAAAATTGTATTGTTTCTGTTTTTTTTAATGAAAAATCGTAATGTTTTATGCAAAATGGTAATGATATTTAGACAAAATGGTAAATGGTTTTTAGGCAAAATGGTAGTGTTTTTAAGCAAAATGATGATATTTCTTTAAACTTCCCATTTTCAGGATAGGAATGGGTAGTGCATTTAATGCACTTGGAAATGCATCAGAACAAATGTTAAGCTAATAAACTGAACAAGTCTTTTTTCAAGGAACAGTAGGTTTGGCAACAACAAAATTGAGACAAGTTCCCTACACAACGGGACTGGTTCATAAACACACTAAAGAATGCTTACTTATGAATGATTAAAACATCAAGCAGAGAAAAATATACGTATATATATTTAAATTGTTTAATTCAATTTAATATTTTCTGTTGTTAATAAAATCAAAAGTTAAATTTCAAAAACACCCTTTTTCTTTTAAAGCAGAATGAGCTAGATGATGTTAAATGTTCATAAGCAAGCATGACTTTGTTAAAACCCTTTTACCATATGTTGCATTGTTTCTGTATTAATTGCAATCATCAGCTGTGGCATAATATATATCAAAATAAGCATGAAATTATGTTTCTTATGCATGATTTAAACTGATTCTATGGTAGCTGTATAATATTTAATACTATGAGATACATTATGCATTACTCATTGTTAAATTAAACACCTTCATAGTTATTTAAATTGCTACCTCTTCCTTTGCTCTGTCATTATTTGGCATCTTCAATTCAAGAAATGGAATTGAGAAATTTTTTGAAAGAAAAATTTCAGTTTTATAAGCATTTGTTTTCATTAAGATTTTCTACCCTTTCACTATCAATGATTTTTTAGATGACTTTGTAACAAGTATGTATCTACATCCACATACCGTATAAGCAGGATTTTTAGCGAGGATTTAATTTTGGCATTATTAGCGAGGGTGCCAAGATCGCTAAAATTGAATACTGCTGAAAATTAATAGCGCTTTATTTGTAATAGCTTCTTTAGTGAGCTTTTTAAAATCACTAAAATTACATCTCGCTAAAAATAAAATACCAGTTTTTAAGGTCGAATCACTAAATTTGTGTCTCGCTAAAATTTCCACTTAAACGGTATTACAGAGTAAACTACAATAAAAAATACATAGCATATTGCATCAGAAAAGCATAGCAGTGTATGAACATCAAATTTAACAAAAGCATGCAGAACTTAAATAATCTACTTTTTACTCAGATTTTCTGAAATTTATTCAAGCAGTCTTATACTATTAAAGGGTATATGAATAAAGTAAAATTCAACATGCAGTATACTAAATTTTGTGAAAATCTATCAATCAGTCTTATACAAATGATATGCAAAAAAAAGAGAACTGATACAAAATTCAACATGCAGTATGAATATAAAAACTAAAATGCAGACTCTGTTACTACATGCAGACAGACAGACAAGCAGACAATGACAAGCTGTGGGGGGTTACACAAACCGTTACCTGTTTCGCTTGTTCTAGCTGGGTCTGAATGTCATGGAGAGCATTTTCAAGTTCTAAACGCTCTCTTGTCATTCGTTCCTGTTCCTGAGGGGTTAGGAAAGTGGACGTCAGTAAATATAGTTAAAAATTATAAGTGTTATATTTTTCACTAAATTAAACCCAACTTCTAAAAAAATTTTGGTAAATCACTAAGTAATTAATACACACAAGTTAAGTAACTTTGTAAAAGAATACAGAAGAAATACAAATGAAAACACTTCAGAAAATTTTTGAAAAATGCTAGAAAATAACTTTTTTATCTAAGGGTTGACAACTATGTCAAACACTTCAATTCACAAGACAGTGAAAGTGAGTTTTACCTGTGCAGAGGCAGTGCGGGCTTTCTGCAGTTCTTCGTATGACCTAGATAATGCTTTGGCCAACTCATTCTTCTCCTCATTTCTGTCCAATATTTCTTTCTCTGTAACCAAAAAAAAAAAAAATTATTTACATGAAATGCAAGAAAAAATTTGTCTGCATTATGCATGATCATTCATACATGATCTAAACATGGCATTCCATTGCTGAACTTACCCAAACTTTTGATTTGTTTGTCTAAATCCATAAACTTTTCTTCACTGGCATGCAATTTCTCTGACTCTTTCTGTAACATAAATTTAAAGATGCCTTTATGACACTCTATGTCAGCCTATTTTAAACTGCATTTTGTATGGTCTTTTTGTCAATGATAATATTAAGAAGTTTTGTTAAATTATGATATATGAGTCAAAGAAAAAACAGAGTTACTCATTCATCAAATATTTTTCTCAATTCTGTTGTTAAACATTATGTGCTGTATTTGACTATTTTCTCCAGGTGTGAATAATAGGTTCTTCATGCAGGCATTAACACACTTTTTTGAGACCCTCATACAAACCTTTAGGTTATGGACGGAGTAAGTGGCTTGTTCCAACTCTAACTGCTTGGATTTCAGATCTGAGCGAATGTTCTCTAATTCTAAATTAGCATTACTGACCAACTGAAAGGGTTAAATAATGAAGCATTAATTCATATGCAGTGTTTCTTAACGCAAGGTCTTAGGAAATTAATAAAGCTGGGAATCTACCAATCAAAGCACGGAAAAAATGAGGGTTAATGGGAAAATGTTTATTTTACATACAACAATCTTAGGTGGTAAATTAAATTGATTGCCAATTACTGTCAATACAACTACATGTATCTAGCAAAATTAAAGCTTTCTGAATTGAGTTTTCAAAATATACTAAGCTGGGAAAACATATGGCGGATCTATATCATTCACACACTAAATCCAGTATACATAGGTACAGGGAATATTAAAGGGGAATAAATCTGTCTTGTCTTACCTTGTTAAGTTTGCTTTCTTCCCGCTCGACTTCCTTTCTTACTTTATTAAGTGCCTGTTTTAAATGTTTTAAATCGTCAAACATTTTTTTAAAAACATAAACAGTAATGGTCAAGTAATAACAATGGATATGTGCACTCTAGATTACTTAACAGCATTATCTCATATTGATAATCCATGTATCTTATGATGATTTTGACATTTAAATAACAGAACTTGAAAGTATTGAGTAGATTGCATACATTTTTTTTTAATTACTCTTGTATTCTTAAGTATAGGCATAATTCTATTCTACTCACCATTTTTGCTTCTTGGTATTCTATAGATTTATCATTCACATTTTTCAAGAGTTCCTGTAACTCGGACTGTTTGACCTTTTCCTGTCGCATGTAATCATCATGTGCTACCCTGCTTTGACGAATTCCTTCATTTAAGCGCTCGTACTCTAACTTGGCTTCATCTCTCTTAAGATAAATGTCTTTTAAATCTTGGTCCAAACTTTTTCGCTGATCTTCTGAATCTCTGATGTGATCTTTCAATGTCTTTAGTTCACTCTTGCAGTCTGGAAAGGAACCACAAATACATGATCAAACAAACATTAAACTAGATGTCTGTGAGCTAATGCTCAATAGCAATACCATTACTCTGATGTTAATTATATATGGTACATGGAAAGGCGCAAGGAAAAACAGGAAGTTGACGTTGGATTTGTACAAAAATGAATCCAACCAAATGGCAAGCCTAAACAAAGAGTGTGCTAAAATTTCAAGCATCCAACAATAGAAGTTGCTGAGAAAACTACATTAAGTTGTTACAGATAGCTAAACACACAGACAGATAGACACATATCCCCCCCCCCTTCCAACATGGCAGGAGTATAACCAACTCTAAAAAATAAAAAGAAAGTGTCTAAATAAAAAACAAAGTGGTATTCTGACCTTTGACTGTAGTTTTGAGGGCGTGGACCTCCTTCTGTAGCTGAGCTCTCTGATGGTTGGCCTCCTCCAGTTCTTTCTCCCTGTGTCTGAGCTCCAGCTCCACACTCTCAAATCTCTTGGTGGAGGAGTCTAACTTTTCTTCTACAGACCTCTGTGTTCTGAAAAAGGAACATCAAGATTGCTATTAAAAGATTTCCAACTAAAATTGCATTTAAATGAAAAATTATAGCATACATTTTCATTTTCTTGATGTTAAGCTCTATCTCAATCTTCATCCACATACAGTAAAACATGTTTATAGTGAATGCGCTAATAATGAATTATCACGTCCAGTGAAGTAATGTAATAAATTACATTATGGAGAGGAGTTATATAGGCAGTCAGCAGTGCTCCAAGTTGAGACTAAAATGGTCGCATTTGCGACCAAAAAATTGATTTTGCGACTAGAAATGAAAACACACTCGCATTTTCGCGACTGAGAAAATTTGGGCTGGAAACGTCCAATTTTTAAGATCGGGATCAAGATTTCATTTGTAAAGATTCTCTATCAAGAAAATGTTTGAAGACATATACTTAAATACACTTTACAAAGCATTGCATGGACTTAGATCACGTAATGTTATGACAGCATGCATGCTGTACAAAGTTTGATAGAACCTGAACCAGAGACGTGTAATGTTCCTGATAGAATGGCATCCAAACTTCGTACACTTTTTAAGATCCGACCTTGTTATTGAAGCATTTGATCAATTGCTTGCATATCACAATGAATCATGATTGTATTATCATGCTAGTAAAGTGTTTTGGCGGCATTTATAATGACTGTGTAATGGGTAAGGTACGTAGTAATAAGTAAACATGACAAACAGCAGGCAAAGTCATGTCTCAACAGCTGTCAAGCTTGTATTTTCATTTGATAAAATTTTATTTCTGTAATTAGATTACTTGTGTTCTTCTGTACAACCATAAGGGTACATGTATTCAATAAAAATATTTCATTCAACCTAGCAAATTTTTAAAGTCACAGTAATAAGTAATCTATGATATAATAAAGACATAATACATATCCTTATTTAAATTATCAAGTTTTATTCACAAAATGTATTTTTTTTTTATGGCGAGTGAAATATTTGATTATGGCGACCAGAAATTCTGAAATGGCGACCAAAAAAATTTTTGGGTCGCCATTTTGCGACCTGAGAGCAAGAGTGACTTGGAGCACTGCAGTGCCTGTTGTCCAATCCTGTTATGCTTATACATAATAAAATATTGCTTAAATTTAATTACATTTCTGACAAAGCAAAATTTTATGTCTCTGGTACTTCATTATATGCATGTTTTACCATACACTAGATTTATAAGATTTTGGAAGTAAAATCTCCATTCTGACCTCCTCATTTGGTTGATTTTGTTGTCCATATTCTTGGTGCTCTCATCCATCATGTCTTTCTCTCGTGACATGGCAGTAAGGCGGTCTTCCAGCGACTGCTTCTCTAGGGCCAGTCTCTCCACTTCCTGTCTGTCACGGTCCAGTGCCTGTCGTAATCGGTCGACCTCGGCAGATTTCCGACTTGTCTCAGCGCACAATTGGTCTAACTGCGATCTCTCCTGATGAAAAAGAATGAGTTGATCATGAAAATTTGAATGAGTTGATAAAGGTTGCAGTCAAACCTCTCCAAGCTTGATGGGAATGACAACCTACTTTCAAATATTGAAGAATTTGAGTTAATTTGGTTAAAATAGCTAGAAAAAAAGGTTTTGAGATTTCAAAATCACTTGAAAATATCCAAGGTAGTTATTGACAAGATATCCATCTTTAAGATATCAAAGTTCAACTGTATTTCAAATCATTTTAACTGTTTGTACAAAGCAATTTTGGATGTTTCCTACTCTCTCAGTACTTACTGCCAGCAATTCTCTCTGAGTTTTCTCTAGTTCTGCCAATTTCTGTGCATGCTGCGATTTTAAACTGTCCAATTCATGTTTTTCAATCTTTTGCATTTCAAACACATGCTGCAGTTCAGACTTGTTTTTGTTCACAGAATTGATCAGTTTTTGTAGCACTTCATCCTCGGTCTCCACTTCCTCCTTGCGTTTATGGAGTTCACCTCGTTTGATTTTCAGAGTTTGTAACAGTTCATTTTTCTGCATCTCCAGTTCATTCACTTTGTCTTTGAGATCCTACAAAAATAATCACTTTCTAATTCAGATTCCTGCACATCCAAATCAAGTAAATCAAATCTAAGGAAAGCTTTTAAATAAAATATAAAAGAGATAGCCATTGCACTGATACAGCTATATATTCCTAGTAAAAATATACAGTAAATTGTTAAATAAACATGAAAATTTAATTATTGTGTAATTTTTTGGGAAGCATGACTTGCAAAATTAAATCATTCTCACATTTTTTATGATGCTGAAATCCATGTAAAATCTTTTCATCAGCCACCCATTCACAATTCAATATTCTCACACTTTGACATTTACGACAATCTACAATAACTGATTCTCCCTCTTTCTTCTCTCCCCTGAGATTTTCTCTTTTTTTTATCTCCCCTGAACATTACCCTAGCCTCCCTTTGCCTGGACACACATTCGGCCTCAGCGTCCCTTAGCATTGACGTAAGCTCTGTGGATTTTTTCTCCAGTGATTCTTGGAGTATCTTGAATTCTGTTCTCTTTTTTCCCATCTTCTGGTCCAGTTTTTCTAACTCCTGCTTCTGTTGGTCAATCTGTGAGAAAATCAAAATCATCAAATGTTTTTTTATTGTTATTATTCTGCATTACTTACAATTGACAAGGGAAATGTGCAACACTTACCATGGTATGGATGATTGCTACTATCTCTATGAATTTGTGCAAAAACATTTGGGAAATTTTGATTCATTTTTCCCACTTCTCTTACTTGATTTCACACTTTTCCCCACAATTTATTCATGTCTCATAACCTTACTACATATTTTGATAATCATTGAGTCTTATGGACAAACGATTACATGCATGTGGGCGTTTAAAGCAAAAATAGAACATCCAAAGAACTGTTATAATATATGCTAGTGGAGCTCTCAAGTTTTTTTGTTTTTTTCACACTGTTTAATATTTTTCATCTACATTAAGTTAAGGATGAAGAATTGGCATTGTCCATTGAGGTAAATAACAAAGGGCAATTGTTGTTTCTTAACTTTATTCAAAATATCTCCGATTTACAAAATACATATATATGATATTGCTCAAAACATGAAATGAACCGATTCTAATTTGAGATTTAAAAAAAATCACACTTCCACTACCTTATACAGAATATGAACATACTTAACAGAATAGTTATCACACTGTATACATGTATATAAAAATACATAAATACTGATTCCAGAGATTTAGTGTGAAACTAAGTAGTTTAATCTCATTCCAAAGATATTGTCTATAATACTTCTTAAAATAAAAGAAATGCAGTATTGACTTAAATGCTTTTTCTTGTCGATAAAATGCAGGAATTCTTTGAATATTTAATATCAAAATGTAACTTATTGCTGGATCAGTGACTAAAACCTCTACCCCTACAAAACTCACCACCAGGCCCTATAATAGCTTTAAATTAAATAAAGTGCTACAACGAAATTTTAACATCATAATATGTAAACATGGATTTCCAAAAAAAGAAAAAATTCCCTGTTATAAAAATAAAAGTTTATAATGGCTGATAACGCTGTGTGTGAATGTGGAAGACCAAAAAGGGAAACAATGTCAACCCACAGCACCAAAAGAAATTCCATAAACTCCAAACAAAGCCATGATAGATGAGAGTCCCCAAACCACAAATGACAGATGTGTACTGTGATGATGCATGTCTGTGCTGCACATTAGTGTACAATACATGTGGGAATATGCAAATACACCTCAATTTCACTCACAGGGTTGTTCCCTGCATAAAGTATTGCAAGCGAAACATCAGTATTGGTTACTTTTTCTGGCATCTTCTAGCAGATTTCCATAAAAAGCATAGCTTCTATATACAAATATATGGTGGAAAGGGTTATGATTATTTAAAATGAATAGGCTCTGTATTTATCATTAGATTAACTGTATATGTCTTTTCACATTAGCAAATCTACATTTTATGATAGGAAACCCCTATATATGTACAGGAGGGGAAGAATTTTATCAACAAATGCATAAATATCTATATATAACCTTAATTGTAAGATACATGCAAGGGAGTTAATACAAAGGGCAGGTGCAAGGTGTGCAAGGGAGATAAGGCAAGGAAATGCAGCAAATAGCAAAATAGCAAAGAGCGCCAAGTTCTGACTTTTCTACAGAGAATCCATATTTACATGTTATATATGGTGGTAAAATCATTATAGCACATCAACACACAATGGCAATGTATTTTTGAATGCAAATTGAAAGAACATCCAATCAAACCCTATGATACACAAGTTATTGGGCCTTGCTGGTGGTGAGTTATAGTTTGACATGGCTCGGTTTTGATCGCCGTTTTAACGCCCTAGGGTGTAACTGAAAAATATAAGGCAACAGAATTTTTCTGTCAGTGTGTTAATTTATTTTATTCCTCCATTTATATTTGTTTGGGATTAAAAAGGACTTAGAAACAGAAAATTATTCTCACCTAGACAAGCACAGAACACAGTAGGTAGGAATTTTTTTTTTATTAGATTACCTGGTCGCGCATTCTTGCAATATCAGCTCGACGTTTGGTCAGAACTTCCTCTGCGTCATTTAATGCTGACACGGTTTCTTTCTCTCTGGCAGATGCTGCAGCGAGCTCAGCATGAAGTTTGTGTAAGCTGAAAATATATGAAGTGTTGATAAACATAATGGGTACACTGTAAGGAAACAATACTGATCAAGGTTGTCAATCAAAAGATAATATGGCACAGACATGTATGGCATTTGACATACTTTTGAGTAGCACTCCTTATTCGACTTTCTAGGTCTTTGTACTCTGCATCTTTTTTGGCAGTGACCTGTGAAAAGATTTAATGGCATATATGTTAACAAATTACATTTCCTTCAGTCTAACTTTTATTGCATACAGCCAACATAAGCTGATTTCATTTTCTAAATCAATTCTATTCTAAATAATCTGAAAACTTTGTAATTCCATGCTGCAACTCTTTATCCTTATCAAGTACCTGGTTGATGTCTCTTAACAGTCTCTCTTGTTTTGCTCGTTTTCGCTCGGCATCCTTGACCTCTGCCCTTATTGCACTGAGCGTGTCCGAGGCCTTGATGAGCTCTACCCCGGCCTGATTGGCTCGCTTCTCCAGTTCCCCTGTCTCCTTCACTGTATTCTGTAAACTCTCTGTTGCCAAATCAAACTTTTGTACAGTCTGTCTTGCCTGCAAAACAAACACAGTATGTTATTCAATGCAACAAAATTGTTTCTGTACTTGTTTTATTTATTCTCATAGCTTCCTAAATTAGTTATTTTAAAGCTGGGTTAATAGACCATTACAAATATACATATGAATTCTACTGAACGTATGGACCTATTTTAAGATAATTTGTTTTATTTTTCTTGGCATGTTTGAGCAAACAATGCAAGATAACTATAAACTGGAAAGTCCCACCAGTTCTCCTGGTCATATTTCTAATCTTTTCATTACGTATCCCTATGATGAAAACAATAGAATCTGGGCATATGTCACTACCATAGTACTTTTTTGGTTAAGGGAACTATTAAAGAATCCAATATTTGATAAATAAGATCACCTCTTCTTTAGCATCCTCCAGATCGGAGTTACAAACACGTAGGAGTTTGTCTGCGTCTTGTAACTGACTCCGCCGCTTGGCCAAGGTTCGCTCTAGTGCGTCTATTTCATTTCTTAAGAACTTCCTTCGACTTCCAGCCATGCCAATATGTTCTTCCTCCGTGAAAGATTCATCAAACACATTGGCTCGTAATTGCCTTTTGAAAGCGAAAGTTTAACTTACATTAGTATCCACTTTTTTCACAAATGGCACTAATTACATGAAATTTTCAAATGTTGATACACGTATTCTTTAACATCTAAGTTTCTTTACCTTTTCCTATTCTCCTTTGCATTGTGATGTCTCATAAATTGCAGTTCATCCCTTGCTGCTATTCTTTCATGTTCCAGGAATTTCTCCTCTCTCTTTAAATCTTTCAAACATTTCTTCTGTTTGTCAATGGCTAAATCCAATCCTTCAAGCTCATCTCTTCTTTGCTGTTAATAAATAATTTCTTATTCTGATGGAGGTAAAGCTATATCTTAACTAATGTATACATGTATTATAATACACAAATCAACTGATGGAGCAAAATAACTTTCATGTTGGCAAACTAGTGCTTGATGTTTTATTCTCATGTTTAACCCTGACCTAATACAGAATCTTAGTCTGACCCCAAAAATTAACAAATCGTTAAAATATCAAAGCAGGGCACCCCCTCCCAAAAGAGCTTATCAATCCTGATAAAAATTATTACTTTCTTATAAATATTTTTATGCATGCATTGATCCTTCACCCACACCCACAAGCGTGATGATGTTGGGAGTTCCCATGAAATTATCATCATTTTACAGTAATTATAAGAGTGGAAGATTATCACAGTTACAAAACTTAGCCAGATAATGTAGGATGTACCTCCAACTCCCCTCGTAGTCTGCGTATCAATCTGTTCTCATCATCCTCTTCTGCCTGTCTTTGTAATTCCTTTGAAAAGAATCACAATATTAAATCAAATCTAAATAAATTTAAACATAACATAAAAAATGCTGCTTTTAAAAACACACATAATTATATTATAAAAAACACCATCCACCCTATTAATAGAGTTTTATATCTGATGATGTTACATTTGATAACTATTACGTTTCAATACTAGAGGTAAAAAATTTCTTATTTCTCAAAATTACTCTTGTCACTGGGTATCATGTACAGAAGGATGATTCCTCAAAAGCAAAAAAAAATTTTTAAAAACTTACTTCCTCCCGGGCAGCTTTTGCTTTGAGTCTTTTGAGTTTTTCCTGAAGTTCTGCTATATAATCCTCCTAAAAAAGACATTCCATGATAATGTCAACATAAAAAGAAAGCAAGGAAAATAAATCATTCTCTCAATAATATTGAGCATTTAAAAGACATCGTGTTTGATTTCTGTTAAATTATTATTTGTATTAACAGGAATTAATTAGCAGAACTTAGAGAACTACATGTATTGTGTTTTACAAATTTTCATTAAAAAAAAGTAAAAGTAAATTTAAGTTGTTCAAAATACTATTTATGCTTAGATTTTTTTCTTTTTTTATAGTTAAAATATTTATATCTGTCAAAATTAAATCTTTAAAAATTTTGTCAAACAAAACCTCTTTTTTTTTTAAATCACCTATTTCTAGTTGTGTATGCCTTTTTTCAAGAACATATAATCCCCCCTTTTTATGTAAAAGGGGACAAATTTCAAGATTTTATTCATAAGCACATTACTTAAAGGGGCATTTAAATATGAGACTCCTTGGATAACTTTATGCCTTTTCTCAACAATCTTGTGCTTTCATTAGGATTTAGATTTAGCAAGAAATCTTCTTAAATGAAAAACACCTATCAAAAAGGCTTGCAGACTCAACAATGTCGAATAACTGAATTTTACTGAGCTTTAATTTATAAAACTCTTACATATGCTGATTCGAGATATGTCAAATTTCCACAAACATCGTAAATAATACAACTTTGCATGGTTTAAATGCATGAGTCCCAAAACAATTTGAAAGACCTGAAAACAGTTTACTTGAAATTCCTAAAACGTGGTAGGAGAATATTAAATGTTTGATGATCTGGTAAATCAATACCTAGAAAAATACTCTTATCTGGGGTAAAAATATGAAATAACATTGATTAAAGTGACAAAAAAATGTAATATCATATCAATATACGAGCATGTGTTTGTTCACACCAAACAAAAATTTCAAATTCAATGCAGGTATGTTTGATAGAATGTTATTGGAGGTTAAGCTCTATTTACATGAGACAGATAGGGCATAATGTCAGTTGACAGAGGAGCTACGAACTGTGATCTATAAACAAGATAATATCAGTTTAATGAATTCCTGTAAAGCTCCCCCTTATCAACATTGATTTTATTCAACTGTTGGTGTTGAATTTTTCCCCCCAGAAGATCTAAAGGTGTATTTAACAAATTATTTAACACAAAAAAGATATTTCGAAAAAGCTTAATTAAAAGATATTACATGATAATTAATGGAAGAAACAATCTATCCCAGTGTGGTAGACATAGCACATGGGGAAAAAAAATTGCAAATTATTTTTTTTTTTAAAGTTTGTCTGTAGTCTTTCCCTTCAGTAAATCTTGAATTACAATTAGTGCAGATTTCTTTATTTACCAGGTCATGGTGTTCTGGGACGTTACAGAACAGGTATGTATCGTCTCCACCTCCATCCGCGTTTTTCAGGATTCCCCGTGGCTGGCCCCCATCCATGCTAACTGACCCTGCCACTGCAAAAAAAAAAAAAAAAAAAAAAAATTTTAATAAAGAAAAGTACATAAAATATCTATAATGTTAGAAATATGTCAGGGGGAAACCTTATGGAGGGCAAATGCATTACCTCATTGTATATTTAAAATGACACTTGAAATACTCATTTGGAAGGGTATGGTAAGCCCACCTGATAGCACATTTCAAATATATATGGAAAGGTACTGCAAATACTAGTAAAATAGACCTCCCAAGACAGCACATTTTTACATCTATTGAGTTCCTAACAACAGTGCATCAAACACATATCTTTAAATCATAATGTCAACACAAAAGACCTACCATGCAGAGCAGATGTCAACTAATTCTTTAATTACTCATTTAATTCCAAAAGCATCATACAGCACAATGTCACATTCATCAAGAACCATGTGTAAAATACCATTCCTAATACCCCTACATAACTTTTGGATTAATTCGGAATTATTACACAAGAGACTGTTTATTATCTCCTATAAATTCTCAATAGAACAGACCAATACCATACAGATGATCTGGATGAGTGAATTTCTCAATGACATGAGTGGGCATGACTTTACTCAGGGTGTATTCAACCTAAGCTCATGTGTCAACAAAAGGGCAGCCTGGGTTTTTTAATTACTAGAATTACCTGCATTCATGCTAATTATCCCTGATAATTAGACAGATAAAATTGTTTTGGTTTAAAATCTACACTTCTGACTTTTGCATTCAATTTTATATCTAAATGTTATAGCTGCACATGCATCAAACTTTACTCATTTAAACAACTGCTAGTTCAATAGGTATTTAATTTATTGATTGTTGACAACATAAAATGTTAAATAACCTTCATGGATTAATATGCAAGTATTTAATCAATTCCCAATTCCTGCATCAACTTGAAAAGCATTCATGCAAAATTTAACAAGTAGTTCAATATAATTTATGCATGATCAAAATACCGGTAACATTATGATTCTCAAATAAATATGATCCTAAACTAGAATACAATCTGCTATAATTCTATTGATGAGGCAAAGTATTTCGAGATACACATTTTAAAAACACAATATTTAATTGTACATTTTAGAGATAATTCCCAGCAAAACATGTCAATGGAAAGACAGACAGAAAGAAAAACTTTGTTTAAAGGGCATTATATTAAGAAAGTTCAGAACATCAATTCATCAATATTTGCTCATTCTGCTTTCTCCCTATTGGTATCTCATTAAATGTGCAATGTTCTGAAGCTAATGTATAATGATCTATATTATCCAAATTGCAGAACGCTTACCTATGGGGCTAGGTGGGACAGTCATGGAACCATCTGGTGCGCGGCCCTTCACCGGTGTTCCAGCGGCCACTGGAGCTAAAGGCAGAAATGTGACCCGGGGACCGGGAGATGAGGGACCATACTGGGTGGCTCCTGAAGAAGGTGGGGGTGGGGGTGGTGGGGCACCACCAGGAGGGTAGTAGATCCTACCCGCAGGTCGTTCAGGAGATGTGGAGTAAGCAGGAAGGAACATCCTACCAGATCCTGTGGACTGAATAGGATTGGCTGCCACAGGTACGTAATTTATCTGTCCAACAGGGTAAGCAGTCTGTGTACCCTGGGTGCCTGGGGTCTGAGTGGCACCAGCAGCCACACCTGGGTTTGTACCATATCCATAGGCCTGTGTGGCACCATATCCAGGGGTCTGGGTACTGCCATAGCCTGGTGTTTGTGTGCCTGCAATTCCTGGGGTCTGACCAGCCCCTCTAGTTTGAGCAACACCCTGTGGGAAGAGACTACCATGGAAAGACCCTGTGGCTGGCTGATATCCTGGAATGTTGTGAGAGGGCTGTGGTTGGGGACCCTGACTAGCGTTAACCACACCTGATGGATAGACTCCTGTAGTCTGGACTGGCTTGTAAGCTTGTGGCTTATGCACTGGCTCGAATGCTGTTTTAGAGCGGGAAGACCTGGTTCTTTCTCGTCCTGTCCGGCTAGGTCCAGATCTTCCACTCCTGTGACTTCTGACACTTTCCCTGTCTGAATCACGACCTCCACCTATCAATTAAAAAAAATCAGCTTTATTCATCTTGAATTTTGGTTTCAAGAAATATTTTATCGCAAATCTAATACAAATGTCCCATTTGGTTGTAAAATTTTTTAAAGAAAGCTGAAAAAGTTCTTACCTCTGCTGGAATGTCTCTGTCCTTGTGTTAGTCTACCTTCACTTGACCTTGACCTTCCTGCAGGTCTTCCTCCGGATGGTTCTCTTGCTTCCCCTCTCTCTGCCCCTATCCCTGGCTGATAGCTACTAAACGGAACACCACCCTGAGCTGTATACTGAGGGCCCTGAAAAAAGAAGGTAACATAAAATTAAATGATTAACCTGCCAATTTTGTATTTTAAGAATTTGTTAGAAAGTCAGAGGATGTTAAGTACATGTAGATGTACAAAATAATTTTCGTACCATTGTTCCTCTTGCTCCAAGCACAGATCCCATTGGTGCCCCAGGCATGACCCCAATGGGAGCCCCGAGCTGCTGTGTTAATACTGGTCTGTAAGGTGAGGGTCCAGAAGCTTGACCATGATATGGCATTCCCTGAGGGACAAAAAAGGGGAAAAATTAATAAATAGAAATAAGCTTTTTTTCCTCTCTATCTTTAAACTTTTAAATTCCAATAAAAGAATGCTTTGATTTTAGGCATGTTTTACAATGCAACTTATGTTCTTAAATTCTGATGAAAAAAGTAAAAGGAACCATAATTGTGACTTACCTGAGTTGGGCCCACCCCAGTGCTAGCTTGAGTGCCAACTGTACCCTGGGGATTAGGCATGGATTGAATGTATGCAGACTGCATGGCTAGAGTCTCTTTTAAGCGGTTGACCTCCTGTCTTAATTTCCACAACTCATCATCAAAAGCAGGACCAGCTGCAAAAGGAACATTTTATTACTTTTTGCAATAGCTAAAAATGTGGAAATGCATAACAATTATTATCCTTGGGAAGAAGCAGAGTTCACTGATGAAATTGTAGCTCTACTGTATCGAATTTCATTAATAATAGACTGAAAGTGCACTTATTAAGCTTTGAGTTTTATAATTTCAGAATTAACAATTTTGTCATTTTTTGAAACTTGTACTTCTTTATTACAGCATGAAGTTTCAACCATGAAATCAAATCCCCTTGAACCAATTTTTTTTCCCTGTCCTCAAAAATTTAACCCCATGAAAGTAACAGATCCTACAGTATTTGTTAAGGTCTATATTTCTTACCAGCAGCACTTCCTCCGGCAGCCATTGTGTCCAGTAGGTGGTTCAGATGCTCCATTTCCTGTCGCTGAGTCTCCAAAATGTCGTACAGCTTGGTCAACTCTGCTTCCTGGGCACCTGACATGAAATATTACAGTGATTACATGAAAGAATTTAATAAAACCTATCAGTACTGAAAAAGATTAACAATCTAATCTTATTTTATTAATGGACATACAAATATTTCAATTTTTATAAACTGTTATCGGTTTTGAAAGACATGCAGTACTCTGGAATCACAAAACTAAGAGACCAAAAGAATACATGTACCCAAATTTGGGTCACTCCATGAGCATGCTTGCTGGTCATGGTTTTTTTTTTAAACTGAATCCATAAAACACCACAATTAAACACTGTGCAGAGACTGGGATCACTTCCATGCAGTTTACTTTCAATTTCAGGACACACAAACACCATTAGTTAAACAGTAAAAGCTGCTTATAGCGAAGTGCCAGGGACGAACAATTTTGCTTCATTATAAGCATAATTTGTTTTATCTGTTAAGTTTACAATAAATCTTAAATTTGAAGGGAATGAAAATCACTTCTCTGTAAGCATCAATTCATTATAAAATTCATTATAAGCGTGTTCACTATAAGCAGGTTTTACTGTAATCAGAAATATTGAATCCGAGGTGACAGGGGAATTTTGGGACTGTGAATGACAATAGGTGCTCCCATTATTTTTCCATTTTTTTTCTGGAGTGGTGAAATCAAGTGTTAGTTTAACATCATCTTTACCTGCTTTTGAATTTAAATCAGCTGTTTATAAAAAAAAGGAAGAGAATATTGATATAGCACTTCTACATTGAAAAAAAATTAAATTTAATGACCTGTTTACACTTGTTCAGAAAATTTTACTCTAGCACTGTTATTACAGGTTGATAAGACTTACTGATCATCTGGTTGTTCATGTTCTTGTTCTGCATTTCTCCGTGAAGGATGGCATCACGTTCGTCCAACATGTGCTTCAGCTGGTCTGCCGTCACCTGTGCCTGCTCCAGATCCTGAGCAATGACCTGCATTCGAGCCTCATACTTTTCCTACCACAAGAAAATTACAAATGCTTCTAATCAGAGAATCAATTTAATTTGTAATTTTTATTTTAAATCAATTAGAATTTTTGTCAAATAAATTGAGTTCATCACACACACAGTTTTAAAAGAGATAGAAAAGCAAAGATGTGTGTGTAAAAACATCTTGAGGTCCATGCAATAATACATGTACAAGTCATGTATTTGCATCCATGTCATTCTGAAGAAACTTTGCATGGAGGATACCACCACCTCAATGTGCCTTTCATAAAGAAAAAGAATAATCCCTTGAAATCTTTAAATAAATTACAGATCACCAACCCAAAATATAGAGTATAAAGGCACCTTAACTTATAATGTGCAAAAACAAAGAAAGACTGATATCCAGTAAATACTTTTAGATTACGATATACCTCTGCTTTGATCTAAAGATAAATATCAACAACAAAGCTTGAAATTCTGAATGAATGGCATGAAAACTTTCCACAAAAGACATAAATTTTTTTTCTTCAACAGAAGAACTGAGTTATTTCCCTTACCTTCTCAAGTTCGTTTTCCTCTCGTGTCTTGGCTAGTTCCTCTTCCTGCTCTCTCACCATCTGTTCCAACATGGCAGCCTCATTTTCAACATTGGCCAGCTATAAATAATTACAGACACATCAAAGGTCTACTTTATTTTTTAAATGTGAACAAACCGCATTCTTATATTTATTAATTAAAAACATTCATTGTTTTTACAGTACAGTAAACACTCTTATAGTGATTATGCTTATTATGAATTGATACTTATACTGAAGTGATTTTTATTCCCTCTAGATTTTAAACATACAGTGAAGCTCACAGATATAACAAATTATGCTATAATATAATGAAGCAAAATTGCAATCCTTAACACTTCCTTATAATTATGTTTTACTGTACAGGTACTTACATGCTTTGCGTTTTCGTTCTCTTTGACTCTCATGTTACGTCGTAGTTCTAACAGCTCCCTCTGGAGTTCATCATACAGAGCTTTCTCCTCAGAATTCAGTGAGTCTGTCTCAGATTCTGGTCTGTACACGATCTTCATGATTGGTCGACCCTATTAAGCAAGTATTGAAGGTATAGTCTTGCAAATTTCATTCCTACATTATTAATAATAAAGTTTGGAGATATAATGGTTATTTTCAGAAACAGTGTAGTCTGGATTTCCTTCTGTATCAAAATCAGTATTTTTAAAGAACACCAACTTTTGTTAAGATTATTTAAAAAAAAAAATTCCCATCATTTTTTCACAAGACTTGAGATTCCACATCTGTATATTGCCTTCTGTAATAACATCTAAATGAAAGCTTTTCCAAAAACAAGAGGCCCATGGGCCACATCGCTCACCTGAGAAGCTTTGGCCATTCTGTTCTTTGCCAGATTTCCCCCTTGTAATACTCTCTCACTGATCATAATTTAGACATTTTGAAATCTACACTACCCTATGATCCTTCCATGTGCACATAAGTTTCAGCTTCTCTGGCCCAGTGGTTCTTGAGAAGAAGATTTTCAAAGATTTTTCCTATATATTTCTAGGCCAGCATTTTTTTATTTTTATAAATAAGTTTTTGAATTTTCAGAAAAAACAGAACATGTCAAATTTGGTCTATTTTATTTTCCGGTTTTTTTTAAATGAGATTTGCAAAGTCCATAGCATTAAAGCTTTGTTATATGTTAATATTTAAAAGCCATCCATTCAAAATTTTTCACAAGTTCAGAGGACAAATAAAATGCACGACTTTATTGCACAATGACATGCTGGTGATTATGCTTATTCAAAAGTATCTGTCTGTAAATTATTTTCCTACAGGTTTAAAACTGTCCATGGTGAGCTTTTTATTGTTTAAGTTTCTGTTATAGCTTACAGTCTTATAAGCATCATTCTTCAGAAAAATTTAATGAATAAAACTATGGGAGAAGTTAAGTCCATTTGAGGAAGAAATAAACAATAGACTAAAGAAATAAAATTCTTCAACTGTTAAAAACAAGTATTATATATACAAATATATACAGGTATGTAGTATC
Source organism: Saccostrea cuccullata (assembly GCF_032062105.1). Taxonomy (NCBI): domain Eukaryota; kingdom Metazoa; phylum Mollusca; class Bivalvia; order Ostreida; family Ostreidae; genus Saccostrea; species Saccostrea cuccullata. The sequence goes on from NW_026937285.1 coordinate 283,084, forward strand.
GTTTGTGGCAGCCAGAAAAATTATTTTACACTTAATTAAAAAAATTTCCCCAATCTGTCTGTTTTATGAAAGGAATTATTATTTTGTTAGTAATTGTGTTTTACATTTACCAAAACATACTAAAAACAAAAATGAAGATATATTGAAAGAGTTTTGCAAAATAATTTTTTTTAAATATCTGTATTTTGTCCAACATAACAAAATATATATATCACTGGCCCCAACTGGTAGATGATGAAATAACAGCTCCCTTTGTAATTCTTATGCGTCCATACAGAGCTTTCTCCTCAGAAAAATTAATGTTCACAAGTCGATAACATCCAAAAAAAAATAATTTTATTTTTTTTTTATTTCCTCCTCCTACGGGACTTTTTCATTCTGATGTTCGTAAACCTAAAAATAAAAAAATGCTGGCCCTATGTAAAATTTTGATTAAGTATTGAAGGTATAGAACCTTGTAAATTCACTATTCTACATGAGTTTAGCTTTTCTGGCCCAGTGGTTCTTGAGAAGAAGATTTTCAAAGATTTTTCCTATATATTTCTTTGTAAAAGTTTGGAGACAGAATGGTTACTTAAAATCTACACTATACCAGGATGCTTCCACATCAGCTTTTCTGGCCCATCTTGAGAAGAAAATTTCAAAGATTTTTCTATTTCTATAAAAATATTTTTAATTCCCCGTCTCCCCCAGGGGTCATGATTTATTAATTTAAGAAATCACAGCTAAGAATCTTTTCATAAGACTTAAGATTTTTCCTATATATTTCTATGTAAAACTTTGATTCCCCATTGTGGCCCCCCTCCCCAGGGGTCATGATTTGTACAATGTTACACTCCCCACAATCCACATAATTAGCTTTTTTGGCCCAGTGGTTCTGAGAAGAAGATTTTTTAATGACCCCACCCTATCTTTATATCCGCTTGTGAGGGAACTTGGCCCTTTATTTTAACAATTTAAATTCCCCTTTACCTAAGGATGCTTTGTACCAAGTTTGGTCAAAATTGGCCCAGTGGTTCTCGAAAATGTGAAAAGCATCCAACTACAAAAATCAATTACATGTAATGAGGAATTTACTTGTAAATCTAGTGCCTCTCCCAGCAATCAATAATTACCTGAGCAGACTTATTCTCCAGATCTTTATATGCCGCTTTTAGTCTCTGTATTTCATTCTGCAATTCCCTGTTTGCTCTTTTCTCAGCATCCAGCTACAAAAAAAAAAAATCAAATACATGTAATAAGGACTTTACTTTTAAATTAGTGCCTTGCAAGCTAACTGAAGGAGATCCCCCACCAATTTTTTTCTTGTTTTCAAACTCGGGCATACATTACCTTTTCGTCTCTACTCTGGTCCTTCTCTGATCGTCTTTGTAGCTTGTTTTCTGCCTTTTTCAGATTTTCTCTCAGAGTCTGAATTTCCGCATCAGCCTGTGAGAAATATATAATTCATGATGAAGACTTTTTATAAAATGTTCTCATTTTAACAGTCTTGTTGACCGTTAAAAATGCGTTTCCATTTCAACATTTTCCATGCACGCTTCATACAAGCCAAACTCTTGTTAAAACATACAACATGTCATATAATCAAATTACGTCTAATATTATGAAAAAAATGAAAAATTTATATCTATAGCTAAAAAGTGCTCACTGATTGATATTGATTATATTGTGTAACTATACATTTGAATAGATGTTTTATACTTTTTGTCTCAACATGATGTTAAATGCAAGATTTCAAGTTTTAATACAGTCTAATAAGCTTGTGAAAAAAAAAATTATTGTAAGTCACTAAAAATATATAAAATGTGAAGAAAGAATTGAAGATGTTTGGCAAGACTCTAAACAAAGCTTCAAGATATTATACAATAGAATTGATTAAGTATAATGGGAAAATTTCCCATATTTCTACATCTGTATGAAGCATCAAAAGCATGTTTGTTATATTAGCCCAAATTCCATATTTGGAGGAAATTCCTTGCAAATAATATTAAAAATATGGTTGAAAATTTTCCCATTATACAGATCCAAGTTGAATGTATTTATTTATCTATCTTCCACCTAACAGAAAAGACTGAGATTTCTCAAACAAAATGTTCAATGTTTCTAAAAGACAGTTTACAGGCAGAAGTTCTACAAAGATAACATTTTATAATTTAAATATATTGCTCATATCGTCAGGGTTATGTTTTATCAACAAAAGTCAAAGTTGTCAAAGGAAATGAAATACAACTACAAAGACTTCACTGAAAGATTTTTAAAACATATTTTTATGCAGTTTAATACATGTATATATCTACTCTAATTTGAGGTTGTAATAATTAAAGCTAAGTTTTATCAGCTAAGTCATTCCCGGCAAGTGTTACAGTCACTTACATGTACATTGCCAGATTCAAGAGGCTAATAAGGGGAAACATCATGATAATATTAAAATTATCTTTCTTTTGCGTAAATTAATTAAGCTTCAATAATTTTGTCACAAATGATGAGAGTATACTATGTTATAAAAAAAAAAACATTAAAAAAATGAAATTTTAAACTTTAATAATTATATTCAGAGCTGCCAACATTCTGAAATGACAAATAGTAAGGCGGGGTCTAGGGACCACCTAGGTCCCCTGCCACTGAAGATGTTTTGTAAATGGACATGCAATCTGAGGCATGTTTCCATTTTGTTTACTTTAAAACATTGGTCACATGAATGTGATCGGCCTTCTAAAACGGAAACGATAATACAAGCAATCGTTGGAAGAATTATGAATATATTATAATAGTAGAAACTATAGACTGCCAGCTATGAAAATACCGGTATTATAAACTTTGAACGAGAAAAACTGAAATCGTAAGAGTATAGAGAGAAATCGTAAGGCGTATTTTAGATGCTGATTTCGTACGCGTTACGCTAAAATCGTAAGGGTTGGCAGCTCTGTATATTTGAAGAAAAAAATGTTCATACTAAATATCTGAAACCATGAATTCGGAGTTGCATGTACCTGGTTGGTGGTTTTCTTCATTTGTTCAACTTCATGAAGACTCTTGTTGGCATTATCCTGGATAAACTGCTGAAGCTCCTTGAAGGTTTTTCCCAGCACATCCCTATCACTCTGTGGACTGATAGGGCTCTACAAAACAGAACAGAATTACCCAATTGTTATCACTCTATAGCAGGTACAGTGAAACTTGACTAATCTGACCTACACTGGTTCCAAAGAAATTGCCTGACTTAGTAAACATTCTGGATTAGATAATATTTTGAACAAATTAAAATTACTAGGAAGGAACTTAAAGTTTAGATCGTGTTAGGCAAGATTTTGGAATACACAACATGGAAATTAGACAAGTTTCACTGTATATGCTTATTTAATGCATAGGAAGAACATTCAAATCAGTTCACATATACAGGGATAAACAGTGTGGCCTCTTTCTCAACACAACAGTTTTCTGAGGCACAATTACATTAAACCACATTTATAAGGACTAAATTCAAAGAAATATACACGTACCCTGCCAGCTTTGATGGTTTGTGTGAGGTCCTTTAACCGCTTCTTCAATTCTGGTTGAGGAATGGAATCATTTAATTTTCTCTCTCTGTCACCTAATTGAGCCTAAATCATAAAATATACACAAAATGATTGAGAGATCATGCATATACAACCTTTCCATGTATTTTGAAGATATCAGGATATATTACTATGTCAACAACAGACAGACACACTAACCAATAGTTACTACGACATACCATAGTATTGTTATATTGACCCTGTAGTTTCCTAATCTCGTCCTCCAGATGCTGTTTTTCTCGAGCTTCCTTCATTGCTCGCTCAGCTCGTTCTCGCTCAGTCTGTATTTGTCTCTCAAATTGTTGTCTATCATTCTGCAAAATCAAATCAAAAAATTTTAAACGCCAGTATAAAGTTGAACTTTGGTATCTTAACACATGATATTTCAAATACAATGGATATGTCAAAATGAGTTGAAAGTTGCAACCATTTTTTTCTTTCAATATTTGCAAGGTTTGATTATATAAAGTTTCATAGCATACAAAAGAAATATTATGGACTTTGATTACCACCACTTTTTGAATATTTCCCTAGCTAGATTTTTAGTGACTTTCCCTTCAATAATTTTAGGTCAAAGTCACTTACATTGACTTTCCTTTCGGCGTCTTTCATGGCTCGCTTCATTTCCTGGAGTTCGTGAGCTGTGGACTCCATCCTGTCCTGATACTCGGCGTCCTTGGAGCGATTTCTGTGGATCTGGTCCTCCAGCGTCCGATTCATGTCCTGGTGTTTGGCCAGCGAGTCCTCCAACTCCATCAGTCTCTGTAGCATTGAAAATATAACATGAGAGAGATTGTAAATTTGCAATATATTCAAATAATGCTGTACCTGTACATAGAATGATTCAGTGCATCCACTGGGTATCTAGTGATTTGGCATAACCCTGATTTAGCATTACACATGTCCATCCCATTGTATTGTATTTACTTATGATTTATTAAGTATGTGGTATATGTATTAAAAAATTAGTGCATTTATGCCTGCACCAAAGCTGCTAATAATGCTGTACCTGTACATAAAATGATTTAGTCCATCCACTGGGTATCTAGTGGTTTGGTATAACCATGAATTAGCATTACACTTGTCTATGCCATGTATTGTATTTACTTACAATTAATGAGTAAGTGGTATATGTATTCATAAATTAGTGCATTTTTGCATACATCAAAGCCGCTAAAATATGAAGCCCCCTTTAGTTAGTCACTCTAACCTGCTCAAGTGTGGGCACTTTGCTAGCTTCACTGTCCAGGACACTGAGCTCCTGCTCCAGTTTACGACACTGATCATCAAGCTGCATCTTCTCGCTGAGCAGCGTCTCGTAATCTCGCTGAGCTTTCTGGCCCTTTGTCTTCACGTGAGATAAGTATCCCTGTAATCCTCCAACTATCTCGTCCAGCTCATTACGAATAGACTCGTTACTTTCAATACGATCTAAAAAATGAATTTTCACAAAAAACTACACACTTTTTTCAAATATTTTTTGAAAATCAGTATCGTTAATGAAAATTTTATTTTTTGAAAACATTACAACAATCTCAATCCAATTTTGACAAAACTCATCCTTTAAATTGAATGGTGTTACCAAATTGAGTTTTAATAATAATATCTCACCATCGTTGAGTTGGACTTCTAGCTTTTTGATGTCTTCCGTTTCCCTGGCGATGGTATCTAACATGACCTCCAGTTGTTGGTTGAGCTGCCCATACATCTGGTTACTCTCACTAATCTGTTGTTCCTTATCTACCATTTCAGCATACAGCTTCCTCTAAAAATGCAGATATATATTTTTGTTAATTCAAATAAAATCTATATCAAAGAAAAAAATCAAACACCCAATATAGCTCTTCAACAAAATGACCAAAAAAATTATCGGTTTACACATTGTACCAGAAACACATATAACTTCCTCTACATCATTTATCTTAATGGACCTTTTCCCATTTCACCTCTACAGATACCTTACTTTTTGTATGCTACCTTAATCATTATAAAGAAAAACTAAAAACAACCAAAAGGCCAAAACACACAAGCTCTCTCTCTCTTTCTCTTAGTCCCTCACACCCTCTTTCTCTTTAATCTAAAACAAATTAAAAATATCTCATTTTTGGGTGAAAAAAATATTAACTAACTTCTTCCAAACTACTATTAAATTATTGCAGTCAAAATTGATCATTTTTTAACACTGATCTGAAAATCATGATAATTTTAAGATTTTTCTACCCAATTAAAGCTTTCAATTGGTAGAATTGTAAGCTAATCCACCACACTCTAAACCTCACCTTTTTCTCCTTTCGGTTTCTCCACTTAAATCCTAAATACTTGAAATGTGGATAAATAACCTTTTTATACACTTTAGCAAAGCACTGTGATATCAATTCCACTTGAAAATAGATTTATAATGCTAAAAGTTTACAAAATTAATCAAATCTTTATACAAGAGGGTTTCTAGAAGTAACATATTAATTTGAGGAGGATCAGAAGGAGGACAGGAATGAGAGAATAAGACCCTTACATATTTTGGATCCTTTGTGTCCAGTCTCTCTAGCTGTCCTTTGAGTCGGGCAACCTCCATTTTGTTCTGATGCATGGAATTCTTGGTTTTATCCATCTCTTCCTCTATCTGTGTAGCACTGTCTCTCAGTTCATTTACCTGTTATTAAAAATACCATTTTCTTTATCAAGATGCCATTAATGTTTTCTAGAACAGACCACTCATATCTTAGCTGGTAGTTCATTGTTTTTTACAATACTGTAGATTCCTAATTATCTGCATGGAATTAATTATCACATAATTTTGGGAGAAGCACCACCCGCGTTATAAAATTACTCGCTTTTATTTTTATGGTGAAATCTATGTAAAATCTCTCGACTAACTGTCCATTTGCGAATTATTATTCTCGCGATTTGACTTTGAAGAGCCAATTCGCAATAATAAGTACTCGCAAAAAATAAGGAATTTACAGTACTTAGCCATATCAGATTGAAAATATTTGGGAGGGTTTATTGTGTATAAAGGGAAGGGGTGGGTGGGGGTGGGGTTTACTCACTAGCTGCATTTTCTTGGCCATTCTCTGGCGTATCTGGACCTTAATATCGTCTTTATCTGGGATGTCTCCCATACGTTTGAGGTCTTTTGTGGCCTGCAGTAGTTTTCTTTCCGTCCCCATAAGGTCATCTTGTAACCTTTTCAGTCTGTCCTCCGCTGTTAATGTATGACAAACATGATAAACTGCTGTCTTAATCAAAATGGGCAACATTCTTGAAATCATTTCAAGCCAAGCTTCAATGTCGTAAAAAAAAATTTAAGACTAAATTGAAATAATGCGCAGCGGCTGTATTTTATGTGCTTTGCGTTGTCTTATGCAAAAAGTGTGATTAGTTCAAATGATACTACATCAATTGATATGCTGTACATGTAACGTTACTTAATTATAAAACAGTGATAAGAATTTATAAATTTAATATAGTAGTTAAGTGCTGACTTGCATTTTCTACCATTACGACGACAACAAAAAACTTGAAATTCACATCTATAAATAAAATTCTAGCACATTCTGACAAAAAAGACATCCAAAATATAAATTAAATTACAACAAGATATGAATTTTGCAAAAAATGAAATCATTTAATGAATTTTTAAATTAGTGGGAAAGTCAAAGGTATCTAAAATGGATAGTTTGATAAATTCACTTTAGATCATAAATTTCTATGCACAGAACTCAATGGCTAATGGTTAATTTTGTGAACATATAGTGAATACATAATGCTATATAAAGTGGAAAATATGTTACAAACATTCAAGGAAAAAGGAAAGGGAAATGACTGGTCAATGAAGGACTTAATTCCCAAGACAAGAAACACCAACAGGACGAAAAAATTAGCAATAGGATACAAAAGTACTACAGATGCTAACTAATTAACTTGGTGAAGTTAAGTTTATGAAAAGATATAATGCGCAAAATGGAGATTGGCATAATTAAATGAAATAGCAAATTCAAATAACTTTTGTATAGCAACTATTTTTTTTTAAAAATGAGAACTTAAGCATGTTTCTTGAGAGAGCACTTTGATGTTAGCTTCAACTCGATAGAATTCATTTATCCATTCAAGCACTGAGTATGCTAACTGATTGATGTTTTTTTTTAATTCAATAAAGGGATATTTTTTTTGGCCAATGAGCAGATAAATAAATGGATACTCTAATTTATGAAAGTGGTCACAACAAGATGCTCTCACTAAGATTGCTAAAAAATGGGAACTTTGTAAAAATTGATTTTCATCTCTTCTCCAACTCTGGACTTTAAACTTTGGTTTTTTATCAATGCATTCAGGTGAGGTATATACTTACTTTCTTTAACTCGGCTATTAGCTATTTAATAAATTCACAAACAAAGAATGGTCATTGGTGAAAATTAAATCAACAAAATCTGGTTTATGCATGTGTATACTGTAGATTCCTAAATGTACGTGTGGAATTAATTATGGCATAATTTCGCATGAAGCACCATACGTGAAATAAAATTACTCGCCTTTATTTTTATAGTGATGAAATCTATGTAAAATCTCTTGATCAACTGTCTATTTGCGAATTATAATTCTCGCAATTTGACATTGAACAGCCCATATTCGCGATAAAAAGTACTCACGAAAAATAAGGAATCTACAGCATCAATGATTGAGGTACAACATACAAAATATAGAGAAATGAAGGGAAAATAACAACAATATCATCCAAGTTTAACAAAAGGAGTACAACCCTAAACATCTAGAGACAATGACGATATAAATACTGAACATCTAAAGATGTTGATGATTTAAAAGTTGACCATCTAAAAGATTTTGACATATGATACAAATGTTATGCTACAAAGTAAACCTCTAAATCTATATACATGTATACCATTAAAGCTAAAGGAGAAAGACTTTTTTCTGCAATACCTAATATCAATGTTAAATAAATATGTGACTAGATATATCCAAACCCTACAATTAACCCTTGACCCAGCCATGTTAAATCTACACCTTGTCCATGTTTCTATCTTAGAACTTACAAACTTCATCTGACATAACCATTTGCATAATGTCATCTAAGACTGCAATATAATATAGGGTAGCTGACTTAAAGTAAATTAATTACACTTCAAATCTTTCTCTATCCCTGATGATATCCTTATCATATCCTCATGATCCTTGCGGTAACAGAACTAAGGGTGACGAAATCTACAGCTTCAAATTTTCTACACTTTAATAGGTCAATCTAAACAACATAAATGGCAATTCTTCTATAAAGGTATATCTAATTTCTTAATGATTTACTACAGATAAAACTCACATGCAATTTGACATTTTACAAATATGCATATCTAATTGCAATATTTTAAGTCAATCTATTCGGTTTGCTTACCATCTTCTATAACTGTAGGCAATGCTAGTTTAAAATTTATACAAACTTATAAGCAAAAGTATCATCACTCTACATTGAAAGCAAAGAGTCTTTTCTCAAATATAATAAGAATGTTGTGTTTTTGGATTTAAGCAAGAATATATACATATGTTGCAGGGCAAACAGATGGAATCATGCAATATGATGTATGAATGTGTCATCTCGATCAAGTACAAAAATTTCTATGTTTTGTGTTTAAGAATTACAAATGAAACCCTAAAATGATCATGATCAATAATATAAATTCAGATAGGTCAGGAAGAAATTAACAAACTCATAATTTTCTACATACACCCTTCAAGCCCCCCCCCCCCCTTCCCCCACTTTATCTCAAACTATACTTCACAAATAAAATTCTTTGAGGGCACAGCTTTTTTCATACATATTAACCAAAACAAAAAAAACCCCAGAAAATTTAAGGAATGGAGGTTTATTAGCTTGATTTAAACTATTTTAAAATTGTATCATTTATACATACAAGGGATTGGTTTCAAGACTTCACAATGAACATAACCCAGTTTCCTTGCTGCCCATTTACTTCTCAAACAACAGAACACTTAGGGGAAAAAAATTCACATAGAAATTTCCCATACCTGACGAGTAAAATAATGATCCATGAGATACATGAAGTAGTATTATATCTCAGTAGTACTCACTTTTCTGGACTCGCTCTTGCTTCTGAGCGAGCTCACTGTCCAGCTGATTGTGTAACCTCTCCATGACCTCGGCTCGCTGTGGGCTGGGCAGACTGTGGACACTGGTGTGTTGTTGGGGGGACCCCGAGAGATCGGACTCCCTCGCGTACTGATTAGCTTTGTATCGCGCCCTTCCTATGTATGGACTCTCACCTAGGCCTCCGCTGTCATCCCCATCCTAAAAATAGTCCAAGTTATAAGGATTCACGCATGCTCAGCAGCATTGTCAGATACCTATGGATGGTCTTGCTTCTCTTACCTAGAGGAAATAAGAGAAGCAAGCCCGACGGGGGGTTTCTGACAATGGTTTAGAAGTTATATAGCTAACATTTCTACAGAATCATTGTAAGAGCTGAAACAATCTTTATCAATATTTGACAAATAACTATAGGAAACGAAATAAATAATGCAAGTGACTAAAAATACGAAGAACAAATGATAACGCAATGGTTCTGACTGGTTGAAAGTTTAAATTGTTGCATATGATTTACTTGCCACTGAAATAAAAATTAATAATTAAGATTTTTAAAAAAGATGTAATTCTAGTTTTATTTGACTAAATAGCAAACTTTAGAATTCACATACTGTTTGATAACTGGAGGGACTTTTGCCAAGACTGTCAAACTTTGAGTCGATTTTATAGAAAGCTAATTCCTGTTCCAGCTGATAATGTTTTTCACAAGCTTTGTTTAACTCGCCAGTTTTCTTTTTCAGCTGCAAAATAATAACACAGATTAACTTCAATGCAATCAATTAAAATTCAAATGATTGACTCTTGATGGTGAACTAGTATCTCTCCATCTACTTTCCAGCTCTGTGTAGTAAGAATAATTAAAAGTTTTAATGAGACAGAGAGATATAGAAAATATACAGTGGATGGCTGAAAATATATACTTTTTATATTTGTGGTTATTAAAATTGAACAAACCAATTTTTTTTATTGCATGGAAAATTATGGAATAAAACATTTGTAACAAAATCACAAAGTAATTTAAGATCCTTTAATCTACTGTAACGCAAACAAAATGAATGATGAATAAATATCACAAGAGAAAAAACAAAAACTTAAAAATACATGTGATGCATGCTGACCTTTTATGCTCCAAATAATGTTTCACAACCTACATGTTTCTACATCCAATAAGACATGTATCATCACCGCAATGTGAATAAAAAATTCGTCTTTAAATTAAATTTTTATTGGGGAGCATATATAAATGTATATGAAACTTACTCATTAACACCCTAGAGAGAACCCATGCTCAAAGGAGAGGTATATATTCCTACTCCATGCACTGGAGACACACACAACTTTGCACCAACATGATTCAATACTTCTCCCATTCTCACCAAACTTAATTCCAAAACATAATAAACACATTGAAATTCATCTGATGCAGGGCAATTAAATTCCTTTTTCTGGGCATTCTTGCAGTAACGTAAAATTTAATTAAATCATTTGTACGAGACAGCGTATTAGAGTAAAAGGCTGTCTTTTTACTTCTGCGGACATGTATTTTCAGGCTTTTAACTTTCTATTGAGAAGATAACAGAGGCAGCTCTTTGAGGGATTAATTGGTTCATTTACCTAAACACATAGATACCCATTGAAAAGCATTATACAATACAGCCCCTGCACATTACTTGTGAAGAATAAGTTATTGATATTGAATAAACATCACACTCGTGTCAAAATCAATATTGTATACAATCATTTACAATTTTTTATATGAAGAATATTTGGTTTCCAGACAATTTCCCCTTCCTGGGCCCCATGCAGTTTTTCAAAATATCAGCTCTTTAAATATTTGGTACAATACAACTACAGAAATGGTGAAGAAAAGCCAAAAACTTATCTACTATGCAGGGGCATTTACCATAATCCACCATTATCTAACACAAATACCCCAACTATAAAAGAAATCACATAGCTTGACTGTTACACAAATTCACTTTCCATCAGACTGATTGCTTGACAAGTGAAGCCCAGATAGTTACTATAGACTTATATAAAACAGAATCGCTGTCTTGTGGAAATTAAATGTACAACATTCTTTCTTACATAGTTTGAAAAATTATACTAAAACTGACTGTAGAATTTTTATCATTTTTTCCCCTCTATTTTTTTTTTGGGGTGGGGGGGTGGGGTGGTGGAATCTTTCTTAGATAGAATTACAACTAAAATGAATTTCCAGACATGCACTTAGAAAAAATTAATGAATTTTACCTAAAGATTCTCTGCTAATTTATCCTTAATGCAAATATAGGTCAAAGGACTTAAAATACACAAATATTATTGTAGGAACTCTCATTAAATCCCTGAAAATTTCAGGACTTGATTTTTACAGAATGTGATTTTAAAATCTAAGAAACAAAAGCACAGCAACTGGTATACATTAATACAGATGGAGTAATGTTTCTGAATTGTCTTAGGGAATTCATAACATTTTTTCTTATGCATACTATAGGAAACATAAACTTTGATTTATCTTTCAAATTTTAAAACTGTTCTTTATAGAAAATAATTATAAAATTTTGAATATAACTATACATGTAAGTCATTATGCAGTTGCATTAATGCTTATAAATGATTGGCTGTGACACTTGTCTTGATGTTCTTCTAAATACTGGTCAGGTGTGTATCTTGCTGCATTTAGACCAAATGACAGCAACATACCAACTGTAAGTGCATTTAGCTCCCTCACCTTCAGCCCAACAAACCTAATATTTCAAAACATTCATTAAATGATCATATTTTCCACCAGGCATCAGAATCCATTAAATTATCTACCTGAAATGGTGGGGGTTTACCGGTAACGTCCCAAGTCTCCTTTGCTTTGGGAAATGTACGCCATTCCATAGTTTGGTCTACATGATTAACAAATTAATAAGCTGTCTGAGACTTGATCCACAATCACAAAATTCTCTACACAAAGTACATCTTCAATACAGCTCTGAACACACGTTACGTAACAATCCAAAACAGAATGCCACAAATATTCCTCCTAAACTTTAGCTTTTCAGTATCTGGGGGGTGACATCCATGAAGGGAGAAATTACGTTTGGTGCAGCATGCAAACTGCACAAATTTGATGTGTTACTACATGTTGGGAAAGTCACAGTTGTAAACTTTATAGAGGGAATTTATAAATTCAGGGTTTGCTTTAATAGTTGTACATATATTCTTTTGTTAGCCCTGCTCTTTTAATACTCAGATTAAATGGGATTAGCTATTGTGTGAAAACACTTATATATGCAGTTTCTTAATCTCCTATTAGTATGTACAGAACATGGAAAAAGTAATACAAAATGGTGATTTAAAAAAGTAAATGTAAAGATACTCTTGTAAATTTAAAAAACAATCAGTACCTAGTCTATCTATGTGTTCTGTGTCTTTATACATGTGTAAAACTTTGAAGTTTAAACATTAAGCCTTTACAAATGAAAATATATATTTTTTTATGTTTATACTGTAATTTCACACTCCTCATTTTTTATCAAATATCATATAGCTCATTAATATTGCTAAAAGTCCATGCATGAATTCACACCATACAAATTATAATGCATATATATAGAAGTTGTCTCCCTTTAAATCACACCAGCAATAAAGATTTGTCTTTCTTGCTTATTTGAACTACTGACATGCATATCAAACATGCTGAGTTTACCTGACTTGTCCCTAAACTCTCACTCTTGACACATACTGTTTTTTTTTTACCTTTTGTTTTATTCTTTTATTTATAATTAATCAGCTCATTTTAAGCTGCAAGATCCCACCCCATCTCTTTAACTCTATCCATTGACATAAATTAAAATTACCAGCTCACCTTAAGCTGCAAGCTCCTTCTCTTTATCCTTAATTCTATCCCGAGATATTTATGACTTACTAGCTCATCTATGGATATATATAATTTACCAGGTCATCTTTAGCTGCGAGCTCCCTTTCCATGTCCTTGATTCTGTCCATGGACATCCTCTGCTGCCTCATGTACTCTTCCTGCTGATTTTTCAGCAATGAGGATTCGTGAGCTGAGAGATTCTTCTCTTCCTCAAGCTTCCTCAGCCTCGAGTCATCCTCCTCAACTTGCCTCTCCAATCGCTCCAGCTCATCTATGCAAAAAAAAAAAAATTAAAAATTAAAAACATGGATTCCCAAAAATCATAGCCACCAAATCTATACTGTTGATTTAAATTCACAACAGCGACACTAGCTATGTTCTTAACTTCACTTCTTGTTGAAGACTGACTCTACCAGAAACCTATGATTTTTCTTACATGTTGGAGTACTAGTCAGCATATTTCATCATTTCATAGAAAAGTTTACATCAAAATAAACTTTAATTCCTTCATTTCACCATTCCAAAACTTTCAAAATTAGTTTGGAAGAATGTCTTCAGTATACAAGTGAATAAAAAACACAGAATGCATCTAAAATTTTAACAGCAAATTATGGAGACAATTATTTCCTACTTTTATTGTTTGTTCAGAAGTTCTGTTCTTTTGCCCCCTTGTTTTAGGGGATTTAAATCATTTATCTACAGGGAAACCTTAAGTCAAAATAGGAACTTAAACATGTTTTTCCTATGTAAGGAGCTGGCCTTGCTAATGAAAGTTTTTTCAAAGTTACAAGCAATTTAAAATCTCTCATTCTAAAAAGAACTTTCTGTGATCTTCCACATTAGTCATGTATAATGCTTACTAAAACATCCTTTACTTTTTATCTATACAGGTATACTAAGAGAAAAAATAATCAAGGAATACCTTTCAAAACCCTAACTTTCAACTGTTCACACAATAACTAACCAATATTCTTTACACCTGTACATGAATGTTTAATTCCTATACTGACCCTGTTCGAACCTGTCCCGGGCCATCTGTCTGTCCCTCTCTGTGACGGGCTGACTGTCCAGGACTTCGAGGGTCCGCAGGTGAAACACGAGATACTGCCTGTAGTGGGGTAACTGGGCCACCGGGTTCTCCGCCACTGTTAACTGGGTCAGATCCGGGAGGGGCTTCAACTTAGCTAGCTCACTTAGCTGTTTGAAAACAAGAACCAGTTAGTTCTCCAAAATATTTTATTAACATCACTTTAACTATGATTCCTTTTACAAGTTGGTCAATGTTTGCATTTTTTTTTCTTTAAAATTTGAAACCAAAGAAATGGATTGAATGTTACCAAGTACCTGGTACACCAAATTTTTCCTATGAGAAACTCATGGGCATTAATTATTTAAAGTTGTATGCATCAAAACTCTTATCATCACTTGTTAAGCAGCCTACTTGTAAGTTTATTTTTCACGTGTATTTTCGATATTTTACTTACTGATTGCAGGTTATTTTTTCCCAGATGTAGAGTCCTTAAGGCCCTCAACCGCTTGGCCAGCCAGATGGGTATGTGTTCGATCCTGTTACCAGTCAGATTAATCACCTGCAGGTACATCAGATTTTCCAGCCCCTCAATCTTATGGATCAGATTATAGGACAAGTTCAGTTCACGAAGCTTCAGACATTTCTCCAACCTCTCAATTTTCTCGATCATGTTGTTGCTCAGGTTTAATTGTTGTAACTTCTTCAGCTTATCCAAGTTTTCAATGTACTACAAAATAAATTTATCATTACACATAATTCTTTATAAACATAATATTTATCATAACAAGAGGCCCATGGGCCACATCGCTCACCTGAGCACATGAGCTAGTAAAAAACACAAATCAGCTCAGTATTAAGAAGTTTACTTGTTGGGGGATGGGGGATTTGAATTTTCTATAACTTGAAAATGTTACTATATCAATAAAGCATACATGTGTAAGTTTGCCATACTTGAAAAGAAGATTTTTAAAAATTTTTCCAACATATTACTTGATCTCCCATTGTAACCCTTCGCTACCCCCCCCCCCCCACCCCCCCACCCCCGGGCATTATTTGAAAAAAAATGTAAATCTTCACAACCACTAAACAAAACATTTCTGTTATGGAGACGATGTTTCCCCAAAATATTCTTTGCATTGATCCCTCATTGTGGCCCTGCCCTACCCTCGGGGGTCATGATTTTGAACAAACTTGAATCTACACTACCTGATAATGCTTCCACATGAGTTTCATATTTCCTGGCCTAATGGTTCTGGAGAAAAAGATTTTTAAGAGAAACCATTAATTTTTCATTAATTCATAATTATCTCCCCTTGGAAGAGAGCTTGGCCCTTCATTTGAATAAACTTGAATCCCCTTCACCCAAGAATACTCTGTGCAAAGTTTGGTTGAAATTGGCCCAGTGGTTTTGAGAAGATGAAAATGTTAAAAGTTTACAACAACGAAGGCGACGAAGACAACGACCACAACAAGAGACAATGGACAAATTTTGATCAGAAAAGCTCGTTTGAGCCTTCGGCTCGGGTGAGCTAAAAAGGGATATGTATTTACTGAATATTTGTAACGTCTAGCAGTGTAGCTAATATTCTTGTCTTGAGAGGTTAATTGTAGTTCCTAATAGTTTTACTGTACATTTACATGCACCTGGTACAGTGTATAACCAAGTCCCTTGATTCCAAATTGCTTGGCAGGGTTTACCCAACTTAGTTTATAGACTTAGCTGAAGTCTAATTGATTGTTAGTAGTTATCTCTCTTTAACTCAATCATGTCTGTGCAAATTTAAACAGCAAAAATAACCCTTTATACAGTGTTCATAAAAATTAAATATATGGAGGTTTTTGAACTGAAATTTTCAAAGCAAAAGTTTCATTTCTAACTACAATTTTCAAAGTTTTAATAACAATTGACCAGGAAGATCTTTCTTTGAACTATTATTTTTATTGCCTAAAAGGTAATTAAATTTAATCGACTACTGTAAGTGTATACACCAGCCATTTGAGGCATTTTTAAATTAAGACATACATGTACACTTGTACTATTTTATATTATCGAAAGAAGAAATCTGACCTATAGAACTCTACTTATATCCATTAAACACTATATGGATGTTATAAAAATTTTCAAATTGTCTTTTATGGTGAAAACCAGCACAAATACATGATTTTTTATGCACATTTATCATGCATGTATAATAAAACATAATTAATCTATTATATAAAACTGATAATAAATTTATTACACCAATTTTAGATTTTTTCTAATTCTTAAATGTTTATATGAAATTTACATACAGAATCTGAGATATGGAATCAATGGTAAAATGGAGATCAAAAAGATTATCAACATCATCTATTAAAATCAATAAAATCCATATCTATTGAATGTCTTTATCATGTTTATAGAAATGATAGGAGATCCCCTTTCATTTCAAATATCTGGCAGCAAGTCGGTAGAATTAAACACCACACTTTGACTGAAGTGGGCAATATCATTTAAATTTTGTCACAATAAAATTTGTTTAGGTTTTTATCCATTGCGTACTCTGACATTTAATTTTCTGTCTCCCGATCCTGATCGAGATTTTTGCTAAGTGACTTTCAATGCCTGGCTACACAGATATGCTACATGCATTTGTTTCATTAAAAATTTATTTCTAAAACCCTATGAATGCTAAGTAACAGTCACTGTTGCTGACAATCTGTAAAGAATTAATTAAGTGTGCCTTAAGATACATAAATTATTTATATTTGCAGAGCAAATAATATTTCTTTTAAGAAAATAAATTAAACTGTAGATATCTATTGCATAAAAACAGATTTTTCGCTTAATCAAAAGGTTGCAATGTTCTGCATTATTAAATTTGATGCTGATTTATTTAAAAGAATCTATCGATTAATCAATTTGAAAATTAACATAGATTTTACAAATAAATCTTATCTTCTAGATATTTGTCTGATCAAGAGCGGCAATTTAAATATATCTTAGTGATGTAACTGCCGAAATTTAAAAGGTCACTGTCAATTTAAAAATGACTTTCAAATTCAGACCAAATGTCAATATATTAGTGTGAAGTTTCCCCTCAGAGAACACTGATTTTTTTTAAGACTAAATGTTTTAAACAAACAATGATTGAACATCAAAAACATTTACTTAACTAAACACTGGCAGCTCTAAATGATCTTGTACAAGGGATTAAAAAGCTTAAAATACATTCATGTTAAAGAGCAAAGTCTCTAAATCAATGTCTTTGGTGTGTGAGTATCATTTTTGAGGTTAAAAATATTAATAAAAAGATCTTATTGGTCAAAACTACAACACACTACCTGTAATCAGATGAAGTTGCATCAGAGCTGAATCCCTATAAATTACCTTGATCTTACTGCCCCCCCCCCCCCAACTCTTTTGCCTGATGGGTCAAGTTCAGGTTTTGAAAATTACCTTAATCTTTTTACCCCCCTCCTTTGCCAGAGTCAAGTTAAGATTTGTGATCATTTCCAAGGCATCCTCTTTAGCAATTTTCTTGATGAGGTCTTCTGTAATATACCTCACACCAGCCTGTCCCCCTAAAAAACACAAAATTTTAATATATAACATTATATTCAATGAATTATGCATGTGAAACATGAAAGTCCTATGCAGAATTCAAGGTCAGGTATTTTCTACAAGCGTTAGCATATTATGATAGCATATTCTTTGTTGTACAACCATTGTCTCATAATTTTTTAACCATTTAATAATAAAATCAACTCAACCAAGACAGACAGATATACACTTTACCAAAAAATATATGCCCCCAAATCTTCATTTGCAAGGGCATAAAAGAATCA
Source organism: Saccostrea cuccullata (assembly GCF_032062105.1). NCBI lineage: Eukaryota > Metazoa > Mollusca > Bivalvia > Ostreida > Ostreidae > Saccostrea > Saccostrea cuccullata. The sequence goes on from NW_026937285.1 coordinate 301,479, forward strand.
TTTTTATATCATTTCAATACAAATATTTATGCATGATTATGGTAGGTATTAAGACCTTTTTATTATGGACCATATTCTCTGACAAACATATATCAAACAGTATTTCTGTGATGGAGATCAAAAGAAGCCTAAACAGGTTCCCTTACCTTGATCCCCATGGACACTCAATCCCCTCCTCTGGTCACCGGGGGACACAGCCCGTCTATGAGGAGAGGGGGTTCCATATGAACTCTGAACTCTCTGGGGGATATCTTCTGCAGAGTGGGCAAAGTTTCCTCCCCTTCCTAAGGACTTGGAATTTCCCGGGGATCCTCTGGAGGCCTTGGGGACAGGGAGGTTTGAGTGTCCTCCCCTGGTAATTCCCCTCCTCATTTTGGACTACTCTTGCATTCTGTAATTAAATTAGAATAATATTCTTCAGAATTTTTTCAGTAACACTTTCCTCATTGTTAATATATATATGATCAATAATATAAGGGAACAAATTGTATTCTGAATATTTTTTTCTTTTAGTTATAAATTATCTAAGTCATAAAAAATGTATCAAAAATATATGCTTGGGTGCATTAATACACAGTCAGCCACTAGCCAATTATAATTTTGATCACCTATAATGCTACCCAAATCAATACTGCTGCAGAAAAATGTTGCAAAATATAGCCTGCAAACAGCACCATTTTAACAATGAATTCTAAAAAAAAATTGATAATTCTTGCTTTCCATTAACAATTTTCATTGAACAAATGATTGGTATTGACAATACATATGGCACTTAATCCTTCAGTTCCTAAATTGGCAGTCAGCTAGTCATTCACACAAAAAGTGTTATTAATAATGTAGACCCTTTTTTTTTTAAACCAACCCATAAAAGAATAAAAAATTATAATGGAATTCTCCATGAATGTTCATAATGTAGAATAACTGCTGACAATATACTGCCAGCAACTAAACTGTTAATTAACAATCAATATTCTGTAACTTCACAATCTAGATGGAAAGATTATGGAATGCTGTTTAAGTATATTACTTTATTTTTAAATGATTTATCTACATCTTAAGCAGTGTGTTTGACACTTTATTCTTTTAACATGCACAGACTTTGTCAATCAAATATTAGATGCTTAACATCAACAACAAGCTTTTAAAGTATGGTACATATACAAGAAAAATTTTATAGATCACAAAAGTAGTAAGTCCATGTTTTCCTGGAGCAGACATGAACTCTACAAAAATGGTACCAGCAAGAATCTTTTAAAATCAGTAAAGAATGGTTACTGTAAACCACATTTATTTTGAAATTCTGTGAGACCTATTACTATTAATTTATGAATATTCATCAACTCGAACACATTATTTTGGTTTGCAGTTGTAGAAAATATTTCTCAGTTGCAAAAAATTCATGCTAATTGGTTACAACACTAAATGGTGAACAAAACATATATAAAAGTTGGTATATATATCTTATTAAGCACTACTGTAACTAGTACTACAAAAGTTGAACATGTATAAATTAATGTAGCTCATTACATCTGTGTTAATATTACATGTATAATCATGCTAAGCAAGTTTTGTAATGGAAAAATATGTACAGTATAACCATTTCAATAACTAAAATTTGAAATTATTTAAATTTTCAAAAAAAAATGGCTATAAAACATTATATTTCCACACCAGATATAAGATTGAAGAATGGTAAGAAATTAACAAAGAAGTCCTTGAATTTCTGACAATATAATCTTAAGTCAACCTGAGTTATCTTGTATGTAAATTCTTATAATTGTTTACTGCCAATTCCTCAATACACTAGATACAGCAGATATCTATAGTTTATCTAAAATGTCCTAACATGTTGAATAAACTTACTCAATTGGCGGTATAAACTGCTCAATTAAACTTCCATACTGTGCACACATAAAAACAAACTTTAACATAAAACATGAACTTCTTGATATGTAATAGCAGATCAGAAAAAATAATCCCTGCCTGAAAGAATGGTATTCTTTAAAAATATATATGGACAGCATTAGTCCTTTGGTGAGAATCATTGGCAAGACTCCAGCCTGCTCCCTGATATTTACGAGTTATCTGTAAATGTATTTAGGATAATGACGGCCAAACAAAACTTTCCGAAGCACTTTACTTCTACTGAAAATTGCACGCAATTTTATAAAGGTTCGGCTAATTCATTGTGTGCTCTGAACTATGTCACCCCTAATCTTACATTAAACACTTCAATAAGCAGTAAACTTCTCCAATAACCTGACCCATAAAAATTTAAAGCAAGCTCAATAGCTTTCATCAATTTTGGGATCAATTAACATTTCCATGTATTGGCATCTAAATTCTTTTAACACCTTTTCTCATTTTTCAGTAGTATAGTTTAAATGAACATGTCAAAGTTGTAATGAAACACATTATTCTAATTTTAAAACCATAAAATACTGAAAATCCACAAGGCCAGCTGTAAAAAATGGGCAATAATACATGTATCAACAAATGAATCAAATATATATTAAACATCACTGCATGATTATGATCCATACTTGAATAATTTAATTAATACATGTATATACTGAACAGTTACCAAGATTTATTTTACAAGAAATATTTGGGAGTTTTACTACCTTGAAAAGCTAGCTACTCAATGAAAATATTTTTTGCCATGAACTAATTTGTAAATTTTGCATTTGACATGTAAAACATTTTCTTCTTGAAATTAAATCATAAAATGACTGCAGATGTTTTCAAATTGATGACATATAAAATACATGTTTTTGTGATTTAAAGATTGATTTAAACATGTAGTATATTATATATTAAGCTAATTTACCTCTAAATGCAGTTAATATGTAACTTACATGTAAGTAACAGGCTACACAGAATATAATTCAAAATATCTGATGTTTTCCTGGCATGCAAAATATCAAATTTATATAAGGCAAGGAAAACGTCATATACTGTAAACCAACTTTTATTCACGACAACTTTATTTCGCAATTTACTAAGGGTTAACTAGTTTGCAATAATTAATTTTCGTGATTTAGCCTTTTTGGATCTGTTGTAAATTATAGAGACAGAGACTTTAAGGACCGGTTTATGGCGAGAAATATTCGCGATGACAAGGCTATTGCGAACCTTGCGAATAAAAGTTGGTTTACAGTATTTCAGACTACACAGGATAATATTGCAAACTACAAATATGACAATAAAGACCATTGTTGCATGTTTTGTGTCCATTCTATTCCCACAAACTGGACAAAGACCTGTATTTAAACCTTTTTCTATATAACCCAGTTTATTTGAGACTTCCAAGAAATGATTGAGTTCAGTAAAATCTATTGTGCTCAAAAATCTAACACTGAAAAAAATAATTTGAATATTTCTTACGTGCACTTTGTTTAATCAATACAAGACTTTTTTGAACATAGTTATGCACTTAGGAAGCAGTGTAGTAACCTGTGAATTTCATGCATTTATCAGGGTCATAATTTTTCTTAACAATCACTTTTATAAAATCAATATTGCTGCTTTACATGGAGTGTGCCTTGTCATTCTTTTTGAGTTAAATATCAAGTGCGAAATCAATGAATAAATTTGATACAAGATAAGAAAGAAGGCGAACAAATAAATTTTAACGTCACTGCTCTTTTACAATTACAAAAGAATGCACAAAGTATGTTGTGTATTATTTACGATGTAACTTATCTGATTTAAAGGGATGGATAAGGTATTGTATCTGCCCCAGCACGTCTTTTAGATGAAATGCCTCTGAGCAATAATAATTATTCATCGAATATGGCCATTCACAACTATTTTTCAATAAAGACACTCTAAAATATAATCAAACAATCCAAAAAATATCTTACCTTCGTCAAGAAGGAGGAAACTAACTGTAAGAAATCCTGGCCTAGCGTTTGTTGTCATTGAATACGCGCCATGATTTTTACTGCGAGACTGCCTTCAGGTAAAATTTCTTTTCAACAGCAAAACAAAATTTTGAATGTCATAAATCAATTCAAATAATTTGCCTATTGATTTTAGACACATATACTTGAAAAATAAAGAATATAAATTTAACAAAACAAAATTTATATTTTATAAGCCAATCGAAATACGTAAAGATTTGAGTGCTGATCATTTCCTGTTGGGCGTGTCTCAACCTGCCAAAACAAGTGCGCAAACCACGTGTAGTTTTGTTGACAATCAGAACTGTCAGATGTTTTAAAGGTGCGCGGTGTAGTTTGAACTAAATGATGCTTTTTAAAGAGAGTCCTATATTGTTATATTTAATCAATTATGTATATATACGTGTACATAAACTGTAGCATGCCCATGTGATGAAACTTCGCTATAAACTAAAATTGATCAAAGTGACCTTGAGTGACAATGCTTTTATCAGAGAGATAAATGTATACATGTTTGTCTCCGGTATACTTATGCAATTACCAACTGAAACCTATCTAAATAGTTTCTGTCTCAGCATTTAAACTGTTAATATGCAATTTAGAGTAATTTTTGTAATCATGTGCAGAGATATCTGTGTCTCTGCTATACTTAATGCAATTACCAACTGTATGAGACCTATCTATAAATAGCTTCTTTCCCAACATTTAAACGGTTATGAATTTAGAGTAATATTTGAAGATTTTATTAATGACACATCACTGTATTTTCAGTTGAAGTTCCTCTCTTTCCAGTCATGACACAAGTTAAATTAGTAACGCTAGACGTGACCAACACTGTGATACGAGTTCTAGGTGGTGTGGGACATCAGTATTCTAATATAGCAAAAGTCCATGGAGTAGATCTAGATCCAGATAATGTCACCAAAGCCTTCCGGACTAAATTCAAGGAACAAAATAAAGAGTTTCCTATTTTTGGAAGTAAAAATGGCTTAACATCTCGCCAGTGGTGGGACAGTCTTGTTCAGAAGACACTAACTCAGAGTGGAATGGACTCAAAAAACGATAAACTTAGTAAAATATCTCAAGATATCTGTGTGCATTTTGAAACTGAAGGCTGGGTGTTGATTCCAGAATCCGTCAGTGTATTACAGGAGTTGAAAAACAGGAATATTACAGTCGGTGCTATATCAAACTTTGACGATACGCTTGAAAGTGTGCTTCGTAGGATGTCTATTCTCCACTACTTTGACTTTGTTTTATCAGCTTGGACTGTAGGTCATGCTAAACCAGATCCAGAGATTTACCTGAAGGCTTTGGACATGGCAAATACTACAGCTTCAGAATCTATACATGTTGGCGATGATTATCAGAATGATTATGTAGGTCCAAAGAAAGTGGGAATGCAGAGTATTTTATTTTGTCCAGATGTTTCAAATATTCCAACAGGTGTTAAATGTTCAATAACAAATCTATCTGATCTATTAGAATATGTTTAAAGAGACTGGTTGTTACATCTCTTTTTAAAAACATTTATCTTTTATTGATAAATAACTGAATGGATTGCTTGTAAGCCAATAAATTAATCCTTCTACTGCAATCATTTTCCCATGGTCTGCATTTCAAGTACCATTTCCTTTATTTTTAAATTTGCTGACAAAAATCAAATTTTACAGTTTTTTTTCTGCCAATGACCTCACCAAAATGACCTTGGGTCAAGGTCCTTACACATTCACAGCCTCAATCAGCTCAGAATACCTGTGCCAATTAAGAATGAGCTTCAAGTGTTTCTTTATTAATAAATAAATATGTCCAGGAGAGGAATTGTACACTTTTCTGAAGAGACTTTGATCTTGCAAAATCAACTTTGTTTCAGATCATTACATGCCAGAGATCTTGAGCTTGTCCAAATGACCTTGAGCAAAGAATCTCAGGTCATAAGTAGTCAATGTGTTCAATACCAACATCCAATATTTCTCCATTAGAATCTTATTGACTGCACACAAGATAATGCCCTCTTTTGCCAGTAATCTTGTATTGGCCTAAAGGACTGAGAGTTACGGTTTGAAATGAATTATATCCAATATTATGAGAATACATGTATTCCTCATCAGACCCCTCTTTATTAAAACACAACATCCATTTCATATGTTATCACTTTAATTTATTATGTTTTATAATACATGAACTTAAATGACATGACTGATTTCCCTCAAACGAACCTCTAAGTTGGTTAAATTTTTGTAGCTATAAGCAGAAATGGTTTTCAAGATCTTCAGGACGTAACATCAATCTGATGCTGACAAGCAGGCAATAAGATTAATCTGACATTTCTCTGTCCATTAACTCTGGCTAATTAATACAAATCCAAAAAATTTCCCTATCTTAAATTTATATTACAACACTGTTATCTACCAGACATAGTCTAGTTCTAACACACAATTACAAACATTCACTAAACTTCTCACTGCATACTCAGAAATGTGGACATGAATTCTGCTAAGAGTGTCATTTTAGATCATGCATGATTTATCATCTAATTAGAACATTATCTATAAATGCAACAAAAATGACTTTATGAAATCTACTGTAAACTTGTAAAAATATATCAAAGAAAGGTGATCAAGTTTATCATTATTCAATTATGATAGTTTTGAATGTTGCTCAATCAATCTCATTTAATAACAGAGGATATATCTGTCTGATGTTTTTCATAATGTCTTCAAAAGAAAATATTTTACCAGATATACATGTATGTTTATAAAGAAGGCATACATCATGTTCAAATACTGCGTGTGGAGACAAATGAATTTCAAAATGTTTTACAAGAACATGTACATGTATCATACACGTACTGTATGTACATGTATATGTTTAAAATTATTTTAACTTTGTAATGAATTCAAAATTCATAGACATATATCTCTTCCTAAGTATTTCCATTTAGACATTTATTTTCAATTGTATGACCAAAACTTGGCAAAGTGAACAAAAGGCATGTAATAAATTACACATGTTTGTCTATTCAAATAAATATATATGAACAAGGAAGCCATTAAATTTTACAAGTGTACAGCTGACAGTCTCTTTCTTATTAAACTTCAAACTTAATATGAAGGTGGTAAAGTAAAAGAGTTCCAAGAACTGAAACTAAAACAAGATTGCACAAATCATCACATAGTACAAACATAATATAAACAGCATAACCATGATAACAAGGTACTATCTACATATTATACAATGTACAGTATTATGTACATACTTTGATTCTGTACAACGATCTATACACATTTAAATACAGTACTAATGGACCTCTGCAGCAATTCAAATTCAGACCGTTTTATAAATAGCATTCTGCTTGGTCTCAAACAGTACATTAATTGTTCATATTAAATCAGATAGCCATTATTCAAAATCAAGTTCAGTCATCGGTAATACATTTCATAATTTCTGTTTAATTTTCCTACCATTAAAATATGTGCATTTAATACCAGACAATTTATGTGCAGTTCAATGATTACATTAATGTTATTCAACTATTAGTAAATCTATCACTTTCTATAGACTTTACAACATTTATTACAATTTCAGAATCTACTGGACATTACAGCTTTTTTTCCTAAAATATATGCATGTACGACCTTACAACATATCACAAAGATGTGGGTACTGCATGGACATAACAAACATTCTAACACTGAATGCAGAGACAAGTTTTCTCTATAATTTCCATAGGTTTAAACTCTTGTCATTTAGATAGTCAATATCCAAAAAGAAAAATTACAGCAAATTCAGCAATATCATAAATACATGTAGATTTACATTCACAGATCATCTTGAGACAATTTCCATATAAAATTTTGGCTGGAGGAAAAAATCTCCCAAGTTGTAGAAGGTTTCCATATTTTCCCTGTACTTTGTCCCTTTTGACTTTGATTTACACATATTCCTGTTTTTTTCCCTTGTCCAAAAATTTTTCATTTTCATTTTGTGGAAGAAATGAAAGTTCATCAGCCTGCTGATGATATAATGTTCACTTATTTTCATTGTATTAACCGTGTCTTTTTTTTTTATTAGAACTCACTAATATCAAATATGAAATACACTATATTTCCTTGCATAAATGTACTTCATTTTTTCGTCTTCTCTCAATGAATTACACCCCTCTGTTGCTACCTTTGATCCTCCTCTCAATTCATGTTTGGTCTTGAAGGGATGGATGGTCGGTCTGGAATTTTAGGAATATTTCCCCCGGGTCCTGGGCGACTGGAAAAGAATATAGAGGAGTTAAAAAATAGCATGTATATATATTCAATAATCAAGAAAAAAATATATACCAGCTAGACTATAAATCAAATAGTTTTACATTTTTTTGGACTAAATTCTACAGAAGCATACATTAAAAGGATATAGAGACAAAGTGTATAAAAATATATAACTGTATATATGTATATATACATATATATTCCTGAAATGCAAAATGATGCAAATAATGCTACATTGTATAACTATATAATATCAGGAAGCTCATAATATAAAGAGTTAAAATTCAATGAAAGATCCAGATCTTTTTTCCTTAATGGGAAGATGAAAGTAAATCCTTCAGTCCACAAACTCAGGGGCCTAACATCACCTTCCTTTCAAGTTTTGGGAGAGGGGGACTTAAAAAGCAGCTTCAATTCATATACATAACTATCTCTCTAATATCTAAGAATGGGTTCACTTTTACTATGGATAGGGTCTAAGGTATTTTCAGCCAAATTTACTTTAATATTGAAAATCCCCCAAGTGAGGATCTGAATCTTCCCTTGGCATCCATGTATTAGTTCTACCCTCATTTTATCATATTTTTAGCAAGACAGGTTTATTTTTTAAGTTTCTTTTCTCTGTTATCCAAAAATAAACTCTCCACTTTGTGCTTTTAATTTTAACCCCCATCCCAAATGAAGGACAAATCCTGTTATATTTTATATACTAGTACCAAGACACTTGTTAAAATGAACAATTGTAATCAAACTCTGATTAAAATACATTCAAGGGTAATAGAAAAGCAAGAAGCATACAACTTATAACGAACCATGCAAATCAAATTTTACATAAACAGAATTAGTGAAATTAATAAGCAATAAACAGGAATCCTGATAATACAAATAAAAGCTACATTGGGAGACAACGTACTTGCGCATATATGCACTTCCAACCGCTTGGCCAACATTCCAGCTAAATTTTACAAAAAAAAGACTATAATAGAGTCATTCTCACTAAAAATTCATTCTGTATCCCATTCATTAAGGTGGAATGTCCCTTATTAATTCTGATCCCATGTTTTATGTGGATTCTCCCTTGTTGCATTAAAATGTAATTTATTTTCAAAAGATATTCAACAGTCAAAATACAAATGCCTGTTAATTCAGCATTCGTCAGAAAGGTAAATCCATTTTGAGTAAAATACCAAACGAGCTAAACTGTTAATAAGTACAATTTAATGTAAAAAGTTCATTTTAAAAAAGTTTAAAATTATATATATACTGTATACATGTATTCACAACAAAAATATAAATTAAAACTTTATATAACAAAATAACTCAATATTTTTAATAAATCAAAACTTTAATTTGATATATAAAATAAAATATTAATGGTAAAAAATACTGAATTTTAAGAAAAAATCTCCCTATGTAACAGCAAAAACTGACTACTGTTTTGCACCAAATTAAGAAGAGTGTGCAATTATGAATCCTCTATAATAACTATAATTCACAACAAAAATATAATTTAAAACTTTATATCACAAAATAACTCAATATTTTTAATAAATCAAAATTTCAAGTTTTGTCATTTAAGATATACATCTTTAAATAAAGAATTAAAACAAATTAAAGAGCCAATCCGTCTATAAAAATTAACAAACTGAATTTAGTCCGGATAGAAAAAACTGGCAAAAGCTCATAATTAACAATAATTATATCCTCTTATCCGGCCAGTCATAATGTTACTTCAAAGCAATTAACAATGTGAAAACTGTGACATTACTAGTTTTGCACCTAAACAGAAACTGACACTAGTGTGCTAAATTAATTATGTTTAAATGCATTTCACCAAATATAAATACAAAATATATATATGCGATTTACAAATCAAAATAAAGTTATTCAAATTATGCAAAGGCAGAAGAAATTTTTTTTTTACATGAAAATTAAAAGCAGATTATTCATTATTATTATGCTATCTTGATATATTTTATTATAATGCGTTTGTGTAGATTTTGAAGCCATATAAAAGAAAAGAGCCGCATTGCCGATTTTATTGTATTTTTGATAAAATAAAAAGTTGGTATTGCATAAAATGTTATGCAGCTCAGTATTCAAATATGTTATTTTTGAGATTTTGGCTACTTCGTTTGAAAATACCGAGGACATTATACAATCTGTTAAGCAATGGATAAAGCAGAAATTTTGACCAGAAATGGAAAGTATATCTGTGATTAAAAAAAATCTTTATGTTAAAGAAAATTGAAATTAAAATTAAAAAAAATACCTTATCTACTTTATTGCCAATAAAAGAAAAATAAAAGTGTGAAATCAATGAATTAAAAGGTAGCCTTAGGCAACATATTTTAACCAAATGCATGTAGTCCTATTTTATTTAATAACAGCACTCCAATATATTGATTGATTTTATCATTTAATATAAACAGTAATTTAGAAATTTCATAATTAATATTTTCCTGCATTTTTCCTGCACTCCCTTCGAATATTATGGTACCGGTGATGGCCTTCAAAATATATACAATTATAGGTGTGCAATCTGGTTAAAAAAATAAGTACACATGTACCGGTATTAGAAAATGTGAGATTAAAATGTGCTCACTATTAGATAAAGATATCAACCAATGAAAATTGCAAGACAAAGCACAGTATCAAATTATTAGTTTGCACACAGACAGGTAAAATGCACTGAGGGGTAATTTCATTCAATCCAGTCTTCCATAAAAAAAAAAATGTGAAAAAAGAAAAGAATCCAACAAAAAATAGCTCTAGTGTTCCCTTATTGTCAGTGACTAGTTAAGCACTGAAAATTCACCATTGTCGCAAAGATTATTTTTAGCACTAAATCAGCAGAGACATATATCACATATACATATCTCTGATTGCATGTAAACATTCTTATACTGAAGCAAAGCAATTGACCTCAAGAAAAAAATGAATTAAAAAGAGAAGAAAACTACCATTAGAACATGCATTCATTGCCATAAAGATCAATGCAGCAGTGCATCAAGGTGCATATCTTTTTTTTTTTCTACTTTTGCACTTTTCCCCATAGAAGCACATGTTCTAATGTTTTATTTTTCAGCCCTGCATCTACATATGTTTATATTCCAAACATTAACCACCACCATTTCTAGCTGAATGTGGTGTGTCTCTCACTTTCTGTTTGAAGTTCATTTACTTGTGTGTGAGTACAAACCACACTATATATAAATAACGAGTACATAATAAATTCTAGTGTGTTAGATATATAGCAAAAATAAACATGACAAAAACTGTGTTTCAAATTGTTTTAAATTAAAGAGAGATTTATTTCACAGGATTTTCATTTCTATATACCGGTATTATTTGTATGCTAAGTTTCAATTTTCTGCTGTGATTGTGTAATGATATCTTAACACCAATGTTCTAACAACTAAACATGGTTTGAAACACAGTTTTCTATATTGTTTGACAATCATTATGTATCATTGTCAAAATCAAACTAGAACAGCCAAACAGAGAGTGAGTTATTGGGAAGATGTGTTTTGTATCGAACCCTTTTTGTGCCGTTTTCCGGTCAATATTCACATCATATTTCCTGTAAAAAAAGACAAAATGTGCCCATGCTGTATGACTTGGGAAAAATATTAGTTTTTTATACCGGTATTACTTTACTAAACTAGGCAAAACAGACAATTGTAAGACGTAGATTATTACTATTCTACTTTTGATTTTATCTGCCCAAATTTACCCCAAAAAGTCTAAAGGAAGTCTTTTTTCAATTTACATCTTAACTTTTCTTGACTGTATACTGTAAATCACTTCTTATTCACAAAACCTTTACTTAATTACGCATTGCAATCTGCAAATGAAACTTTTGTCCTCACATATATCATCTTGAAAAAAAGGGCATTTCATGAAAATGTGATCTAAAGTATGACAATTTTGAGATACTGTAGTAGCGTTAAATCTCGATACTGTTTTAACACAATTAGAGTATTTTATGACATGCATATGTTTTCATTAATAAATCTTTGATTATTTTAAAATGAGCCACAACTAATCGCAATGCTAACCATCTACCCAGCTGGAAGGCAGTGAGCATTTGCACCAAAAATACTGTATGTGTCATTGTTATCTCCCCAATAAAATAGGTACATCTGCACCAATTCAAAAGCAACCACTGCTCTAATTCTTATCTCTTATACACAAATACAGAATATGATTAATATCTATATATTTGACAAAATGTTACTTAATTTCATCTTCTTTTTTTTTTTGACCAAATTCCTATCAGAATTTTTTATTGGAATAATTAATTATCTTTTGGTAAAAATTGCCCTAAATATTCAATGTAAAAAAAAAAATCAAAAAATTTTTATCAAACATCTTCATATTGTTCTCAATTCAAACTAAAATAAAGTCCAAGATCAAATAAAATCACGAAACAATATGATGATTAAAAAAAAAATCTTAAGTTTCCTCCGTCTATGTCAACATTATATGATGCTAATAAACATGCGAGATCTCAAAATCTCTCCACTTCACAACAACAAAACTAGACCGCCAGGACTGTCAACTTACGCTGGAATTGGAGGGACGTTGGCTCCCATCATGTTGGCGACCGCCGCTGCATTAGATGCGCTGAATCCAGGGGCCGTTGGGGCTGGCCTGGATGGAATGTTTGGTGCTGCCCTGGCCGGCATGTTCTGGGGAGGGGCACTGCCCGGGCGGTTAGGGAGTGGTGGGGGAGGGGCCCTTCCTGGCTTGGGAGAGGATGGCCTTGAATTAGGTCTACTGTATACGAGAAAAGAAAAAGATGAATTCATTTGTCAAGTATGTTACAGAAAAGTATTGTGTTGAAGTCTACCAGGTAAACTTGTAAATTTCCTTTTTTTTACTTTACAGGAATTTTCTTTTTATAAGAATTAATTCTAATAAAACTTTTAATGACAGTTTTATCATATATATAATTCCTGGCTGTATTTCATTTCCGAAATTTTTGGTAATTATCAAATTTTCATTTCCGGCATTTTTTAGTTTTCATTTCCAACAATTTTTTGTTTTCATTACCGACATTTTTCAAATACATATGTAGTACCTATAGTAACAGATTTGATAACTTTACTTATGAAAATTTAAAGAAATAAATCATTGAAATCCAATTTTGTAAATCTATCAGTGACTTGGACATAAGTATGGTGTTGTCACTGACATTTAATTTCGTGCTTATTAAATGTGGTGAAAAAGTTTTATGTACATTGAACTCTTTTACCAAGACTTAGTGCTACATGTATGCATAGATGTTTTTTTTTTTTAATTTTTTTATTAATATTTTGGTATAAATACTTTTAAAATTCCATTTTCTTTCACTTAGAAAACATTGAATTGCCGCACAGGTAAATTCCGCAAATGAAAAAAAAAATTGTGTCAGAAATGAAAACAAAAAATGTCGGAAATGAAATAAAAAAATGTCGGAAATGCTATGCATATTTCCGGGAATGAAATGCAGCGTAATTCCTAATCTCTAGTTAACCCATTTAATTTGTACTAATTTCTTGACCATTGATATGGAAAAAAATAACCCACCCATTTTGCTGTGTATGGTCCACTTTCAGCCAATCATCATCCACGGGTGGGGGTACAGGGGTGGAGGAGGTGGTCATGGAGATGTCCCCTATAATGCTCAGGGCCTCCTTTGTCACGTGATACATACGCAGTAACTCCTCCCTCCTCTGAGCTTCCTCAGCAGACTCCTCCATCATAGAACTCTACAATTAATTAAACGATTATCAATTAATTAATTATAAAAACCAGAAGTCTCTGTCGAGACTGAAGCTCTACTGGTTTGTACTTATAGCAAAGGAAGAGTAAAGTACTTAAGCAGTTGGGAATTGAAACTTTACACCAGCAAAAAAGAGAATATAATGATCCTTGAATAAGTCTCTTTATGTTCTTAGTGTAGACTACTTGCATGCCACATTACATTATAATCAGACTAAAACTGTATTTGAATTAGCATTTTGAGAGTAACAGAAATTGCTATCTTTATTAACCAAGGTAATAATGTTCATTGAAGTCAAAAACGGATATACAGAATTATGTACCTTAGTGTTGTCTACTTGTGTGCCAAGTTATATTGAAATCATACCAAAACTATAGGAGAAGTAGCATTTTGAAAGAATTTTACAGAAATTTCTATTTTTCATAACAACGCCAACACCGTTCGTCGAAATCAAAAACCGATATACTGAATTATGTATTTTAGTGTAGTCTACTTATATACCAAGTTATATTGAAATAAGACCAAAACTGTAGGAGGAGTAGCATTTTGAAAGAATTTTACAGAAATTTCTATTTTTAGTAACAGACAAACACCCTTCGTCGAAATCAAAAACCGATACACAGAATTATGTATCTTAGTGTATTCTACTTGTGTGCCAAGTTATATTCAAATCAGATCAAAACTGTTGGAGGAGTAGCATTTTGAAAGAATTTTACAGAAATTTCTATTTTTAGTAACAACGCCTACACCGTTCATCGAAATCAAAAACTGATATATAGAATTATGTATCTTAGTGTAGTCTACTTGTGTGCCAAGTTATATTGAAATCAGACCAAAACTGTAGGAGGAGTAGCATTTTGAAAGAATTTCACAGAAATTTCTATTTTTAGAAACAACGCCAACACCGTTTGTTGAAATCAAAAACCGATACACAGAATTATGTATCTTAGTGTAGTCTACTTATATGCCAAGTTATATTGAAATCAGATCAAAACTGTAGGAGGAGTAGCATTTTGAAAAATTGTTTACAGACAGACAGACAGCTAGACAGACGGACGGACGCCGGACGCATTACTATCGCATAAGCTCTTCTGGTCTCTGACCAGTAGAGCTAAAAATATCTATTCTGTTTCATCATCTGGATTCAAAATTCAAGAACATTTATTTTTTTGTTTGTTGAATGTAGAATGTATTTTCCACTAAATTTAGCATGATAATGCTTCAAATCAGTCAGAAAATTTTATATATTCCAAATGTAGAATGTGGAATGCATTTCTACATTGAATTTTGCATGACAATGCTTATATTCAGTCAACATAGGAAAAGAACAAGCACTACACATTACTCACTTGTTCGGGACTTGAGTATAAATGAGCCAGCAGTTCCCCTCCAATGAATTCTTTTATCTGTGAATCATAAAAATGAATTATATATATAAAGAATTTTAAACATGCAGCATACATGTGCAGGTACATATAGATATACAATTTATATCTCTTGATTATAAGAAAATCAAAATAATTCCATGTATATTTAATCAATGTAATTCTGCAATCCTACTTCTTTTGTATAGAAGAATTCACAAAACAAAAAAATACTCCAAATTATAACACCTACCCTATATATGTATAGTACATGTATGTTTCTAACATGAGGATTGCATTCTGAAATTCTTGGCTTACCTCATTGACAATGATGTGCATGATGCATTTAGGGACATGGTCTCTCTGGTTTTTGTTGACAATTTTCATGTAGGACTCCACCAGGTTTCTAATGGTTTCCACCTGTCGTTCCAGCTGTGGGTCCATGGAACCCACATCCTCCTTATTCTACATAAGAAATGCATTGTTCAATATCAATATTAAATTCGAAGAATATACTTTTCGAACATGGACATGAACATATATTTGATCATTACAATATTTTTTCCCCCATCAGAATGCCTAACTTAATTTTTTATTGATCTGTATTTCTCATAATTTATAAAATAAAATTATGATATCACTTATCCTCTTTAACTATAAGCAGCTTACTTTACAATTAGATCATCATCTGAACAGTTATAGCCTTCTGTAACTGATTCAATGGTCTAACATTTCATGACTTTTGACATCATCATACTTTTAGTTTTAACATCAAACTTTTAGTTTTAACATATTAACACATTCCAAAATACATGAGACAAAAGCACCATTTATCCCTGTTTCCTTTTTTCCATGACCCCCCTTTCCCCCCAGGTTTAAACCTCCAGTTTTATTTTTGCCATCTTAATTCTGTGATCTGTCAGGGAAATCCCCGCCCTGCAGAGACCGCTCACTATACCCCCACCTTTTTATCATCATCGTTCTGGGACCGGTCAGGGTAAACCCCCGCCCTGAGGAGAGAGGCCTTCCAGCTGTCCACTTCCTCCTGGTTTTCAGCTGATAGTTCCAGCTGTTTGTAATCCTTGTATACATTCCTGAACAAATTAATGCTTCAGTTGAAAACATCAAGAGAAAACTTTTAGATGTCCAAATATTAATGCATTACCAACAACATATTGAACTTTATCATTACTTGCCTTGATTCTTTTTTTTAACTTTTAAAATTTGTACATCTTAAAATCTTTGGCACTTATATTTGAAAATAAAAAACATTTACTATCTTTGGCACTTTAACATTTGAAAATATAATTAATCATTAATATTATGGTTATATGTAAATTGCATATTCAATCAAATAAATTGAACTAAGATATACATAAAATGGATTATAATCCAATATATTATACACATGATTATAATGGAAACAAAAAGCAGAATGCAGAACAGAAATGTGTGGAATTTGTCTTAATATATTACTAGTATATACTTGTTCTATGAAATAGTTGTGTACGATACTACTACATGTACTTAGTCAAAATGGTGAGTATGTTTTCTTTCTTCCTGTTATGTAATTTTGTAAGTGATGTACGTAATATAACAATGAAGGGTACATATGTTATGATCATATATGTGTGTACATTACATATACAACAACATTCAGGATATACTGATTCATCATGGGAGTGAATCTGCTTTAAAAAACTTACAAACATCATTAAGTTATGTCATATATACATTGTAACATACATGTATTTTGTTTGATTGAACTATATAAACCAAGAAAAATGATTTTCAGTAAAAAAACTGAAATATCATTCAGATCGAGGTCTTGTTGGTATTACCATGATCACATGAGGGGTGATGATCACAACGCCATAATTTCATAATTCATAGTGTAAATAAAGTTATTCAAACAAGTTTAACTGAAACAAAATCACCAAGTTAAAACTAAGCACCACCTATTTAAAATATGAATTTAAAAAGAACATGCCATGGAATTCTCATTAACTCCTCTCATAAGACTCAATGATTTCAGAACACTTTTCCTTGATGGCTTTTAAATACTTGTAAAGTTCTATCAATCCAGCATATTTCAGCATTGGTGAACAACTGGTATGTTTAGAGCATGAATGTCCTTAATAATAATTACACTAAACTTATCAAGTTCCCCAAAACCTAAATCCAGGATTGATATGTAACAGTCTGAAATAAATGTAAATTAGCAACATTAATTTTGTTTAGAAATGCTTTGAGAATTATCGTAGCAGGATAAGCTATAACTAGCTATAACTTCACTCACAAGGTTCACGTATCTTTACAAAAGCAATGATATTTTAAAAGCACTATGTTCCATACTTAAAGTAACACTAGCTGCTCTCAAAGATCCTCAACTATTTCCAATATCACTGACATCAATATATCATTAGTAATTCTTAAGTTTCAATAGTTTCTCTTACTCCAATGAAATTATGAATATGTAAGCTACAAAAAAATCATGGGTGACAGAGGAAATTCTAGTCACGTAATCTTGTGTCTTGCTTAATAGCTTGATCAATTCATATTTTAGGCATGATTTCTGGATCCATTTAGATTTGGACTATATATGTTTCTTTCCAAATTCAATAAATGTATGTGTTAGCTAATAATAAATACAGTGGAAGTTTTTCAAGCATTTTTTTCTCTCACTCTTTCGAAACTTCATAAAGTCAAAATGCAGGAGCACTACACAGGCAAATGGTATGTTAGCACCCCAAGCCATGCACATGCAGGATGAAGGATGGATACACACACAGCACCCACAAAAAAAAATTTCCCGTTAGCTACAGTGTATACATGAAGAAAAAGTAAAATCCAAGTAAATGTTAAGGTCGTAATAAGGATGAAAACTCAGAAGTGTGACTCTGGCTTCATCACATACCTTCCAGATTCGGGGTTAAACAATGCAAAACAATGCTTAGTGAATAGACCGCTTTCCACGTCTTTCACTCTGAGGCCATCGAGGGGGATCATGAATTTCTTCTCTTTTTCCTAGAAAGTTCAATGTTCAAACATGCTACAGTGCTGTTAAATTTGTACACTCGTACTACAATTATAGGAAAGTTGTCATGCCGCAGCCTTTTAGCTGGATGGTAGGCCTAACACAGTAAAAAGGCACTGATTTGCTAAGTTAACATGTAATTAGTAACCTGAAAATTCAACTGTTTAGAAAAACATATAAAGACATATTAAAATTTGTACCACAAAGAGCTGACCTAACTCTTTTTTGAGCAGTATAAATGTATCTGATTTTTTTTATGAACAAGAACTACAAGTTCAATGTTGTTGTCTTCTCATAAATGAGTGACTGCATATGTACATGATATGATGCATGATTTTCTCAATCAGTACAATTTGCTTAAAACTAAAATAATTTCCACCATTTCTATTCCACAAAATATGTGATATGGAACATAAAAAAAAGCAAACAAGGATTTAGTGTTAGGCACAGGATATAACACATAATACCAATGCTATGCGTGCAGTTGCGTATACGTAGATCACTCAACCTGTTATCTTGGTTAAAGATTGCGAATGACTTTCTTTTATTCATAAAGCCTGTGTCAGGTATGTCTCGAACTAATAGGCCGTCCAGACTCATAACATATTTCTTCTCTTTTTCCTAGAATAGTTTTCAGTCTTTCGGTTAATAATAAGTTTGTTGTAATGTTATCAAATATGCACTTGTGCCAAATTCTTGAGGACGGGAATGGTTAGTGCTGGATTGAACAACCTGTTACGTTGACAAGGAGTATGAGTGAATCCTGTACAGGTACAGGTAGGATGGAAGCTTTTCAGTCTTACAATAATAGGATTTGAAAGACAGAATCAAAATTCCAACTCAAATTAAATAGGCAAGCTGTCAAACTACATTTATTTAGCTTTTTTACTATTTCAGCTTCTGGATTATAAACTTTTCCTATACTTGTTTTGGAAATCTTATTGTCATATCATTACCCGGTAACCTTATCTTTAATTTTTATTTTCCAAGTAAAAATGTCTAAATATTATGAATAATCTTAAGAATAAAAAGGTATACTATTAAACACTAACAACTTAAAGGCAGAGATTTTTTACCGGGTGGTAAATTCCAGGTGAGGGAGGGGCTTATTTTGTACAGGTGAGAATGCCTTGGGGGCTAGCAGTCTACCTCTGGTCATCTGTCTCTTAATCCCTATACACAGGAAGTGATTTAATACACAGTGAAATACACCAAGTGTCAAACTTTACCTGTGTTGGGGATTTTGAGACAATTTTAAAATTAGTAGTAAAATTATATTGATTTACTTTTGACTTTTTGAGAACACCCCTAACAACTTAAAAAATATGATATAATACTATAAATTCAAATATTAAAACAAAGATTATTTTAGATTTGAGTGTATGTTTTAATTAAAAAAAAAACTCCTGTAACAACCCAATTCGACTTTAAAAATTTATTCATCCACAGGATTCTCTCTATTAATTAAACAAAAAGAGAGTCGTGTTAAGTACATTTCACTAAAAAAAAAAAATATCTAAATTTATCCTAACCTTAATAAAGCTTTTTCACCATGAAACATGCTAAAAATACTGCTTGTAAATTCTTATCTGATTAAAAAAGGAAAATATAAGTGACCCATGATTAGAAACGTTATATTTTAAAATTTAATTACTTCACTTCGTGCTGCTCTGAACTTTTTCAATAACATTTCCACTTGAAGGTTACCATAATGATTTAGCATATTAAAATTAATAGCGAAATTTCATTTGAAAAAAAAAAATTATGTACCAAAGGTTAATTTTAAAAAAATGTATATAATATTATAATCCTTTCAAATACTTAAGGTATATTTAATTTATATATTATCAATCTAAAAATGTTCATAGTAATACAGTTTCTGTATACAATGTTCAGTAAACATCAAAGGATCAAAAGTTAATTAGAAGGTCACCACGAGTCCCAAACAAGGTGTACAGGGTATACACAGAGACCTGAGTAAGTAACTGTCAATCAAGTTCCAGCATCCATTGATGGACCTTCACACACTTGATTGACAGGGCTACCCAGACCAGGTATTTTTGAAGGCGGTGCTTAAAATCTCTGCCTTTAAGTAACCTCTGAACACCCCCTTTCCCAATTCTTTTGCACAAAACTTACTTCAATTAACATGGACTTTTATTTTTTTCAGTTACTGAAACTGGAAGAGAAGTCTTTAAATAGGACTCAGACTGCATTATAAAATATTGTGTTATAAAACTTGAGAAAGAGAAGGAAAGTAACATTAAAACTGAAATTAATAAAACAAACCTTTAACATTACAGATAACTATATGTACAAATCACTTGTCTACTTTGCATGCCGTCAAACTGTGCAGAAACACTTAACACAAAGAACAGACAGACAGACACACAACATAACAGCCTGGTAGTTTAGGACTGGTCGATATAGAAGGGTTGGAATCTTCCGATCCGTCTACCATTATATACCTATTCTCATTTGAATACAGAGCAAACGAAGGCCTTTTGTTCAGAATCCCTGCTTCTAAATCCCGCACTCTTAAATTTTCCAGAGATAACATATATTTCTTGTCTTTCTCCTGCAAGTTCAAAGTCTTCATTGTGTGACAAAATGTTCATGAAATTATGTACATTTAGGCATAGGTTTTTTAAACATGGATTGCATACATTCCAAAAACATAAATATCAGAATGATACTACTACAATTTGTCTACTTTGTCAAAATATTAGAAATATCATGCCCTGTGACCAAGATAAACTTGCACATGCATGTCATTCAATAGTGAAGGTTTCAATGTTAACTACCAGTATATAATTTTGTAAATAGGATATTTATAGGAAAGAACTTGTATAAGTTTGAAAGCGTTAACGATTTTTTAAAAAACAATGTTGATTTTCTTTTTTCATTAAAGAAATACTCAGCTGTAAACTTTATCACAGAAAAATGGCTCGTAATCAAGAACAAAAATACAAACTAAAATGCTTGTTATTTAGCATGCTGATGGAGATGTTATTTTGACGTTGAATGGATTTTGAAGGTTATATTCAGTCATACAATGGAAAAACACATTGCAATAAATTCACAAACGACAAAAGGTATGTGGAGGAAAGTGCATAAAGATCTTGGTTAGCATACAGTACTTTAACAAAATCAACTTTCCATTTGGTGGGAAAACTTAGGATTGAATCATGAAACAGTTATGTATTAACATATAGTGACTGGTTTCTTTGTTGTGTGTGCTTTGATCAGAAATTCTTCTCTTACAACAATTATCGAACATATATTGGATTAAATAATTTGACAATTTAGAAGCATGAGAGAGATTATTGACTTGAGAAATATCATTATGAAATATGTATATTAATTCAAAAGGTAGTTTTCAATCACAAAATATCACAGCAAATTCATATATGTATACAATAAAAAAAATAATACATTGAAGAATTTGAATTCATATTTAAGTTTTAATCCCAGATGAAAATAATAATAATACCGGTAATTAATACTTAATACATTTGAGAATTTCATTTTATTAAATATTTTGAATCTAAATGTATTTTCTTGGTGAGTCAATATTGCTAAGAACGAAAACACCCACCTCCTCGTCCTTGAACCAGGAGATGCTCTCAGCCGTCAGGACAAACCAGAAATCCTTGGATCCACCCTTCATGAAGCTGATATTATGGAGAGTTAAATAGCCCTTTCTTATCACCTGACAAATTTAAGAAAAATAAAAAAACTAAAATTCAAATTTTATAGCACACTACTAGTAGTATAAATTTTAAGGTTCATTTTTTTCAATTTCTCAATGAAGATGTTAAGCAATCTCACAAAACGCTGTAAATTTCTTGCTCATAAATGAATTTATTTTTGACTGATTATTTGGAAAATAAATCTGAAAACTTGAAAGCAAAAACTGGCCATGATAGTGATGGTACATACAAACAAGAGGCCCAGGGGCCACAGCGCTCACCTGAGCACATGAGCTAGGAAAAAAACACATACCAGATCAGAACTGAAGTTAACTTAAGTTGGGGGGGGGGCTTGAATTTTAACCACCAAGGGGATCATAATTTGATCAAACTAGAATCTACATTACCTGAGGATGATTCCATACAAATATAACTAATCCTGGCTTTGAAGTACTTGAAAAGAAGATTTAAAAAGGTTTCCCTATATATTTCTATGTAAAACTTTGGTCGGCCATTTTGGCCACACCCTTACCCCGGGGGTCATGACTTGAACAAACTTGAATCTACACTATCTGAGGATAATTTCACTTGGGTTTCATCTTTCGTGTTTCAATGGTTCTTGAGAAGAAGATTTTTTAAGATTTTTCCTATATATTCCTATGTAAAACTTTGATCGGCCATTTTGGCCCCGCCCTACCCCCGAGGGTCATGACTTGAACAAACTAGAATCTACACTACATGAGGATGATTCCACATGAGATTCATCTTTCCTGGCCCAGTGGTTCTTGAGAAGAAGATTTTTAAAGATTTTTCCTATATATTCCTATGTAAAACTTTGATCGGCCATTTTGGCCCCGCCCTACCCTTTGGGGGTCATGACTTGAACAAACTTAAATCTACACTACCTGAGGATGATTCCACATGGGTTTCATCTTTCTTGGCCCAGTGGTTCTTGAGAAGAAGATTTGTGAAGATTTTTCCTATATATTCCTATGTAAAACTTTGATCGGCCATTTTGGCTCCGCCCTACCCCCGGGGGCATGACTTGAACAAACTTGAATCTACACTACCTGAGGATGATTCCACATGAGGCACATCTTTCCTGGCCCAGTGGTTCTTTAGAAGAAGATTTTAAAAGAATTTTCCTATATATTTCCATGTAAAACTTCGGTCGGCCATTTTGGCCCCGTCTTACCCCCGGGGGTCATGAATTGAACAAACTTGAATCTACACTACCTGAGGATGATTCCACTTGAGTTTCATCTTTCCTGGCCCAGTGGTTCTTGAAAAGAAGATTTTTTAAAAATGCCAATAAATTTTCTCTAATTCATGATTATCTCCCCTTGGAAAAGGGCGTGGCCCTTCTTTTGAACAAACTTGAATCCCCTTCACTCAAGGATACTTTGTGCCAAGTTCGGTTGAAATTGGCCCAGTGGTTCTTGAGGAGAAGATGAAAATGTGAAAAGTTTACGCCGACAACGATGACGACGACGACGACAGACAACGGACAAATTTTGATCAGAAAACCTCACTTGAGCCTTCGGCTCAGGTGAGCTAAAAATGACAAAAACAATGGAAAAAAATTATTAAGAAAGTTTATTTGAGGATTTGGCAAAGGAAGGCTATATAAAATTGAAAGAATTTTATGGTTGATATTCTTTCAAAATTGCAAAAAAGTGTACATGTAGCATTTTTTTATGCTTCACAAAATCACTGTTGATGGATTGGTACCTACACAGACTTATTACAGGGTAACTGCAAAAATACATGTTACATGTACATGATGTATGTGTACTTAATTCTCAGATCATTTAAAATAGTTTAGCTATACTTGCATTTTTTGATAAGAATACAAGCTTTTATATGGAATTCTTTTTTTATTTTAGGTTATTTTTATGATGTTTTAGGATTAAGAAAATTAAGGGATATGAGAATTCTCACTCTCTAAATATCCATTCATTTTAACTATTATTTAGAAAGAGTTCATGCTGTAAAATGGCCATCTCTCAAGCAAGGCTATTAACTTTTTAAAAGAATTAAAAACAGATAGTGGTCAATGTCTGAGGAAGTTTCCTAAAGAGGAAAATAATCTTCATTCTTGTTAGGGAAAATTAAGGTTAACAATTTTTAAGACTTTTATCACAAAAAAATTAAATAACAATCACTTGCCTGAGAATACTGTAAAAATTTTTAATTAAACTTAACATATACATACACGTATATTACACATAAGTATTATGCATTGGTGCAATGGAAAATTTACATTGGCAAAGTGTGTTTGCTTTTTGAAGACTTTTCATAAATATATTTCAATGACATGTAAAAACGTATAACATACTTTATATTATTTATTTGGATAAATATAAACATAAAAGTGAAGAAGAGAGAAAAATATTCCAGGTGCACACCTTCATCTGGTGAAAAATAAGTGTACAAATTTTCAGATTAATCCTTGCAATAGTTTCTGAGAAACGGTCCGGACAAAACCACAAAATAAAAATGAAAAAACACCTGTAAAATTCAAAATAATAATCGAATCAAGATGAAAATATCAGGTGCACAACTTCATATGGTGAATGCTATCTGTAGGTGAGTGACGGTTAAACAAAAAGATAGGTAAGGAGTCAAATACCTGATTGCCAACTTTTTTCCGTTCTTTATTTTCGGCTTTGTTATGGGCACTGAAATGATGGGTTAATCGAAATTAGAAATGTTAAATCTACAAGTGCCGTGATGTACCTGATTGGTGACTTGCTTTCTCTCTTTGTGCACCGCCCTATCAGCGCTGTAACAGAATCAGCCATAATAATGTAAAAGCTCATCTGTCTTTCTCACAGATCATTCAAATCAGAAATATTTATAACAGCAAACATCTAAATAAAAGCTGAAATAAGATATATACCATAAATCTACAGACTTCAAAAAAGATATTTGCATGTAATTATCAATAAAATCTTTCATTTTTTAAAAGTTTCTACATACCCACAGTTCTCTGAAAAGATTTTCAATTGGTACCAAAAATAATATAAGTAAAACATGCTTATTGCCAACATGCTTATAATAAACTGATGCTTATAGCAAAAAGATTTTCCCCCTTCACTTTAAAATTTGTTGTAAACTTAATGGATATAATGAATGAGGCTTATAAAGAAGCAAAATCACTCATCCCTGGCACTTCCTTATTTAATAAATGAGTTTTACTGTACATGCACACCAAACAAAACAGGCAGAACCTTTCTCACTGAATCACCTCTAATGAAAAAAAAATGCAATGGACTCCCATTAAAGAAAAATATGCATTAATATTTAATATTAATTCATTCATTTAATACTGTAAACCCAATTTTATATACATGTGAGAAATTTTCATGAGGTTTGCAAGAGCCTTGTCATCATGAATTTTTCTCGCCGCGGACCTTTTCTCAAAGGCTCTGTGTCTACAAACAACAGATTGAAAAAAGACTTGATCGCGAAAATTAATTGGCGTGAACTTAGTTTGCCCCCACTAAATCATGAAATAAAGTTGTCGTGAATAATACTTGGTTTACAGCATCTTGACTTACAATGCCTTAATTTCCACTAAATATGCTTACTTGGCGAATCCTATGAAGTCCTCGTGGTTGGTATTAATGTAGGCGAGCTCGAATTCCACGTGTAACTTGAGCTGTTCCTTGGCCTTCATTTCCTGCTCCCTGATCCTGTTGTTGACTATACTCTCTGTCTGGTCCCGGAGTCGTGGATACCGGCTCATCTAATGTAGTCCAAAACACAATCATTTCAGAAAGAAATTTTATATTTTTCTTAATTTTATTTTCATTTTACAGTACACTTGATATACTTGTAAAAATATAATTCAGACAAAAAATGATATTGGCAAATTGGCTATTCATAGTTTATTAAAGTTTGGGAAAAAAAGACAGATATCTTCAACTCTCATTTTGTTTCAAACCTAAATTTGTTTAAATATAAAATAAATGACACAAGTTTCTTTTTTCCTATCCTGATAATTCTGTGTTCCAGATACCTGATATCTAACCTATACAAAGATTCCTTTACATTTTGAAAGCATTGTTTTTCAATAACAAGTACAATACCTTTTCTGTACATTTATGCACAACTTTTGTTAATTCTGTGACCACCATATCTATTGCTTTCAATGAAGGCTCTTTAAGCTTCCTTATATATTCTTTAACAATGGCCTCAAAGGCTTTATCTGGAGTAAACAGGCCTGTCCTGGAAAACAACAATGTTAAAAATTTATTTTCAAGTTCTGAAAAATATCACAATTTTCCAAAAAAAAAATTTCAGACTTCATTTATTATCTAAATTTATTTTCAAATTCTGAAAAATATCAAAATTTCCAATAAATTTCAGACCTTTAGATTTCTATGAATTATTGAATATGCACTAAAAATCTGATAAATTGAAATTTTTAAGAAATGTTCTTACCCAATTAAAAAAATATTACTCACCTAATAGCATGGATGTTACGGATGGCTATACTGATTTCTTTCCTGAGTTCACGTTCATCAAATTCAATCTAGAAACAGAAACAAGAGATCAAATGCTTTATCTAAGTTATACATGTACCTTGCAAAAATATATACTACAAAAAAATCAAATCACTGACATCCTTGGGGGTTTTAATATTTACATCTACTTTGGTTCAGAAATATTAGCAATTAAAACTACATTGGTTGAAAGTTTTTGTTGTGCCACATTTAGAATAAGTTTCTACTCCAAGAAATTTTTACCTGAAAGTAGGGGCCAGTGAACATACATGTATTTAAATAGAATTATAAACACAGTCTTAAATAAAAATTGGATGGGCTTCATACCTTAACCAATTCAAAAGGAAAGCGTTCGTGAAATATCCTGTTAATTTTGGCTCCTCCTGACAGCTCTCTTGTGTTAATCTCTGTTCCTGAACCTTCTATACTCTTATCAAAATCAACATTGAACTGTTGAATCATTCTAAAAAATTACATACACAAAAATTTCTTGAAAAAGCTCATTAAGTATTCACAAAACAATGCAAATAAAATAACCTGAAAGGGTAAAATTCATTTTTGTACAGTTAAATATGAACATTTTGTATTTTTGTCTTCTCACGCAGGTGAAAAGACTAAAAAATCAAAATATTAATCATTTCTCAAATAACTCAAAATCTGAGCAGAACTCACTGCATCATTGCTTTAGTTTTTCTAGATGGGTCGTCTGGTTGGTAATTTTTGAATTCCTGAACATCTTTCTCCATACTTAGAAGCTGACTTTGTAGCTTGTTCCTTAGGTTTGGCAGAACATCTCTAATGTGATTGGTCAGCTGCTGGTTAAGGACTCTCTGTAGGTACGGTGTGCCCATTCTGTCAGCCATGTGTCTACAGAAGACAAACACTGCCACATAAGTACACTCACAGCAAAAATTATGAAACAGCAATTAATCTAGCAATTTATCCTTTCTTTTAAAACTATAAATCATTCTAAATTCTAACTGATTTGAGAAGAATTCATATTTACAATCAACACCTCTGGTGGAGGTATGAAGCCATTTTGTTATCGACAACAAATGTTCAGATTTTACCCCAGCATATAAAAATTCAGTAAATTAACATATTCCTTATTGCTGTGCAAGAAATAAATGGGATTTAAGTATGATAGCCAATCAGAAATTCTAACTACCTGTACGATGGGTGACTGAGGAAGAACTTGCGTTCCCCTGCCAAAGCCTGTCTGATGTCTTTCCTTCCATCAATGTCTTGTTGACTTCTGTTTACCACTCCAACATAACCTGTTTAACACATCAATTTATATCATGAATGTTCTAGAACCATACTGTCTGCAGAGAAAGTTTTGAACCCAATTTTTTTTTTTTGTCCCTGCACCCTCGTAGCAAACGAGCAACATTAAAATTCTGTCAGGGCTAATTTAAAGTGGGGCAAAAATATACATGAACATGCACATCTGAAATTTTCCAGGACATTTTACCTCGCCGTAATGGTAATGTCTTGTTCTCTAAAATGTCCCTGGCATCTGTCCCTTTGTCCATTAAATCTAGCTTGGTTATCACACCAATGGTCCGTAACCCTGCAAATTGGTATAGAAAAATTATACAAAATATCCCTCATCAAGGATCAAACAATTGAAATTTTATCAAATATTGATGAATAGGAAATGTGCAAGCCTAAAAAATTTAATTAAAAAAAAATTCTTTTAAATTATACTGGCTGCACCTTTGCACTGATTGTACACACATTTTATTAGAAGTATGCCAAGAAAAAAACTCATGCAGCCATCTGAATCCCTAAAATAGGTAAATACTGGGACCAAAAACAATTGCATTTTGTACCTTGGGGGTCTACTTCTTTTGCTATTTTTAGAGCATCAGAGTTGGCCAAATCAGTGTTAGCAGGGGAGACAGCCAGGATCAGACAGCTCTCCTTGGTGATAAACTCTAGAAGCATGGACCTGATCTGCATTTCTATGTCGGGTGGCTGGTCACCAATGGCAACACGGGTCATACCCGGCAGGTCAATCAGGGTCAGGTTCAAAACTATGAGGTTAAAGGTCAAATTGTTACCATAGGAAACATTGTCAAAATCAATCAATAATAAGAAATTTTACAAAAACATTACAAAATTGAAAACAAAACTCTTTATCAATGTATGCTTAAAAACATCATTTTTCAAAAGGAAAGTGGTTGAATTTTCATGAAGTAAAAAATGTAATTTCATCATGATTTATCTCGATACGCACCATGAGGGGAATAGACCCTGAGGTTGATAGGGATATTAGAGATCCCCTTATTGTGCCCCGTCACTCTATCAGTTTCTGCCTCAATTTCTTTCCGTACTTCACTAAAATCTGTGAACACAGTTCCTTTCTTGTGGAGAAATTCTGCATACTCTGTATCAAACACAAGAACAAAAAGCAATATATTACATCTTGCTTATAATTATGAAATAAAAAATTATTTGCATACACAAGTTATAAACAAGAGGCCCAGGGGCCACAGCACTCACCTGAGCACACCGGCTAGGAAAAAGCACATATCAGATCAGAATTGAAAGTTTACTGAGGTTGGAGGGGGGGGGCATAAATTTTAACCCCCCAGGGGTCATGATTTGAACAAACTAGAATCTACACTACCTGAGGATGATTCCATATAAATATCACTAATCATGGCTTTGAAGTTCTTGAAAAGAAGATTTTTAAAGATTTCCCTATATATTCCTATGAAAAACTTTGATCAACCATTTTGGCCCCACCCTACCCCCAGGGGTCATGATATGAACAAACTTGAATCTGAAGATAATTTTACACAAGTTTCATCTTTCCTGTCTCAATGGTTCTTGAGAAGAAGATTTTTAAAGATTTTTCCTATATATTTCTATGTAAAACTTTGATCGGCCATTATGGCCCCACCCTAGCCCCGGGGGTCAATATTTGAACAAATTTGAATCTACACTACCTGAGGATAATTTCACATGAGTTTCACCTTTCCTGTCTCAATGCTTCTTGAGAAGAAGATTTTTAAAGATTTTTCCTATACAGTATAATCTCTCAATGTAAAACTTTGAATCCGGAGTGCCACTTTTGAAAATTTGTTGTTTATTTACCCAAACACATATAAAATATAATTAAATGATGAATCAATCAACATATTGATCATCTATAAATTATTGAATAGTCGCATATGACTTACTGTACCTGAAAGGAAATGATTTCATGATATATATAGGCGTACTATATATCACCTGGATTTCCTCAGAGAGTTCATTCAATGTGTGGTTGCACAATTATTTACGATGTGCTAATTAAGAAGTAATTTTTATTAAAAAAAAAGATTTTTCCATTTTATATTCCGATTATTATTTTGATTTGTAAAACGTATATATTTTTGTGTTTATGTTATAATGTGGTAAAAGGAGTTAAAACAAAGTTAATTTTTTAAAATTTTAATTTAATCCTATAATATTTTTTTCACGGGCTGTGTCTCTGCCACATTTCACTGATTTCGTCTCATGGCTTTAATGCTAGTGTAAACACGGATTATAACATCCACCACGAAACGTGTTAATTGCTTTGAAGTAACTCAGGTAATTATGTGTGGCCGGATTGAGGAATGATTACCGTTAATTATAAGTTTCATCTTTCCTGGACTACACAGAATTTTTTCTAATGAATTTATTAAAGAAGATGGGACTAAAATTTTACAAAAAGATTTTTCCGGATTAGACAAATTTTACTGTATATTCCTATATAAAACTTTGATCGGCCATTTTGGCCCCACCCTAGCCCCAGAGGTCATGATTTGAACAAATTTGAATCTACACTACCTGAGGATGATTCCAAATGAGTTTCATTTATCTTGGCCCAGTGGTTCTTGAGAAGAAAATTTTTTAAAATGCAATTAATTTTTTCAGTATTTCATAATTATCTCCCCTTGGAAAAGGGTGTGGCCCTTCATTTGAACAAACTTGAATCCCCTTCACCCAAGGATACTTTGTGCCAAGTTTGGTTGAAATTGGCCCAGTGGTTCTTGAAAAGAAGATGAAAATGTGAAAAGTTTACGACAATGACGACAACAACAACAACAACAACGACAGACAACAGACAAATTTTGATCAGAAAATCTCACTTGAGCCTCGGCTCAGGTGAGCTAAAAAGAGAGGAGGGGAAAATAATGAACTGGTACATGAGTTACAAAAAGTCTAACCTGATCCATTTTTTTCTTCTTAGCTATAAATTGTCACTTTATCAGAGTATAATACATTTGCAGAAGGTACAGAATCATAAATTTGACAATAAAATGAAATTATAGTGGCAAAAATTTTAAAATCTTTATTACATGTACTAGAACCAAATCACAAGATCTTTATTCCTAAATCTTTATATTTTGAACAATAATTTCAATTCATAGTCATTTTACTACAATAAGAGTGGGATTGAATAAGTTCAGATCATTCCTCAAAATACATATTAACTTGTATATTGGAGGGGGGAGGGGAACTGAAAGGTCTTCTTCTTTAAAATTCATAGCTTTGTCTCCAAATGTAAATATTTACAATTCTTGGCACAATGACAAGCAAGTGCACAAAAATAAACATGACCACAGATAATAGAAACAGGTAACATATAGAAACTACTGGGTATTCCCTACCACTCCTGTATCACCTATGTATATATTTACTATCTGTTGACCTGTGCCCTGTAAATAACAGCTTCATACCTGTGTTACTGTTGATGAGTTGTAAAACCAGAGGCCGCCTAGTCACTATGCCAGACCCTCGGGGAAGAAAATCTCTGTAAAAAACAAATCATATCATACTACAATACTGTATAACATTTTCATATGATTTTTTACATATAGAACATATAGCAGTGAATTAATCTTAATCAGCCATTGCCTGAATATTGTCAACAGTGGTCAATTAATCTAGGTACAGTGTAGAAATGTACTTATGATTTTTTGGCAGCTAGATACCTTTCATATATCATTTAATGAATATGTATTAATTTTGTATTATAACTTCATGCTTGGTTACAATGATGTTATAAGTACACCCAATGGAACACGTGTTAATTCATAAAATAATCAACTTCACAGTTTATGCAAGAATTAACATGTGCTCTAACGAATTAATAACTTGAACCTCGTCATAAACGATGCTAAAACTACTCATCTATGCCTTAAAATAGCAATTATTGCATAATTATTGATACTATATCTATTTCCTTGTGTGCAATCTCTGATTAATTAAGTGTCATTGTAATATGTATACATGTATAACTGTTGATGCAATACACACTATCATTTGGCTTTCTGTTGTTTTATAAATCAAGAATTTATAAATGTTCATAATTTTTGGAGAGAGCTTACACAAACATTTTTGTCTATACGTGTGATGTACTATTTAAATTTACATACAAATGTAAAACATATAAAACATACCCTTATCCCCAAAAAAGGGGGGGGGGTGGTGACCAGAATTGATTTATGAGGACTCAACTTTGATCATGAGAAATAAGGAACACAGACACTTTTATCGTGATATCTAAAAATAATGTTTCTTTCCAGCAGGGCTTACTTAATATATTAATTAAAGGAAGTTAAACATTGTTTCCTATGATACTGAAGCAGGAAGTCTGTCTCAGACAATTATGTTGTCATGCAGGGCTGTCTGTGAGATGCGGAATATTTGAACAAAAAACATTGTCGTAAAATGTAGTTATATTCTTTCAACAGCTAAGATTTCAACTGAAGGCATAGTTTACACCTCTTCTTCCAATTGGAGGTGCTCTTGCTTTTGATTTTTTTTTGTAAGCAGTGTGCATGACAAGAAAGTCTTTCTAAGTAAAAGACATTACCCCCCGGTAAGTTAACAAAAATAAATTACACAGCTAGTAACACTAATTTTGGTAACTTCCTGTTACATTGCAAATTCTTCCTTCTTCTTATAAAGTGAGAGATGTAATTACAATAGGGTTTATTTTTTGCATAATCTATGATGAATTTATCAAAACAAATGACTTATTTTTTCATGACTTAAAATCAGAGCCAAATAGAGGCAATTTCCCCTTAGGAATTGTGGTCATCTTCCTCTGAAATTAATAATGTGTATTACCAATTATTAAGATTTAAATGTAAAATTTTACCCAAAATGGACAAATGTTAAAGGGTGTTCAACTTTAATATGCTTAAAAAACTGGTTCCAATTTAATGTACCGGGTACATGTTAATTCCTGAGATTCAAATTTTTTATATGAATTTTCCAAGTTATAAAGATTTTTGAATTTGCAACAATTGAGACTCCATTCAATATGCAATCCATGTATCAAATATGGAATGGTCTTTTTTGCAACCTTTTAAGGATATGCATTATCAAATATGGAATGGGATATTTTGCAACATTTTATGACAGTGACTATGCTGCAAGATTCCACGAATAATTGGATGACCCCAGAAATTACCCATAATACAGTATTAATCAGTAGCTATCCTTTTTTCATATTACCCAATCCAACAGATGCATAAATACACATCTTGACATTGAATTACGTTTTTAATGGGAATGT
Source organism: Saccostrea cuccullata (assembly GCF_032062105.1). Lineage (NCBI taxonomy): Eukaryota > Metazoa > Mollusca > Bivalvia > Ostreida > Ostreidae > Saccostrea > Saccostrea cuccullata. The sequence goes on from NW_026937285.1 coordinate 334,585, forward strand.
AATCAAAATGTCAACTATATAATTTCCCAGAAAACAGTTTGACTGGCATGATTTCCTATCATTTAGCCCTATGAGACCTGCATAAACAGAATCTTAATGTCCCTCCAAAATATCAATACTACCAGAGTAAAAAGGAGGCTGCTTTAGTGTACATATACATAACCGGTTCCTTAGTAAATCAATGCCCTGCTCCAATAGGCTCTGCAGAGCTGTAAGATTACTCAATTCAAAGAGCTGTAGTAGATTTTATTGACTATTGTGGAGGTCAGGTTCATATCTGATCACTCCCAGTGTAACCAATCAAAGTCAATATTATGATGGGGTATCGGTAGTTCAGAGGGGGAAAAAGGTAATTAAAACCGACAACATGATAAAAATTTCCTTATTTTACTTTATGGGTGGATCAACAATACACTGTACTGCACTGCCATGTGACTGGTATTCAAAATAAAGAAAGCATTCCAATGACAACTATGTTTGCTTGCATCATACATCTATTCTTTCTACAAATATTTAATACTACATCATATATTTGGAAGCTATGAAATTTAATATTATACTATACTGAAAATCAAGACTATTTATCTGGCCCTTAAGTATTAAATGCAAATATTTATGTAAAAACATCAATAACTCTCGACAAAGACTTTCTACTTCCTAACCAATTCCTAAATATCAGCAGATCAATACCTTAGTTTTTCAATCATAGGTTTAACAAGAAGAAAAAGATGTCCAAAGAAAATGTTTATCAGAACAGAGCACATTTCTCTGCTTAGTATGAGTGTGTATGAAACACTTAAAAAAGAAATAAATTAAAAAAAATAAACACAAAACAGGGAAAAAAATCTTCAACTACTAATACAAGCAGATCGTTCAAAATCTGTCAGAACCTGGTAATTCAATCTGCCTGAAATCAAAATTGTTCTTTCCAAACTTTCATGGAGAAAAATCTATTTAATGATTTTAATTTAAATTACAGGTAAAATTACATGTACATTGTAAAATGTGCCTCTTATTTTTTTCCCAAAACACAGCCTGTTTAAAAAAGTTTTGAAAGCTTGTCACAAGATTCTGATGCTTTCATTTAAATAAACATATTAGTGTCTTACTATATGAAGATTTTGAATATAACCAAATGCTGTCTAGATAATTTAAATATCCAAAGACATCTACATTATGTTTGGAAATTGCTAATGAAAAATCATGAATCATCTATATTTTAACTTTATCCTAGATAAAGGTCCATGACCTTGTTACCGTGACCTTGAATAAATATCATGATAGACCATATATAAGAGACATAACCTTTTATAAGATCATAATATATATGACGATGAATACAAGTTTTGTTCATAAGCAACATAATTCAAAATTTTGAAATAAGGAATAAGTATATTGAAAATCATAGTGTTTGTTGATTTTTCATTTGTTTTTAGCATCTATTTGTTAAATTTATCTCCAATCACAAAATTGATTCCTGCATGTGGATTTTAAATTTTTTTGAATATAGTTGACTGTTGAAAGGATGTGTGTACCAAATGACTCGGAGATAGAAATTTTAAATGTTGAAGCCCTAAAGACCTAGCAAATTTAACCTTAGTTGTCTGTGTACCTAAATGAACCACTTAAGAGTATGAAGTGTGGATATATATACTAAATCCAATCATAATCATGATAATATAGATCTACACACTTATACAGATTGGTCAGAATACACCCTTATATTCTCTGTATAAGTAGTGGATCATTTGGACAGGTGTAAGAGATTTGAAATATTAATTAAAATTGATGGTATTCTATAAAGATTAATAAGCAGTTAATGGGAATGAGTTATGTTTATATTATTGACAATAACATTGCATATCTATAATTTTAATTTAAATTCTTTAAAAAAAAATAATAATGCTATGGCCATAACAAAAATATTCCTAGATTCTCATCCCCGCCCGCCCCGATTTTATACCCCCGCCTCGATTTTTTTTATTTCTGTTTTTCCTCGTCTAAATTCTATCTAATATAAATCCCGCGAAACATCGACATGATTTTGAAAGCTGAAAAGATGGTAATTGCTGTAATACATGCGTATATATTTTAAACCACAGGGACTTGCTCCTGGCATGTAAAAAATATTTATAAAATTGAAAGGCTTCATAAGCAACAGAAAAACAATTTCAAAAGATCTGCAAATAGGTCAAGTATGACTCCAGTAGCATAATAATAAAATTTAAAAAAATAGTCTTAACACAAATACAGTATAGGGCCTGATAGCCTTGTGTCATTTTTTTGACAGCATTTATTCATTAACATCGTCAGAAATGTCCATCCTCTATATCAATCTAATTTCTTTTCAGTCAATCGAAAACATATGAAGGGTTTCATAAATTATTTTAATTAATTGCCATTGTCAGAGTGTTGTTCTGTTGAATAGTTTTTTAACTACAACCATGACTCTAATGTTACAAGTACGATCGACTTACGATAAGGCGCGGTAAACAAATGGATGTGTGTACCGTAATACTGGCATTACTGGTCAATATCGTAGGTTGTTCGGCTAAAATTGGATTGAAGCTCGTAAAAGTAAAGCTAAGATTAAGAAATTCAATCTTTATAGTCTTGTTGTATTTGTGTTTATTTTGTAATTATTTTACCTATTTAAGATTGTTTGTATTGAAGTCCCAAAATGTGATTCATATATATATAGTAGAAATTCATCCGCAACAACCATAACGTTTTTCTTGCTTAAAAATTAAACATAATATCGTTGTTTTGTAGTAGTATTAATTGAAGATACAATTGATTTAATTTTATATTCAAGCTATTATTCATTGTGAACTTTGAATAATAAAAAAGAAATTGGTTTACAGCTGTTGCTATTTTCTAGAGATGACACGTTGTAAACCTGACTGAATATAAAAAACGATAACCCTAGTAGTAGGGTTATCGTTTTTTTTTTTTTTTTATAAATATTTTTTACACGCCAGGAGCAAGTCCCTGTGTTTTAAACAAGGGTCATTGGTTGAAAAAGATTGGTGATGATGTGAAGTAAGAGATGATTGAACCTTTACTATGACTTTTATTCGGGTATTGTAGATAAAATTACACCGACTGACCAGGTCAATAAAAAATCTGCAAAATTGAAAAAATAAAAAATATAAAATAAAAGCCGCCCGCCCGCCTCGATTTTTAAAAAAATTCGCATGAGAATCTAGCAATTTATTTATTATGGCCTATTGGCAATAAATTTATACAAAAAATCAAGCATAGTAAGATGGTAAGTTAGTGTATGTATATTGTATTTTTCAAAAATGGTATAGAACTTTTTAGTTGATTAAATTATCTACTTCAACCAAGGTTATCCCAGTGAAAGTTTATGGGCAGACTTTGGATGTGAAAGCTTTACTTTGTGAAGCTGGAGTACATTTAATCTCGGCAAAAATCGTCTAGACTAAAAATTATGGACAGAGGTCTGTTTGGAATCTTAGACCAGTGCTACACAAAGTGATTCAGGAAATCTTGCCCTGACTTTGACCGCTTGTTTTGACCAATACCTGCTGAAAATAATTCCCCGAAAATTGCTGGAACTCTTCAGTGTCAGAGGTTTAAGGATGAATGTGTAATTGAGTGCTATGAAAAATTCACAAATGATTTTTGTTGAATTTAACTCTTTTAAAGATAATAAAAGTTGTAGAGTGTTAGAGTTAAAAGAATGTCCAAAGCAAAAAGTTGAAGCAGGTGGAAAATTTATTTCAGTCTGACCTAACAAGCAAGATTTCTTGAACACTTTGTGTGGCACTGGTCTGAAAGTAGAAAGAGACCTGTTCAAACTCTTGAGTCTCGACAATCTCACTGACATTAAAGTAAACAGTCTGTTTAACTCATCACTGACAATGTTAAAAATAAATAATGTTTACAACACATGATGCCACACGCGACACAGTATTAGTGAATTTAGTTCACATTTGTACAAAAACAATCATTACAATATTATATATATAGGTCTCAGTTGAATGAATGTATGGTACTTGATTAGTTGAAAGTATATTTCTGAATGTAATGTTATATATTATTACTGAATGAAGTTAATCACTGTGATATAATGACATGTATCTTACACATGTCAAATCATGAATGTCCTGCATATTGTAAATAACACGCCAGCTAAATTCTGATACGCCCCCTAGGTTCACAAGATATCAACAAAAAAACTAAATTAAAACTTTTCTTTCTAAACTTAAACAGAAAACTTAACAAAACATACAACAGCTACAAACTTAAGCATAAACAATATGTTTAAAAATGACCTGATGGTTCATCTTGCATAATAGTTTACCTGCCCACAAAATTTTCTAACACTGAACTTTTCCCCGCACTCTGGCTACCGACTACGGCAATTTGGGGTAGATCCAAGGAAAGTGGAAGGCCTAAGGATGCGAAGGCATCTTGCAGCTTATTCACAATAGGAATAAGCTGCTCCATACCGACATTTCCGGCCATTTTTGCGCTTTGTTTTGGGTAGTCTGTTGACAGTCCGAGTTCAATTCATGGCGGAAGCTGAAATAATGAAAGTCCCCGTATATCATTGAAAATTAAAAAAAATATATTTATTTAATAATTAATTCTTAATAAGCAATTCTATGTATAAAAAATTAATTTTAAGATAAAAAAAAATGTTACTGACTGCATAAATATTTGAAATAAAACCGATCGATTAAAAAAGGTTTGTTGTTAAAGGGTAGATAACTCTTGATGGCCTTTGACTCAGGTGTATTTGGAGTTATTACTCATTTCCACCTGTGAGTGAGTTTCAAATCCTGTGGATTATGTCAACATCTATTAAAAGAATCTTGTCATTTTTCTCTGAATTTCTACTTTAAAAGATTTAAAACAGTTGTGAACTTTTTTTTTAATTTTCTACAGAAAAAGGCATTCCAGTGCTCCATTACTTTAAATTGCTAGGTTTACCCCTATATTGAGCTTATTTTTGGAATAGTTTTTTAAAAAATATATTATCAACAATACTTGATTTTGATTTGAAAGGATTTTTTAGTCAGATCATTTGTTTTATGCTAGTACGTGGCATTTTTACTAAGATTAGGTCTTCCGCGGGAAATTTTTTTCAAGTTATCACGGGAAAAAAAATTAATAAAAGTATACGAATCACGACATCATATGCATAGGTCAGTGTGCGGCGGGAAGGGGCAACAAACAGGTGCATTTTTATTAATTTTGTGGTCAGTTCTACATTTTCCAGGACAATATCAATAATTCATTTCCAGTAAACCCCACACCCCTATCAAGAGATCGTTCTTGTATATAAAGCACAGTCGATATACACCAGCTTGTAACAGTTTATGCAACTATAATGTATTTGAAAGCATAATAAACCGACTGTATTTCAAAATGAATTCTACAGAGTTCTCCATAGTTTTTTTTCTTCAAAAAGTATAAGAAATTTGACGCCGGGTAACTTAGTTGTAAGATTTAAAAAAATAATAATTAGTTACAGGACACAGTAAAATTTAAAATTGAATTTTTGTAATTTACAATTAATTATAAATAAATCAAAGTTTACATAATTAACAAAATTATTTATATATTATACAGTTATACACAAGGATTTGCGAAAATGCTTATAAATATTTCTATTATGTATAGAATTTCTAACAAAAAAATAACAAGCAAATTCAAAAGATTGTGGTCCCCCGCTTTCGGTGTCTTTGTGGGTGAGATGTCATTTTTATGAAATATTGTCTCAAATATGGCTAAGATTAAAGTTTTTCACAGGTACAGAAATTTCCAAGATCAAGGTCAAGGTTATGGGTATCCAATGAAAGGCCTTGCCACAAGAAATACATATGTGAAATATGAAAGTCCTAGTTTTTATCATTTAAAGGTTATGGCCAAAGTAAAAGTTCAGAATTTTTGTGTAAAACTGGGTCAAACTCCAAGGTCAAAAGGTCAAATTTGGTGGTACCCTAAGAAAGGTCTAGTCACGAGGAATATACATGTGAAATATGATAGTCATAGCTCCACTAAATCAAAATTTATGGGCAAGGTTAAAGTTTTTGAGACGGACGGACAGACAGATTGACGGAGAGGCGGACAGACGGAGAAACGGACAGACGAATGAGATTTATATAATATCCCCTCGCTTTCGCGAAAGCGGGGGACAAAAAGAGAAAGGACATGAGAGCCTCGGAGAGAGAGAGAGAGAGAGAGAGAGAGAGAGAGAGAGAGAGAGAGAGAGAGAGAGAGAGAGAAAGAGAAGGGGGCGGGGAATAGAGACTATTTAGGACTTCGATATTTCAATTACAAATTGTCGAATTTGTTTTAAACATGAATTCAATTACATAAAGAAACTAAATTCTTTATTTCAAATAATTTTTTTAATAATACAGACGTGTTGAATTTGTTATGACAAAATATTAAATACAATTCGACAATTCTTTTAACGAGATTAATTCATTTCAAGAATTCTCAGATCTGTTATCTAAATTTAACATTTAGGGCCTTTTGAAAGATATTCAAGATCAAATTTGATTTGTGATAACAGATTTAATAATTCTTCTAAACAACTTCAATTTAAAACACATTTTGGAATTCATTATATATGAAATTCAACAATTCTGTTAGTATAACTCTTTGTATTTGCTATTACTGATTAAAAAAATATATAATTTCTTTTATTCCTTTTCCTAAATTTGATTTGATAATTCGTTTTATATACCGAATTAAAAAAAATATCTATACATAGATTCTAAATGAGAGAGAGAGATAAGATTTAATCATTGCTTGTGAGTACACTCGTAAAAAAAATTACGTAATGTATGTTAATTTTTTTTTCAAAGAAATACAGTATATATGATGAAAATTAATGATGCTAAGTAATTACTGCAATGGAATTCATAAGCATAGTGTTTTCCGTGACGACGTGAGGTTAACTGTACAATATTCTGAGATGAGGGGTCAGCAGTATCTTGTAACAGATTACCTGTCAGGTACATTCACACATCACAAGAGTCATACAGAAAACGTACACAGAATAATTGTCAAAACAGGAAATTTACAGCGTCCAGCTGACCATCGTTAGGCATTGTTTTATAGCCACAGAGCTGAAAAATGCAACAAAATACCATTAGGATGACCTTCAGAGGGTGAAAACTGTTGAATGAAATAAGTATTTACATATATACAAGGGTTTTCCCTTCAAAACAGACGGGAAACATGCAAAATTCTGCGTGATGACTGAAGATGCCAACAGAAATAGTTTTTATCTCTGAACTTTGCCAGTTTCCGACAGACCAGCTGATGGGGCAAAGTCAAGAAAATGATCCAGCTGTGATTAATGTCCACTCTGATCCGAGTATTTATGGGTAACAATTAGATGTCTGAAAGAGAAGACTGCGGACGCAGTGGTTATCTCCTCCGTAATAACTAACGTAAACATTAGAACACAGGTCTCCATGGACATTAAAGCCAAGATTTGAATGGCGAGGAGGTCATTTACAGTTTCCGTATTATAATTAGTTGAAAGGAATTTAAAAGAAATTATTTGCAGTTGATTTGCACACAGCATGATGATGAACTGTGTGGTTTGTGACTGACCGCACTTGCTGACCACAGTGAATGTCCCGACTCGTAAGAGAGTGTTCAAAAACGATGGAAATCAGGGTACTATCTTGCGGGGGGTCATGGTTTATTTTGTGCACCGCCTTAATTTTTGTGGGAACTTCCAATGGACATTTACAAGAGGAATGGAAAAGCTACGTTGACGTCCAACTTCGATTTTTACGCTCAGAAATTTTACAGTATGTAAAGGACCACACTCTAATAATAAAGACTCTGTCTGCCCTGAATTGGCATTTGCGGACTCTCAAAATGGACATCAAACAACTGGAAGCTGGGAGAAGTATCCTAAAAGCACGGATTGACTACTCAATATCTAATGTTTCTCATCACATTGACAGTATAGAGGACAAATTAAAAGATTTGGAAGGACTTATAGCAAGTCATCAATTGTCAACTATATCACCTGACACAGGATCTTTAGAGAGTTCAGAAACTGTACAAAGACCGGCTCTGTCAAGTACGCCTAAACCGACGACAACAACGCTTAAACCGACGACGACAACGCCTAAACCGACGACGACAACGCCTAAACCGACGACAACGAAAAAGCCTACAACGCCTAAACCAGTGGGTCCAAGTAAGGAGAAATAATTTTGAGATTCTTGTTGAAAAAATAAAGAGTGTTTTGAGAGATTTTCTTAGATTCTTAAACATTGTAAATGCTTCAGTGATTTGTATAGGGCTGGGCTACAAGTCATTAAACATTAAAAAGATGTCAAATTAAGACCCCCTTTCTGCTTCTTAGATTGAAATATAATGCAACACGCCTAAAATGCATGAAACAAAATGTGTAAATGATATAATTTCAATATTTTTGGCACAACATAAAAGCACACCCAGAGGTGATTATTTTTTTATTACACATGTAGATGTATATATTTTGTTATTTTACGCCAAGTCTCCAAACAACATGAACAATTTGCCCCTTCCCTTGGCATTCAAACATGACGTACAACGAATAATATAATATTTGCATCAAATTTGAATCAAAGCTTTGGTTGTCAGACCTGATTTGCTTTGTTGAAACATCTATAAAGTTAAAAAGACAACACACATGAGATGGACTTCGCAACAGTTTTATTAATATAATTATCTGTTATGAAAAGAATGAATTATGTCTACTAGAAAGTTGAAGTGGAAACAATTTATGATAAACCGTGTTGGCCATGAACCGGGGGGTAAACATGAAAGAAGAGATTATTCAGGCAAAAATATATCAATTACAGCTGATGTATATAAATATATCTGGCAATTGGATGTACACAACACAAATTGTAATCGAGAGGTCGAAAAAGTTCTACGATGATAAACTCGATGATTTATGATTTTTCCAGCATTTTATCTTCTCCTCAATGCCACGGATTGATGTGGATCGACTTCTGAAATTCCATGAATTGATTTTGATTGAGTTGTGAATCTTTGCAGCCATCATCGGCCAATTTACTAACAATTTTAGCTTGGTCGTCGCATGGATGCACTCCCTTCAGTGGTTTCTAGGAAAAGATAAAAGTTATTTCTTATTGCTATTTATAAAGAACCCCAAGACTGCAGGAATTTCGGTTGTAGAAAATGAAGAGTAGTGGCTATGGTGATTTTAGTTTGAGTTTCAAAATATATAAATCTTATGAACATTATCAGGGGAAAATTAAGTAGTTTAACAATAAATAAACAATTAATAACCTTTAATAAGAAAAATAAACAAACAATCAACTAAAAAACTAATTAAAAAAAACGAAAGAACAAAAGAATGCATGAATAAATAACTAAATATTTGATACTTAAATTTTTTTACCTCAGCAAAAGGCAGTTTTATAGTATTAATTAAAATCCTTCAGAAATTAACCCCCCACCCCGTCAAGACAGTTGTCCAATATATATAATTTTTATTACAAACTTTTATATCTGATAATTTTTACAGTACTCAGACATAATCAGAAGTAGATAATAAAAATATATAACCATTGACTTTTCAGAACTTCGTCTGGCCGATGGGACAGACAATAAAGGCGGTCGAGTTGAGGTTTACTATAACGGACAATGGGGGACGGTGTGTGCTGATAACTTTGAACAATTCGAGGCAACGGTCATCTGTCGGATGCAGGGATTGTAAGTATTATGTACACTGAAAATTATAAGGGGGGGGGGTGAAAATTGTTCAAACTCCAAATTCGGTCCTTTTTTGGGGGAGGGGGTCTTAATTTCACAACCATTATTTAAACTCATAAATTACCAAATTATGCTTTAAGAAAAGGGAGGGGGGTCTTTCAATGTTCAATGTAAATTTTTTGAGGGCAAAAAGCCAGGCCCCTCGCCCCCTCCACCCCCTCACTCCGATACTACGTGCCTGCCACAACCATAATTATTTCAAGTGACTGATCACATAAATTACCAAATTATGCTTTGACCAAACTTAGAAAGCATCCTTTGGGGAAGGGGAATTTAAATTGTTAAAATAAAGGGCCAAGTCCCCGCACAAATGATTCAATGTAAATTTTCAAACTGGGCCAGAAAATACTTATGTAAGTCCTGGTATAGTGTAGATTCTAAATTGTTCAAAAGACCCCCAAGGGAAGGGCGGGGCCACAATGGGAAATCAAAGTTTTACATAGAAATATATAGGAAAAATCTTTGAAAATCTTCCTCTCAAGAACCACTGGGCCCCTTATGTCAGCATCTGGTATAGTGTAGATTTTAAATTGTTATCTACGGGCCACAATGGGGAATCAAAATTTTACATAGAAATATATGGAAAAATTTTAAACTGCCATAAGTTTTTTTTTCATTTAAAAATGATTTTATTAGATCTTTTTATAAGCATGATGTACATTTTAGAGTCCCATTAATGATGAAGAATTTATTTTCTAGTTCTGGCGGTTCTATCCGTGTGTACCGACAGTCGTTTGGACCTGGTAGTGGTCCAATATGGCTGAGCAACCTTAGGTGTCGTGGGAATGAACAATCCTTATTTGCCTGTGGATCAGCTGGTTGGGGTGTACACAACTGTGGTCATTATGAAGACGCAGGGGTCCAATGTTACTGATACCACTGTCCAGTTTGAGAAGGTCATGGACAGTTGTTGACCTTAATTCGATCAAGGTTATAATATGGGGACATGAAGGATAAAGTATGTCCTTTTATAAAATGACAAACTGAACAACTTTAATATATGTGTGTGAATGACTATTGCGCAATAGCATTGTATTTAAACTGAATTCAATGTTACTTTATTTTTAACCAAAAGATTATGTACACGTAGTATAAATCTATGTTTAATATCTTATATGTACATAGTTGCAGATCTGTAGCGTTATGGTTTTATATATTTGTCTTTGACCATAACGCTACAGATCCCGTAATGCAAAAAAAGGTGCAATTTACGGTGCAATATTTTTTGCGCACTTTTTGAGGAGAATCTCCACTTTCTAGCATTGTTTAAGGAAGGCCCACACTTTTACGGATCCGGTTCTAAATTTACACATCAATATAAAATTCTGATTTTCACTTTTCTATTGATATAAATCTTTTTGGGTGATTAAAAATGATTTAGCAAGTATATATTTGTTTATTATAGTGTTATTGTGCATATTAAGCATTTAATATACATTATTTATGGAAATTAACACTTTGCACTCTGTCCATAAGATCTATATGTCATTTACTACGTACACAGACACAAAATTCTTAATTGCTTTTATGGACCCAAAGCTTTTTAATTTTGTTTTTAGCAAACTAACCTGAAATCTATTTTTATTGATTTAGAGCCTATATCATCCATTTAATTTTTATTTTTTAAAAATTTTGCATTGAATGATTGAAAAAATTTATGTTCCAAAAATGGGGGTATACGTCTTCAAAAGACTGTTTTGTTAAAATTCTCTGGTCAACCATAATAAAGTAGCTGTTTTTGTTAACATTAGATATGATTCTTAATAGTTTTGAAGAAAAAATGGCATCTAAACATTTTGGATTTTGAGAAAAAATAAAAATAAAGATATTTTAAGATTTTTTTCTGAAAGACATGGACAGATTCAACACCAATTTGTTAATGTTTTGCAGTAAAGATTTCAAATATTCTCTTGGCAAATGAATATTTTTGATCTTCATAAGTTTTAACATAAATTCGATGTGATTAGGTGCATAACTAAGAGAAATATGATATCACACTTTTTTATGTTCAATTTTGGCTTTTGAGTGTTTAGAGGTATGTGCGATGAGACATGTTGTATGAAAATTAACCTGCAAAGATACGTCTTTTATGGGTGTTTTAGTAAGTTTAAGACTTGTTCAAGGTATTCAAATTGAAAAATTATCAGTTTGACAGAAAATTCTGAAAGTACGGACCTACCTTAATTAACAAACTTTCACTCTCCAATTCTAGACATATTCTGTATCCAATCTGTATATTTTATCCACCTCTCAACTATTTATAGTTCACAGTCTCCACAGGCAATAAACTCGCTTGAAGTGAATTTTCAGCAGTCTAACAAATAATTTTAATCAAGCGAGTTTATCACTTGTAGAGACACGACTATAAAGGATAAAACACACAGATTAGTTAAATAATGTGCCTAGAATTAAGGAGTGAAAGGTAGTTGATTGAACAATGCTAGAAAGTGGAGAAATTCTCCCCAAAAGTGCGCAAAAAATATTGCGCCGTAAATTGCACCTTTTTGTTTTACGGGATCTGTAGCGTTAATATGTACATGAATAATCAGCTTGGATTAAATTATCCAAAATCATAAAAATAAATAAATAAACCAAGATGTGTTTGTATGACACCGATGTTCCCACGTGACGTAGCTTGTGGCGAAGTTAAAGTTTCTCAAAAAAACAAGTACAACACTCAAACTGTTGTTTACCGAAGAAAAGACTTGTCTCAATAAACACATACACCAACCCTTCCAAAGTTATTGCCAAGGTTAATACATGTATATATATTTTTATGGGCCCGGGGCGTATATTGTTTTTGTCCTGTTTGTCTGTCTGTTGTCAACTTTAACATTCGCTGAACCGTGAAAAATAGAGACATATTTGTTATGCATACTCCACTAATTAAGTTCTTTCAAATAACATCAAGGTCATTGACCTTGTGACCTCGACTGTGACCTATATGCTAAAAATTTTCGAACTTTTGTCATAATTTTTTAACCATAGGAGATAAAGACTGTTGAGATACTCCATTAATGAAGCTCTTTTGAATAGTAACACCGAGGTCAATGACCTTGTGACCTTGACTGTGACCTTTATGCTAAAAATAGCTTTTTCAAACTTTGTTGCCACCGGGCGCAGTGTTTCACAAACACATCTTGTTTAATTGGTTAAACCCCAAGGTCAAGGTAATTTTTCAAAAGTATGGTACCCAGAGGAAGGTCTTTACACAAGAAATGCACATGAAAAATAAGTCATATATGGCTCCAATTGTTTTAAAGGTATGGCCAAGGTTAAAGTAGGTCAAACTCAAAGGTCAAAAGAACAAAATTGTTGGTATCCGAAGGATGGTCTTGACAAAAATACATCTCTAAGATAAAAAATAAAAAACTGTTAACTATGAACTGTTCAAAGGATATGGCAAAGTTTCAAGTTTTTGGACAGAAGGTCAGACTATAAGATTGGGAATTAATATTTACATCAAAGGAAAGGCCTTGTTGCACAATAAATACACATGTTTAAAGTATGATAATCAGAGCAAAAACTGTTCAAAAGTTATTGTCAAGGATAAATTTAGTTTGGATTTTTTTTAAAAGTGGGTCTTACTCCAAGGCCAATGTCAAGAGGTCAAAAATATGCAGTAAGGTTAACATTAACCCATTAGAGATACAGACGGACGGACAGGACACAAGCTATATATATCCAGGGACGTAAAAAGGGGAATATGTTTAACACATTTTGTTTTGGAAATTCAAATGCTTGCGGAATTGGCATTCGACCCTTCTCCCTAAAGTGAATAGACAACATAATTACGAGGGTTGTCCCGTAAAATCGTGGACAAGTTGTCTAGTGTAAAAAATAATTTTCACTGCGTTCTGAAATTTTCACTATTATTTAGTATTTATTTTAGCAATATACACAACAAATTTCAGATAAATATATGCATAAATAAACAAATTATGTGATTTTATGCCATGTATTGTATCACCTTACGGCGCATGGATTATAACGTCAAAGTGTCTAAAAGAGCGTCACCTTTTATATTTGCTGAAAATGAAGTTGGATGAGTCCGACTTAAATTTAGGAATTTCATTGATACACATTCTTCAGTCTCCATAAACAGTCGAAGAACCAATTGGCGCCCTCATGCGATCTTCTGAAGATTTATCAGTAAGTTACGGACAATATTCTCACCATCATTCAACTAATAGAAAATCTCATATCGGCGGTCTACTGTGACAGCGTCTTTTGCTATTACATTAGGAGATTGTCTGTATGTTTTGTACTCCCCATGGACTCGATCAAAAAAGACTTCGCTAAGAAAACTCCTATTTCATTTGTATACTTAAGATATGGTGATATTTTAATAATCTTTTTTTCTTCTATGGTCATTTCAAGTCTCTAAAGAGGTCATTACAACATCGAATTAAAACGGAACTGCTCTCCGGTGCGCCGTAACGTCATAAAACGTCGCCATTTTTCGTGTGTTGTGTTTACCACTTTCCCATTTCGAATGCCCGAGAAACTGCCAAAAATTAACCAAATGCCTTAAATTTTTTACAAAGACTACGAAATTGATTGTGGAATTACATTACGATAATTTTAATCCAAATCTTATGTATTTAAAACTTTTGTTTTGAATTCAAACTTGTGTATTCTTCAATAAAACCTTGGTTTTTTGTCCGTGCGCCGTAGGACAATACCCCATGCACATTCAAGCATAATAAAATCTTTATTTTTGCCTATATTTTATCAAAAAAATTATCATGCACTTTAATATGATAAATAAACATTTACTGAAATTTTCAGCTTAGTGCGCCCATCACTTTTCGAGAAAAACGCTTTGTCTACGATTTTACGGGACAACCCTCGTATGTACAAGTAATGGTTCGAAGATCGAGTTACCGCTCTTTGAAGTTATTCGATTTGTCAGTCACGTGCGCTGAGAAATTGTAAGACATACGTTTGACTATAGGTTATCTACATTCATAGATTTAAAGGGTATGTCCATACCAAATATTTGGAATGATATACAGTGAAAGTTATAAAACGGAAATATATATAAGAATTACCCCCCATTTTATATCGAAGATTTGGGTATATATAGTTTGTGCCCTGTCCATCCGTCCGTATGTCTAATGGGTTAATGTTAACCTTACTGTATACCATATATTTGACCTCTTGACCTTTTGAGTTTCATAGCTAATAAAATTAAATTTTTAACTTCGAAAATCCCGGGGGGGGGGGGCTGGATCTAGACTTCCTTCCTTAATATATATATATATAATATTAAATATAAAATTTATATTCATAAGTATATAATTTGTGTAACACCCCCCCCCCCCCCCCCCCCCCCCGCGAAAGAAGTTTAGGAGGTTATACTGGAATCACCATCATTTGTCTGTGTGTCCGTCTGCAGTCTGTAGACGAGATTTTGTCTGGATCGTTCCTCGATCAATTATTGCAAGGCTTTTTCTGAAAAGTTGCACTTATTATGCACCATAGAAATGTGTGCACCTGATATTTTCATCATGATTGGTTAATTTTTCTGCATTTTACAGGTGTCTTTTTTCATTTTGATCATTATCTTGTTTTTGTCCGACCTGTTCTCAGATACTATTGCATAGTTTTGTATGGAAATTTTAACACTCATTATTTACAATATAATGATGTGCACCTGGTATTTTCAACATTATTTGACAATTTTCTGCATGTCACAGGTGGGTTGTTGTTGTTGTTTTTTTTTTTGTTTTTTTTTTTGTCAATTTTATTGACTTAAGATTTCGACATAGCACTTCTGTACAAACATGTGAAATACAGCTTAAAACTATTCATAAAAACTTTTAAAAAAGCATCACCAAGTATTTAAAAATCGATTTTACATTACACAGCAGATAGTGAAATCCATTTTACCTTTGGGAGTAATGATTGGACATTCGTCCAGTTAAAGATTAATTAATAAGTTCGTGTGGGGAGCTGTTAGGGCGCATATCTGATCAAGCATGTGTTATCTATATCTTCTAGGAATTTGGCAAAAGAATTTAAAATCTCTGTTCTCTATTTCTCTTAACTGTAATTTATTGGCTGTCAATGTACGTATACATGTACTTAGTTTCTGGATGACCAGCATTTTATTTTTAAAATGAATTTGACAAAGTTATCAAGATTAATTTCATTTTGTATAATACATGATTTTTTAACAATCAATTTGCAGAGTGTCATGTCTCACATAGATGACAGAAAGTTGCAATTTATTTTTTCAAACATAAATGTTATTTAGAAAAACAATGTAATAACAATGTACTGGTATTAATGTTTTACATGTATTAGGTTGCATCTTAGTTTCATTCATTAAAAATACTAGTATAATGAGCAATATAATTTTCACTTTGAATTATAAGAAAATTGTGAACACCTTTAAGATCAATAATATGTTAGTGTATTGGCATCTTCTCTGAAAAAACCCACCCGCGGGGGGAGGGGTTATTTGTCTTAAAACTAATCGGACAGAAAATACATGTAAGTTTTGTGTGAAGGCATGCGTTCTCTGAACACTCCCCAGTTCAGCCTATAGGATAATGATAAATTTCAGCCGATCACTCAAAAAAGTTTGTTCCACATTCAGTTTAATTATTTAGACCAGCTCGATCTGAATTTCAATATCAAATGAACATATATCTATTAAAGATTCCTGTAAAAAAATAAATACTTTGGACTAAATTAGGATAACGCTGAGTAGATGAAAAGAAGTTACTCGTACACGTACATCAAGATTCTGTTGTGACGATGACAGATTCTTTTCACAAATACGTTTTAATACTTTTAATGGCTTTGTGCTCAATGTCTCGTATGATTACCCAATTTTACGCATGTATTTCAAGGTAACCCAACTCCAATTTCATTCGAGATATCACTTCAACAGTTTTTTTTTCGGATCCGAACAACCATCAAATAATATGACCGCTTTTCTTTACGTGTCTAATAAACCCAGGATTAATTTTCTTGTAATCTGTACATATGTAGCAAAGGTGCAGATCCGAAATGTTATGGAGTTAAAAAAGAAGTGAGAGTTTAAACAGCGACCAATGTTTTTTCCCCTTCTACTCTTTCAAGCCCTTGGCACTTGAACAATATCATTTTAAAGATTTTATTGTAAAGTTAAATCTAAATCTCACTAAGCACTCAAGCCGAATATTATGTTTCGTCAACAATCCCCCGCCTTTGGTTATGAAGTCTATGAAGATTTTTGTATTGTTATGACATAGAAAAGGAGAGAAAAATATTAGTAGATGTTGGTTTTATAATCTAAGCGAAGTATACGCCTAATTGCATTTTCGATATTTATACAGTCTTTGACTAGATTGTTAAGTGCAACAGGGAATATTAATCGCCTTATTTCACTCGTTAAGGGATTAACGGATTCATATTCGTGAATAATTCAGAGTTTAATTAACAGTTGGACAGAGCACAGACTTAGTATATATACGCCGTCTCTTGGAGACTTTATTACAAAAACTATTTGTGTATTCCGTGTAACATTTTGGAATTTTGACTGAAAAAATGGGAGAATTCAAAACGCCTTTCACTCGTATACTTTCACAGGATATAAAACACATTTACAGCGGATTTCCCCAGACAGTCACTTTAAGGTACTCCTCTCCATATCCGACACAGGACCAACTCCGACAGAAAGAGGACAGTCATGATTTGAAGACCAGTGTGCTGAGGTGTTCCGAATACGACAAATCTTACGGCTGTCTGATTCCTCGAGCACCTGCTTTTCGAATTCTCTCGCGACACGAAATCGACAATTTGGTAACCCGAGTCACAACTCCGACTGTTGCGAGTCGAGGTCTTAGCAACTCGAGTGACCAGGCGGTCGTAAACGAAAAACGCAGTAATTATCCAAAATATCTGGGACTGCAAAAAGTGGAGAAGGATGGATTAGTCGAGATTAATTCCCGAGTTGCTCGGCCGACGAAAATCAGTGAGATACGAAAACATCAAAACATTACTAAGCTCTCTGATATCAGTGTATGAATAATGATTGTGTAAAGAAGTCGTTGGAACTATTTTTTTCACTAAAGTGGATTCGCATTATAATGCAGGTTATGTAAGAAAACTGTGGAACTTATTGTTCGATGTGTCGACGGGTAAATTCAACTGTATTCTGTACTACCATATAATTATTGTGTGGAAATGAGATTGTGACTCTTAATGCAGAACTCTTTAAAAATGAAATATGTAAAAAAAAAAAATAAACATTTTTAGATATACTCCTGTTGAGGTTAATCTTGAATACCACCATCAAACGCATTAAACCTTTGATTTATGTATCTGACCTTGACTTTTGACTTCGAAATTGTTAATTAAAACACTTTTATCTTTGTTATTGTACAGTTGATTGTGGTGAGATTTTTTCTCCATTACCACCATTTGAATTAACTTTAAGGCATGAGCTGAAACTTATCATTAATAAATTCTCGACATGCTTATCAATATGACGATTTGACATGTCCGAATTTGGCTTGCATTCTTCGCCTTATTTATCTGCATTTAAATTTTAAAATAAGTTTATTTTAGAGAAAAAAAAACATCAGAGTTTAAGCAAAATTTGAGTAGAGGGTTTATGTACCTTAATTAATTTAATACATTTATTCATTTATCATATACACGTACAGGAAAATCAGGAGGAGGCGATTATAATAATAATGCCATTAAATTGACCTTTGACCTGTAAATATCGATATTGATAATAGTACATATACAGGAACATTTGATTCCTCTGGTTCTAACACCAAAGAAAGTACTCTAATTATGGAAAATTAATTAACTTAACTTTGCCATGTCCTCTCTTTGTTTTCACGTACATGTATATCTTTGCTGTGAAGGATTTTCCGATAAAAGAACGAGGGTGCATTTGATCTAGATTCGGCAGGAACCTGGAAGCACTTGAAAATAAAAAAATTCCTCGATCTAATAAATTAAATTTTAACTTTCTATTGATGAATCGAATTTGTGTGATATAGGAAAGGAATTAATTAAGGAAAGAAATCTCTTTTCCAATGCGTCTTGGCGTCAGACAGTACTTAATTAACCTAAGGCTTGTTGGACAAGTAGTTCAGGTGGCAGGAGACATATTTAAAATAAAATGTGCCAAGGAGGTAGACACACATGTACGAGGGGGCATCAAAAAGTTTGTATAGACTACTGTTGCACCATAGAACGAAAATCCTTTGAGGTGCATGAATGAATTTTCAGATATTTACTAAGCTTCGTGTTTTCTATCTATATATATAATATAGACTATATATCACTGGGTATATTTTTTGATGAATTGTTAATGTCTTAAACCTCGAACATGATGTATTTTCTACACGAGTATAAATGAGTAAAAACTTACTTGATATGAATATTCATATTACATATTGTAAATGGGTTTGCTATAATTCATAAATTCCCATTAATTCGCTCATGTCGTACTGTAAATCGCGAAAAGTTTTATTCGCGAATGAACGGTTAGTCAAGAGAATTTACATGGAACTCAGCATCATAAAAATAAAAACGAGTATTTTATTTCGCGTGTGATGCTTCTCGCGTAATTACGCGATAATAAATTCCTCGCGTTTAATTTGGAATTTACAGTATTGCACAGTTGTTCCGTAGAAGTTGCAATTTCTACCTATAAGTTCTATAAATTTTATTGGTATGTCCAAACCTCTAATGAGCTAAATATGATGTCAAAATCAGGGAGGTGTCATTTTCCAACATTCTATAAAGTTTAAACCCCTAGATAAACTGTCATGAATATAAAAAATATCCAAACGGGTTACAGGGTATATCATGTATTCAGAAAACTTGTTTTTGGATTCCAAAACAGTTTCATTGAAAGAAGAGACATAGTTTTTAAATTTCAAAACAATTTCATTGAAAGAAGTAACATACAAATTTCAAATTCTAAAACAGTTTCATTGAAAAAAAGAGACATAGTTTTTAAAATCCAAATCAATTTCATTGAAAGAAGTAACATATACAAATTTCAAATTCTAAAACTGTTTCATACAGTTTTTTAAAATCCAAATAGTTTCATTAGTAGAGGAGATATACAATCTCTTTTTAAAAATTCCAAAAAGGTTTTCATTGAAAGAAGAAATACTTAGTAAACAGGGGTTTTTTTTTTACTTTCCAAAATAGTTTCATTGAAAGAAGAGACATACAGTTTTTGAATTTCAAAACAATTTCATTGAAAGAAGAAACATATGTAGTTTTTAAATTCCAAAACAGTTTCACTGAAAGAAGAAATATGCAAATGTCAAATTCCAAAACAGATTCATTTAAAGAAAAGACAGAGAGTTTATTTAAAAATAAACTCACAGTTTCATCGGTAGAAGAGACAAACGGTTTTGAAAAAAAAAAAATCCAAAACAGTTTCATTGAAAGAAGAGGCATACAGTTTAAAAAAAAATCAAAAACAGTTTCATTGAAAGAAGAGGCATACAGTTTTTAAAAAAATCCAAAACAGTTTCATTGAAAGAAGAGGCATACAGTTGTAAAAAAAAAAAAATCCAAAACAGTTTCATTGAAAGAAGAGGCATACAGTTTAAAAAAAAAAAATCCAAAACAGTTTCATTGAAAGAAGAGGCATACAGTTTAAAAAAAAATCAAAAACAGTTTCACTGAAAGAAGAGGCATACAGTTTTTAAAAAAATCCAAAACAGTTTCATTGAAAGAAGAGGCATACAGTTGTAAAAAAAAAAAAAAAAAAAAAAAAAAAATAATCCAAAACAGTTTCATTGAAAGAAGAGGCATACAGTTTAAAAAAAAAATCCAAAATAGTTTCATTGAAAGGAGAGGCATAGCATACAGTTGTAAAAAAATCCAAAACAGTTTCATTGAAAGAAGAGACATATAGTTTTTAAATTCCAAAAAAGTTTAATTGAAAGAAGAGGCATACAGTTTTTAGATTCCAAAACAGTTTCATATATTGAAGAAGATACACGCAGTTTTTAAATTCCAAAACAGTTTTATTGAAAGAAGAGTCATACAGTTTTCGAAAAAAAAAATCCAGAACATTTTTCATTGAAAGAGAAGACGTAGATTTTAAATTTCGAAACACTTTCATACAAGGAAGAGACATGCAGCTACAGTCGATTTGTTGTCAGGGTATCCAAAGTAAATCCTTGGCATTTGACAGCGTGTATTTATTTTACATAAAATTCACAACTTTGTACACTGTTTATGCTAGGCTTCATAGAGTGATACCTATATTTTGCTCATCATTTTTTTTTCAACAAACACTCCTACTTTTCACACGAATCTCATAATCATTCTGTGATATATATGGAGATAACGAATAGCATTCAAGCTCAAAGTCCATTAAACAATACAAATTTTGGAGCAGAGCAAACACGGACCTCTAAAACATCAGAGACGGGAACAGGTGCCATGGAGGAGTGAGCATCCCCTGCCGACAGGTCCACACCTACCCGCTGTGTGCTCCTTGTCATGATCGTTCAAAAATCATTTTCAACATAAGGTATCCCAGCTACGTACGTACATGAAGTATCTTTGAAAAGCCCCCCCCCCCCCAAAAAAAAATGATGACATAACTGGAAAAAACTTCCTTTAGCGCTGAAATTTTATTAAAAAATTGACCTACTCGTATTTATGTATCATAAAAAAAAGTTGGGGACCAATTAAACTTTTAATGAAAATTTCTAATTGTAAATGGTTACTCTCGGAAACAAGTGGTTTAGGGGGGGGGGGGGGTCCTCTGCAACACTGCAAGCTTACGTCACATCAAATACTATTAGATTATTTCACTTTAAAAAGATATACTGTGAAACTATCATTGCCAATTTAAAGACATTTTTGTTTAATTCGATCTTGGAAAATTTCCTCGAGCAACACCATAGGGATTAATGTAAACTTGTTTTAAAACGACGAATTAACACAACATTGGACGATAAAATTAACACAGCATTGTCTTGAAATTTTTATCAGTTCGAGTCTGAGTTGATGTGGAACCCTCCCCCCTTTTTTGCTTGAAAGAAATTTTTCCTTTGGATAAGATTAACATCAAATTTATTTTCTTTTCAATTTCGATAAAATGAATGTATTTGTGTGTCACAAGTAAATTTTGTTCTTTATCCCCCTTCCCCCGATTTCTTGCGGACAGCTGATAAAATAAGAGAAGACTTTTTCTTTATTATCAAGCGTTTCACCTGTCGACAAACACCCGAAATAGGTTAATCCATAAATAATACGATAATTACAACAGAAATAAGATACCCTTTACCGATGGTTCGAAAAGTAAACAGGCAAATTATATTTTTAAGGAAATGCATCACTGTAAAATTTATTTCTTCCAATAGACGAGCAAATTTCCATTTTACCTCACAGTGGATTAATATAGGGAACACATGTCGTCTAGCGACATTGAATATTTACCTCATGTGCAAAGTGTGTCTAGATATTTCTGACAAATGAAATGCCTTTAAACAGAAAAAAAACAAATAATATTGCTGGTCACAGTATCAAAATTAGTTTCCCGCACAACACGTGTTAGCACTAGATGGCACGCGTTTTATGTAGCGTATCTAACTATAATAGCATCAGCATTAACGACATCATTCACTTCCTTTAATTATTTATTAAGCTTATATATAAAAAAAAAATCAGGTTGTTACCGTTTTAATGCAACAATCCCCAATAAATCATTGAAGGACGAAATTGACATTCTAGCATACTGCAACATCAGAGGTATAAGGTTCACAACTGCCTGCGAAATAAAAACGAATATTAAAAAAAATTAATCTATAAAAAGGAACAAAATCGCGGTGTTGGGTCTTGAAATCTTTAAAATATAAAAATAACCTGAGGTAATTTATTAAGTTAATGAATTTAAAGGATTGTCTATATGTGCATTTAGAGATCGAGATCCGGGGCGTATATTGTTTTTGTCCTGTCTGTTTGTCTGTTTGTCTGTTGTCAACTTTAACCTTCGCCATAATTTTTTATCCATGAAAGATAGAAACTTCATATTTGGTATGCATACTCCACCAATGAAGTTCTTTCGAATGACACCAAAGTCAATGACCTTGTGACCTTGACTATGACCTATTTGCTAAAAATAGCTTTTTTGAATTTTCGCCATATCTTTTGAACCATGAGAGACAGAGACTACATATTTGATATGCTTACTCCAGCAATGACGTTCTTTCAAATGACACCAAAGTCAATGACCTTGTAACCTTGACTGTGACCTATATGCTGAAAATAGATTTTACAAAATTTTCGCCATAACTTTTGAACCATGAGAGATAGAGACTTCATATTTGGTGTGCGTACTCCACTAATGAAATTCTTCAAATGACACCAAGGTCAATGCATGACCTTGTGACCTTGACTTTCACTTACCTGCTGACGGCAGCCCCGTTTGCCCGAAACGTAAAATATCCAAGTCTTGATCTACGGAATCCGTGATGGGCCGTAGGAAGAAGTTGCCGTGGAGTGCTGGAGGCTTAATTACGTTCCCCCCAGGCCTCTTACGTTCTGTAGGTCCCCTCTCGTTTCTCGCGTTCTTATGATTTTTTTTAAACTTTGTTGCCGCCGGGTTAGTGTTTCACAAACACATCTTGTTCTAAGTGCACTGAATAGTATTTTACTAAGGAAAATTTCCCTTTAGATGCTGGTCGGCCACCACTTTTTGTTTTGTTGGTGGAAAGTGGAAAGTCTATACGAAGTTTTACCGAAAAGTTGTTAAAAAGTTAAAAATAAAACAATCCCTCGAGTTTAGGCAGTTTATTCTTTTTCGGAGGGGAATGTTTCTCAATTTTTGATTGCTTATAACTTTTTTTGGGAGGCACTCCCTTTCAAAAGCACGGGTCTGTCAAAGGCAATATATAATAGTTATTCAAAGGGCATAAAAAAGCCTTTTGAAAAAGGCGTAAAAACACTAATGAGCATAATTACGCGTTTGTAAAGGCGTAAAAACGCTTTTTGGAAAGGTGTAATATAACGCCTTTTGGAATGGGAAAGGCGTTATAACGCATCTTGGAAAGGGAAAGGCGTAATAACGCCTTTTTCGCGTTATACCGTATAAGTAGAAATTTTAGAGAGGATTTAATTTTGGCATTATTAGCGAGGCTGTTGAGATCGCTAAAATTAAATATCGCTAAAAATTAATTGCGTGTTAATTGCACTAGCTTCTTTAGTGAGTATTTTAAAATCGCTAAAATTACTTCTCGCTAAAAATATAATACCAGTTTTTTAAGGAGAAATCGCTAAATTTGCGTCTCTCTAAAATTTCCACTTATACGGTAACATCTTTTCGAGAAAGCTTTAAAACGCCTTTTTGCGCGTTATCACGCTTTTTCGAGTAAATTTTATGTTCTCCATAGATTAATCCTTATAGGTTTCCGTAGAGCACTGATAAATTGAAGGATTAATAAGGTTAATTAGACAGTAAATAAGTTTCTTTTTATTGTCAGTTTCTTTTCCCAACTACATTGTGTACCAAAAACGAAATAAAAAAATAATTAAAAAAAAAAAGCATTATATGTTACACTTTGTTTATTTGCTGCTTTTATACATAAATTTATCTATTTATTTGTAATTAAAACTTTATTCTTCATGGAAAATATACTCTAAAGGAAACTGAGATTAGTAAATCTTAATGAAAAAAAAAAGAGAATGATGCTCACAAAATTTAATAGATTATTCATTATCATCTGAAATTCGTCGAACTGTGAAAATTACCCAGGAATTCAGCCGAGAAATTATAACTGACATTAAAAATAAATGAAATGTGACACAAAACTTGACAATTATCAAAGATCTCTTTAAATGACAAAGAAAATACAGTGTATGATTGAATTCTTATCACACATATAATTTAAGATATGTTTTAAATACTAAATTTTATTAAAATAATTACATGTAATATGGACTTAAATTTCTATCATTTGAGAAGTTTTAAAAGTATCAGTTTAAGGCCCATGCGGGCATAACATTCAATATATAAATGTACATGTATATAAATTGCTATAAGTGACTTATAGGTCCGATGGGCCGGGTGTTGAACAATGTTAAAAATAACTGTATACACGTGTCACTTTAATAAAATATTTACTTACTTACTTACTTACTGACTTACAATACTACCATAACCAAGAATTTGCACAATGTAACTTGTGTTTCTTCGAGTACAATAATCATGGTATATAGGTGATGCATTTTCAATCTTCCTTCATACACAAAATATTCATTTAATGTACTGAATATATGTGATGAATCATAACATAAAATGTTACACCTAGTATTCGTGAACTATTATGTAACTCTATGACTAAAATACCTTAATTTTATACGAGAATTTACTCTATTTACTCAGTGCATGCGTTTTATGCTAGAAATTCAGAATCAGCATATTCACACAGAAAAAAGCTAGAAAAACATTAAAATGGAAAATTTAAATTGAGTATTGAATGTCTTGACAGGCAGTCAAGAGGTAGTGAACTATGAAAAGAATAATTGGGTGGTGCAGAGAAACCAATTTAAAGTTATTTTACCTTGACACAGGTATTGGCATCAACAACATCAGATTTATATATTTATTTAAATGATCCTTTGTAACAGTTAAAAAGCATAAATTCAAAATCTCATTGTCTATTTATTGTAGACCGACTGCATATATATGTCTTTCGACATGTTATATTTTATAGTTCATCGCCTACTTTTCTATATATTTACATGTAGTATTATAGAATG
The DNA here is from genome assembly GCF_032062105.1 of Saccostrea cuccullata. Lineage (NCBI taxonomy): Eukaryota > Metazoa > Mollusca > Bivalvia > Ostreida > Ostreidae > Saccostrea > Saccostrea cuccullata. Next base: position 360,133 of record NW_026937285.1, read on the forward strand.
TCTGTAATAACAAAATATTCTTGCCTTTAAATAAGAATTTCTGTAAGTAAAATGTATCAGATAGCCACACAAATGTTCTCTCTATTCATATTTTAAAAAGTTTTTTTAGGAGTTTTCGTACAAAAATTGAGACAGGATTAAAAATAACAATCTTTTAAAGAAAAAAAATTGACTGGGTGTCTGAAAAAGGCGTCATTTTTACTGCGCCTGATTGGTCCTATCTACCAGATGTTTGTAAACAGTTATAACAGCCAAAGCTTGATATATTTATATTAAATACAGCAAACACATTTGAACCTTTTAGACTAAGTTTACTCCATGGTCATGTAAATTGTCTATGGTAATATTGCAATATTGCGAAATTGTGATACTTTAGATATCTGCACATGCACAAAACAGAATGATGACCTATATTCTTTTGTGCATTTTAGTTGTTGGTTTCAATTTTACTAAAGAAAATTGGGCAGATGAAGATAACAGAACCGTAAGTTTGCCGAGTTCTGATCAAATGACTAACGTAAGCATTATTACAGAAAGCATCATTCATGTCATTTCCGACTCTGAAGAACAAACTCTGGAAGATATAGAGTCCGAATTGTCAAAGACGAGCGGAAATCTCGCCCAAGTGGAAATCCATTGCCAAGGGAATTCCTCCCTTTTCCTTCGAATTCCAATTATTTCATCGAAATTTGAAGATCTTCAAGTCTGCGGCTGCTTAGTTAGAGGCACAGACCAATACAGAAATTTCTCCAGTGAACCAGATAACGTCTTACGTCATCTAGAATTTAGTGACGTAATATTCGAATTAAGTGAGTACAACGAGTATTTACAAATTGTAAATTGGGAGCAGAACAAACATTTGTTCCAATACGGATGGTCTATCATATCAGCTTCTTTGATGACCTTCAGGGAAACCAATGTGACCTATGTATATAAAGAATCTTTCCAAATGGATCAAGAATATTTGGATAAAATTCTAAAATACAGAGAATATCTCAGAGTCCATAAAACAAAATATAATCTAACTTTTCTGGAAATTTCAAATTCAGAAGAAAAAGAGAGTGCAACAAACATGAAATATCACTCTATAGACGATTTTCTGGAATGGGGACGGTTTCCGTACTTGCAAGTGATGAATTTTTCTGGCCTGGGACTAAAGCATCTCCCCGAAGCAATACGGAAGGGGAACTGGTGGTGGGTCAAGTTTCCATCTCTTGTTCATATTGACTTTTCCTTCAACCGATTTGAACGAATTCCGTTCATCGTGGAGAGCTTTTCAACAGAGACGATTTCGGTGAACTTAAGAAACAATGCCATATCTTTCTTTTCTGACCAAGAACTTCTGAGAGTTTATCCGCTAGAGCTTGACTTGTCGAACAATAAATTTGATTGCCACTGTTCTCAATACGTGGATAAAATGATCATGGCAACGAAAACGTTTAACCTGAAATTCAAAAATTATTATCGTTACCTAGGTAATGCAACTTGCTATTATCCTATAAAATTAAGAGGCAGGAAAATCAGTAATCTGAGCATCTCAAAAATATGCTACGCCGCCCAGACTTTGAAGACAAATAATACCCTGTACTTAAATTTGATAATAATGTTGTCGGTGGCTTTATTCGTATTTTTTCTCATTGTCGTAATTTCTAGATATCGAAAAGAATTGCATATTCTTTCGTACACCAGACTGCGTATGAAAATCTTCAAACCAGTTCTGTCCGAGAGTTCTTTGACAAAGGAATACGACGCCTTTTTGTCTTATAGTCATCATGACACAGAATGGGTGAATCGAGTTTTGGTTCCAAGACTTACGGAGTCACTGTCAAAACTTCGGCTCTGTCTTCACGAACGTGATTTCAAACTTGGAGGATTTATATCCGATAACATCATAGAAAGTATCGACAATAGCAGACACACAATTATGATCATATCGGAAGCCTTTCTTGAAAGTAAATGGTGTGGACTAGAATTCAAAACTGCTTTTCATCAGAATTTACTGGAGAAAAATAGGCATCTGATAGCAGTGGTGATGGATGGCACAGATTTGGACAAACTTAATAATGATATGAGACATTATCTGGAAACGCATACATTTTTAAAGCAAAACGAGCTATTATTTTGGGATAAATTAATTTATGCGTTAAGTGAGCTGGGCGGAAATAAAGAGATAGTGTAAGAATTAAATTCTAACACGCTATAAAAACTGGGTAACGCACAATGACGATCGATCAAAAAAATCATATTTTTGTGATGAACGAGATTTAAAAATTATCAAAATATTTAATGGTCTTTTTGACACGTTAATGGAGCTGGGTGGAAATAAAGAGATAGTGTAAGAATTAAATTCTAACAAGCTATAAAACTGAGTGAAGCACAATGACGATCGATCAAAAAAATCATATTTTTGTTATGACTGAGATTAAAATTATCAAATTTTTTAATGGTCTTTTTGACACGGGAATAATTTTTGCTTTGATTAAAAATTCATTCAGCTCACATAACGCCAATAAAGCAATGCTATAAATTCCCTCTGACAGGATTATTGTCAAAATTAACAGATGAAAATCATTGTTTATTCATCATTATGATTTAAAAAATTGTATTCTATAGTTTAAAATCGTATGTTAACTTTAAACTCACTAAACATTATTCAAAATGTGTTAGTTTTCTTGTTTAAAAATTTGTTGTTATCAAGTGCCCTGTAATACATGTAAAATATTATATTATGAATTTTACAAATGTTATAAGACACGCTCAATGAATTTATACATTGTCTGATGGTATATTTATGTAAATATATTTTCTGCAGAAATAATCAAAATGAGTACCATTTTTAGCATAATTTATGCAAATATCTTTTTTTAATGCATGTAAATGTACAACAAATTAATTTGTTTTTGAATGTATCCAAAAGCCTTTTAAATCCATGGTGCGGATTGACTAAGGAATTTTTTTTTATTTTTTACCTGTATTTGCATTGTAAGTTTTGAAATAAAATTTGATGCTTAAAAAATAATTATATATTGCCTTTTTTGTTATATTTCAAATAAATTAATTTTTGATATAAATTTCATAGTTTCCACGTTACTATGACAACTAATATAATCAATTAAACTACTAGTATCACTTCCAACAAGCAGTACTATTTGTAAGAAATTAAACGCTTTGAATATATTTCCTCAGCCATTCTGTCTTCACAGTTAAAGGTCTTAAAGACATTGAACAGAACACAAAACATTTCTCCCATAATTAATTCACTCATTTAATTTTTTCATCATCGAAAACTAATTACAAAAACTGTCCATTCATATGTCGATTCGATATATCCAAGTGAACTCGAAATAAAAAAAAATACGAATTCTGTTACATTTCTATTATTAATTTAAATGTTTTCTGACTATACACGATAATGGTCAACTAATATATAAATTGTATGACATACGAGGGCTGTTTAATAAATAATGTCGTCCTGAACTGTATGAAATACAATACAAATATCATATGACATTAAACTTGACTTTTTCTCATTATTGAATCTTTAATGAATTTAGAACAGTTTATGTGACCACTTTTCATCACATAGTTTCATCGTGAGATGCTGGGAAACAAGGGCTATTCGAGACACTGCATTATAAATGAATGGTAAGAATCAGTAAAGTACGAGGGTCATTCAAAAAGTTCGTAGACTTTTGTCCTAACTTTTTTATTTAACGTCGTATTATATCCAAATTTGATACAAATATTTTAACAACAGATTTAAATAATTGGAGTAAAAAAATGGAATGTATCTTCATATTTATTAAAATTACCAAGGATTTAGAACAGCAAAAATGGGGTCACGGAGCACCGTCAAAATTGAGTATTTTTCTAATTTTCACTTTATAGTATTTACAGCTATACCTCTAATAAATGGAGCTGAAACGAAATAAAATTTACATGTTTAAATAAAGTATTGTTTTATTAATTAAAATGAAATCAGGTTATGTAATATCTCGCTCCATTTAAAAGATATCAGCTTCTAAATACATAAGGACTTGATTGAAAAAGGCAAAGAAACATGACGTTGGAGGACGTAACGGAGCAGCAAGTAGCAATAAAATCAGACTTTACATTCGGGAAACTTCTTCTACAAGCTTAAAAAATCCTTTTAAACCAGGATCTGTATAAAAAGTAATCCGTGTATTTGTATTAAATTAAAAATACAATTTTGAGTGGTAGCGAATTTGAATCGGACGATGGATTGTCTGCAAAGAAACAGGTTAAAGATAAAAATATTGTCAAAAGAGTTAGGAACGTCATTGAACGTGATGTGTGCTTCAATCTTGCAGAAATAATAGAGTTGCATAGTAATTTAAAGAATTTGAAAACAATAACATTCTGATTCAAGCTATATTTGTACAATTGTTAGCAAACTAGGTGTTAAGTGTTGTGGATATGTGTTTTGAATGGAGAAGACACTACAAACCGTATTTGAAATTAAAAAAAATGAGTATACTTTTGACAAACTTTCTCAGCGTTGATGTTGACGTTACAATATTGGATAACCGTGCTCCGTGGTAACAAAACATGTTTCTTTAAAATATGGCTAACATGAGTTCTATTTAATCAAATGGAAAAACTTATCGACAAAATAAATGTTTATGTTTACGAAAATGTATTGATCTATAATCTTGTAATAATCATATGACGATGAGAAGCATTGTCTACGTATTTTTTGAATGACCCTCGTAGAGTGAAAATACAAGCTACATTAAAGCTGCTGTAAAACTTGTTAAAAGTCCCAAAGAAATATTCACTGAAATATGTGTCATTTACAGCAACCGATGCCCGTTTTATAGACAAATGAGCAGGTGGATTTCAATGATAAAAAATTATATAATGGGCATCAAAAATGGGTACCCTTCTTGCCAACAAAAATTATAACAACTCATGTACGCTTTGCCAAATTTCAACAAATAATATTTGATGATGTATGATTGACTTTAAGACACATAGCAAATTTGATAGACATCATATCGGGAGTAATTTACATAGTTTTTAAGAAACGTTTGACAGTAAAAAAGCTTGGTACTCAAAGGTGACCCTATATTTTGAAAAATGAGTGAAAACGACAGCTTGTACGAAAGTCTTAACAATCATTTTAAAATATCAGTAATTGTAGTTATCCATGTTTGTTTTATATTCAAACAGATATTGGAACATGAATCTATTGCTTAAAATCACCAAAACAAAATTTACCGTAAGATGTACTTGATAAAAAAGGCGAAGGTCTGACAAAAGCAAAGGTTTGCAAGAGCACAAAGACAGATTTATATGCAATTTTCTTAAATATTAGTGGTATTGTTGTTCAAATTCGTATTCGGGGAGACAGTTTAATATCTGGAGGAGTCTAGAAAGCAATTTTTTTGCAAAAAAATCGAAAGGTTTATTAGAGGAAGGACCCAGTATCAGAAATCTACTACATTGAATTTCTTCATGACAGCGTCCAAACCCGCATGCCCTGAATTGTAAAGGGGTTTTCGGGATAAACAGAAAGTAATTGTTTTTTCACATTAACAATATTTGCCAGATCTTTGACCTTTTGACTTGTTTCTATTTCCAAACTTGAAAAAAACACCTTTCAGAAGGAAAAAACAAGTCGAGGAAATCATTGGATCTGCCATTTTCCAGTATACTAAGGGTCATACCCAAAAATGAGTTTTAAAAACAATCAGAAATTGGATAAAAAATGTAACGGATATGTGTTTGAATTAAAATAGATTAATGAGTAAAATCATGAAGACTAAATATTGAAAAGCGTCGTTTGCTTCTTTCTGAGCACCGAGGACATTATTTATTGAACAGTAGTTTTCCATTGTCAAGTTCCCCGATTTATGTAGCAATATTCCAACATCACTTTATTTGTCCTGATTTGATACGCAAACGCGTGATCTGTATTTCATAATTTTTGTTATTAACCATAAACCCAGTATATAGGTGATGACGGAACATTGCTGCACAAGAAAGGGAAGTTGACATGAAAAGATGAAGTCATCTCGTTTGTCATTAAGCTTGGTTTTTAGATAACCATTAACGTCCTTTTCAAAAAAAAAAATAATATCTAGATATGAAACAAATGTGCCAGATTCTGCGGTATCTTTTATTTCAAGCTCACCGGGATATATCGTATCGACAAAAGAATGACCCGGAAATAACCATTGTAAATTTACAATATGTCGTCGATATATCTCATGATTATTCATGGATGGCACCCAAAAGAGGAAAGGCCGATTGAAAAAAATATAGACAAATTGTCAAACAAGAATTTAAGAACCGAAAACTTACCAGGTGAGAGATGGAAAAGATAAAGATAGAGGAGCGTGAACATTCCTAATCATTTCTCTATGTGTTCTGGGTGCAACAAGGACTATGAGTACAATGTATGTTATATACTGTGTAACTAGTACTTTTTAAAAAAATAAACTTGAGAGTACTAAACCCTTATTTTATTTTCTGTTTTATTCAGTGTAATTTCGAAAACACAGTGTTGAAAAATTGGATAAAGTGACTTAGGTCACTTAGAATCATTGCAAGTAAAACCGAAGTAATTATACCAAGACCTAAAGCTCCCATCGCCTTAGACGACGTTCTAGCATCCGCAGCCGACGTTTTACGCCGCACTGATGCGGATAAAGACGTGACGTTGACCGCAAGTTTGCGCTTTATATCATTCACTACCACTGCTAACGTTTCCTCTGTCATATTCACTGACGTAGCACAAAAACAAGAACACAAGGCAGTTGATTGGTCCTCCGTTGTCGTGACGTCACTAGCAGTCGTTGTGTCTGTCGTGCACGAGGGGTAAAATTGAAAACTACCCGACCCAGTTGGAGTAGTCGAGTTTACAAACACTGAAATAAACAAAAAGGTTATAATTGTAAAATGTTTCTGTCCACTGTGCATATTTTTTAAAGTCCGACATTAAAGTATGGTGGTAAACACTTATAATACATTTTAATCGAGTTGAAAGAAACATATGACATGACATCATGATTAAAAATTTACATAATTGGATTAATAAATCTCTTTATTGATTCTTTGATTTAAGTGACAGATTTGCAAATGTTACGTCTTGAGTGAATAGTTAAAAGGAAAAACAGGTGTATGTCACTATCATAGATATATGCAAAGGTAATATAGATTGGTTTTTAATTTTATATCATAAATGGACACTAAAAATCAGTTAAGACTGCTTTAAATTTTAGACTTTAAGAAATATCATACTGAGTATTTACTGGCGTATCTGCCAAAATCTTCATAGGTTTTTGTTTACTAAATAAAGAATTGATTTCAAAATCTCAATATAAAATTGAATGTTTTCAAATGACAAGGAAGAATTCGAAATTTTTTTTGTTAATGCATTAAATATCTTGGAAAATAAAATGTTAAGAACACTTAGAATCGATTATAAATTGTGACCTTCACCGAAAATATTTATTTTACAAGGCTTGGCAGTCAACAAACAACCTATCAGATACACCTAAAAATATAAAATATTAATTGTTAAGGGTATTGTCACCTTAACGTGACGTCATACACGTTCGTCTATAATTTTCAATAATTGAATTTCGTTTATGTTATAAAATAGTTACAATAAAAGTGTGGCTTTGTATAGAAAAGCAAATATGTTTAACGAAAAATCTATTTTTCAGTTATTTTTTTTTAATCAGGCAAAGGAGAATAACTCATGTTTGTTTAGGTATACTTTTTATATTATGGTTCCATTGATTTTCACATTTTAAGCATATTTTTATCAACATTAATTTCAAATTTAATCAATGCTGAATACCTTGATCGTTTAATCCTGACAAAAAAAGTTGCAACCTACATATTATCTTATATTAAAAACGGAGATCGACCCTTTGCTAAGAAAGCAAAATTATTTTTTGTGAGATCTGTCGTCAATACACCAAACTACACATACTAAGGGGAAATTAATGTAGTATCTCTTCTTTATACATAGATTCGATGCACAAGAGCATGCCCTATGTATGTCAAAAACAAGGTAGGTTATTGACAAATAAGTTACTGGAACAAGAATATCAACAGTCCAATTTAAAGTCACATTTTCGTATTTATAAGTTCTATGGTTAATACAACGACAAATACATGTACAATCTATCATTAATCAAATAGCTGTCTGGTGTTCTTCATACTTATTGTTTAGCCATTAATTACACGAATTTTCCATTACTTCCCGATCATGACAAGAGCACATAACGGGCGTGACTGGTCGGCAGGGAAAGCTTACGTTTCCTTGGCACCTGATCCCACCTCTGATGTTTTAGAGGTCCGTGTTTGCTCTGCTCCTATTTTGTATTGAATGAATAGATTTATGAGCTCTAATCATACTGTTCGTTATCTCCATTTCATAACTACATTGTAGTTGAGATAGAAAAAAGCAATTCTGGCAACTTTCTGTATTTTTTTTTTTTTTTAAGAAAATTCTTCTTATCCAGGAGGTTAAAATGTTCTAAAAATTGCTATGACCACCTAGACTTCTTAATTTTTACATCCAAAAAATACAGATACAAAAACTTCATTATACTACCATGGTATTAGAAGTCCAGAGTGCAGAGTTTAGATGCTCTTTAAAACGAGTATATATTTCATAATTTTTAACTTTAATAAAATCACCTCGATGCGATGGTCGCAGCAGCACAGTCTTATTGAAGGATGATTGAACAAGGGTGACATTGTCTGGAATGTTTGTAAACTCAGCACATTCTGCCTGACACGATCCATTTTCTGGATCAAACGTTGAAGCATAACACTGAAAGGTACTGCTAACATTAAAGGATAAAGCAGCACATTCCGTTTCGTTGAAAACTGAGTCGTATTTAACTTTAAAATCTCCAGATTCCACCATCTCTGTGTTCAAGTAAACACCAACCCCTGTGTTGTTTAAAAACAATATTGTTAGTATCGGATTAAACAAAGTAAAAGTGAACTACTGGTGATGGTAATAATAATTTTAATTTGTTTTACTTAAATATTCTTAATTTTAAAAAAAAATCCATTCAATTCATTACATGCTACTCGGTGAATAAACTTCAAAACAAGCAAGTGTTTTTATTTAAGCAATTAGCATGTTAGTCATGAACGTGTTTCACAGTACGTAAATACAAATACTGAAAAATTAAGTTAATTCTAGTTAACATGAAAAAGTGAGAAAAAAAATATCTCGACCTTTGGGTATATTTTTGTCAAGGTAGAAAGAACAGGCAAAGGCATAGCTTAGATTGCAGGGAGATGCATACATCATGAAAGGGTCATTGTGAGACGCCATTGACATATTAATAACAGCACACTGCTCCTCGCTGACCAAATGTCCCGGAAAATTGTTTGTTTTTTCTTCACAGTTTTTTTTGTCCATAAACCAAGCAGAGGAATTGCTGACCTTATACTGTCCCAACCAGAGGTTCTCAGATGGAGGCCTGAGAATAAAAATTTATCTTTATGAACTGAAATATATTGTACAAAAATTCTAAATGCGACAGAACTTTATTTCTGTTATGGATTCTGTCGAAGATAATTCCAGACGTAAGGCTCAATATGAAAAAAAATAACTACTGTACCTGAAAACTTTGTCAGAATGGATTGTTTTAGATAAATATTAAAGCAATTGTTACTATTAAAGGGGGGATATTTTTTATAAAATGTACTCGGTTTTTCATCCCCCATGATTCAACTTGTTTTTTAAGGGGGATGACTCATATTTTAGTTGTAATTGCAGAACAGTTGTGTGTCCCCAGTTTTCCAGTCTGAATGTTTTAAATTGTAATGTGTAGATATTTTGCTGTGTTGTATATAATAAACTAGTTACTTTCGAATTATCTTGTTTTTGTTTTAGACTTACCAGTATAGATCAATGCTTATCAGACAGCTATTATAATGAACAATAACTAGTCTATAAATAAGTATTAAAGCAATATGAGCTGCAAGTTTGACAGGGGAAATTTTGTTGCAAATTTGAAGTCAACTTCTAGTATTTCAATGATAGAAAAATAGGACATTTGTAAAATTCTGTTGATCATATTTGCGATGGAAGAACTTTTTATAAGCTTTAATTGAAGCAAAATGACATTATTGTCGTCCTGTACATTATTGATTTCTTATTTGTGACACGATAGCGGTGTTTTTCTTTGAAGTTTACTGTTCTGTATTAGCAATACAGAACGGGACTTTGGTGGGCGGAGCTACTTTCCGTTCTGTATTAGCCATGTATCTACAATACAGCACGGTCTAAAAATAAATCTGATTCAATTTAGCAAAAGCACGTACAGATAGTAAATGCTGATGTTTTCCTATTATAAATTTTAGAGAAATACCCGGTAGTAATCCTGAAAATGTAAAATGTCAAAATTTCTCGATCACTTTTTAAAAAACTTATTCCACACAGAATCTACACGTAGTTTAGATGCAAAGGAAAACATAAATTCGCAAATTTCGAATAACAAAATCTACACGTAATTTCGATCAAAACGAAAAGAAAATTCGCAATAACGGAACACATCCACTCTCCACGTTCAAAATCACTCAAGTCCATTTTTCGCGTTTTAATCCTTCTCGCTTACGACAGCCACACGTCTCTTTCACTTCGTTTTAATGTCGCAATTCAATTAGAAAATAAAAATCCGTGATATCAAAGTCCATCGAAGAATTTTCTGTAAATTCTGTTTTTGTAAATCTAGTTAAACCGGGATTTTAAGACCCCTGAAATATATAATAATCAATCTCCATCTATAGATCAAAACAATTACGGTTAAATCCTCCAATTTATCCATTTAGAATGACTATCACTCGATTACGTCTACCCTTTTAAGTTGTCAAAACTAATCTGACCGAATTTTACGTTTTCCGTGGAAATATATATACTGCGGATTGTACTCCCCGTCGGGGCCTCATCTATGACGGAAGTTTGGATGCTGCAAAGTTATAAAGTGGGCGGAGCTATTTTTGATTGATCGTGTCACATATCATTTAGAGAACTCGACATAGATACAAATTTGGGGGTTGCTAACGCACTCGTCCACCCCCAAATTTGTATCTACGATACAGAACCCGTTCTCTAAATAATACATAATGCTATATTCGATTGTACAGAAATATTTCTTCTATACAATCTAAATTTTTATTGTGGTTTTATTAATCAAGGGTTTAAATTACATAAAAACTAATCATAATAACACATTTAACAGCAAAATGATTTTCCTCAAAAATGCAGCTCATATTGCTTTAAAGAATCCCATGTCAACCGATTACACACACCTTTGCTCCTTATCATGATTGGGAAATAACGAAACAGTCTGTCGACAATTATAAGTTTTATATTGTGGCCTAACAATTAGTATGAAAACGTCTGTCAGTGACTTAAGGATAAATTGTATTTGATGACAACGTAAATTGTATCAACCAAAGAACTTACGAAATGATGACTTTAATCGAGACTGTTGATATTCTTGTTTCAGCAACTTGTTTGTAAATAACTTGGCATATTTTAAAAGTTGTTCATTCGTAAATCATGTTCTTGCGTATCGAATCAACTGAGAGATATAAATTCCAGGTGATGAATGTATATATTGCTGTATAACTAAGGGAAGTTGACGATTGAAAAGTTAAAGTCGTCTCATTTGTCATAAAAATCGGTTGCTAGATAAACCATTAAGTCTTTTTCAAGTAAAATATCTAAATATGAAACAGTTGTGTCAGACTCGGTGGTATCTTTTATTTCAAGCTCGCCGGGATATGAACTAATCCTTTAATAGAACTTTTCAGTGCACTAGCTGTTGTCTAGAGATTCCTTAACAATACGAATCAAAAAAATTTTTATTAATTAAAAAAAATTCAGTTTACTCTGATACATGTATTGAGCATAGGATTATTGTGCATTGAATGTAAAGATTTGTTTAAAGTCATATAGAGTTTTAGAATAACTGTTCTCCTGATGACAACAGCAATCAGATACAAAATCTATATCTCTGCTAAACGTATTTTCCCCGAAGTCAAAATGTATAAATTGTTTGAATGTCAGTTTAGGAACATTGACAAAAGAATGATCTCATGGCGTATATGTTTCATTCATCAGTGATTTTTTTTCATTAACTCGTTCATAAATTGTATTTCTTAAGCAAACTTTAATCTTGGCCTAGCTTTAAATGGTTGGTACTACGGCTTTTATAGTTTATTTGTGTATTCCATGTGATTTCATGTGATCACACGCTTCCTTGGATCCAAAAATATTTTAACACCTGACTTTGACCCCTGACTTTGCTCTAAATTTATAAAAATAAATTTAACTTTTCCTGTAATTTTTGAACGGCTATTGTTAGTTCAACATTTTATGTATAGCTGCGTTGTGCTATATTCCACAAGTATTTTTTTGTGACAATATCTTTCTTTGGGTACCAATACATGTATTTTTAACTTGATCGTGACATTTGACTTTGACCTACATGTAATTCGATAACTTTAACCTTGCTTTCTAACTTTACAAGTTTATTTATTCATTTTGACAGGGCCTTTCATTGGCATCAATGTTTTTTGCCTTTTGACCTTGGCCGTACGTGTTTTATTCACTTAAAAAAACTTCAACCTTGACTTTAACTACTCTACAGTATAAGGGTTTTAATTTTTCACAGGTGTATTCGGTCTGACAAGACCTTGCTATGGATACCAATAATTTTTACCTTTTCGTCTTGACATTGGAGTTTGTCCTACTTTGAAAAACAAATCTTAACCATAACTTTTACTCAATTTGTGCGAAAGATTTTATATTTTACATGTGTATTTCGTGACAAGACCTTCCACTTAGATTAGTAAATTTTGACCCTTTAACCTTGACCTTGCATGCAGTATGATTCACTTTCAAACAACTTAAATAATAAACACTTTTGATTGGATGTCGCTTATCCTTTCATATTTCACTTTCTTTATTTCGCGTACTTGCCCTTTCTTTGGGGATCAACAGTACATGATTGATCTTTTGACCCTGGTGTTTGCGATTACAATTGAACTTTTGCAAAGGTTTCCATACGTGGGCAACAAAGCTACGGACTATATTACTGAAAAGTAAAGGTTCTTTTTTCTCTTTTCGTTGATTTTCTTATTCATAGTGTAAATATTTCTATGGAAAATGCAAAATATGTTTCTTTCTAAAGTACGACTCGTATAGAGTTATAAATATACACGTGTAAAAAAAGTCATCAAATCTATATATCAAGCAATTAGACCTAAGGATTCATACCAATTCTCTCGTATGGCTCTTGTTCTGATGTACCAAATCAATTTCTTCCATGATGGGGCAATAGCGATTCCTCCTAAACTCCAGCAGACGTCCCTTGCTTCTAACCACGTGCGCCGACCAGGATAAAAGATTATGTCTTTTAACCATTTTTCCCCAAAATACACTTGAATTGCAAAGAAAGAAAGAAATGCCTTTAAATTACAGTTTATGGAGATCATTCCCATTCTAGCTGTGTAACATAAGATTTAAATTGTTTGGAAATAAGGAAAATAACAATTACCTGGCTTAACTACCGCAGCACTGTTACAGCAATTGGTATTCAATCCTAAAAGATAATTTTACAAAATAGGTTTGTGAAACACTGATGCCCCCGAATGGCAGCTTATGGCGAGGGATGAATTTTCTCAAATGCATGTCAACCTCCAAAGGTCAAGTTTTAAAATGTTGGTACCCAAAGGAAGAGGTTATTACATGGAATACACCCGTGAAATATGAAAGCCCTAGTTCTAACTGTTCAAAAGTTATGGCCAAGGTTAAAGTTTATTGAACGTGGGTCAAATTATAAGGTCAGGGTCAAAAATATTTATACCCGTTAAAAGGTCTTGTCTTAATAAATACACTTGTGAAGTATAAAAGCCCAACTGTTCAAAAGCTATGGCCAAGGTTAAAGTGTGGTATTGTTTTGTAAAGGTAGGTCAAACGCCAATATCAAATTTGGTGGTACCCAAAGAAAGGTCTTGTCACAAGGAAAACACCTGTGAAATTTGAAAGCCATAATCCCTACCATTCAAAGGTTATGGGCAAGGAAGTTTTTGCGGACAGACAGACAGACGGACGGACAGGACACAACTATACACCTCCGAAACTTCGTTTACAGGGGCATAAAAATCGTAGATCCTGATTTTCTGTTCATGACATTGTAAGAGAAGATTCGGATACGGATTCAATTTAATGGTCTGCCCGTCTGTCTGTCTGTTTTTCTGCTTAGCTGTTTGTCCAAAAAATTAATCTTGTCCATTAACCTTTGATTGTTGGAGCTTGGACTTTAATACCTGTATTTCACACTCATGTATAATTTTTGTTACAAGACCTTCCCTTGAGTAACAACATTTATTACCTCTTAACCTTGGGGTTTTACCATATTTTGGCCATAACTTTTGATTGGTTGGTGCTACGGCTTTCATGCTTCATACGTTTAATTCTCATGACAAATCCTTTTCTTAAGTACTACAATTTCTGGCCTGCAGACTTGGGAACTTGGTCTACTTTTGAAAAACTTAAACCTTGGCCATAACTTTTGAATGTTTAGCGCTCTCGAAGTATATTTCACATGTTAGTTCGCGACATTTAATTTTTGCGATCAAGTCTTTTCGATCTGACACAGAGCCTTTAGGGACTGTACTGGGAGTTATCCTTGTGACTCAGACATCATAGTCTAAGTACCAACATACCTTTTTTTTTTTAAGTTCACCTTGACCATGACCTTACTTTCCGAAAAACTTTTTCTTTGGTCATAGTTTTGGATACCAACATTTTTTTTTTTACCTCTCGGCCTTAGAGCTTGATTTGCTTTTGAAAAGCTTATTTCTCGGACTTGGGGCTTTGAATTTTCAATATTTATTCCTTGTGACATGTCCTTCCCGGAAACCAACACTTTTTACTTTTTATACCTCCGTAATCCATGATTCGGAGATGTTTAGTTTTTACCTTATCCATCAGTCTGTGTCTAGCTTTCTGTATTTTCTTTCTGTTATCCGCAAAAACTTTAACCTTGCCCATCTTTTTTGATTAGCTTGAGCTATGATTTTCATACTTCACATGCTTATTTTTTGTGAAAGATCTGCCCTTGTGTAATAACATATTCGACTTTGACGTTGGGCTTTGATCTTCTTTGAAAAGACTTGAGCATTTTCCATTACTTTTGAATGTTTGGAGCAGGGGCTTTCATATTTCACAGACTTGCATTTGATAAAATTTTGACTTTTACCTTAATTTAGTCTTATAGGGGCATCCGTGTATCACAAATACAACTTGTTGACATTGGAGTAAAAAACTTATTCTTTGACAATAACATTTGAAAGTCGGGTGTTAGGACTTCTACTTTTCATGTGTATTTCTCGTGAAAAAAAACCTAGCTTCGGAAACCTAAAACATGTTTTACTTCTTGATCTTCGAGTTTGACCTACTTTTAAAAAAATTATCCATGGTCATGATTTTGCAAGTTAGTGCCGGGGCTTCCATATTTCTCGTGTATTTTTTGTGACAATATTTTCCTTTTAAATACCAACATTTTATACCTCTTAGCCTTTGAAATTGACAAGCAATTTTAGAATTCTTAACCTTAGTGATACAAAGATGTCATATCAGCATCTGCATGTGTTTCACAAACACGTTATTCAAAGTTTAAGCATTTGAAATTGAAATAAATTGGTTGGGGAATCCATGACTAGCGTGGAAATTGATATAACCAAAATGCAGCGTGGCTTCCCCAAAACATTGATTACAATGTGAAAAATATATACTCCATTGATTACATAAACAAAAGCGTTACCAATAGCATGTAAAAAACACACACAGCAAAAATGTGTTATGAGTTATGGAGCTGAAGTATGGGGATTTCACATGGGTCAAGACATAGAAATGTTCACTTAAATTATTGTAAAAGAGTTTTTTAAAGGTCAGACAAAGCACCAGTAATGATGCAGTTTAATATTGTGAATCAGGTAGATTTCCACTTATACTAGTATTTGATAGGAAAAAGAAAATTTGGAATACTGGGTGAAATTAAAAAAACAGTGATATTTTTATATTACAAGCATGTTATCAAGATATGGTTGAAAATAATGATGAATGGATTGCAAACATTAAGAAGGAATTTCAAAGACTTGTTTTAACTGACATGTATAGTAATTGTATTGATAATAATACTCTGAACATTATATTTCAAAGAATGTATGACTATTATAAACAAAAAATTATGGTAAGAATTTGTAATTCGCCTAAATATTTTTTGTATTAATTAACATTTAGTGGATAATGTTGCCATTACATTCAAAGTATAGAAAACCTATCAGTCGTTTAAGGCTATCAGCTCATGATTTAAGAATAGAGAGGGGAAGGTATAGTAACATAGAAAAAAAAAGGAAAATGTGAAATATGTATGTCAGGTGAGATAGAGGACGATTTTCATTTTGTATTAAAATGTCCTCGGTATGAAGAGCTTAGAATTAAATATATCAAGAGTTATTATTTTAAAAAACCATCAGTATTTAAATTAGTACAGTTACTGAGTCCTACAAATACTAAAGAACTATGTAACCTGGGTAAATTTTTGTATTTTTCTTATCAATTAAGAAATGATGTTCTAAATAATAATTAAATGATATTGTTATGTAATTTACACATGCATGTATATTGTATAGCCTGTACAAATCGTATGTATGAATATTGTATATCTATGAGATGCAATGTCCCCGGTTCAATTTAATAAAACACATAAACACATTTTAAAAAAGATGATTAGCTTAATTATTATCGCCTGAGTAGTTAAATTTATGTAATTTTTTAGAAACAATTTTAATCTGATCACTTAGCATACAACTGGATCAGTTGAATGCTAAATGTGGTCAAAATTCAGGATACGTCGATGTTAAATATCTCTAAAATCTTTATCAACATGTATGCACGTGAAAAGCTCAATAAAACACACATTTTTCAATCTATGAACCATTTCGTCAAAAATATATGGAAAATAACAAACAATATACATGTATGATCTTGCAGGTTTACTTTCACTTCTAGAAAATATCATTTAAAAACAAGACATACCAATCAACAAAATAAAAAGTTGACTGCAAATCCGACTTGGGCAAACCATCCCTCTTTTCAGCGATAATCTTCTTTCCAATCGATTTAAATTCCTTCAAGATTTATATCATTTCTACCAAAAATATAATAATACACTGGAGAATCTGCGCCTCATGTTCAGGTCAAACTTTTCTTGAAAAAAAAATCTAAACTCTGGTGTTAATTTCAAAATATCGACTCGATGCTGACAGATAAGGATTTATCATTGAAGTCCTCTAGGATTCTAAACTAAATACTCGATTACCTCAAATCGATTGTTGAAACTATAGTGGTTTTGTCATTTTAAATCAAATGTAGCCCAAAAATAAAAGAATTGTTTTAGTTGCTAAATTGATGTGTATTTAACCAGGCGATCATCATTGTGTTTAATTATCCGAAACTCTGCAAAATCAATGAAATACTTATTTCAAAATGTTAATGTTAGTTTTCAGTATCATAGGAAATGCCTTTGAGCTAAGAGGAATAACTATTTTAAAATTGTTAAAATTTTGTTCTCATTTTTTTCAGTATTGCCTAATAAATTTCGCATGAATTTTTTTTATCATTATATCCTGAAAAAATATTTATGAGTTGGTCGATTTTGAGAACCTACAGTTACATTCAATGAGGTTAATTAACCAGAAATTAATTTGTTTGACTAAAGTATAAATTTTTCTATCGTCAACTTCCCTCATCCTTGTCCTTATCACCTTTATATGTTTATAAATCAAGTGTCCCAGTTGATTCGATACGCAAAAACATTGCTATTCTAAAATGAGGCAAGTTATTGACAAACAAGTTGATTAAACAAGGATGTGAACAGTCTCGTTTAAAGCAATCATTTCGCGAGTTCTATATATGGTAGGTACAAATACCTTGTCAGCAAATACAATCTATCATGCTGATGTTTGTCCATACTAATTGTTAGGCCCGTATTTTACGTACTTAAGGTCAGATGACACGTTCCTCAAAAATATATAATTTTTTCCAGCAAGAATTTATCATTGAAGTTTGATTTGTCTACACCTTACACTCGGTGTACACTTTTCCATAATCAAGTGCAAAAGTGTACACTTTAGGTGTACACCTTCTACACCTTGTGCACGGCATGTGTAGGGAATTGCACCAAAAATTCAATATAGCTGACAAATGCCGAGACGGTAAAACTTCAGAATTTCTTTATCTGTCAAGAATTTGATAAGTTGATAGTGATAAATTGTTTATAGTAATTTAGTGCATTTAATGGAAAATCAAAACACTTCATATTTTGTAAAATTAAAAATAAGCAATTTTTTCAAGTTTGGGTGATAAAGTCTCTAGATTTTTTTGATTATGGCTAGATATTTCATTTTCCCCGTAAAATAGTGGACATTAATCTTTTCAAGTTTAAATATATATCCGGAACATACGAGTCTCACCATGCGGTGTTTTTGTCATTACTCTAAAAATCTCGTTTTCGCGCGAGATGTTACTGTTTACAAAATAGCAATATGGCTGGAGCACCCAAACGAGCAAAAACTGACTTTTCAGACACTGATAGACAAGATTCTGAAGATAGTTCGAACAATATACAACAAAAATTTTCTAACTCAGGGAGTTTAAAATCAAACAGACACTTGTCTGTTGCTTGTCAAGGCAAAATGCCGCAGTGTTCGTTGCCAGAAGTAGTATCTGAGTGGACAAGAGGGCATATCAATGGTCTTCATATTGATGTATTCTTTCAACCATTGGTTAATCCATTGCATTTAGTAACTAGTCCATTGCAGGTGGAGGGGTTAGGTATGCGTGTTAGTGCGTATGATGTCGAAAAAATCCAAAATCGTTTGAAGGCACAGGAAAGAAAGGTCACCCTATTAGCAGATTATGTTAAAAGAAGTGCATTCATGGATTTAATTCAGAATTTAAACTATTCATCTTTTGAGGAATTGAACATCGATTCTCTCATGAAGCTGGATTCTTGTAATGAACAAAGTTTTATCCCTAAAAGTCTACCTAGTGATCTTGATGCATGGTTTCAAAGGTATAAATATACACTATACTGTTTATGTACTGTACATTGTATGTTTACATAATTGGTGTATTCATAATTTAGTACATCAACAAGGTTTGAAGTTGTTGGCGTAGTCATAAATTAGCACTATATACACATGCCCGTGTGGTGTAATATATTAATAAGTGGTATGTTAGTGAATTAGCGCATCACTGTCCACGCTAAAGCCTCTAAAATGTGAAGCTCACTTTTTTTTGTACACATACATGTAGAGTATTTCATTCTTTTTGTTGAAGATTTTATAGTAACTGTATTTGTTGTTGATAAGTTTCTTAGACTGTCATGACTTTCATAACATTTCAAACAAACCTTAGCAGGTGGTGTAAATAAATTCAGTCTGATTTATAAATTAATTTTATATAATTTATCATGTTTATAAATATCTTCTCTTAGTGACCAAGAGTTCAAATGAAAGCTTAAAATATTTTCACAAAAAAGCAATTACCAGATTTGCATTCTTTTTATTGTAGGTTTAATGTTTATGGAAAAAATTTCATATTTGTTTTGTCAAGAATGGTAGAAAATGTAATTCACGGCATTCCAAACTTGCAAGGCCATTATCAGCATTTGTTTGACTCATTGCTGAAGATGTTTGGTATGCAGAGTGGAATAAGGTAAAAACTTTTATTTCAAAAAAATAATGAACAAACAACCAAGCACATTCAAATACTCAGAAGCATACAGGTTGCCTGCACACATTTCATCAATTTGTATGATATTTCATTTATTTACTGTAGTCAAGGGCCAGGTCTTTCCGAACAAACACTGAAGATTGGAAACTTTGACATTAAAGGTAAACCAGACATGATTTATGCTCATCACAAGATTGATTATGTGGACAGGAAGTTGGAGAAACCTCGCATAGTGGCAGTTTGTGAGGTAACTAGTGTAAACGTCGAACTTCTTACATGTATTCTGATTGGTACAGTCATTCTGCTTGGTTTAATGATTAAATCTGTTGGCTATGGCACCCTGTGACTCTATATATTATATATATACTTATAAAAAATTCTGCATAGCTTTACCTCTTTTTTTCCCCCATAATTGACATCTGATTATTGATCTCTGTCATTTTTGTAGGTGATGAAAGAAAAACCTGTGATGGTGAACAGTACTACATCACAGGACACCATCAAAATAACAGGAATATCAGCTGATTCAGATATGGAAAGCCCATTTGATATATCAACAACTGATAACTTAGAACAAAGTCCCAGCAGACCTATTCACTTATCTCAGGCTCTGATTGGACGACACTGTGGGAAGCTCCTATTAAGCTACACTCAGTCTATGGGGCATAATTTCATAAATGGCATTGTTATTCAACAGACTCAAGTAAGTATGAGAGATATCATTTGGATACCATTTTATTAATAGTGTTGTTGTCCAACAAACTGAAATAAGTATGAGGGAGGGATATCCCAATGACATACATGTGACAGAACTGAACAATCACAACTGGAGATTTGAAATTTTTCAGCTGGAGTTTGGGTCTCAAAGCTGGAGATTTTTTATCGACATTTTTTCAAATCGCGAAAAGACCATCCAACCCCCTGGAAAATGCTGTCTCCCTCTTTATTACTTAAAATAATATTTTTTTCATAAAGGTTAGCTTTAAAATAATATGTTTAAATTTTTAATCAAATGATCAGAAATGAAATCAAAATTAAATTAATTCATTGAAATTGATTAAGAGGTAATATCATCATTAAAACATTGAATTAAATTTTATTTTTTATTTGGTATTGATACATCAACCAGTAAGTGAAGTAAAACATGCATAGATCTTATATTTCATTATGCCATTAATTTCTTTTTAAATAGAATATGAAAAGATAAAATTAATTTCTCTAAAAAATACATTAAAGTAGAGTGAAGTATATTTTTTTGCAGTAAGTGAAGTAAAACATAAGTTTTATGTAACATATTTTATGTCAGTAATTTTTTTTTAATAGAATATTAAAGAGATTTAAAGAAATTAATTTCTCTAAAAATACAACAAAGTGAAAGTAGAGTCAAGTATATTTTTTAGCAACACCCTGTAGTTTGATCTATTTTTAACTAGATCTAAAGTCAAACGTGTTACCCCTAACTGTATCTTTTAATGACCACTGCACCATTATATAAATCAGCAAAAAAAAAAAAACAACCGTCGATCGTCTTTACGTTCATGTATAGAAAGCTTTCACACTCACCGGTTCACTAATCTCCTTATTGTTTGTTTGATACTCAAATTAGAGTCATTTATCATAAAAAGTTTCGTTATTTCTGTCTCGCAAGCACACACCTATACTCGCAAGCATGTATCGTCTGTCGTTTGTTGTTTTCAAGTAAGTTATATCGGACGCAAGCTTTATTGACCTCAAGTTAATTGATCTCTTTATAAAATTTGACGTTTTGAGAATCTACGGTGAACCGTACGCACATAATTTCCACGCATGTGGCATTACCGTTGTGTTACACGTTGTCACGTGTGTTGCTAAGGCTCAGGGTAATCGAACAGATTGTTAACTGCATCTAAACCAATCAGATTTTAGTATTTAACATGAAAGTATAATAATAGAAGATGGCAATTGGGTATTTTAGCAACTAATTACAATGGGTGTTTTGCATTCAGCAATTCAGCAATAAAACATCGATGGTCATTTATCAAGTTGATGAGCACTAATTTTTACAAACGAATTATACGACCTCATGTTGATTACTACGAAGCCTACTGCTGTGAAAATTTATTGCACTGCCGTTGTTATCTCAATGTATTGTCATTCTAAGCAATTATAAGAAACATGATAAAAAGTTATGCAAAATATATTTAATTTGAAGAATTATTTTAAACACGGAAGATTTAAAAATAAATCGGGAGGGGCGGAAGGGGGGTTAAAAATCAGGAGATTTTGCCTCCCGCCGGAAGAATCACATGTATGCAATGATTTCTAGATTATATTTATCTATCTCTGACTGAGGAAAGTATAGGGGACTGTAGGTTTCTTTTGTTTCTATTGTCCGTCTGAATAGCTGTCTTGTCAGTTTGGCTCACTTGGATTTCTGCACTTTTTATAACATTTATAAACTATTTTTGAAAAAAAAAATTAATGAAAGCAAACTGTGAAAGAAACCATTTTCAGTTGAAAAACAGGACTTCATTTACTTGCTCAGATTATGTACATATGGTTATGTACTTTAGCGGTTAACCGGGTTTGATCACCGGTGGTCAGATAGCTCAGTCAGTAGAGCACCTGAACTGAGTTTCAGGGGGCCCGGGCTCGAATCCTGGTCTGGTCCGCCGCATTTTTACACCTATGCCCTCCATTCACGTAAACACTAGAGGTTCTGATTCTTTTATATACTGAATAATTTTGCTTGTTAGCCTGTCCTTATGAATGTTTGTGGAATTGTCTTTAGATGATAATATATATATAACACATTTGTAACAAAGTTCCAGGGACATCTGATTTTGCTTCATTATTTATAATGTAATTTTTTATATCTGTTAGCTTCACAATATATTTAAGATTCACAGGGAATTAAAATCACTTAGCTATAGGTGTCAGTTCTTTCTAAGCATGTTGGCTATAAGCATGCTTTACTGTATATTCCTGTGTGCCTACTTCTATATTCATGTGTGCCTACAATTTCCACACCTGTTTTCTTAATATTTCAATATCTTACAGGTTACCATAACAGAACTCAGGATGTCAGAAACACAGTATCAGAATATAATGGATGGAAAATGCACTCACAGTGATGGAAAAAGACCTGCCTTTGTGTACACCAGGTCATATGATTTTCTGATTAAGAAAGACTTACAGATATTGATTGATCTCTTTATAAAATTTGGTCTGGATCAGGAACAGTGAATAAAAAGAGATTTTAGGGATAACCCGAGAAAATATCTATGTGACTCTGAAAATGAATGGGGAAAAAAGATTTTTTTCAGTACACTTGTTTCAACTTCCTGAGTAGTCTTTTAAAATTGGACAATTGGATATGATTGATTTTAAATAAGAATTCAATAATAATATATTTGTTGAAGTACAATGATCTGAAACATGTCAGTCTAGATGCTTTCATGTACGTTTTCTCATCTGTTTCATGTTTTTCACTACAGTTTCCAATTTGCATTCAATATTTGTAAATTCCTTTTTATAAGTTGTATGTGAGAACTATTTCATTGTAAACAACATATGAGGAGTTTTGTAATAAATTGTTATACTGATTATAATTTGAACTTTTTTTTATTATGTTTACTACAAAGTTGGTGGGGTTTTGTGTTTGTTATGACCCCCCTGACATCTATAAAGCAATTAACTCAGTTAATAAAATTTATGCACAGGTTGGTATTGGAGGTGTTCAACTGTGACATTATTTTCTGACCCTGACCTTCCTGGTGACTTTGAACTCTTGATTTCCTGTTTTGCACTGAGTTAAATTTGGAAGCAGGTATTCAATTAAAAAAAAATAATAATAATAAAACATGAAAACTAATACAATTGATAGGAACTGGTTAACTGTGTCATTTTTTCAGGCTGACTTCTCCTATGACTTTGACCCTACTGTTTTTTGTGATTTTGTGTGTGACATTAAAAAAATCAAGGGAGCCATAGTAATTTTACATCAACAGATAGGAAATTCTGGAATTCTGAGGTTTGGGCAAAAGGTCATGGTGGTAATAAAACATGATGTGTTTGTGAAACATTAATACCGTGATATGGCAGGTCATTGCAATGGTTAATGTTTTTCAAATGCAAATCAAACTCCAAAGTAAAAAAAAATGTTCGTTTCAAAAAAGTCTTTTCAATAGGAATACTTAAACCTGTGAAATATGAAAATTTTAGCATGTACCAGTCATTCGAAAGTTATGGTTCTGTCACAAGAATATAATACAATAAAACTCGGTTATAGCAAAGTCACTGGGACCTGGAAAATTACTTCGCTATATCTGTAATTCTTTATATCCATATTAGGAATTCGTTAATTTTGTGTAGTTAGGGATCCTAGATAACTTCGCTATATCTGTGAATTCGCAATATCTGTATTCTTACTAAACAAGTTTTTCTGTAGTGAAATATAAAAGCATCGCAAAAGTTAGAGCCAATCTTAATGAAAGTTTCTTGAAAGAGGGTCAAACTCCAATGTCAAAGGGTCAAAATTGTTTGTAGGCAAGGGAAGGTCTAGCCTAAAGAAATAAACTCGTTTAATCTTAAAGCCATAACTTCAGCTAATCAAAACTCATGGTCAAAGTTAATTTTTAGGCCAAAATTAATGTTTGTTTACACAAAGGAAATAGCTTATTACAAGGATTTCACAGATGAAGTAAAAAAGATGATTGATGGTAAGATGAAAAGTTCAAACAGTAATCGTTCAAAAGATTTGTTCAAGGTTAAAGTGTACTGAAATTGAACAAAAGTGGGCCAAATTTCAAGGTCAAGAGGTCAAATATATTGGCACTCAAAGAAAGGTAGTGTGACAAGAAATACACGTGAAGTACAAAAACCAAAGCTTCAGCTTTTCAAAAATTATGGGCAAGGTAAAAGTTTTTTATGGACAAACAGATAGACGGACTGAAGGACAGGCCTTGTCATTAAACATCCAGTGTTGTCTCACAGAAAAAGTTGTTTTAAACCCTTCAAGTCAAACATGCTGAACACGAGAAAGCTTTCGAGAAAGCCTTCTTTTGCAGCAAAACATATACTTTATACAGGGCACAATGTAAACCATGTCACCACCGATCAAGGCCATGACAACACCAATGATCACAATCAGTATGATAGAAGAACAGTATCCCTCAACATCTTGGATTAGAGTTTATACAGACGGATCAGCCAAAAATGCAACAACAGAAGGCGGAGCGGGTATCTACATCGAATACCCTAACGGAGAAAAACAGTCAGAGGCAATACCAACAGGCCTTCATTGTTCCAACTACAAAGCCGGAGAAGAAGCCATCACCCATGCAGTACGCTCCATCAGAGACAAGACCAACAAAACAACTTGACATATGCCCTATCTGTATTGCAAGCCATTAACAACGGTAAACTCCCCGAACTTGAACAAGATCTACACAACATCGAAAGCCTTCAAACAGCATTACAATGGATACCATCTCACTGCGGAATCAAGGGAAACGAAAATGCTGATCTGATAGCAAAGGAGGGAGCCAAACAACAGCAATATGAAAACCAAGTAAGCTTCTCAGAGATGAAAACCATCATCACATCACTACACAGAACCCCTTAACAACAAGACAGCTATCACCAACTGGCTAGACCTGAGCAGACGACCATCTTCAGACTTAGGACAGGACACAACAGACTCAACCAACATCTGCATAGAGTCATGAAAGTCATACCATCCCCGATGTGTCCATGTGGAGAAGCTGAGCAGAATACAGAACACCTCCTACAACACTGCAGAATACACCAGGCACTGAGAAACAACACATGGCCAACACCAACAACGCTACAAGAGAAGCTTTATGGACCAGTGGAAGCCCTACAGAAGACCACCAGATTTGTAGAAGAGACTGGGATTCAAGTGTGATTAGGCGAACGAAAAGAAGAAGAAGACTGGGTGTTTTATTACTAAATTGGAAGTTCACATCTCACTGTCTTTACAAAGTACACTTTATTTTCAAACTTTTTATGACCGTAAAACTAACATGTTGTAATAAACTCCCAGTAGTTGTCTATGTATTTTGTTATAGTTATTTAAGGTTTGCTATAGCTTTAATGTTCATTTCATTATTGATCAATTTACAGTTTAATTCAAAACAGTTAAACATAATACCTGGTGACTCTAATTCCTAACTTTACACAGAAATGTAAGAAAAACTGCCTGCCCGATACGTATTGGAAGTTATTTTTTTTTATAGATACATTAATATTCTTAAATATCCGTTTCATAATGATTAATCGATATATTGACACAGCCCTACGGAAAGGACATACCGTATTCTATCTTGTTAATTTCTAAAACGATGTAAGTTATTGACAAACAAGTTGATGAAATAAGAATATCAGCAGTTTTGTTGAAAGTCATCATTTCGTAGGTTTTATGGTCACAACAATGACTTTGACACCAAAAATACAATCTATCATTAAGTCAAATGTTGAGGTTTTTGCCCCGAACATGACAAGGAGCACACGGCGGATGTGACCGGTTGGCAGAGGATGTTCTCTCCACCATGGCACCTGATCCAATCTATAAAGTTTTGGATGTTCGTGTTTTCTCCGCTCTAATTTTGTAATGTTTAAAGGATTTCGTTATTTCTACAAATTTCATTCTGACACATCACTTTCAAGTTCAAACCCATTGCAGAAGTACAATCTTCTTAAGAAATCATATATAAATAATATGATCTTCTTTTAATTGGATAAAAACATCTATAAAGATTTGAAAAAAAATATTTATTATTTGGTGCTAAACTAAAGTTCTAGTATATTTTCGAAAGCCGAATTACACTATAGAATTTATATAAATTAAACTTTCAGTATTGTCTCACAGAAAAAAAGTAGTTTTAAACCCTTCAAGTCAAACATGCTGAACACGAGAAAGCCTTCTTTTGCAGCAGAACAAATACTTTATACAGGACACAATATTAACCATGTCACCACCGATCAAGGCCATGACAACACCAATGATTACACAAATACCCATCGTCCCTATGGCTAGCGAAGACTGTCTGTCGTCTGGTGCTGATATCTTCTTCCTCATTGTCGAAGACAGGGACGATATGTTTACAGTGAGTATTTTCTTAATCTCTAGGACCTTCTGGTTTAGTTTCTCTCCTTCAATGTTAGTTATCTGACGTGTACAGAGGCATCCAGAATTAACTTCCGTTGTACAATGTGGCATTTTTGTAGTTGTGCCTTTGGAAAGATCTGTGTATGTTGTTTCGCCATTATGTGTCTCTGTAACTGTTTTCATACCATCAACTGAGGCTGTAGTTGTGTCTTTCTGAGTCTGAAAAACCGTGGTCGTCTGACTGATGGAATGAATGACTGTTGTCGTGTCATCTGAAAGTTCTGCCAATGAAGAGGTAACGTCTAGGTTTTGAAAAGTTGTTGTTGAAGCGTCGATGAACATTTCCACTGAAGAAGTCTCTGCAATTGTTTCTGGAGGACATGGATACAAGTATGTGCTGGGCGGTAAAGCCGACTCCGTATGGTTTATATAAACTAAAAATATGCAATATAATTGTGTTAATACCGAAGGGTAAAGTAGATGGATATCGCTCTCTGACAGTCTATGTCCCCTTTCTAACATCAATACATGTATATGTAAAGTTTAAACTTAGAATTTTCATTTCCTTTATTAATTAAATTATCTTTGAAAGGCCAAATGAAAAACAGTTTCTGATTTTCCTATGTTTTCCAATAATGTAGAAAAGGGCATTTAGTATCTTCTGGAAATATCAGCACACCCCAGCCATTAAAAATAAAGCTTCTTTTACAACTTTCAAGAACATTTTCATTATTATTATTAAATCATATAACCCAAAGGTTGTGCTTTTTAACAAAAATAAAAAGATGACTTACACTGCAAGTTTTTGGCCATTTTTGAAGGGCTTTTCAGGTTATTTGAATGATGCCAAATTTTATGATAGCATAGTGCTTTAATTAGCAAAAACTCCGTCATTCTCAATAGACAACAGTTCCCAAAGGTCTTAGTGATATTTAAAGCTAAGCAGTTTTGATTTTTCAAATATTTTATCGGGCCAAAAAGTCCTACATAAACCCTACTTATTTTCAGTATAACAATCCCAATATCGTTTATCATCAGAGAAGAACATATAATTTTACATATGTTCTTTTTACGTACATTAGTCTCTATAATGAAGTACAATTTCTAATGTCAAGGTAATTTACCTTTATTAAAAGTACGGAGAAGAACCGTGGAGTCGATCGAAGAATTGACAAGGGTTACCACTCTTAAAAAAGTTTTACTTAGTAGTCATTTTTTACTTGAAATAATAAAGATAAGTAAAAGATAATTACTAAGCATTTACTTAAAATTTTAAATCAATTACTAAAATATATGTCAATTATTAAATTCAAATGTTTTACTTGATTTTTTTATTTTAAAGAATTGTTTTACTTAAACACTTAAAGGTTTTACTTAGTAATTTATATTTACTTAAATTTGTGTATATAAGTAATAACATTACTTGGCCTTTACCACTATTTACTATATAACTAATATCTTTTTGCCCCCGTAAACGAAGTTTTTTTCGTGTCCGTCTGTCTGTCTCTTTGTCTGTCTGTCTCCCTGTTTGTCCGCAAAAAAATTAACCTTGCCCATAACTTTTGATTTAGCGGAGCTATGACTTGTATATTTCACATGTCCATTCCTTTTGACAAGACCTTTCTTTGAGTATCGCCAAATTTGAACTCTTGACCTTGGAGTTTGACCCACTTTTACAAATCCCAACCAATTCTTTAGCCATATTTTTTAACAGTAAATACCAGGACATTAATACTTTACATATATATTCTTTGATGAAAGACCTTTCATTGGATACCAACAACCATGACCATTTGACTTTTACCTTCGAGATTTCATCCTTGTGAAAAAACTTTAACCTTGGCCATTTCTTTTGAACGATACGGGATTGGGCTTTCATAGTTACATACTAGTATATGTAATTCCTGTGAGAAGAGCAGTCATTGGATACCAAGAACTTTGACCCTCTGACATTGACCTTGGAGTTTGACCCACTTATAAAAAGCAAATCTTGACTTTAACTTTAAAAGGGTTAGGGTTAGTGCATTCATACTTTACAGATTTCATCCTTGTGACAAGACAATTTTTTGGGTACCACCAAATCTGACCCTTTGTCCTTGACCTTGGAGTTTGATCTACATTTAAAAATTGGTAACCTTGACCATAACGTATGAAGGGTTGGGGCTAGTGCTTTCATATTTCAGATATTTTTTTTTTTGTGGCAGGACCTTTCATTAGATACCAATAACATTGACCATTTGACCTTGACCTTTGAGATATCAAGAAATATCAATATATTGAATTTGCATATAAGGAAAGTTTAACCTTTGGTATGTTGCCATAAGGGGGGCATCAGTGTCTTGTTTAAATTGTATTTAATTGATTTACTTAAAACAATAATTTATTAACTGAATCAAGGAGAATTAAGAGCAGTTTCAATACAAATAATTACTTAAAAATGGTAGTCTACTCACTATCAGGATTGAATTCTTGAAATGTAATATATAATTTTGGCTTCCATATTAATTGTCTGTGAGGAGGAGTTATCTTTCTCCTAAATATTTCTTCATGTAAAAAAAAAAGTCATACTAATTAAAATGTTGTATTAAGTACTTGAAACTTTAAACCATTTTTAAAATGGTCCTTAAAAAGATACAACTTATTCAATTTATAAGGCTTTTGATGTTGGAATTAAATGTTTTATTGTTAAATATAATAAAACAATTACAAAGAAATTGGCAAAAGAAATAGAAAGTATTGTTACCGTTCAATGTAGATTTCATCTAACTGACTACTCAGAAAGCTCAATTAGACACTGTGATCAAGAAAACTGTGATTAGTCTTACATTATGTACTTTCATAGTTACATGTATCTCCTTTATCAGAGGATCGATACCTTGCAGTTTTTCTTGTAAATAATGTCGATTTTAGTAAATATGATAAGTATTTCATTTACTTAGCATTCTCTTAAGTAATAATATTCTAGATTTTACGTAATTTCAGAATTACATTTACTTAGTATTAATTTATAAAATCTAGTAAATAAAAAGCATATTATCTCTAAATTAAGTAATAATATTTTACTAAAAATGAGTAGTTCATTTAGTAATATAATTCCTATTAAGTATTGATACTTAGTAAATCATTTTATAAGTAAATGAATTCATCCTTATTACTAATTATGTTTACAATTACTAACCATGATAGTCATTTACTTGCTATTCTGACTAAATGGATTACTAATAATTACTAGTTTTTCTTAATCTAATATCTTATTTTAAAAACAACAAGTAAAACTTTTTTAAGAGTGACTGTCTCTGGAATTTCGATCATCGAGGTGCGTTCAGCTACACAATATTTATCCTTCGGAAAGTACGTAGCAACATAACACTGGATGTTGGAAAATGAACTGATCGCACACTCCGTCTGTGATGAAGTATTCAATTGAAGTCTTCTGTCACTTTTCTCCTCTACCTCTGAGAAGGGGTAGTGCTCCACACCTTTAATGAAATATATTGTGAAAACGAACAGTATTCAAGCTCAGGTGTCCATTTAACAATATAAAATTGAAGCAGAGCAAACACTGGCCTGCACAATATCAGAGGTAGGATCAGGTATCATGGAGGAGTGAGCATCCTCATTGACCGGTCACACCCGTCGTGTGTTCCTTGTCATGATTGGGAAATACCGTGAAAAATCCGACGCCAATTCTAATGGTAGAAATTTTTATTGCCACATTGGCATTGTAATCGTTTACATTTTCCCCTCAGTAAGTTATGATTTAAGTAAAGATTGGTTCAAATATTTCATCAAATTTAATGATATTAGTCTCCGAAAGAAGGTTAAGATTGTATCATTTGAAAATGATATAATTTTTGATAGATTATTTTTCATTTAGTTAAAAACAATCGCCAGTAACTTTAAAAAGCTAAGTAATTCAACTGAAACAGTATGAATAAAAGCTAGTGCATTGAAGAAAATTGAATTACTATTAATTGGTAACTGGGAGAAATCAGTTACAAAAATATTGAAAGCTGATTACTTATTTATCGTATGTTGAAATAAATAAATTTAAATTGATCCTTTTTTGTTAATGAATTTCTTTTTATTTGCTATTTGGATTTGTCTAAATTATACCAATTAAAGCAATTACCATTTGGTATTTCTCCCTGTGCCTCAAGACAAACAAATCCAAATGTGTGTCCCTCACAAGATGTAGCATAAAGCATAAGTTTATCACCCGGGTGTGCAGCAGACATGTTTAAAACGGCGCACTGTTTTTCAAGCCAGTTTTGTCCGGAAATTGTCATTGTGGTTTCATGGCAATTATATTTTCTTTCTGCGTACCATCTTTCGCTGCTCTGATGTTTTATCAGTCCTAACCACACATCATCAGTAACTGACCTGTGCAATAATGAATTCTTGAGATTCAATAAGTAAAACATCTTGCAGATACATGTATTCTTTAAATAGAAAGAAAAAGACCAGTGAGGTGCTTAAATGCAGTTTTAAAATCAATACTCATGGAATTGATGAAAGATCAATTGGCTGCATGTAGTTAAGATTGTGCTTTTACCATCCTTTCCTCGTGGCTTTTGTCTTTATATACCAGTTCATAAGGTTCCATCTGTTGTACAGAAGTACGTTACCCATTGACTTGCAAACATCTCTCGCGCCCAACCACGTCTTACGTTCAGAAAACACAACATAATCATTTGTCCACTTGAAGCCCATGTAAACTAAAATAAAAGTTTCCTATGTAGACCTTCAACTTTAATGAATTTTTGCAGATTTTGAATTGTTAAGTCCTTTACGTCTCATTTAAAATGACACGATAATTTTAGGGACCTGGCAATATTTATCACTGCAAAGTAATATGAGACAATATACATTAATATTTTTTCTTTAATATATTGGACCTTTTTTGACAGTAGTCCCAATCTGGAAGTAAATATTACCGTCTTCGAGGTTTTAGGGGGGGGGGAATAAGATCTCATTTTATATTACTTCATAGAACTAATTACTCTGCACCACCCTAGCCTTAGCTCAAGATCGAAACAATTTGAAGTTTACTCAATTTCAGGATGACTGCCCCTCACTGTTAGTAGGAACGGTACTAAACTTTCTTTCTAAATTTAAATTCAAACGCTATTTAAGGCATTTCAATAAAGCAAATTGTTTTTTGAGAAATTGTTGATCAATAGCGAGTCTATCCAATTTTACCTGGTTTGGTAAATCTATAGCCCTTGACAAAATTTGGTCCTACAAAAGTAATAAAACAATTTGCAATGGATGTTTGAATATGGATAAAGAACAGATACATTGTAACTTCAAGAAATATTTTGTTATAGATTTTGATTTCTGAACCCATAAAAACTTTTTTGAGTTTTAGATAATTTTGTATCAAATGAGTGTATGTATTCATATGAAGCAGAATTTGTCTAAAATCTTTCATATCCACGATTGTAACGCAACAGTTGTTTTTGCGTTAATTTAGTCAAGATAATTTCGTGGATTTACACATATTTAGTACAAGAAATATACGAAGGTTGATCCAACAG
The DNA here is from genome assembly GCF_032062105.1 of Saccostrea cuccullata. Taxonomy (NCBI): domain Eukaryota; kingdom Metazoa; phylum Mollusca; class Bivalvia; order Ostreida; family Ostreidae; genus Saccostrea; species Saccostrea cuccullata. The sequence goes on from NW_026937285.1 coordinate 392,600, forward strand.
TAATGTCACATTGTCCATACTCCATACAGTATCTTTTAAAACCTATTAAATTAACTTTGAGATTTTGGTTCAAGGATATTGAATTAAATGATAAGCAGAGGACAGGAAGACCGAAAGATGAGAGGTAACGTTGAACTGGTGTCTGATGTTGTCAAAAGACATGCGTGTATCTGTTATGTATTGGATAAGAAGACTTTGTCTTATTATACTGTTCAAAGAATTTTGACAAAGATTTTTTTAATGAAAAGAGTGAGTGTACGATGGGTACCAAAGATTTTTAAAGAACATAAATTAATGAACGAGTCCGTGATTTTCAAATATTTTTATTTGGAAAACGTTTGGATGTACATGTATGTCGGCGCGTATCCATTATATGACGTTATTTAGATGCGGCGACTACCAAAATCGCACTTTGTATATTTTGTATATAATACGATATTTTTGAAAATATAATTCATGTTGAACTGAAATTTTGAGATCTGATTTGAAATGAATAAAACTTCCTCTATTTATAAATTTACGTCGACTTTTGGATCAACCCTCGAAGTTGAACATGAAATAGCTCTAAATAATATACGTGACTGAAAAGAATCTTCCAACTATTTGTGTGTTCTAATCCTCTCACCAAGGCTCAAGGATAAAACACAATTTGTTGGATAAAAGATCAGACCAGTCAAGAAATGTTGGTAATCGTACATATACAGACCGTTATGTAGATAAGTTAGAACAAAGGTAAGAAAAAATGTTCCGACGTTTCTAGGCGAAGTCATTGCTTTCAATATCAAGTTTTGGTGTCTACAATAAAAGAAGTTTTCGTTACTGAAATATTTTCACATGTTCTTTCTGTAAAATAACGAGTATTCGATTTCAGCAAAAACTCATAATTAATTTATTTTAAAAAGACGATTTAGTATGAAATAGGTGATTGTTATACCGGTACAATGCATCCGATTTGTTTCTTCATGCATTTGGGTTTTTTTTTTAATCCAGCAATCCAAACGCTTAAAAAAGTGTGCATTGCAGAGTTAATAGATAAACTTCTTCACTTCTCATTGTCTCTATTTATTGTAAAACATTTTGTAACATTTTAAACTATTTTTAAATACTTCAAGCTTTGGAATAATAAGTAAGTTTAAGTATTTTTTTTTAATCAAAGTATATAATTTTTTGCTTTTACTCGTAAAAACCAAATACAATAATAGTATAAGGAATAATCATGTTTATTAAATTCAGAAATCGAAAAATTACAATTTTTCTTCCTTAAGTTATCACAATCATATCATTTTTGACTTTTAGTTTCTTAAAAAAAATATAAATTGTAAATATTTTTTCTACTTACCTTCAATGTCCATCATAATTGCATAGATTTATTTTTTGAGAAATTCTTCCTTTAACTCTTTTACGGTCTCGGTCCAATTTGTTTTCATTTCACTTTAGTTATTGCATGAATCATGGAAATTAACATTCTCAGATTCATAGTGTTCAAATGATTGAATTCATAAAATACACACAATGTGATACACTATCTTGATTTTGCTTTGATTTAGATTGATTTTTCGTAAAGTATATTGTTATAATATATACTCAAGACATAAAATTTGTTGCAGTAACAATGAAGGAATAATGAATATATGTAACGGAATAAGGAAATTAATTGATATTGTATTGATTGGTTGATAGCCCATGGAAACAAAATCACAATCAATATCTTATATGCATATCTTGAAAAAAATTAAATCAAGTAATTTACATACGATTTAATAAGATGGTAAGACTTTTTGTCATCCATTCTGATTTTAACAAATCTTGGCAAAGAAGTATGTAATGCCAACATACTCAGTTCGTAATTTTCTGAGTTCGTATTTTTTTGAATAAACAATATTGCCATAGTTATTAATTTTGACTATAAACCTTGTACATATTTTTTTTTTATCAAGGTTATCACTTTGTCTAATAATTCTAAGTATGACGATTGATTTATTGATTGTATATTATTAAATTATTATTATTATACGATAACATTTCAGCCATATTGCGGCGGAAGGTTGATGATAATTATTTAATCATTTAACTGTATGACAAAAATGACGTAGACAACTTTTTTGTAAACTTCTCTTATTTATGCAGACAATAATTTACACCCATTCATATGGTTTTTATATATTCTTAACTGATTTAATACGAAAGAGAATGCTGTGAATACAATCAATTTTTTAATCAAGGCAAACGGTTGCTAAATAAGTTGATGTTATTTGGATTTCAACATTAACATCAACATCAACATTCAAGTCAGCATCTTGCAAAGCTAAGGTCATTATAATGATTGTATCTATATATAAATACAACCTATCATTAGTTCGTGGCATGTTTCATACCATTTGCTAGGCAATTACTTTTATATGCTTAATGTAACCCTTCTACCAGATCAATACATAGGGTTCATGGCGAGCGAATAGCATGCTTCCTCATCATAGGCATCTGATCTCACCTCTGGCTCTAGTGTTTCCATGTTTTGTCATGTTAATGATTTATTTGCCAAATCAATGTACTTTAGCTCCACCTTTTACACAAAAGAACATGAGAACAACACAAAGTTTAAAGTGTGTACTTTAATATAAGCTGATTTAAGCAAGTACCACCTGAAAAGAAAACATAACAATAAAACATTAACTAGCTGTTTGAAACATATATCTGTGCCCAACCATTTCTTAATCGACCAAATAGTATAAGGAATAATCATGGTTATTAAATTCAGAAATCGAAAAATTACAATTTTTCTTCCTTAAGTTATCACAATCATATCATTTTTGACTTTTAGTTTCTTAAAAAAAAATATAAATTGTAAATATTTTTTCTACTTACCTTCAATGTCCATCATAATTGCATAGATTTCTTTGTTGAGGAATTCTTCCTTTAACTCTTTTACGGTCTCGGTCCAATTTGTTTTCATTTCATTTTAGTTATTGCATGAATCATGGAAATTAACATTCTCAGATTCATAGTGTTCAAATGATTGAATTCATAAAATACACGCAATGTGATACACTATCTTGATTTTGCTTTGATTTAGATTGATTTTTCGTAAAGTATATTGTTATAATATATACTCAAGACATAAAATTTGTTGCAGTAACAATGAAGGAATAATGAATGTATGTAACGGAATAAGGAAATTAATTGATATTTTATTGATTTGTTGATAGCCCATGGAAACAAAATCACAATCAATATCTTATATGCATATCTTGAAAAAAATTAAATCAAGTAATTTACATACGATTTAATAAGATGGTAAGACTTTTTGTCATCCATTCTAATTTTAACAAATCTTGGCAAAGAAGTATGTAATGCCAACATACTCAGTTCGTAATTTTCTGAGTTCGTATTTTTTTGAATAAACAATATTGCCATAGTTATTAATTTTGACTATAAACCTTGTACATATTTTTTTTTATCAAGGTTATCACTTTGTCTAATAATTCTAAGTATGACGATTGATTTATTGATTGTATATTATTAAATTATTATTATTATACGATAACATTTCAGCCATATTGCGGCGGAAGGTTGATGATAATTATTTAATTATTTAACTATATGACAAAAATGACGTAGACAACTTTTTTGTATACTTCTCTTATTTATGCAGACAATAATTTACATCCATTCATTTTGTTTTTATATATTCTTAACTGATTCAAATAGATAGAGAATGCTGTGAATACAATCAATTTTTTAATCAAGGCAAACGATTGATAAATAAGTTGATGTTATTTGGATTTCAACATTAACATTAACATCAACATTCAAGTCAGCATCTTGCAAAGCTAAGGTCATTATAATGATTGTATCTATATATAAATACAACCTATCATTAGTTCGTATTTCATCTGGCATGTTTCATACCATTTGCTAGGTAATTACTTTTATATGCTTAATGTAACCCTTCTACCAGACCAATACATAGGGTTCATGGCGAGCGAGACCGATAGCATGCTTCCTCATCATAGGCATCTGATCTCACCTCTGGCTCTAGTGTTTCCATGTTTTGTCATGTTAATGATTTATTTGCCAAATCAATGTACTTTAGCTCCACCTTTTACACAAAATAACATGAGAACAACACAAAGTTTAAATTGTGTACTTTAATATAAGCTGATTTAAGCAAGTACCGCCTTAAAAGAAAACAACAATAAAACATTAACTAGCTGTTTGAAACATATATCTGTGCCCAACCATTTCTTAATCGACCGAATAGTATAAGGAATAATCATGGTTATTAAATTCAGAAATCGAAAAATTACAATTTTTCTTCCTTAAGTTATCACAATCATATCATTTTTGACTTTTAGTTTCTTAAAAAAAATATAAATTGTAAATATTTTTTCTACTTATCTTCAATGTCCATCATAATTGCATAGATTTCTTTGTTGAGGAATTCTTCCTTTAACTCTTTTACGGTCTCGGTCCAATTTGTTTTCGTTTCACTTTAGTTATTGCATGAATCATGGAAATTAACATTCTCAGATTCATAGTGTTCAACAAATGATTGAATTCATAAAATACACGCAATGTGATACACTATCTTGATTTTGCTTTGATTTAGATTGATTTTTCGTAAAGTATATTGTTATAATATATACTCAAGACATAAAATTTGTTGCAGTAACAATGAAGGAATAATGAATGTATGTAACGGAATAAGGAAATTAATTGATATTGTATTGAATGGTTGATAGCCCATGGAAACAAAATCACAATCAATATCTTATATGCATATCTTGAAAAAAATTAAATCAAGTAATTTACATACGATTTAATAAGATGGTAAGACTTTTTGTCATCCATTCTAATTTTAACAAATCTTGGCAAAGAAGTATGTAATGCAAACATACTCAGTTCGTAATTTTCTGAGTTCGTATTTTTTTGAATAAACAATATTGCCATAGTTATTAATTTTGACTATAAACCTTGTACATATTTTTGTTTTATCAAGGTTATCACTTTGTCTAATAATTCTAAGTATGACGATTGATTTATTGATTGTATATTATTAAATTATTATTATTATACGATAACATTTCAGCCATATTGCGGCGGAAGGTTGATGATAATTATTTAATTATTTAACTGTATGACAAAAATGTCGTAGACAACTTTTTTGTATACTTCTCTTATTTATGCAGACAATAATTTACATCCATTCATTTTGTTTTTATATATTCTTAACTGATTCAAATAGATAGAGAATGCTGTGAATACAATCAATTTTTTAATCAAGGCAAACGATTGATAAATAAGTTGATGTTATTTGGATTTCAACATTAACATTAACATCAACATTCAAGTCAGCATCTTGCAAAGCTAAGGTCATTATAATGATTGTATCTATATATAAATACAACCTATCATTAGCTCGTATTTCATCTGGCATGTTTCATACCATTTGCTAGGTAATTACTTTTATATGCTTAATGTAACCCTTCTACCAGACCAATACATAGGGTTCATGGCGAGCGAGACCGATAGCATGCTTCCTCATCATCGGCATCTGATCTCACCTCTGGTTCTAGTGTCTCCATGTTTTGTCATGTTAATGATTTATTTGCCAAATCAATGTACTTTAGCTCCACCTTTTACACAAAAGAACATGAGAACAACACAAAGTTTAAAGTGTGTACTTTAATATAAGCTGATTTAAGCAAGTACCACCTTAAAAGAAAACAACAATAAAACATTAACTAGCTGTTTGAAACATATATCTGTACACAACAATTTCTTAATCGACCTTTCTAACAAACATGAACTGTCTGATCAAATGTCTACATCAGTGCTTTTTAAATTTCCTGACCAAAAAATAAAAATAAAAATGGTGGACGAATTGACTTAAAGTACACATATCCCTCCCTGCAATTTTACATAAAAATATCAATCATGGACAACTGACATCTTTTTCTTGTTATGCAGTATACAAGGACATATAAATTTAACAAACTTAACGACATACACCAGATCCCCGCTGATAATGGCGATTATTACACCAAAAATGACAATTATACCCAGAGTACCCATGGCTAACGAGGACTGTCTGTCGTCTGCTGCAGATGTTTTCTTCCTAACAGTTGAGGACAGAAAAGTTTTGTTCAGAGTAAGGATTCTTTTGATGTCCAGCACCTTCTGGTTCAGAACTGGTGTTGTGATGTTGACGTGTTCATTATTGGAGCAGATATGAAAACATTCGGAATAATTCTCCGTAGATGAAACGGAGACTGATGTGTCCTCTGAATACTGTGCTGTTGTTGATGAGCCTCCAGAAGTTTGTGTAGTTGATGTTGATGCCTCGGTTGATTCTATGGTTGGTTCGGTAATACAAGGATATTTGCTCGAACTGGACACGAATGTTGACTTTGTGTGATTAATGAAAACTACAAATTGAAATAAAAATTTGTTACAATTATGTATCTGGTACAATTTTCAGACTCTAAAATATCAATTTTGATGAATGCTTTAAAGCTGTGATCGATGAAAAGATATATACATTTTGATATTTTAAATGTATGTTAGTTTTATTTTTGTTAAAATAAGGTGTATATTGAATGGATAATTCAGAAGAAGGAGTATTCCATAAGGAAAATTTTATACTTTATGCAAGGTGGGAAAAATGAATGGAATTTATAAAATACTCTTTTTAACAAATACGTGTAGAGAATGAGCACCAAGCATTCGCTTTCAAGCTCTCTTACATAATGAGTTGTTTTTTCGGAGAATTTTGTGTTTTGAGGTACCACTACCTGTCATTATATGATAATTAGAAATGTTGATGATCAAAACTCCATCAGAAAATTCCTCTATTCATGCAAATAATAAGCCTGATAAAACATTTTTAAAAAATAAATTCAAGTCAACTACCTTTGCTATGGGTACGAAGGAGAACAGTGGAATTTTTTGAAGAGTTAACAAGGGAGACGGTATCTTTAATATGGTTTAATTCTGTGCATTCAGCCACGCAATATTTATCGTCTGGAAAATAAGTGGCGGCGTAGCACAAAAATCTGGTAAACGAGTTTCTAGCACACTCTGACTCTGAAGAGACATTCCATTGAAAACTTATGTATCTTTCCTCTGCTATTTCTGTGTTGGGATATGACTCCACATCTGAAAAGACCATGTTGCAAATTATAATTGACAATTTCTATATTCTATTTCTTATTATTTGTTTAACATCTCTTAGAAAATATTTTACTCAAATTATGTATTCTACCACAAATCGTTACCAATTGCGATATTTTAAGTTTTCTATCTGCTAGAGAGTGATTTAAAAGGCTAAAATACCTTGTGGTATAGGTCCCAATGATTGAAGACAAACAAATCCAAAGTTACGCTCATCACAAGGAGAAGCATAGATTAATGATTTATCAGAGCTGGAAACTGCCGACATGTTTAAAACTGCGCACTGTCTCTCTTCAAACTTTTCTCCGGCAATTCCTTTACGTTCTGGACAATTCGATCTGACTTCATACCACAAATCGCTGTATTGTTCCTTTATCAGTCCTATCCATACGTCATCAGATACAAACCTATTATGAAAAAGGAATATAAGTGAAGTAAAGTGAAAATTTTCAAATATCAGAAAACGTTGAGGCGAATTTTGACAAATATTTGCAGCTCATTCAGTATTAAAAGTAAAAATTATGAGTATTTTTAGATGGACTTAACCAAGCTGCTTTTCAAATGTGGCGGGAAGAACAATTCACAATTCAAAAAAATACCATCCTTTCTTCTCTGCTTTTGTCCTTATATACCAGTTGGCATTTGCATATTTCTTAAATTGTATGTAGCCTTTTATTGATCCACAAACATCTACTGCTTCCAACCACGTCTTATGCTCAGAAAACACGATATAATCAAAAGACCACGCTGTACCATGATACGCTTAAAAAAGAAAATAAACATTTTCTTCACTGAAATGAGAGAGAGAGAGAGAGAGAATCTACAATACAAACCCTTGCCTTCAAAATTCCTTTGTTTGCTATATTTCGTGAATAATTCTTATATACATCAAATACGGAATATTTTCTTTTAAAAAAGAGAGTTCATTTATCAGAGGAACCTACATGTACATGTATGACTCCGATGTTTCCAATAAAAGCAATTTAAATTTCAGTTTATATATTATAATATAGATTAATTACAATAATAGACCAATAATTTTAACCTTACCAGGTCTTGTTATTTCTACGCTCCAAACAAGATAAAATCCTGAAGAAAAAACTTCAAAATGTATTTCTGTCATCAAATACATTAACATTTTGATATACGTATCTGTAGCGTATTATTCAGAAATAAATCCAATAAATAAAAATATTTGATATTACATTTCATATTTTGGATTAAGCAAATACAATTCACAGACACCATTCATCCACAAAATACCGGTATACATACCACTTTGCAGATTAGGTATAACATAGACCATGCCTAAAACAATTCTCGAAAACATGGCGTAATTATTCATCGCACAGAGAGGGAATCTGCAAAATAAAATCATATTAAGTATTTTGAAATTTGTTTCAAAGTGTGATATTAAAATAGTCCACAGCTACCCAAATATTTTTATAATTTTAAATAATATTTTAATACAGTAAAAAATGTATATAAAAGATATTTAACATGTTCGGTTCATAATTTTATTTTGAAATTTTACACTTACCTTTTTCAAAACGTAGAATAATCTTTTTACTAAATGAAAAAAAAAATGTGATGACAATATGAAACTGTAAGAAGCAATCGATTCAATTGAATTTTATCAATAAATTATGTTTAATGTTGTTAATATCCGGTGTACATAGAATTATCTCAACTTTTCTACGACGAGTCTTTTTTCTTTTTTGATTGGAACCGAAAATAAAAGAAAATCGTGACTGGTAAGCTGATCGATAATTCTGCAGAACATCCCTCAAGAAATACTTAATTCTTACTTTTCTAAAATCGATTTTATTTAATTAGGAAAATGTAAAAAAAAAATTAAATAAATAAATAAATAAATAAATAAATATCTGTTTGATAAAAATAATAAATTTTAAAATAATTTTAAAAATAAAATTGATTTTTTTATTATTTAGAATAGAAGTATTCTATGTTCTATTTGATTACTTCTCTGAAATTTATTAAACTTACATTAATTAATTAAAGAATTTACACAGTCAAGGCTTCACTTGAAGATCTTCATTCTGGAAAACGAAACAAATGAAATGATAAACAATACAGTGGTGTTTGAAACTAAGAAAAGAACAAAATGACTCTTAGACGAAAGCTCTCTAAAACAAACAAACAAGCAAACATATATTTGCGATACCATAGGACTTTTCGATACTACTTTTCATTGACAGAGATAAGGAAGAAAAGATACTTATACAATGATATCTATAACAAACAAAAGAAAGTATCAAAATACATGTACATGTATATCCCTTATTTGTTTGGGAAAAAATCACTATCAATAGGGAAAAATTACCTGTGACATAGGATCCTATTCAAAATAAGCCTTCTTGAAGGTGTTGATTTTTTTTGCGTTTTTCCCCAACTGAATATCTGCGTTGTTAATTTGAATGGCGAAAATTTCATCGACATTTATTACATGATGGTTATTTCCTTTGCATAGTTCATTTATGATTTAACATGCAAGATTTTAATATTAAAATCTTTTCCCTTTCTTATAGGATTAATATATACTATATATCTTTTACTGTGATCACATCGATTCAGACATTGTTTCCGTTGATATACCATGTATACATTGTCATTGCATTCACTCTGAGTAGAAATTTGCATGTATTTTGTTTATTCCCCCATGCTCCGGAGAAAGAGAGATCTATATTTTTGTATCCAACTGTTTTAAAAATAATGAAAGCAATTATTTTTGCTTAACCAAGCAATGGGACACAAGATCCATCATCAATTCATTTTTGATTTAATGAGTATAATACACAAAACCGATATCCAATAATAATATAATCTTAAAGATAATCTCCATTTTGATTGTCTTCAGTCTTACAGTGTGATGACTACTCCTTCAAACTGTCATGCTCAAATTTCATTCGAGTCTTATCTTTCGATCAGAAAAAAAACTGATCGATAGAATTTGGTATATAAGCTGACTTGATACATTTTTGTTATCATTGAAGGAAGTTTTTGAAGTTTCGTGGGAATTATTGGTGTGTAAATCACACAGACTTGTCACGTAAGCATATTTCATGAAGAACTCTCGCGATCAAGCGCTTCGTTAAAAATATGCCTACTTGCAAGTCAGTGCGATTCATGCATCAATAATTCATACTAAACATAAAAACATTTCTTATATTTAACTTTTACATGTTCTAAAGCACCAAAATATGCTCAAAGTTTGAATTTTTGGCTTTCCAATATCGTTTCATTTTTAATAATGTCTCTGTAGCATCATTCTGACGTAATTTTAGACGTAGAGTTTCTCCGTGTATATTTTAATGCATTTATAAACACGAAGATGATATTCAAATCAGTTTCATAGTTGGTTTTTTAGAAAAACACAGCAAGTATTAATATTGCACTTTGTTATCAATCTGTGACATAAAAGTTACTCTTTCAATTATTTCCCTAAATATCCTTGTTTCATAAACTTGTTTGTCCAGTAAATATTTTCATTAAATTGTCTTTAAGTTAAGTCAAATATTTTCATTAAATTGTCTTTAAGTTCAGTCATATTTGACATAAATATCTGACCATCCTTAACAAAAAAAAGTACCATATTTAACTATATTAGATCAAGTAAATAAAAGATTTTACTATACATGTAGTAAATCAAAGTAATTAATTTTGAATTTCAGATAGATATATTTATTTTGTTTAATTCCTACAAGTAAAATTGTAATGCTAGTATTAAAAAGAGTTTTTCCTTGTATAATCACATTTTTTTTTTTTCAAATGAAAAAAAAACTAGCAATTTGTATGCAATTAAAGAAAAATTCAGCTTCTAAATCATTTTTTTTAAAAAAAGTTCTAGAGTAAAGCTTCACTGTATAGTATCAAAGTATTTACTATAGGTAAATTATAGTTAACTATATTGAATTTTTGTTATGGTAAAAGTAGACCTCTATGGGATAGCGTAAATAGTAGTCTGGCTTTAGTCAGATTGATTTGCCATGATCCAAATTTTAGGTTTTTGGATGTTTAAAGTTGTCTTTCTTACATTAGAGTTGAAATGCAAAGATTCCATATTGGATGAGCTTTTTTTTCCAAAATTATTATTTTATTAAAATACAAACTAAAATTCATTTGAAAATGATTATAATTTTTTATAATGTTTATTTCAAAATGCATCAGCCACAAATAAACCATGCCTTGGGAATAGCCCATTGAATGGTTACTTACGTTCTTTTTCGTGTACAGATAAATGCAATACGCAACCAGGGACCTGACACAACTTATAACTGTTTCTGTTTGACAAATTTAACTAAAAGACAGAAAAAGATGATACATGTAACCCCCGAAACCAAGTTGCGATTTGATGATGCATGGCTAAGCCTATATCAAGCGAGGTGATGCATTTAAAATCGAGTTGTAATCGGGATCTGAAATATCTAGACGTTTTTGAGGACCAATATAATCAACTGAATTTAAATACTAGTAAGAGTAAATCTTTAAATGAGGCATAAGAATATTTCAAAGTCAATAATTGATACACAATTCGAGTGTTTTAAGGACCTCCAATATGAAGTTTATTATTTTTTGTTTGACATACCGTTCGTCTGATGCATGGCAAATATTGTCCGATATACAATGAATTTTAAAATATGTTATGCTAAAGTTTTCTCAACAACAAGCACATGTTGTCGGAAAAATTATGTTCAAATATAAACATTAGTGAAATTCTACTTAAATTATATTTGATAAACAGCGATGTCGCTTGACATTGTTTAAGTACAAGGGTGTACCTTTATGGTGATCAATATCACACTTTACCCCGTGAGGATCCGGGTTAGAATAGGTCCTCAGTACCCCCTTGCTTGTCGGAAAAGGCGACTAAATGGGGCGGTCCTTCGGATGAGACCGTATAAACCGAGGCCCCGTGTCACAGCAGGTGTGGCACGATAAAGATCCCTCCCTGCTCAATGGCCCTGAGTGCCGAGCATAGGCCTAAATTTGCAGCCCTTCACCGGCAATGGTGACGTCTCCATATCAGTGAAATATTCTGGAGAGGGACGTTAAACAGTATACAATTCATTAATCAATCAATCACTATCACACTTTAGTAATTTCCACCAATTGCACTAAAAGTATTAATCATTAGTGCAAAAAAATCACTCGTATAGATTTTACAAACGACACAACGTGTACCAAATCACAGACGACAAAAGTCAAAATTACACCAATAATAACGCAGCCACCAAGAGTTCCCATGGCGACAGAGGACTGCCTATCATCAGACGCTGAAGTTTTCTTTCGCTTCGTTGAAGACAAGAGCGTTCTGTTAACAGTCAGATTTTTCTTGATGTAAGTAACCTTCTGCTTCAACATCTCTTGTGTGATATCAACTTGATTTGTAGAACAGATGCAAACACATCCTGACTGAGCCTGTATTGTTGAAAGATTTGTTGTTTGAGTTATTGTGTCAACTTGCATTGTTGTCACCTCTGCTTCTATTTCTGTATCAACTCCTATTCCTTCATTTGGGTTTTCAGTGGTTATTGTATCCTCTGAAGTTTGATGTATAGTTGTCATATTGACAAATGTTGTTGTTTCATCAAGAGCTTGTGATAAGGTTGATTCGCCGCTATTCATTTGAGAAGATGTAATAGAACTTTGTTGCAGTGTGAAGGCCCCGACAATACAGGGTATGGGTTGTTGCTAGGTGGTACTTTTAACACGGTGTGGTTAATTAGAACTGAAAAAAATACATATGTAAATTAACTGCAAAGACAAGATGCTAATTTTAAAAAAAGATAACTACTGTTCAATAATTGATATTTGTAAAAATTTGAACGAGCTCTTTAATACTACCATAATAAAGATAAAACAACTGTTAATTTTTATGATAAAATTAACGTTGACACATCAGCAATTATACCATTTACCAAAGAAAGATTCCAAGTGTTTTGCATAAAAAATTGTAATTTGTTTTCCAGGCATATTTGTGGGTTAGCAAATTGTGAAATATCTTGTACGGGTAATGCAAATCTTCGGTTTAGCAATTTAATTTTTGTTTTTAATTTTGATTGTTTGTTATAACATGATACACAAATCTCTTGTTTCAAAATCATGAGTTATCATTTTTCAACATTTAACTTTCTTTTTAACATAAAACAGCAATGCAATTTTATATCTCAGATTTCTTACGTCAATCATGAGACCGAACATATGTATTCAGAACAGACTAAAGTCAGAATATCTTGATTTGTGTATCACAAATATATTTCAAAACTCAAAAACTTGCAAATTATTCAATGAACGAACGTGTAATTTTGTAATTGTCCTTCTAAGTCATATTTAAGATTTGATTAGAGTGTGCCTTCCTTTCAGGCTTTTACACCAATCTAGACCACTTAAAAAACAAGTCCTATTTCAATTACCTTTATTGTGAGAACAGTTGAGTTGGTGGTAGAACTAACAAGAGAAACTGTGTCCGGTATGGCAGGTATTTCTTGATCTGTGCATTTAGCCACACATATTTTTTCCTCATGGAAATAAGTGGCCGCATAACACTCAAACTTTGTAAAAGAAGAAGTGGCACAATCTATTTCTGTTAAAACATTAAAAAATTTCCTTTCCGAGCCTTTTTCAACCACATTTGACATGGGATAGAACTGGAAACCTGGAAATGAAATATTGACAAGCATTTTAATTTTCAGTAAGATCTACTTTATTTTTTGTAGTTTAACTTGCATACTATGTTTAACATAGACATACTCAGTTAATGTAACTTAAGATATGCTAAAGTTTTCTCACGGTGTTTCACGAAAAAATCAGTTATAATACTTCTTCAGTGTATTTCTTTGTGATAGGACATTTTATTTGTGACAAATATTTTTTTTACCATTTGACATTATTCATGGTTAAAAAGAAATGTATGCTTTGATTCAATATCATAAATACATGTATGTTCTACCGTTCGGTTGCTTTCCTTGGTGTTTTTGGCACAAAAAACCCAAGGTCTGACCATCACAAGAAGTGAAATAAATCATTGGCTCATCGACGTCAAACACTGCTGACATGTTTAGAACTCCGCACTGTCTTTCATATTGATTCAGTCCTGGAATTTCGTTTGTTTTTTCATCACAATTACCGTTTCTTCTGATTTCATACCACTTGTTGTTGTTTTCCCCCTTTATAACCCCCACCCAGACGTCATCGGTTATTGGCCTATGAGCAAAGTAAATAAAGATTCTCTTTAATTGAATTAATTCTTAAATTCCATAGATAGATAATAAAACTGTTCTTAATAAACGTTAAACTAATAGATTTGATAATATTGAAGTTTTATTTGTTTCCTTTACCAGCCTTTCTTTAAAGCCTTGGTCTTTATATACCAACGCATTGAGTTCCCGGTGTTAGACTGTAGAGTGTTTCCCACTGACATACAAACGTCGTTTGCCTCCAACCATGTTTTACGCTCCGAAAACAGGAAAAAATCATTTAAGTGTTGGTTACCCAAGTAAACTAAAAATAAGATGTACCATATTATATGTGGGTACCATTGAGGGTGTAGAGATGAATCATTCATCATTCATTATTACGAATGTGGAAAAGATTTCTTCATTAAGAACTATCATATTCCTGCCCCAGAAATGTCAAGTTTTGAAAATCTCATGGAAATTATGCATTTTTATTTACTGTATTTAACAATTATAAAATATCTAAAAACATTTATTGTAGAACAAAAAGCATCTCTGTCTCAGTTTAATCACTTACTTTTGATTTTCCCTGTTATTTGTTCAAAAGAGTGAAAGAGCAAATTTTTTGTTCCATTTTTTCAATAGTTTTTAGGATCTATAATACAATCATGTCCAGGAAATACTTTAAATTATGATCATTCTACACAGTATATTAAAAGACAAAGCCTGTGCAAATCTAGATCTGACCTTGATATTTTCTAATCAAATTATTGGGGGTAATCTACACTATTTTCTTTTAAATATAGTGAAATGTTACAGTCTGATTAAAACCAACCCCTTCTTCTTTCACTCCTGAGTGAAGGGAAAAGGAGTTGGTTTTATTCAGACTGTGAAATAAGTTTAACCGCCATTTTTGACATCACATATTACTCATGACATCACATTAACAATTGTAATATTTAAGTTTTGCCATGAAGTCTGCACATAAAATTCTTAGACCATCATTAAATTTTTGTTTCCCTCTCCTGACCGAATGACTAAAATGTCTTGACTCAAACGTTAATTTCTTCTATTTAAGAATACTCTACGCCAAGCTTGGTTAATTTGATAAGTGTTCCTGGTGAAAACATGAAAGTGTAATAAGTCTTCGATGACGAAATTGACAACAAAATGGACAAAAAGGACAATGCACAAATTTTAATCGGAAAAAAGCTTGAGACGTTGATTTATGTGAGCTAAAAACTAAACAAACGAAATCATAAAACGACAATATCTTGACGTATTTATGTTAATGCTTAATGAAAAAAATATGAATACTTTAAAAACAATCTGTTACAGTAGCTTTAATAAAAAAAAAATTTTTTTCAAAAAGTTATTTTCTCATACAATATGGAAAAGAA
The DNA here is from genome assembly GCF_032062105.1 of Saccostrea cuccullata. NCBI lineage: Eukaryota > Metazoa > Mollusca > Bivalvia > Ostreida > Ostreidae > Saccostrea > Saccostrea cuccullata. Next base: position 408,366 of record NW_026937285.1, read on the forward strand.
TTTTAAGAAACCCAGAAGAGCTAAGGACATGTGAAAATTTAAATCTTACCGGGGTGCGTAATCTCTATGCCCCAGACAAGATTTAATCCCAAAATTGACAGTACAAACATGATAAGACTGTACAGTGTAATAATAAAAGTTGATGTTGAATTAAAGATGGAGTAATTTTCATAATCATTAAATAAAAGGAATTTCAAAAAAGTTTTTAGTACGACTGTGGTTAATTGGTTTGCATATTAGTACATTTTTCTCTTTATGAACATAATTCTCACGAAGCATAATAAAACAAATGTACAAACCTTTATGAAAAATAGATAAAATCTCAATAACTCCAAAGAAAACCCCATGGCATATTGTTTTTGAAACCATGTTGTATGAGTCAAAAATGTAGAAATCTGAAATTTGTCATTAAAAAGTTACATTAAAATGGTATAAATTATGTAGAAAATGAAGCATATTTTAAAAAGGGAAGCGGACCTAAATTTAAAAGTGTGCTTCGAAAAAGGAGAATTGTATGTTTTATATAAAGGAGCATCATTAATATCCATTAGTATTCCAATGGATAGTGGGAAGACTACATAGATATTGTCAATGAGAAACTCAACAAAATTCTATCACATTTAAACATTTTGAGTTATTCAGTTTAAGATACCTCTAGAGGAAGAAATCAACTTTGAACAATGGGCCAATATAGCTCAGCAATATTTGGATTAACTTTATTTTCATTGAAATTTTAGTCAATGCATGTGTTGTCCAAAACATGTGATTTGGGATTATTACAACATAAATAAGGAAAGAGCTGAAGTCCTCTCATTTACCGCCGATCATTATTGTCAACATTTCACAATAAATTGGGTGAAATTAAAATTCACAAAATTGTTGCAACTTTAAATTCTAAGTACTTTGTTTTCATAATAGTAGAAGATATATTATTTTTTAAATAATCAGTTGGGCTAGGATTTTCTGAAGGTTTAAAAGAAAACAACACATCTTATGAATGACATTAGGAACCAGATTTGAATTTATCTAGAATAAAATGTGTCCTTAGCCTTCTGATATCTTCATGTTATCAGTTTTGCTTCGATATCACATAAAATTGATTGATGACATTTTATGAAATCTTTATATACTACTGCTAATAATTTTGGCGTTATTCATTTTAGCGTACACAGGGTCTCAACTCTTTGCAGATGAATACTAAGAAGAGTACTGAATTTCTTAGTGATTAAAATTTTCGCGGGCTACCATCAAAGCGCCAAAATAGGCCAACATTAGCACTCCGCTAAAATAACCCGCTATACGGTATATTAAAACATACGCGCAAAAATATACGAGTATATTCTTAGAATTTTTATTTTAAAAATTAAGCTCATTGTATAGATATTTCAATGGGCAAAAGCAAAATTTATAAAGGGAAAATATTTCCAAATTTCCATAACTAAACAAAGTTCTCAATATTGTACTCACCTCTTGAGATTATCTTAAAACGTTGAAGTTATAAGCAGGTGCAGCTTCATGTAAAGCCCTTTATGTAATAAAATCCCACATCGGAGTTAGTCTGCTAAAGTTATGTGGAATGAAAATGACATTGGAGATTTTTTAACCAATAAAAAACTTATTGATATAAAGACAGAGATTGATATGTAGAAAATATTTTAGTTCATGTATTAGCCAAAAGAATATAATATCTCCTTGATCTCTCGCACAAAGAACCTTGGAAGTTTTAATTTGGATAGCTAATTAGAAGGTTTTCAGATGTTTTTTCTTAAGCTCGTTGCATCAAATCCATCCTGGTCGAAAACTTAACAATGAAGGTTTGAGCTTCCTTTGATGAATTATCAAAACAGAATACATATTGATAAACGAATATGATCATGATTAGAAACATAATGAAGCCTGTAATTAATATATATTAGACGCTACGAAAAAGTATTGATACTGTAAGGAATACCGGAATCTAGTCACAGAAAGTAGAGTAGAGCAACCATCATGAATGTTCTTCATCTTTACAATTATCTTTTTAATGTATCCACTAAATTAAATTGCAAATCATTATTTTTCTAAATTATTTTCAAAAGGAATTTCCTTTCGGCATTTCATGTGAAAATTTCAAAATCAAATCCAATTTACAATATCTGAAAATTTCATTTCAAACTCAGAAGCTCTATCAGTAGAATAAACCTTTCTTAACCAATTTCTTAAAGAATACATATAAAATCTAGAAGTAGAAAAATTCAACATTTTCATCATTATTTTTTTTTTACCTAATTATAGTACCTACTTGAAAGAACAATTGTCAAAATAATACAATTTTGACTTTTTTCTTCAGAGTTGTTCTGCTTTAAATTGACAGAAAGTCTCAATTTTAATGAATGACAATATCTAAAATAAAATATTTTTTCTCCCTAATTATAAATTACAATTCTTCCATACATTAAAAGTATCTTATAAAAATATCCCTTTAAACGAATTTTCTCGCCACATATTTACAGCTACATGTAGCATAATTCAGTCTTAATTTACCATTCTTTCATGAACACCAATAAAACTGTGCAAAAATCTTATGATTGTCACTTGAAGAGATTTACGTTGATACACGATTGTCGAATGATTCCAGCTAGTCCAAGATTCTGTAATTGTGAGCCACTCTTATATTCATTTAGTGCACTAACATTTTTCAAAGTATGCATATAAATATGCATTAAAATTGAGAGACGGGGTGTAAACACTCATTTTGAGCACATTAAAAATTGTTCTTAATTAATTTCTAAAATTTCTTAAAAGTTGCTACATTATAACAGCCACACATTCACAATCACTAGAAAATCAATTATAACGATGCATGCATTTCAGCGCATAAAAATTAAGATGTACATTTAATCCATGCCAAAATATATCCGAAGTCAGAGACGACAAGTGAAGTAATCACCATAGTAATGACGCAGATACCAACCGTACCCATGGCTACAGAGGTCTGTCTATTATCCGGTGCAGATGTTTTCTTTCGTGTTGTCGATGATAGAGACGTCTTATTAACGGTCAGTTTTTTCCTGATATCTGCCACCTTTTGATTTAACATTTCATCGGAAATATTCATTGAATTTGTTGGACAGATGCAGGAACAATTGTACCGAGCCTTTGTGGTTGCATCGGTAAGCATGTAATCTGTTGTAGTACTGTTTGAAACTTGGTAAAAATAAGTCGTGGTGTCCGTGGAGGTCTCTAAAGCGCATGGATACTGTTGCGTACTTGGAGGTAATTGTGACTCTGTGTGGTTGATAAAAACTACAACGTATACAAATTGTTACAAAGTTAAATCTTTAAAAAAGAAATGCAGATTTAAATTCAATACTTGTGTATCTTTCGAGTCGAATCACTAGGACAGCCAGCATTTTGTATATTTTGTTGTCGTGACAGTGATCTTGCTTTCCAACATAAGGTCGTATTTTACGACGTGCTACACACCAATCGTTAGGTCTCGCTTTTATCCTAGATTTTGACTACAGAATTCTTCGTCCTCTGATAAATGTGTGGGTTAACACGAGGGGTTACCTATTCACAGCGGATGCTGACTCCTTCTGGGCAGCTGATCCTACCTCAAGAATGTTCAGTAATTTATGTTGTGTTCGTTTTATCTTTGCTTTTTTGAGATCTATGAATGCTCGTTATCTTCATTTTTTTATCGTAGAAAACTAGCATGGGACCTTCTGTTGGTCCCGAAGAGGGATTCGAACTTGTGATGTAAGATCAACTCCTTACTTTGCAACTTTAAAGCAAACCTGCTATTCATTGTGCCATGCGAGCGACAGTTCAAAATGTAAGTACTGTGAAATTACTAGTTTTCGTAGGGTTTAATTTTTGGCGTTTACAAGGTATGAAGAGACCCACGAATGAATATCCACCACGAAATGCATTTTTTCACATATATTACTGGTGATTAATTCTTCAACCACGAAATCAAATCTCAATGAAGCAAAATATTTTTCATCAAACCATGAAAATTTGACCCCTCAAAATATGTAATTTTAAGCATACTTTTATAATTTAAAAATATTGTATATACATCAAAAAATTAAATTATTACCCTTTGTGTGGGCACGCAGGAGCACCGTGGAGTTCTGCGAAGAATTGACAAGAGAGACAGTGATAGGAATAGTATGCAACTCTGAGCATTCAGCCAAACAATATCCTTCCTCCGGAAAGTAAGTGGCAGCATAACATTCGAATTTTGAAAAAGCTTTGATGGCGCAATCTATTTCTGATGAAAGATTCCAGTGCTCTCTAACGATGCCTTCGTCAAGAACCTTTGACATGGGGTAAAACTCGACATCTAAAACAAGAATAACTTAACCACTAATTTTGAAAAGTTTGATTTCTCAATTTTTATCATATATAATTTCTATTATTATATTTCTCATATTTAAGAATGGAATAATGACAAGTGTGAAAAAATAATCACTATACACAATCTTGAAACGGTGAAATACCCAGATGTCAAACTTACTGGTGTTGGAGATTTTGAGACAATTTCAAAATTAGTAATTAAAAGGTCTTTCAATTACATATTGATTTATTTTTGGCTGTTTGAAAATACCCCTACCCATTTAAAAAAATTGATATTATATTAATTCAAATTTTAAAACAAAGATTATTTTAGATGTTACTGTATGTGTTAATTTAAAAAAAAACCCAAATTAGACTTAATTCATTCATCCTTAGGACCCCATTTATTAAGTAAATGAAAAGAGAGGAAAATAAGTTTAAAAAGGCATGTATTATCTTAATATTTGTGTTGAATGGAAAACTTACGGGATAAAATTGTGATATGAAAAAAATGATGAACAGTTGTGAAATAACGCGCTTCATGATAAATATGCCGGCGTGAAGCGTCGTAGTTCATAACCTCATGAATCTTTAAAAATTGAATTCATTTCTTAATTATCCGAAGGACCGGTCTACGAGTCCCGCACTTGGATTAGAACTCTCGACATAAGGATCAACTCTTTAAAACGCGACTTTTTATCACAGTCCCACGCAGGCGACCAATAATTAAGTATTTACCTTTAGGTAGACTTCCATATTTTACTTCGCATACGAATCCAAAGTTTTGACCATCACAAGGTGAGGCATATATTAGAAGATTATCAGAGTGTGAGTCCGCGGACATATTTAAAACAGCACACTGTCTATCAAGGTGATTCTGTTTTGAGAATGCTCCATTTTTTTCCAAACACCTGTTTCCTTCTCTAACTTCAAGCCATTTGTCACTGTTCTGATTTTTTATGATTCCGAGCCATATATCCTCAGTTATTGACCTGTGAAATAGATTTTTCTGACTTCATCTCAATACACAACACTCATAGATATGTAACGATATATTATTGTCTTATACTTAACAGTCTAGTAAGGTCCATGTCAATTAGATTTTGGATGAGTCTCTAGAATGAAAAACGGTATGTGGTAATAACGAAGAGTATTCAAGCTCAAAAGTCCATAAAACATGACAAAATAGAGGCTAAACAGGGACCTCCAAAAAATCAGAGGTGGGATCAGGTTCCATTGAGAGGTGAGCATCCACTGCCAATCGGTCACTCCAGTTGTGTACTCCTTGTCATGTTCGGGAAAAAACGGAAAGATCCGTGGACAACTTGGTGTGTAAATAATGGCATAATTGATTTAAGGGGGTAGTGTTTAAAAAAGTAATGACGACTTTGTTAACAAACAAAGAATGCCACATGGAAAACAGTTTCTATTATTAAAAGTCAACACTTTGCAAAATTTATACATCCATATGAAGATCATTTTGAAAGCACAATTAGTTTTAGATGGATTTTTCTCAAAGTGTGACGATCGGCAGGGAATTCTCAGCCCTAAATGACACCTGGTCCCACCTTTGTTTTAAGATGTCCATATTTGCTCTGCTTACAATCTTTATTATTAAACTTGATTTCTATTGAACTTGATTTCTATTTGTTATCTTCTCATCTCCACAAAATATAAACTAGTACGCTTGTAATATTCTCCTAAAATAATATACAATTTGATGAAGCAATTTATGGAAAGCAAAAACAGTAGCTGTCCATGTGGGTTTTTTCAAAAGCTGTAAACAGCAATTAAGTGGTAATCGTACCAAACGTGTACTGAAAATGTTTATTTAGTAAAGGTGCTTTTCTCGTTATATTCTAAAGAGAAGAGGATATTTTATCAATTGAAACACTACGTTGCATGCAGTCTATGCCAATTTGTATTTATTAAATGTCCTATCGATTATAATTACAAATGATACTTAAATAAATATGAAAAATATTTATGCATTTTGTTTCAATTGAATTTAAACCTGGGTGAATAAAAGTTAGCCTTGTTTGTTTAAACGTCATATTGATAATCGACTTTACTATACAGATATTCTTCAAGGTTTCTTTTCGAATCACAATTATAAAGTAATATTTTAAATTGAAAGACGAATTCTTTTTTGTTGTTGATATATATCTTTGATTTAGTTGTTGTGTACTTGCTTACTTATATTTATGCCTATACTTGCTTATTAAGAATTAATTGAGAAATTGACGTAAATGGTATACTGTGGATATGAAAAATACGAATTAACATTGTATGCATCTTTCGAAGTCATTTTTCTAAATATTAATTTTTTCTAATCGAATTGATTAGTTTTGGTATTTTGAAATAAACCAAATGTACAGCTTACCAGCTTTGCCTGACAGCAAATGTCTTTATATACCAATTAATAGCGTTCCATTGATTATACTGCAGTGAGTACCCCATGGAATTGCAAACATGTTGAGCTTCCAACCATGTTTTACGCTCCGTAAACAAGACGTAATCTTTCATCCAATAGATACCCATGTAAGCTGAAAGACATTTTTAGTAAAAAAAAATATATTAAGATTTATCCAAAAGTGAATAACATTGTTCTACAAGCAAAAATATATTTGCCGATTTTAATACAACCTAACGTCAAGGTATATAGTCAAGAGAATATGCTTGAAGAAAAAAAAATTAATTGTGAAACTTATCCACCTGGTAGGTTTTTTTTCGCAAATTCTTTATCTTTTGAATGATTTGATTTATAATTTAAAAATTGGCTCTAATGTTAGCAGACAAAATCTTACCGGGTTTTATTATTTCGATGCTCCATCCAAAATAACGGGCTAAAATTTAGCAACAGTAATTCAGATAGGTATAAAATTATAGAGATAGACTTTATAAGTAAAAGGTACATATAATGATTTTAATTAAATATTTTAATTATAAAAAAAAAACTTTTTAATTATAAAAACTTTTTATAATCATATAACAATGCAAGTCACATATTTTTAAGCGATTGATAAGAATTAAAGGTGTGCAAGTAACAATCAGATGATTATAAATACTGATAAAACAAAATGTATGTTAATGGGAACAGAACAAAAGAAAGCTAAATTAGAAAACGTTAATTTTCATCTGCAACTTTCCGGCCAGCCCCTAGAAAACGTAGAGATGCAAAAATTATTAGGTGTTCACATTGATCATAATCTTCAATATACTTGTCATGTAGATGCAGTTTGCAAAACTCTTACATACAAATTATTTACTTTACGAAAAATTAAAAGGTTTCTTCCAATGCATACTAGAAAACTATTTTATAATGCTTTTATTCTACCATCAATTTTATATTGTCTATCCATTTGGGGCAATTGTCCTCAAACGCATATGGATAGAATCTACAGATTACAAAAACGAGCAGCTAGGATTATTTTAAATGAAAAATTTGATACACCTTCAATGCCTTTATTTAACACTTTAGGTTGGCTAACTGTTTATGAACTTTTATATTTACAGAAAAGCATTCTAATGTTCAAAATATTTAATAGTATGTTTCCCGATTATATGCATAATCTTTTTGAATTTCAAAGTTCTGGATCATACACGTTACGCTCAGAAACAAATTCAGAACTTAGATTACCAAAATTTAAAACTAACTTATTTAAAAATTCTTTATAATATTCAGGGGTTATTATCTGGAATGAGTTACCAATTAATATCAGGAAGTCCCAATCCCTGGCAATATTTAAAAGAAATGTTGAAAATTTTCTGCTGATGAAACGCAATGATTCTATATGATTTTTTGTTCTTCTCTCTATATATATTGAAATGTTGATGTTTTATTACTTTGTAACATACACTTGATTTTTATTGTCTCATAATTGTAATTCTATTTATTGTATATATGCATTGTATATGTGTTTTAAAGAAGGCCCCGAGGAAGACTAGTGCTCGCACTAATCGGGTTACCTTCTCTAAATAAAGTATTATTATTATTATTATTATTATTATTATTATTATTATACATATTTTTCTAAAAATACAAACCATTATGAAAATAAGGTAATAGAAATATAATCCTAAATAAATTTCCAAATATTATCTTTGACAACATTACTTTTCTTCATCAGGATTCGTACACATCTGTAAAAAAAAAATTAAGAAAAATATTAATACATTGAAAAAACCTTAAAAGAAAATCAAAGAATTTTACATTTATGAAAAAATTCTTTTAATACAGGATAGCATTGTTAATATTTTTACGAGACACAAATTTAGCATACTACAGATTTCTATAATTGCAAAAATGCAAAGACTACTCAAGAAAAAGAGACAAAAATCATATATTCATAAACTTTTGAATCTTATACAAAATCAACGCATGATAATAATAGTAAAGAGGTCTGTCACACAGTGGACATTGAAAAATAATTACAATTGCCAAATGCATCGAGCAAAAAAAATATGTTTGGCAAAAACCATTTTCCAAAAATATATCCTGAAGCATTCTTATAGTATATCTGAATTCTATCTTATATTTCTATTTTGTCACAACCATACACACAGTCGAACGCAAGTCAAATTATCTGGTTTGGATTAATAATTAGCTCGGAAACTGAAACGTTGCTTCATTAGTAGATCTAATGTAATATCAATAATGTATAAATTGAGAAATCATTTGCATGCACACAAAAAAAAATCAAGATGCGTTCGTGAAACACTAATGCCCCCGTATGGCAGCTTTTGGCGAAGGTTGAAGCTTTTCAAATGTGAGTCGAATTCCAAGGTCAAGGTCAAAAGTTCAAAATTGTTGGTATCAGGAGGCAGGTCTTATCATAAAGAATACACTTGTAAAATATGAAATCCCTTGTACTAACTGTTCAAAAGTTTAGACCCAGGTAAAATTTTTTTAAAAGTGAATTAAACTTTTAGACGAACGGGAAAGGCAAAATTATAAATCCTCGGATCTTCAATAACGGAAGCATAAAAATTAGAATCATGAAATGAATCATTTCGAAATGAATGAAAACGTATATATTCTTCAAAGAATTATTAACTTTTTAAACGTAATGTTTTTCAAAGCCCTCACTTAAACGTTAAAACAAAATTATTAAGATACTCAGAATTGTACTTACGGTTTAAGTTATAAAACGTTGCCTGGTTATGTTGTTCATAGTTCTATTGCATCTCTTTGGTCTGCAATGGATTTGCTTTATTGAATTTTATACTGTAGTACAAACTGCATTCCAGCATTTTACCGATCGAATTTTAATGAAGGATTTGGGCAGATACAATTTTTTATACATTTACAACATAGAAAAAATCTATTCCACTTAATTTTACGTTAGAAGTATTGGCTATAATTGATAAAACATTTTGATACAATTTTTTCAGTGTGTGCATATAATGTCTTTGTTTATTTGTAAATCAATAAAGGCAATAATACAAATCTAATTGATTCTGCAATTTTTATAAAGCTTGAATAAATTTGTGTATTCACTGTAGGCTGTTTTTATTCTATCAAATTTTGATAAATGACGACAAAAATCAACACAACGACAATTTTTCAAATAAATGTGGATTTTGATGATAAAGTTCCAAAATGAATACCTGGCTGATATTCATCCTGAATTGAGTGCTGTTTTTGTTTTCAAAAACTTCGTTTGGTATTAGAGTTAATTTTTTTAATTTGCATTTTTGCACAGGAAATTGCAGAAGAAAAAAAGATGAATTTGTAAAACACTGATGTCCCTATATCGTGCCAAGGGTTGAAGTTTCTCAAATGTAAGTCCAAGGTCAATAGATCAAAAATGTGGTTGCCCAAACAAAGGACCAGAGTCAGTGAATATATATCCGAAATAGTAAAGCCCAAGTACTAATCTTTTTTAACAGTTATGATGAAGATTCGAGTTTCTTAAAAGTGGGTCAAACTATAAAGTTAAAGGGTTAACATTAATGGTACCCAGGGGAAGACCTTGTAAAAAATATACAAGTGAAATAAACCGGTAAATATAAAATAAATAATGCTTAAGCACTATTAGCAAACCTATCTCATTTCCTTTCATATTGACCTCTTTTTGGTCATCAAAATTATTAATTTATATTTTTGCTTCATATATTTGTATGATTCTTTTATTCAATTACCTTACCTACAATGTTGTGAAAAGCAAATTGTAATACCTTTTCTAATTTAAAACCATACGCAGCACCGGAACACTTGATCAAGTGGTCCAGAATTCAAAAATCTTATACAGATATCTTTGTTTATTACAACTTGCCTTATAGATGTCCAGAAGCAGAGAAGATGCCAATTGAATCAAATATGGAGTATCCAAGCCGAGAAGTCCATTAAACAACAGAAATTACAGTCAAGCAATCACGGACCTCTAAAACATCAGATGTTCGATCAGGTGTCATTGGGGAGTGAGCATTCCCTGCTGATCAGTCACATCCGTTATGTGATCCTTGTCATGATTAGGAAATAACGGAAAATCTGTTGACAATTCAGCGTTTAAGTAATGGTCTAACAATAAATATGAAGCACTCAGTCGGCATTTGACTAAATGATAGATTGTATTTGCTGGCATGGTCGTTTAATCACAGAATATCCCTGGGTTTTCAATTATTTCTGTTGATGACATAACAATTGATTCACAACAAAGTATCATCAAATAGCACAACTGTGAAAGATTTACTTCAGCATCAGATTATAAATCAAACTCAAAGGAAGGTACTGGAAGATGGGAGCGAAATTGTGTAATTAATACGAATGTACAATGTTTAGCTCAAATTTCTAATCCTGAAGTTAAAAGAAACCATAAAATACATTTCTATAGCTTACAACCATAGCTTAAAAGGATCTCGGTAATGGTTTATAGATCGGTGTAAGTGTTTTAGCAATTGCATTTAGAGGGCTAGTAAATCAACCTATAATGCATTTAAGCGATAGAATTATTCATTATTTAAAAAGAGAAGCTTTTAGGCATCTCAAGATTTTTGTCAATATTTCTAATCTATCCCATGCAAAACTGAATTTTTGATTTTAAATACAGCTTCTAACATGAGCATCCTCATTAACATTTCAGTAAGTTAATTGACAGGCACAATACAAATACAAATTATATTCAAAACGATAAGCAAAGAAATGAACAATTGTAAAATGATATGCACCCATTAATGCATAAGTTCAACACATTTTGTGTCCAAATGAAGTTAATCTTCTATATTCAATGTATGTTAACTCTGGAAAAAAGTTTAAATAGGTTATACATTATATATACAAATAAAATCAAACTGACCTAGCTCTTTTTAAAAAGGGTACATAAACACATTGGAATATTATTTAGATTGCTACAACTAACATTGAAATGTTTACTAGCTAAAAATATATAATATATAATTTAGTAAAACTACACCTCTAGTTGAAAATATATGTCTTTTATAAGCTTACTATTCTGAAAAAAGTATATATAATTCACATTGAAATTTCTTTTAAGCTAATTAATTAATATTTCCTTTTTAAGAGAAAAAACATTCTGTTTGGAGTATTAACACATGATAAGCTTTATAGCCAGAACTAAGCTAAACATATTATTGTATCTGTGGTAAAAACAAATATATCAAATAGTCATCTTATGATTGTAAATATTATTTATAGGTCTGACCTGGTCATTAATTGTCTACTTTAGTCGATGATGCAAACTTTTCACTGAAGCATTCCACATTTAAAAACTTATTTAAAATGAGAATCACATTAACTTGAAGTCAGTTAAATAATCTTTTGTCGCTTCGATCAAATGATTATGGTCTGGTAGTCTCTGCATGTTCATGACCTTGTTGTCAATTCAGTAGGGGAGAACATTTATTGTTGATGATCTATTAAAGAGATATTTTCTTAATAATGGGGGGAATAAGAGATATTTCTATTTCAAAATCTTAAGAGATATCTATTAAGATTTACAAGGAAATATATCAAAACAGGAATATATCTCTCTAATTAAAAAATATCGACATAGGAATGGAAATTATCATTGTTAATTGACAATACGTCGTCGATGTACTAGTATCTAAATGTCGAGTTGAAGGCCACAGCAAGTGTTTTCTTTTTTTAAATTTCACGCATAAGATTTTGCACAAATTCTGCTTCATATAAATACAAAAATATGTCGGCTAATAACGGAGTGCAATTGGTACCCATGGGAATTCCAATAAATTGTTGGAAGACCAGGTCTCCGAAAACCACATAGATATTGTCAATCAGACACTCAAGCATCATTTTGATGTCAACTTCAGAGTACTTGTATGTGCAATCAGAATGTGTTTTAACAAAATGATTTTGCAAATGACCAAGGACCAGGTAAGTCAATTTACGAGTTACATTGTTTTCCGATTAAATAGCTAAAGGGTTTAACATTTTGTCAAATTTTCTTCCACAATACGTTAAAATCTTTTGAGACCCTATCCTAGGCTCTGATGATTTATGCTTTTGATAGCTTGTTTCTCAAATAAAGTTATTTCCAAACTAACTTTACCACATACAAATCGTTCTTTTTAACATAGTATTAAAAAACAATAACCTTATATAACTTACAGCTTTTTTTGTCTTCTTTCCCTGCATCATTAGATACGCAGGATGTTGTCTTCTTTTACTCATAACTCATGGGTAAACTAGCTAAAATATCGTCGTTAGATATGCGATTTCGTCGATTAACAACCAATCATAAAATTTGACTTCTTTCAAATTTGGACATACGATGATATCAAGGAGTTTACCTACGGCTGATATGTACAAAGAAAAACTTGGATCTCACGTGGGCATCCCACGATACCTTCCTGAACTATGATTATTAGAATCTAAACTCTATGCCGAAGCTTCCATTTAAATTTGGCTTATTGTCATCCTGCCAGCTCTTAATTTCGAAAAAGACGTTTTAAAAATATTTTGCGCCTTTTGTTTCTCAAATCATTTAATTTTTATAAAATACTTGATTCTGATTGGATAAAAAATTGTTTTGATAACTGCATCAATAAAATCTAGAGTTCGCTTGCACTAAGCAGCCGGAACTACTTTGGCAGTCTTTACGTGTATATTCCCCCTTCCAGATTACTTTTTGAAGGAATAATTAAATACCTTTAATTAAATAAATAAATATTTTCCTGAATTTCGAAACCTGTCCGTTACGTTCCTGACTTCTACTTTCGTTTCGTTTTGAATTATCCCCCTTTGCTAAACAAATCAAATCGTCTGCATAACAACAATACAGTTTTGGGAAAGAAGGAAAGAAATCGACATACTTTTGTTAAATGTTCGGCTTTGAGATATCTGGTATGAACAACAGAATTCTGAAGAAATGTTTTTTTTATGCTATTAAAAAGCGGGAAAACCGTTAGGCCAAACCTGTTTGAACAATCTTGGGAAACGAATGATCGAGAAAAACCACACTGCCTGAATGAGGACGGAATTCTTTTTTATCTTAAACAGTCGGAAGCAGACTCTTTCAAGCTTTACAGCATTGACAGGTTGTGATACTTATTTATATGTTCGGTTTGAAATTCAGTTGAAAAGATGTGCAAATGAAATCCAAAATTCCTGTGACCTAACGTTAGAATTGTTAGGATATTTGAGTAGCTTACCCTGACATTTACGAACTTAGATAACTTACCGTGGAAAATATACCCATTGGGATAACACAACAGGTAAGTTTTTTTGTGTTAAAGAACTATAAATTATTTCAGAGAATGTTGGTAATGACACGATAATATTTGAGAACGTTTCTTCGTTTGAGCCCTTTTGAATTTCAGCAACGTTAACGTTGTTGTGATGAATTCGTGCGCACTGTTTTTGATGCGTAAATTTAATAGAAAAGTGAAAGAAAGTTTCATTTTATTAATTTAAAATCAAAAATTAAATGATAAGAAATGATTGTAATATTTTTTTCCTTTGATCGATGTATCAAAGAAAAATTTGGACGGAAAACTTTTTAATCAATGCGCTACGCGCATTGATGCTTTATGTCAAATTTGGTTGAAATTGGTTCAGTGGTTGCAGAGGAAAAAAATACATTCAAATGTTAACGCACAACTATATTTGAAGTTACGAATTGATTTAGAGATCCAGTGTTTTTTTTTTAAACTTTTCAATGCAAAGAAATAATAACTATTTTTCCAAATTTTCCTTTTTAATAGGATTGATCTATAACTATAGAACTGATAAAAGGGTTGTGTCATATTTATGAAATAATTTTAAGAATTTGAAGAAAAAAATCTTATCATATATGTTTATTTAATAAGTATACAAAATTACAACTTTTTCATCTGTTATTAAGATATTAAAAATATAAATTTTGACTGGAGTTTGCTCTTCATTTATGGTCCGGATCAGACTTTAAACATTCAACCATAAAAAGTAAAGTAACGATGCGTTGTGGAAGGAATGGTTTACCGGAGAAGTAAAAAATTGAAATAAACGTTTTCGGATGAAATCAGACAGATGGACAATCAAGGATATAGATAGTCGGTGAACCAATTTCGTTTCAAATGAAGATGTCGATAAGTTGAGCCCAAATTATGATATGAATAATAGTCTAAATACGATAATGTATTTTATGGATAACTGCTACGGTGTCTCAGTTTGACACAAGAAAACACACCTAATTGTTGAGAAATTGAAATGGTCATTTATTCAACAAATAAATGACAAAGTATTTTGCAAAAAAAAAAAACAACATATAAAGCAGTTTAAAATACAACAAACTGAAAGTACAATATCATTATTCAATAGAGGGAGTTAGGCTAAATATGATGGTGTATTTTAAAAAAAGAACTGCACAAAAATAATCTAGTGGAATTTATTAATAATAACAAAATTATTATTTAATGAATTAATGGTTGCCTTTCACGTTTGCAGAGTTTTGTATCCAGTTCATGAAATTAACAATGTCACTCAAGACAAGTGTCGTTAAAAACGTGATGATGACACCAACACCCAAGGCCCCCATGGTAACAGATAATTCTCTGTCATCAGATGCAGAAGACATTTTCCTGATAGTAGAGGAAAGATTCCTTTTAATAACAGTCAGATTTCTTTTAATCTCTTTTAGGATTTTGTCCAGTGTTTCGGCAGTAATATTCTGCTGATTTTCTGAGCATAGACAATCGCACTCTGACGTCATTTCCTGAGATGTATTTTGTAATTCAGTTGTCACGTGCGTTGTTCTTTCCATTGAGTTGGAGGCTTGTTTTGATGTGAAATTTAACAGTAGATTGTCGATACATACATTGTGTAAAGTATCTGTAGCATCTGAAGCGTTGTTGTTGGATTTTCTGACATTCACAAGCACTAAAATAATATCAATTTTAACAAATGTTTAAGATTTTAATGTTAATTTTAGAATAGAATAAAAATTTAAAGAAGTTGTATTTTTATTATATATGGTAGGTGATGCTTAAATTGTTCCATACAACTGTTTCAGATGTTTGTCTCTTCCGAATGGATTTTTTCCTCTTGATTATTTTTTTTTTGGTCTAAATTTGAACTTTAATTATACATGTTTAATTTGATTTACATTTTTTAACATTTATTGGAAAGAACAATGTAAAATTTAATTATAAAATGTAAAAAAACAACAACAAACAAACCTTGTTTTGCAAAACAAGATAAGCAAGACAAGCTTATTCTGCAAAACCCGTATTTTTTGCATCATAAACAAAATATATATTTCCGAATTAAATCATACAAAACAGAATTCTACTCTGCTTAAATCTCCTATTTTTAACATTTACAATTTTACTTACTAGAATTCTACATTACTCCCATCCTCGGAAGCCCGGGGTCCTGAGTCAACACAGTTGCCGTTTAACGGCAAAGTTTTGACTCAGAATCCCTGGCTTGCGAGGATGCATACTCCCAGAATGTTCTCTCAATTTAACATGTACTTACATAAACACATCTCTAGTAGCTTTTCTTCATCTAGTGAAAAAATGTCAACTTTGTAACCTTTAGTTCATACCTTGGCTGTGCTTACGCAGCAAAACAGTCTTGTTCGAAGATGAAACAAGTGAAATATTATTCTGAAGGAGAGGGTATTTAGAACATTCAGTCACGCATTCTTCTTTAACGGGGTCAAAGGTTGCAGCAAAACACCAGAACGTCTTATCAAATGCTTTAGTGGCGCATGATTCCTTTGAGGTGGAGTTTTCTGCAATTTGATTCATATTTTGAATACCTGTTCTTGATATTTCTGAGCCAATGTAATATTCAACTCCTGAAATGAAAAAAAGAGGCATGTCACTTCGATACCATTTAATGGAAATGGATCGGTGATTATTTATTTGTTTTATGTTATTTGGTTACTTATCTTCATAAAGCGGTTTTTTTTTCAATCTTGGTTTTATTAGTTCTTTGGTCTTTCCTACTTCATGTATAACGCGTACGCCTAATGGACGTTTACGAGAAGCGGTGACTGGATTTTGCGAAAAGCACTGACTTTTACAGTTGACGGTTTACGTTGACATTTAAACCTGCATCTTATAAGGATGTACAAATTTATAGATAAGAAAACCTTTCTAGTGGTCATAAGTATGGTGTCTGGGGCACCAGTATTTGAAGGGCGGTAACTGAGGGCAGGGTGGTTGTCGTATTCTTCATGGGCAACTTATATGTGCTTTGAGATTGAAATAAGCCGTCATTTCCGTTTAATTAAATGTTGAAGTGAATATCTGTATTGCAAAAGCACCCCTACTAATGTGTTCGGAACCTTTTATTTTTCGGTGTTCAGCAAATTTTAAAGCCCGATGAGTTCTGAGTAGCTCTGGCAGTGGCTCTGACGAGAGTTAGCGAGACTTCAGCGAGATAGGGTAAATTATTCACGGAACTGTGGCTAGGAAGTGACTAGCACGTGGAGATATGGTAAACAGAAAAGTTATGTTGCGTTTCAGTTTTCACTACCCTATAATATCTGTAGAAATGTACTTCAGTCGATCTCTCTTACATTCTTTCAAACTCAAACAAGTATTCTCTATAATACACTTTTCTGCAGTAATGAATTAAAATTTCTTTCTGGGCAAAATTTTGCATGGGAAACTGGCGTCAGATTAGCAAATGCGGCACCAACATGACTTTGACTAACCAATCAGCTGAATGAGAATTGCATTATGGGTTACTACGAATACTACAGGAATTTTACACTTGAAAAAAAAAGAAAACCAAGGAAGTGAATGAAAAGCATTTCTTAAAATTCTATTCTTGTTATATTCACAATGACAAAAAAATCATTTGTTAAATAAATGGTGGAAGGCTAGGTTTCTTAAAGTCATACTGCAAAGCTATAAATTCCTTTGTTGTACTATCGGTGAATACAATTGTCAGGTGGATTCCCCGGCCACGTGATCACGAGCAAAGTTCTGTCCATTTAAATGCTTAAGAAATGCTGCTCGTTTTCCTTACACTTGAAGCGCTTGTGTTCTAAAGTAGACACAAACTACATTTTATTAATTAAAACATATTTCTTTTCTAGCTAACAACAAATCTTTCATAGTTTCTAATCTTTGTATTTTGTTCATAAGAATATTTTTTTTTTATTTTGCACTCCACTGACATAATCATAGACTGACCCGAACCACGTGTTCGAAGTAAACATGTATTTGTCGTAAACGTTGCTATTCATTCAACGATTGGTCAGTTGCTCTTGGTAAGATCCTCTGTGCGCATTTATAACAATAGCCATATAAGGCAAACAAAGGTTTGTCAGTATGGATGAAATTACACATATATTTACCAGTGCATTGGTCACTAGCGAGCTCTAATTTTCGCCATAAAGTATGATACATTGTAATTTTACCCCCCCCCCCCCCTTTAGCCACCCTACTTCTGTTGAAATTCATGAAAGTCTTTCAAAAAGGTCTGGAATCACATTTTTACAAGGCATGTTTTCCAAAGAAAAAGACTATAGCAATTTCCTGTTTACTGCCAATTCTATTTATAAAACCGGTTCTACCCTATAATCTTTGAATAGGTCAACTTAAACCACGTGTCTTGAATTTAAATCACAATAACATTAGTAGGGGTGAAAAGAGCTTCCGAACATCGTCCTAATGTAAATGTAAACCGTCAACTGTGAAAATCAGCGCTCCTCTCAGAAGTACACTATTACAGTTGACGGCTAACTTTTAAAGTAGGACAATGTACGGAAGCTCTTATACAATTAAAATATTTAGCTCAACATATAATTCAACGTAAATAACGTGTAATTTCATTGCAGATATAAGCTTTGTTTAAAGAAAACGACAACAACTCTACCTCAACTACCGGCCTTCACATAGTAGCACCCCGAACACCATGTACCTATCACCACTAGAAAGGTTGTCATATCTATTATCAATTCTGAACGATACAGCTTCAAATGTCAAAGTAAATCGTCAACTGTAAAAGTCAGTGCTTCTCACAAAAGTCCATTACGAAGTAACTGTTTCAGTTTAAAGACATTTAATTCAGAGGCGTAATTTACCTATCTCCGGGAATTTTCCGTACTGGATGCGACAAACAAAGCCAAGCCGTGTATCACAGGACGTAGCATAAATTACTTTCGACGTATCGGAGGAAGAAATGATGGACATGTTGAAAGCAGCGCATTGAAGATTGCTGTAAGATTGTCCAGAAAATGTTGTATTATCAGTTGGCATTTGGCATTTTTCCACGTATTTGTCATGATACCACATATCGCTATTTGGACCTTTTATCATTCCAACCCAAAAGTCGTTTGAAGGTACCCTGTAAAAAGCAAAATTTGCGTTTAGAAACTCATTGTTATTTTATCAAATGTCTTGAGATGCTAGTTTGAAATCGTTTGCATTTTCATAGGAATTTCATCTCAATTTAAAATTTTACTTTTTTCTTCAATTTCGAATTTACCTTATGAAAAATTCTTTTGATTATTTGGCAGTATAATATTTCTTGTCTATAAATTATGTGTTTCTTGAAAGCTTTTTGATGGATTTTTAAGATGTTTAGAATTTTTTCTTAGTTTTTCTATGGCATTTGTTACATTAATGAAAATGTCTACAAGATAAACATTAAAATGTTTTTTACACTCTTCTTGACTTTTTTTGTGACAAAGTATATGTTTTATTTTATGCATTATTATCAGCAAACTTAAAGTTCTCAAGGTTTTCTTTTTTGGCTATTCTGTGGTCCTTAGAATGTCTTTAACTTCAGATAAATATATAACCTATCACTGATTCGTAATTTGACCGACTTGTTTCTAATTATTTAGACTTCTCATTTTTGTACTTAATTGAATAAAGGCAATATTCCGTCTTCCTAATCCATAGTGTGGGTTTGACCAGTCAACAGGGGATACAAACTCCCTTTAGGCACCTGATCCCACCTCTAAATTATGACATGTTTGAATATCTGTATTGTTTGCGTTTTTATGAGATCAATAACTATACGTAATCTTCGCCCTTTTCATGACTATTTCAAGAAAATAATTAATCTATGTCTGTAAATACAAGAATAATATTTTTTTTTAAATTAAAAAATAAATAATTATATTTCAGGGTTTTTGACTTCTAAAGTCGTATTTCTAAAAAAAGATCTTTAAAGATCCAATAAGTAATATTTTGTATGATATGTATACCTTTTTCAAAAAATATATATATATCAAAATTCAAAAAATTACCATTGATTTTCAATTGCTTTGGTTCTAATGTATTTGTTAGGCTTTTTCCATACATCAGTATTTAAATTTCCACCCATATTGCTGCAGGCATTGCGAGCATCGATCCACGTCTCTTTCCTCGAGTACAGGTAATAATCCTTTGCCCATACATTGCCGTAATAGACTGCCAATAAATACCGGTATATTTAATGTATATTACAGAAGAATATTTCCTATTATTTAAATTCATCTAGTTTTCTTTGTCATATTTGCTTTTAAAACATTTAAAAAAAGATTATAAAATTATGAATTTTTAGGTAAATGAAGAGCGAAAAGAAGTAAACTTAATTTGTAGTAACCACAAGACGTTGCCTGTATTCAGATTTGAAATAATTAAGCATTTGAGTTATACTTCGTTACAATAATCTATAGTTATATTTTATTAAAATGTGATTTCTCTGTAGATTCATTAAAAATAAATTCAATATGAACAGACTTACCAGGGACCGTTTTTGTCTTGACCAGTGTGTAATAAAACTCTGTAATGGAAGAAGTGTAAGAAACCAGCATTTTACATCTAAATGATCAATTCTTTTAAAAATCAAGATTCGATAAAAATTAATGTAATGTGCTCCTTTTATCAATCTATCTTTATTTCAAATTATTGTATATTTTGTTTATAACAATTTCTTAAAAGAAGAATATTTTGACAAAAAAG
Source organism: Saccostrea cuccullata (assembly GCF_032062105.1). NCBI lineage: Eukaryota > Metazoa > Mollusca > Bivalvia > Ostreida > Ostreidae > Saccostrea > Saccostrea cuccullata. Next base: position 429,063 of record NW_026937285.1, read on the forward strand.
CTGCTATAAAATCATCATCAAGTTCGATACATTGACCTTGTCAGCAGCTACAATTTATCGAGTCAAATGGTGACTGATGTTTTTCATATTAATTGTTAGGTCATTATATACACACTAAAAGTTTAAATTGTCGACAAGTTTTTTTCCGTTATTTCCCGATCAAAACAAGGTGCACATGATGGATGTTTCAGCGGCATGGCTCCTGATCCCATCTCTCATGTTTTGGAGGTACTTGTTTGCTCTGCTCCAATTTGTATTGTTTAATGGACTATTGAGATTGAACACTGCTCGATCATTATCTCCATATATTTCATGTAGATTTCTAATCACAAAAGATGAGACTAGACTTTTGCGTTTGAATACAATTTACTTTTTGATTAAACACAGTTCTTTTTCATCTATCTCATTTTTTACCGACAAGCGCGCTACAGAGCTGTAGCTAGCTCGGAGGAATCTAATTGTATAAAGTTAAAGAATACAGCATGTACTAGTATTAGAAATTATTGCCACCAATCTTTAAGATAATTGCGTTTTAAGGCAAATATAATTAAGTTTTGATGCCAAAAAAATTGCATTTAATGGTAAAAGTTTTGCATGTAATCGCAAAAGTCACAAAATATTGTAATTTAAAGCAAAAATTATTGCGTTTTAAGGACAGATGATACAAACTTTTGTCAAAAAATTTGAAAATTTCAATTCGAGTCATGTTTTTATCAATAAAATGAACAAGTTTCACCGCATAGTTTTTTTTAATTTTTATTCAAATTTTCACAAAAATGGGATTTGAAGTGAAAAATATTTGTATAGATTAATAAGAATGGTCTCAGAGAGGCATGATTTTGAACATCATAGAAGGTTACAGTTTCCTTATATTCTAGAAATTTAATATTTGCATCATTTTCAATTAAATTAAGCCAACAATTATATACCAATCCAGGCATCCATTTTCTGTTTGTATCATCTGTCCTTAACGCAAAAAGTATTTGTTTAATCGCAAAAGTATTGCGTTTAAACACAAGATATTAAGTTAAATCACAATCTTTGATTTATGATTAAGCTCCATGATCTTTGTAATTAAACGCCAAGATTTTTGTGATTAAACGCAAGAATACTTCTTTCTTTCTGTGAACTGGCCTCAACGGGCTTTCGTAATATTCTATATACTTGTTAGGAAAGTTTCCTCTAATTCTGAAATGAAACTACAAATGTTAATAACTAAAATACAAAATCCTAGTATTTTTTTTTAATCTTTTTTAAGTGAAACATACACACCTAAATGCAACTGCAGGAGAGTAAAATATCCAATTCTCATTGTTCACTTTAAGGCAGAAGCATGTGGCATCGCTGACTCAAGGCTTATTAAACTAAACGAATGGTTTCAGCAACCTCATAAATTTCATCTCATAATACCTGGACCTTTTTCCGTATATTAATTTAGATGGAAATTTTAGAATAAAGCCGAAATGTAGGGATTTTTTTATTGCAATCGATCTCGTGTTTCAAAACCATTGTTCTTTCCCTATCATTTTAAATTGAAGAGCTCGTCTGAATGTTTTTACACAAAGGATTTCACTCTTGATTTTGCCTGAACTCACAAATTGCATTTTTTTTTACTACAATACGATAATACAGTGATATTGAACAGTTGGCAAATTTTTGTCAATAATGTTTAATTCTGAAACTTATGGCTGCAACATGAAGGTAAATATGATTAAGTTCAAAGCACTATTAAATGAACCCCATTTCAGAATATGTCTTTCAGGAATATTTTTTAAACGATGAACGTTAAAATTAGAAAATCTTTATGCTCTGGCAAACAAATGTTAATATACATACACCATCAAAACATATTAATATTTGATCTAAATTATTTTTTACGCTTAATAACTATTTTATGCAAAAATTGAACATCTTTTCAAGGCTGTATGCAAATTTTATTGCACACTCCCTTAGCGAAAAAAAGAATACTGGTAATTAGTGTCTGTAATTTTGTTCCCGTTCGTTTTTGTACCAAGGTCATGACTTATAAATCCTTAACTGAAATAGCTAAAATTTATATTTCTGTTGTTTATTGATTTATTCTTCATTGTTTAGCGCCGAGTCGGCAATATTTCAGCATTATTTGTTTTGTTGAAAATGACGTTGAGATGTAGCATGATATTTGTTCAAGGTCATTTGGATGATCCTATTAACGAGGCCCGATCTAGTTGAAAATTACGAAAACGGAATGATAAAAAATTTTAATATAATATACTTGTATGTTTTATGCTTAGAAAAATTAGAATGAAATTTTGTTACCTTGCCTTCCTTGTAGTGAAATGGGGGCACTGTCAAGATTAAATGGTTTTTATACACAATTACATACTAAAGCTCTTCAATAAACAAAGAAATTTACAAATTAAAAAAAAATACATGATGAAATTCTTTGTTTTTCACATATATCTTGCAATTTTCATTCCTCTTATAAAAATTGAAAAGAAAATTGGCGGTAGCCTTTATTGCAGTGAAAAGGGGGCATGTCAAAACACAAAATTTAGATTTATTCTATCCAACTACGTATTTTATAGGTCGCAATGGGTTTACATAACACCAACAAACGATTACAATACTATATTAGTTTCTAAAAAAATAAATAATTCTTACATTATGAAATTATTTTCTCGTCATGCTTTATTTTTCTCTTAACACGCAACGTTGTTTTACGTGGAAAATAGGGGTAAGGGCGGGGGCTAAAGGCGACAAAATTGCGCTTTTTACTAATATCATATAATATATAGAAAATAAAATATTTCGGGGGTTCAATTTTAAATGATTTATAGACTTTAAAAAAAAAATGAAGATAATCACCATGCATATTTAAGTCCGCAGTAAAATGAGTGTGTTTAAACACTTCAACATGTTCAAAGAGAAAGACTAAAATCGTTTACTTTTAGTTGCAGCGTTTGTTTTTTTAAACTCACAAATTGAAATAAAACAGGATAAAATTAATGAATCTGTACCAAAAAATTGATCCCTCAAAATTAATTAGGTTCCAAAGTTGTTTATTAATTTAAATATTTTAAAAAAATAATAGAAATGCCAGCTTTCAATGCATAGTCTATAGAGCAACCAGGTAAGCAAGATCAGCGAAACAGTTTAGCGCAATTTGACGTCATTTTAATTGTGACGTTATTATGTTCAATTGTGACGGCAGTCAAGGGTATTGTGACGTGCCTGAGGCGACGCTGCGTTAAAACGTATGCGCAGATCAAGTAGATCGGGCCTCGTTAAGATGAAGATTTCCAGTCAATAATTAATATAAGGACCGGATGCTTATTCAGAAAAATAAGATGTGCAACTTTAAATGGTTTTATATTGGTCATTTCTAGACGAAATTGTAATGTACAAAATTTTGCATTTAGATATTCAACGCGGTTTTTATGTCGTCCCGAACGCAGTCGGGGACGACATATTGCGATTGTACGCATGTTTTTGTTGTCCAGGCGGTTTCTCGGAGATGGCTGGGACAATCTTCCTGAAACTTTCCTCAAAGGAGGATCACTGGTTGTAGTTGTGTCATGTGGTCATTCAGTTTCAAAATGGCTACCGTTGCCATGGAAACCTGCAAAAAGCGACGAATTTTGTCCGCGAGTGTTCTCTCTGATCCCTTGAACATTCTTCATGAAACTTTACTGATTTATTGATTAGTATCTGTCATTGTGCGTATTGCATTTAAAAATTGCAAATTGTCAATAGTTTCCGTGGAAACAAGGGAAAAGTGAAAATTCTTTTTGATTTTTAAATCAAAGTACTGAAAGTACTGATAGGAGTTGATGGTTTTTCCAAGCTTAGCTAATGGGAATTGTTTTATTGATGAGAAAAAATGAAAGTTTTGTCCAGTTCGGGGCGACATAAGCTATTGCTTGCAATAGCAGACTTTAGTTATGTCGCCCCAGACGAAGTCGGGGAGACATATTGCTTTTGTACGCATGTTTTTTGTCCAGGCGTTTTCTTGGAGATGGCTGGGACAATCTTCCTGAAACTTTCCTCAAAGGACGATCACTGGTTGTTGTTGTGCCATGTGGTCACTCAGTTTCAAAATGGCTACCGTTGCCATGGAAACCTGCAAAAAGCGACGAATTTTGACGAATTTTGTCTGCGAGCGTTCTCTCTGGTCCCTTGAACATTCGTCATGAAACTTTTTTATTTTAGTGATTAGTAATTGTAGTTTTGCGATTTGCATTTAAAATTTTCAAATAATCAATTATTGCCATGGAAACCAGGGGAAAGTTAAAATTCTTTAATTTCAATTTTCTCAATAACTACTCAAGCAATCGTTTTGAAACTGTCAATGTTTATTCCTTGCAATGTGTCAAAGTGATTTCTATTTTTAAAATAATTGTAATGAGTCGCTCACAGTTGCCATAGAAACGAAACAGAAAAAAAGGTTAAGATGTACACGTGTTCTCCAAGGTCTAGGTCAAAGTTCTTCGTATCCAATAAAAGTTCTTTTCACAAGAATACATATTTGAAATAGGAAAGGCCTAGCCCTTACCGTTCAAACGTTATGGCTAAGGTTCTATGTTCAAGACGACCCCCCCCTCCCCCCCCCCCCCCGAAGGAAGCGCACAGCCAGGTAGAATACACAGATATAACATATACAACTTACAAGTAACGTTTAAAAAGTTTCATTCATAAAATTCAGTTCTCCTGATGTGATTTGATATTTTGCCAACATTCATTCTTCTTCTGTCTTGTCTTTAGATTTTACAATTATTTTATTTTATCTATTAAAAAAATAACGATTGTCAGCTGCATTTATAAGCATTTCGCGTTTTCTTGTATTTCCATTACTTGTATATTAATAATTTCATTAGATAATGCATGTATCAATTAGAAAATTGGTACGTCATTTCCATAGTTTTTATTCATTCATAAATCCTTGGATCCGCTCCTGCAGGTGCGCGAAGCCTTGATCACCACTGTAAACAAAACATTCATCTCGCCGAAAATGTTCATGATTCCGCTAAACTGAGAAAGTTTACACATGATTTATCATCTCATAGCAACCATCAGCCCTGTGCAATGCAGAAATGCTCGAATTGAAGGTGGCATGTCCGATTCGTTTTCCGGTAGAACGTCTAAAAATGAAAGTAGGGAAATTTCAGAGTTCTCACTGACGCTATAATACACAAAATAATTCGGCTGATCTTCTTAATAAATTACATTTGCCAAGCTTTTTTGGTAGGAAAGATACTGCCAATTAACAAGTATGAGGCTCAGTTCAGTACATCTGCCCAATTTATTTTATGCAAGTCTGCAAATTTAGGAACTTGTAATTTTTTCCTGCACTACTTTCTTCTCCTACCGATTCTAAAAATAATTAGTGGGATGTACCCAATTAAGGTCTTCCGTTTCCAACGGAAAAGACTGATACGACTCGATGGTTGTCCAAGCTTAGCTAATGGACCATTGTTTTAGTGATGATAAAAATGAAAGTCTTGTCCAGTACGGGGCGACATATGCTATTGCTTGCAATAGCAGACTTTCTAGTTTATATTGCTTTTGTTTAATATTGATTCAAGTCAATCAATGTCATACAAGAAAGGTGAAAATAAAATCAGGAATCGGGGGATTTTTATTCAGACATTTTTTTTTATAGAAAATGTAATAAAATGTCCAAATCTGCAACACAGTTATATCTTTCTAGTAGGAGGATCATCAAACAAATACTGAAAATTTCAAGTAATCAGGAAAATATGTCATTCCTTTAGTCACTGCTCCAATGTTTAATTTATTGCTTTTTTTTATTTAGAAAACAATTGTTGTAGTGATTGATTGAAGTCGCTTAGATGAGTTCTACAGAGTTTCATTGACTTCTAAGAAATTCATGATGATTGTTTTTGAAGAATGAGGATTATATTAAATCTCTTCGATTCGAATTATTTTGTATTAGTATCATTATTGTATTTCTTATCGCAAGGGATACTGAGATGATTTTCTTAGATAGTTTAAAGAAAACCAATGAGTTAATTTGCATATGGGTGAGTATCAATTGGTTTTTTTGATTACTTAACGTTTGCAATTTCCTAAATCTTAAAATCACCTTTATTTGGTAAAACCGAACGATGAAACATTCGGTATGATGGACCAGGAGATTTTACCTGGAAGCTTTGTTTTTAAAAAAATTACAAAAGAGTCGTTGTAAAATGTCGTGTTCTACAGTTTTCTTTAATTTTTATGTTTCTGTTGTGTTCACCAGTATCTGGTTTTTTTTTGTATCTATGTTCAAATAAAAATAATAAAGAAAAACATACTAGCATTTGAATTGAGGATTTGAATTTGAACTCGGAATGTCGCAATGACTGACATTATCAAACTTTCAATAATAGGAAATTAAAGAGGATTTCAATGTTATTGGGTGTCATTTACATCACTTTAATCTACAGAAACAATACACCTTAGAAGGGGATATGCTTCAAATTGCACAATAGTTAACATACCTCATATTATACTAACATTGATCAAACTCTGATAAAAGTGGTAGGTATTGAAAATCTAAATGTGACAAGTATTTGTTTAATTCCTTTCACACTTTTTAGAATCGATTTTGATTTTTTTTTCGCTCTTGTTTCTTTAATAATAGCGGATAGAAAATTATTGTAAATAATTTAAGAAACAAGAAAGCTGTTCTAGATTCTTAATCAAGAATTCTGGCATCTCAAGCAATTATTAAGTATAAATTCTAGTAACACAAATATGTACAAGGTCCATTGTAAAAATTTCTTCTTAAATCGACTTTCCTTGATCTGTTTTTTTTTCATGTATCTTTATAATACCAAAACTTTATTACCTTGATAAAAACAAGAGATAACTGGAGAGAAAATTTTAAACCCGTTGAGGCGATTTCTACTATGACTTTATTTAACATATTTGTTTAAAAATTCCTTGGTTTCTTATCATAAATTGATCATATAATGTAAATTTTTTTTCATTATCAACTTGTATTTCAAAAGCTATGTATATTTCTTTAATTTTGACTTTAGTCTGTTTTCAGTTTATGGTTTTGGAATCATGTGTTTTTAACTGGCAAGTGGATTCAAGAAAAAAGTTTCGAAGGGTCAATCGTCACACAAACCGATGATTATTAGGCGTGCAATATCTGTTTTGATTATCAATATTATATTAGCTATAATATCTGATTGTTACATTATGTAAATTCTGGCGTTTTTTTTTTTCTTCTTGTTAATGAACCATGCTCACTAGACTGATACAACTTATACATGTATATCGTCAATTTTCCTCACTTTAGAATCAATACACCAGTGATTATCATCAGCATGAAGTTATGCCATCCAGTAAATTTGTTACGCAAGAATATGGTCTTTGTACAATTTTTAAGCAAGGGTTTGTAATGAGCTATTAAGAAATTGATTATACAGAAGATATTGATATTACCATGTGCAAATTTTACGGTTGATACAATAAACCTGTTTATAAAAACATTAGGTCGAACGTTGACTTACGTTTTCAACATAAATTGTTTACACTGTTACACTGATCTGTCTACGGAATCTCTGTTTACTCATTCATGATAAAGGGCAAATGGCAGGCAATACCGGTCAACAGAGAATGCTTTTTGCTCCGCGGCACCTGATCCTTTTACAAGGTCAGGGTTTACTTTACTCAGTTTATATATTCTTTGACCGGAGAATGATCACAGTTCTCTTTCTTTTCATCTAGTAAATTCTGTAAACAATACGAAACGTAAGAAAATGCGAAAATAAAGACCTCTCCGAAAAAATAAACATAGGTAGGAAAAGTATCTCCTTTCGACTGGTCACTTCTGTGTTGATCGGTTTACGAAGAAATCTGTGTTTTATAGTAAGCATAAAACAATGGCTAAGCTATTGGTATTAAACATAACAATAAAAAGACAACACATATAGGATTTCAAACATGGTCATTATAACGAACACATATTTGCGAAAAGCGTACTTTTAATGAGTCAGTGGTAACATCAACTTACTTGACAGTTGTCTGCTTTGGATTGAATACGAGTAATAAGTAGAATATGTTCTTGTGCCAGTTGGGACGCAAGTATTGCAGTTTATACTGAGTTATTTCTAAGTAATGGCTCAATGGTTCTTTGCAAAAAGATTCTGTGAAAGTCTAATTCTCATTTGCTACTAAAAGATAAGTTGAAGAGAGAAGGCAAGCCCCAGTCGTTGCAGACAATGAATGGTTAACCCTATCACCACATACTTCCTCTTTTCATGCAGATGGTACAAAATATTTTGAAATTATTTGAAAAATTGCAGATCTACATTATTAATGTTTTTTCCGTTAAAGAATTGTCACAAATTATAATTGAATGTTCTTTTTCCATAAGATGTTTTTTTCAAAACAGTCTTTAGTATAAAATTAAATTGACTTACGTTCAGGTATTATAAATAAGTTATGACTGAATTACCGAGATCAGTAATTTAAATTATTATAAAAGTATAATAAATAAATTTCTATCAACAAATCAATTCATGCAGAAGCACACAAGAATTTATTACAGAAACATATATTAAGATTCTTGGTCCTCCTTTATCTCATCTTTTCTTTGTGAAATTGACCCATACTCATACACAGGATGTGACGTCAATTTAAGGGTACTATCTGATGACGTCAGATTTGGAGTCTTTGCCCAGCTTTGTATTTCTCCAGAAGCAAATATTGCATAGTAAATAACTCCGGACAAATGAATTGTCCCAGCTATAAGGAAAATTTTTTGCCAAGACTCACCATTCTGAAAAGAAAATTTCTTATACATTATCATAAATTTTCAAAGTGGACGCTTTCAAAAATTTAAAAAATAAACTGCAGTTCTTTTTATTCAATATAATTTTCAAACAAGTAATTTTTATATTCTTAACGTTAAGCCTTTGATTAAACCCGAATAAAATATTAAACGTTTCCAATTTTGATGCCTTAAAAATCATTTTAATTATACATGTATTTTGATTATCAGTTTTCAGTTAAAAAGTAGTTCCCCCCTTTATCCAGAGGGGTTGGATAGAGATAAAATCTATTCAATCAACCTTTTCTCTTAATAAGCCTGCCACGGCTGTACTTAGCATGGATCCAATGCAGCTGATCCGGGTAAACCCTGTTACAATATGAGCATACTGAGGGGCCAAGTCCAGGGCATTTACTTGATAACCTACAAAAATCAATACATTTATCAGCTTAAGTGTCCATCTAGAAGATTTTCTTTTAATATAAATGTAAAATTCAAAGCTCATTGTTGAAAACTCCAATAAAGTGTAAAGCACTAAGAGGGAACTTAAGGATATTTATGTTTTATCTCTTTTTTTTAGGCAGACTTGCCTGATATGGCCATTCCACTAATACCAATTCCTATAGAAAGTACTACAGTAGCAAGTCTGTAATCCCTTATGAAGACTAAACTCAGGATACACAAGGACTCCATCCCAAACCCTTGAAATATTTAATGAAAATTTTAAGGCATTTAATCAGAGATAAATGGATTAGAAATATTTGAGAGAAAGAAAGATGAGGGAGAGAGAGGGAGAGTAAGGAGGGTGGGGTACCAGAACACTGGGCAATCTTTCTGGCGACAGTTGTGCTGACTTTCCCCGTTTTTATGATCATATCTATGAAGATGCCACCTATCACTATTACAATGGCCATCAGAACCTCTGGAAAAGCAACTAAAAATCCTATCTGGAAAACAGAGAAAGGAAATTTTTATGTATTTTTGCCAAGGCATTTATTTCATATAGTATTTTTTCTGTACGATGTAAGTGTTCAACATGCATTTAAAAATCTTATTCTAGAGAAAAATACTGTACATAATTACGTCTTATTCATCTTAACTGTGTTATTTATCTTAATATTTCATATGTACATTTTTGGATGGACCCATAAAAATATTTACACTAGCGACATTCATTCCATATGCATCAGCGAAATACTGTGGAAGTTGGGAGACCTGCATTGAGAAAATCCAGTTACGGCAGAAATTTCCAACAAATATGGCTGTTACAGAATGTCAAAATCTTCCGATAAGGTGCATTTTTAACCTGTTGAAAAAATCATTTAACCTTGTATATTCATCTATTCAAAAGTGATTTAATATAATGAATTTAGTATTACATTCAAATCAAGTAATATTTCAGAGAGCTTTATGGTAACATGAAAATAATATTAGTTATGATTTTTTTCTTTAATACATGTATGGGGTACTAGTGCTTACTTCTTATATGAAATGCGATTTTTTTTTTTAAATTGTGACCTTCCCTTTGTCAAATCTTTTAATCAAATGATAGTCCTTGCCTTTCCTTAAGTTAGGAGGTAGGCAAATAAATTAAACCCTTATTATAGGATGTTTAATACCGTATAAGTGGGAATTTTTAACAAATTTAATTTAAATCTGGTAATTTATTTTTACGAGATGTCAATTTAGCGATTTTATGCACATTTAGCTATTGAAATAAAAAATTTTATATTAATTTTTTTTTTGCCAAAATTTAATCCTCGCTAAAAATTCTACTTATACGGTATTTATTTCTTTCGAAAATTAACATTTGTGTTTTTCTTCATATTAACATAATAAAGAACTAACTCCGACCATTTAATCTTTCAATTTTCATTTCATTGCAAATGGGGTTTCATCCCTGCAACAATTTGACAAAGTATTTTACAACAGGCTATTACTTCTTTAAGATTTTTGGGGGGAAATGTTTTTCCTCAATATTGCTTCTTTTATACAAAAGCGTTTACCTTTATATTTTGCATTGGTCGTATAATATTTAAACCTTTGTTTCATGAGAATCATTCTACAGAAAATGTCTTGACTAACACAATTCTGTCTGACAACGTTTGCGATTCTAGCATTTGCACGGAATAGATTTTATTCTATGCAAGCCAATATGCAAAACATCAAAGCAAATAAGATGAAGGTGCTGAAAAAAGAACTATGAGATATTTCTCAAAGTACTCATTTTGACAAGCATATAATCATAAGATTAGAAGTTTGATTTTTCATTTATACATGTATTTCATTCAGTTATTATGAGGTAATTACGACAAACAAGCGAAGATGAAAAATTTTGACCGTGAATACATTATGCAATTAAGAATTAAAATCAACCTTTTCCTTTGAGCTCTTATCCACCATAGGACCATCCATCTCAAAAAGAGACCTTTCCTCATCTGACATACATTTATTTGATAAAGGGTTGTCATAGACAACTATGAACCACGTAATGGAAAACAGAACAGTCAGACCTCCTATAGAAATTAGTAAAACAACATTTTTAAACATCCTAAACAGTAAAAGTAAACATGCACTGCAATAGTTGACTTTAAAACTATATTTTTTTTACTTCTTTGCACATGCACGTGTTTATTTATAAATTATCATGATTTACGTGTTTTGTTTCTTACCAAAGATATAAAAACTGGAATGCCAGCTGACATAGCAAGTTGTTGCTCCAGTTATGAAGAATGCCACGGCGGGACTTAGATAGGCTCCTTACAAGAATATAGCATCATTTTATTTCTATTTTATATTTCTATACATTGGAAAGTAAGTTTCTTTAAAAAAATAAACTATTGTGGAATCATCAAACTAAAATCATAAATTTAAAAAGTAGAAATATCCAAATTACATTTCTATTAAAAATCTCGGGAACCCATGAGCATTAAATTTGACTCTTTAACAATGATGAGTTAACGAATCAGGCTTATCTTATTTTCAAAATATATTAATAAATTATTATGGATTTGGAATACAAAAAGAGAGCTGAAATAGTATTAAATTTGTATTAATTAGGTGACTTTAATTTTATACATAAACCTACCACAATAGGTGAATGTGACCATTCGTGATTTTTCTGAACTCAGTGCCCAAGCCGACAGAACGCCATTAAGTGCAGGTATGGTCATACCCTGGATAATAATCATATATAGGAGACTTGCTTCCAGAAGAATATATAATAGTATAATTGAAAGAAAGAATAATATTTTCGTATTTTTAAAACCTTTCAAGGTAATATCCACCTCAAAAAGACCCTGGACAAGGCGAACTGCATACACAACAGGTGTACCGTAGGTAAGTACAAATGACAAGATTATCATTAAGGAACCACTGGCTAGGACGGAAATGCCAAAGACCCTGTCACAGATGTAATAGATTTAATGTGATGTACAAATGCTTAAGAAATGTTTAAAATTCATTTTCATTAAGAACTGCATATTGTACATATGACACAGGCACTCTTTTCTTAAACAAGGCACAAGGTATCTAACTCAAGACATCTGAAACGATATAATGACAAGGAAAAGTCTCTTGAAGCGAACCATGTCATTTTAAAGTAGGTAAATGATTGATATATTAACAAAATACGAGCTTGAAGTGGGGGTGATTGAAAATGAGTTAGGTACCTTGTGGTAAATATAAGTAATTAAGGGTGCCCCGTATACGAAACAAGTGCCTGTGATAATGAATTATTATGATCTATGATCGTCTTACTACTCCGGACTCCACATGTACACTAACATTTTAAGCAGCAGTTTTTTCTTTAAAACATAGGTAATCAGAGATTACAGAGCTCACCTCAACGAATGTTGTCTTTAAGTAAGGCAAAGTCACACAATTAACCAACAAAAAGTGTACATCCAAAAATGCAAAATTTATGCAATTTTGATTTTATACTTTGGAATAGACCTATATATAAACTTCAAACTAGTTCTCCATCATGAAAACGTAATTAAAATCCAGCATCTGAAGCAAGTTTGAGAGTTTTCATCCCTTGATGCATCATTTGTGCAAGATTGGCTTATATAAGCCTTATAGTTTCTTGGTAATAGACCTGCATCCATAACTTTTACGAGGTGTCCATTATCTGGAAAATGTATGTCGAATTCAGCATCTGAAGCAAGTCCATTAGTGTGCATCCTAAGATGAACCATCCATGCAAGTTTGGTCATTATAGAGCTCATAGTAACTTGGAAATGAAACCTGCACCAAAAACTTTAACCTGTTCACTCAACCAGAAAATGTAGGTCAGATTCAGCATCCGAAGCAAGTCTGGTACTATGCATCCTAAGATGTACCATCCATGCAAGTTTGGTCATTATAGGGCTCATAGTAACTTGGAAATGAAACCTGCACCCAAAACTTTAACCTGTTCACTCAACCAGAAAATGTAGGTCAGATTCAGCATCCGAAGCAAGTCTGGTAGTATGCATCCTTAGATTTATCATCCATGCAAGTTTGGTCACTATAGTGCTCATAGTTACTTGGAAATGAGACCTGCAACGAAAACATAAACCTTCTTACTCATGCGGAAAATGTAGGTCAGATTCAGCATCGGAAGCAAGCCTGGTAGTGTGCATCCTAAGATGTACCATCCATGCAAGTTTGGTCATTATAGGGTTCATAGTAACTTGGAAATAAAACCTGCACCCAAAACTTTAACCTGTTCACTCAACCAGAAAATGTACGTCAGATTCAGCATCCGAAGCAAATCTGGTAGTATGCATCCTTAGATGTATCATCCATGCATGCTTGGTCACTATAGTGCTCATAGTTACTTGGAAATGAGACCTGCACCAAAAACATAAACCTGTTCACTCATGCGGAAAATGTAGGTCAGATTCAGCATCTGAAGCAAGTCTGGTACTATGCATCCTAAGATGTACCATCCATGCAAGTTTGGTCGTTATAGGGCTCATAGTAACTTGGAAATGAAACCTGCACCCAAAACTTTAACCTGTTCACTCAACCAGAAAATGTACGTCAGATTCAGCATCCGAAGCAAGTCTGGTAGTATGCATCCTTAGATTTATCATCCATGCAAGTTTGGTCACTATAGTGCTTGCTCATAGTTACTTGGAAATGAGACCTGCACCAAAAACATAAACCTGTTCACTCATGCGGAAAATGTAGGTCAGATTCAGCATCCGAAGCAAGCCTGGTAGTGTGCATCCTAAGATGTACCATCCATGCAAGTTTGGTCAACATAGGGCTTATAGTTTCTTGGAAATGAGACCTGCATTAAAAACATAAACCTGTTCACTCAACCAGAAAATGTAGGTCAGATTCAGCATCCGAACCAAGTCTGGTACTATGCATCCTAAGATGTACCATCCATGCAAGTTTGGTCATTATAGGGCTCATAGTAACTTGCAAATGAAACCTGCACCCAAAACTTTAACCTGTTCACTCAACCAGAAAATGTACGTCAGATTCAGCATTCGAGGCAAGTCTGGTAGTATGCATCCTTAGATTTATCATCCATGCATGTTTGGTCACTATAGTGCTCACGTTACTTGGAAATGAGACCTGCACCAAAAATATAAACCTGTTCACTCATGCGGAAAATGTAGGTCAGATTCAGCATCCGAAGCAAGCCTGGTAGTGTGCATCCTAAGATGTACCATCCATGCAAGTTTGGTCAACATAGGGCTTATAGTTACTCGGAAATGAGACCTACACCAAAAACTGCACCAAAAATGTTAACCTGCTCCAAAAACATTAACCTGGTTATTCCTTTGCTGAAATTGCAGCATCTGAAACTTTGACTGGTACAATGAAACACACTAGAAACATCTTCCATGCATGTCTAATCAAGATAGGACATAGAAGTACTTAAAAAGAAAACTGCTCCAAAAAACTTAACCTTAACCCGGGACGCCGACGCCGACGAGGACGCCGACACCGACGCCGAGGGTATTACATAAGCTCCCCCAACTTCGTTGAGGTGAGCTAAAAATTTAATCTCATAGTACATGTAATTGATTAGGAATGTCATATTTATCAGATTTGATATACCTAGAAAAGGTTAGCTTTATCGCTTTTTCCCTTCATTTTAATGAATCATATGAGTTTTAATTATTGAATTGTTATTAAAGTCTCATTACATGTATCTATCTAATGAGAAAATAAAATGTATATACTTAAAAGTACTTTATTTATTTGAGATAAAATATGGTTGTTGTTTTTTCTATGATATTTTCTGTTTACCTTGAAGATGAAAATCGAGCTGACAGATACCCTCCTGGAAGCTGGGTAAGGAAATAACCGGCAAAAAATACTGTGTTAAAATACTGTGTGGTGGACGGATTCCAGGGTAACATAAGATCCCACGAGGTTCCATTGACTGTACACTGTATATTAATTACAAAACACATGTAAACACTGTGTGGTAAGGCAAAATACTAATTTTGCAGTTTTAAAATTAAAATGGGTACGACAAAGTAGAGCATCACATCCCAAGATCATTCTAAGAAGCCTTTTCCATAACGTTTAAACACATAATAATAATAAACATCACATCATAACAAAAACAGTTGTATTTTTGATCAACTTCTTTCTCCCAATTTTTTTTTCTTTTTTTTTTTTTTTTGGAGAAGTGGGGGCTTAGGAAAGATGGTAATTTTAAACTGTACTTGATAATTACAGTCTTTGAATGATAATGAATATTTTTGTACCAGCATCTACTGTGACAAGGGGCCTCGGTTTATCTAAAACATCTCTAAAAAAATGTCCTTAATGTCCCACAGTGGGATTTGAACATGCGATGTAGGGAAAACGCCTTAGTCCGCGACTCTGCACAATTTGAAAAGCGATAATGACTCGCAGAGTTTACGAAGTCCTATGCGCGACTACTCCAAGTTCTCAAAATCATACTTTTTAATTTAAAGAACTAGTTACATTGGATCCTTTCCTCGGTTTGTCAAGTTCTTTATCTGTGAAACAGCTGTGACGAATTTCAAAACATATATTATTTGAAGGGATTGATCTATTTATAAAATTAATGGAGATAAGAAAAATATTAAGATTTATTTTTTGCTTCTTTTTTTTTTTTTTTTTTTTTTGTGAAAAAAATTGCATAATTATTTAAAAATTATATAATTATCAAAATATCGATTGATTTTTATGGTTATATGTGCATGTTTTCTCAAGTGTATACGCTGTTCGATCTAATGGGAGTTTTTTTTTTTTTACGTATTTCACATTTTTTGGATACAATTTTCAAACTGTAGAAATTCATAAACCATTTTTGTTGATATTTTCCGATTGGTATAAAAATGTTCAAGCAGCAGTGACATCACTTTTAGATCAACCCTCGTAATTATTTTTATGATGGCAATGTACCATTTACTCCCAAAATGTCATCAACCGCTGGTTCAAATTAGACCCTATTAACCTATTCCCATGCATAATTCTTTAATTAAAATAAATGGAGAACCACATTTATGTTCAATGCGTGACTACGGTAATACCCAATAATTTGACGTTTATATATTACACCATTTTATAACACTGTGACATTTGTCGGAATGTAATGATCAATTTTTCATTTATTATTAAGAACTTCTTCGTATAGTGATAGTTTTAGAGATATTATAGTAGAACCAGTGGATACTTACTTTAGATGTTGAGTTTTAATTTTCCCTAAACTGTTTTGTTTAATTGGACCTTTAAGCATAAATATCATTCATTTTCTTTACATTTAATAATGAAATTTTAAAAGTGAAATTAAATATATAAAAATTACTAGTACGCCTTTGTCTCTAATGGTTGTGTTTCAAGGATTTTACCATTGTATCATAGGATATATTCAGCTTTTATACATTTCACTTACATGTATTTTGATTTACTTAGTTTCAACCATATTTCATTTAAAATGTACAATTACACAGTTCAGAGTTTCATTGAAGATCGAATGGGATTCACAAACAACTTTGAAAATTTTGATTTTTCTGTCTTTTGATTCAATTTCTTTATCCAAGAAAAGAGATTCCATCTTTAAGTCCATTTTAAATGGATTTAGAATGTAGTTTTTTAATGTAATTCAATTAACACCTACCTCTTTGAACAGAGAATTGGACTGAGACACATTGTCACGAAGTATGTAAACCATAACCAAAGAAAAACATGTTCTTGAAGAAAATGAGAAAAGGAGTCCGAAAAATCCCAAAATAACGACGACATATCTCTGGGGAAACTTCTTCATAACTAATTATTTCAAACCAAAATGTTCATCGTGACGAATTCAGTGTACACCGTGTGCAAAACTACAGAGCCGTTCTCATCCGAATGAATTTAATTGATGCACAGAAGGACAACGAATAATAACTGTCAAAAACAAGTCCGGATGTCGCATAATGTTTGGTGGTCCGGCGGGATAAGATATAAAATTTAGCCTGCCTCTATGTTGAAAGGTCCACATTCGATTTAATATGTAAATGTCTCTCAAAATTTATAGTTGTTTAACGATCATTTTAAATCTTTTCTTTTTCAATAATTATTTTTATTTTAGACTGAACACGTTTAAAGACGTCTAGGGATGTCAACGAGTATCCGGTAACGGGGTTACCATACGTTAACTGGGTACTCGATCGAACGTCCCTGTATCGAACACAAAAATGGTACTCGGTTACTCGGATGTTTTTTTTTCTCATTGTAAAGTTAATATTTTATCAAATATTTATCAATAAATAACTTTATTATGCAGACGGTAATAAGCGTAATCTACACATGTGAAACACCGTTATCGCCTGTGGCCGTGTATATACAGTGATTAGAGACCAATTATTTGGTACACAGGTGTCGTCACCTATTGCGTTCCTTTAGTTTTGGATGGCTTCAATAATTGCTTTCAGTGGACCTCGTTTATGTATGGCCTATTTTATTAAACTAAATATCATTTCTTAAATTAATTAGCTATTATACGGCAGTGAAATCAGATATGCATAGAAATACCGCTACCCACTTCAAAAGGGAAGAAATATCAAGAAATAACCTAAGATTCAAAAAGTTTTAAAGTCAGTTTGCATTGTAAGTTAAGTTAAGGGGATAAGAAATTAAATATGAAATAATATCAGACTAGCAACTCTTACTAGTGTAAAGTGCAAGCGATCATCAAACCTGCGCAATAGATTGTCTTCCCTCTGCGTTGATCAAATAGATCCTAAATAAGAAGCTGTTAACCATTTATTAACATTTTGTTTATTTGGTAAAGAAATATTAGTACCAAAAATTCATTTCCGTTCTATGTTTATTTATAGAAATAAACGCAGAAAACAGCTTTGGGGTTATTAGAGATAAACAGGACTGAAGAACATGCTTTTATTTACATTTTTATCCAGTACCCAGGTACTCGATCGGAAAAATGTCCGAGTACTCGAGAAATATTGACGGATTTGACATCCCTATTCAATTTAATCTAATGTTTAATTTGAAATGATCAACATCTCTGTTTTTGGTAGTTCTATGGTTGATACAATGACCTTGTCAACAAAAACAATTTTTCATTGGGTCAAATGCTAACCGACGTTTTTCATACTGATTGTTAGTTCATTATTTACACACTGAATTGACGACGGATTTTTCTGTTATTTTCCGATCATGACAAGGAGCGCTCGGCAGGTGTGACCGGTCGGCAGGGGGTGCTTACTTTAAACATGCATGTAATTTTGTATAAACCTGTAAACCTACAAAACTTTCATAAAGATACCCACATCCGCCCAACCCGTGGTTGAAATCCCGACCTTTGGAATCTGTATCCTAGTTCGGCAGACTAGCACACTGTTCCTGACCTGCTAGGAGACAGATTCCCGAACTTCAGAGTTCAACCACGGGTTTTGGTGGAAGTGGGTATACTTATTGAAGCACATTTCGTTGTACTTTCTATATTAAAATTTCTTTAGTAAAGACCTATATTGTTAAGAGTTGTAGCTACTATACATATAATATAAATAAAAATATTTCTTTAAGGGTGGCTTTAAACACCTGTGAATTTTTGGAAGGACTTTGTGAAACTTACAATATAGGAAATCTAGGATATATCCCTCGGACATGAACTATTATTACGAAGAATCACCGTTGCTTATACACTTGTATTTTAAGAATCGTTCAAAATTGCACGTAAGGTTAAACTGGTAAAGCAAATTTGTCCTCTTCATTGAAAACATTACTTACATTTGAATTTTTATCAAATGTGATTTTATTTCTTGTATAAAATGGCTTAAAGGCAATCAAAATGAAATCAAAATGAAATCAGAATATTTTAAGTTTGTAAAGTTAATTTTTTTGTTTCTGCAGAAGTTAAGATCAATTTTGTACATTCAGATGCATAATATATCACAAACATGTATATCTGTATTACTTTTCTGGCAAGCAGACAGAAATTTTTGTACAATGACAGTTTCAATTCATAGAAAGCTGTTTGTAAAACGAGGAATCAACATATTCATCACTTGAGTCTGTCTCCTTGGAATTGTAGAAGTACGATTCATTTCAGTACCACCTGTAATGAGAACAGTTAAACAACTCGTTAGTGATTTTTCAAATTACCACAACGGATATATTAAAAAAAAACTGAGTTATATTAAGTAATTATTTTACAGTTAATAATAAAAATTCATTCAACAGGGGGGCTCTAAGACACAATTAATTTTTTTCAATCTCTATTTCATACATTAAAAAAAGACTTCAAGAAATTTTAATATAGATAATAGTAAAGTTGTATAACAAGTATAATAGTTATTTTTTATCAAATGTCATCAATAATTTAACAAACTATTCTGTTGAAGATTGGATCAAATATTGTTTAAAACAGTTCTTAAACTTTTTCATTACGCATCAGGGCAATTTTTGTTTCCTGTTAATTTTATACATGTAATTCAATATATGCAATACATGTGAAACAAACCTTTCTTTTTTTATTTAACAATATTTGTTAGTTCCTCATATTTATTATCATCAGTGGTTTCCTTTAAGCTTTCATAAACTTGCCTACAAACAATTTTGAAAGTGATAAATATTAATGCCAAGCAACTAATTTTGAAAGGTTTCTAGCTTTCAAATAAAGATCAGAGAGAGAGAGAGTTCTGTTTCCTTTCTACTTACGGCTTACATGTACATGTATATTCAATATATTCTGGAAAAGAACAGCACAGTAATAAGTATTTTATAACGTCTTAATTATGTAATACCTATATTTCTCAAATAAAACTATCAATAATATATCATAACATAGTCTTTATTTTAAACGTTTACTGACCTTTATCTTCAAGTTTCTCGTACTCATTTTCATCTCTGTTCCCTGTTATCTCTTGATAGAAACCTCTTTAATGCAAAAAAATACCAGAAATATATTATAACCCTTATGACAGTTAAGTAGACATAATATTCATAATCTATAATTTTGCAGGATCAATTCTTTGGAAAATGGATTAATTTTTTTTCATTTTTTTTCGAAAGAGAAATAAAACCTTAAAAATCGGTGTTTTGTACATTCTTTGGTGGAAAGATCTTGTCAGCTAATACAACCTTATGTTGCGTTGATTTCGAATGATAAATCTGAAACTAGTTGTAAAGCCTTTAACTGTACGGTTTTTGACGCTGAAAATAGTTTGTTACCTTCCCTTTTTTTAAATTTAAAATCTATTTCTGAACATGTATTTCCCCAAGTATGGCAAAACATAGGTACAGAAATTCTTTGTTCGAATTCAAATATATAAAGATGGAATAATCCATTAAGGACTATCAAACATTTCTATTCCTTTAAATACAATATTCTTTCCTCTGTCATAAAGCATTCAAAACCTTTAATATGTGAGAGATATTTGTGTTTTTAAAGCACTACGGAAGCAAAAAATAGATTTGGTACATAACACAGAGTACAGATTACACTTGTCAATTGAATTATTCCACTTACGTTTCTTTCTGTATATGTTGACCTGGAGAAAAGGACCCAATCAAAATATATTGCACTCTATCATCAATAACATAAGTAGTATAGGGCCAACCAATAAAGACGAAGCTCTATTATACAATGTACTGCATGATTTTAGATTAAATTGGTTGACAAAAACACTGCTTTAATAGGAAGTGATTTATGTTTATGACAATGGTTTTTTTAATCGAACTATTTTATAAATCTAAGAGATTTAATCAAGTTTTTCCAAACAAATGATTTGTATTTTAAGTCAAGAAGTAAATTCTATACTTAATCTATTTCATGAAACGTTAAAAGTGTTCAACTGTAGATGCGTGTAAATTGGAGAAATATTTCACTCAAAATCAGTTTGTGAACAAAACTAGCATAATATTTTCTCCTTGTTTACCTCTATTTTTTATTAACAGATTTATTTTCAGACATATCCTTCATTTTTATACTTCTGTCTCTGAAAAAAAAAGAAAAAAATATTTTTGCAACAAAAAATTAGAAAAATATTAATCTTTATCATATACCTAACCACTCTCTGAAACTGATGACGTAGTACGCAAAAACATGATGTTATTTTTCTTCTGCGTTAAAAAGTCCCTTGTTATTATGCTTTGTTTTATGGGTAAATGCTATACAATTGATCTCTAAAGTTTTCTTTTGCTGTATGTTGCTAGTTATAAGGGGGTATATAATTAATTTATCATTATTAACAGTAACTTGATCCGAAGAGCCGTATCACGTCACGTTGACAGGCGCGGATCATCAGATCAAACTCGACGCTTCGTGTTTCGTTAGATCTGATTATCCGCGCCTGTAAACTCGACGTGATACGACCCTTCGGATCAAATTACTGTTATAATGATATATATTTATTCAAGCCCTATGTGCAAAAAAAATTAATTATGATAAGTGGTTGAAAAAAAAAATGATTGAAACAAGGCATGATGCAACTTTTTAAATAGTTTTTTTAAATAATGACATGATGCAACTTTTTAAATTGTTTTTTTTAAAATAATGAGATAGCTTTAAATTTACCACGAATATTACATATTAGCATCTATTTGTGTATACAAAATAGATGCCTTTATTTTACGAGAAAAGTATATTTGAAGGGACCTATATCCTAGTTTATAGGTCCCAAGTATTTGTTATTTGAACGTTGGCTTTTAAGGGTCGGGTTCGGTTGACACATCAAGTGTAGTATATAAAAGGTCGGGATTGTTATTCACATTCCTTTCTCCTGAACCTTTCAAAGGTAAAGACGCATAACAAGTAATTGCTTGCAATAAAATACATGAAATGTTGTTTTGTAACTTTAAAAACCCGCCCTCCCACTACCTTTTTAGAATGTTCCCTTTTTCGCTAAGTAAAGAATGATGTTCTGCTGCTTGGTTTTTTGCTTTATTTTGTAGTGAAACAGCTTTGATCTGCACATCCGAGATGAATACCTTATACCCATAGAAAAAATATCCCGGTGCTGTCTAAGGAAAAGTTAAAGTGAAGAATATACCACATGATGCCTACATCAAGTCCATTGCCAGCTTTTAGGATTGTGCTAAACATGCATTAAACTATCTCTGTGCAATATGCGTACCGAATAGTGTTGCCAAATTATAAAACTTTCTATCGTTTATAAAATCGAATCGGTAGCATATAGTCGATCATAGGATTGATATTTTGAACTAAAAGAAACCGTCGTGGCACTTTTTCAAGGACAAGTCATTAGTGTGAAGCGTCTGCGCACACCAAGTCAACTGATAACTGAATGTTTGTGTGAAACTTGTAATAAACTGTCACCTTGTTGAAATGCTAATGCTAGTGTAAACTAAGCTAATAAGCTTACTCTTGGTGACAGTAATATATACTTTAGAACTGTACTACATCGTACAGGTTTGAAATATAAAAAATGTTGATATTTAAAGTTTGAGATGTTTGATCTATGAAGTTTGAGATATTAATGATACTTGATATGCAAGATTTGATATAATAAATTGATATGCTTGATATTGGAATTTGAGATATGACATATTGATTAATTGATTTGATTGATTTGATTGATTGATTGATTGATTGATTGATTGATTTGAACAATTTGTATGTGTGCTGACCCTCCGCGGTTAACCCGGGACGGTTAGAAAAAAGAAACACACATTGTTGATCTTTGAATTTGGTGGGTTTGCCCAAATTGAAATGGCATCCCACAATTTTGTTTTGTGCCACGGCCAATATCCGCCACAATAAATAAGTATAAATTTTATATTGAGTTTTGTGTCAATTTTCTCTGTATAAATAAATTAGCTTGTTCCTATTTTCCAACACTAAGAAAAGAAGGGGGAAATCAGATCAGAAGTATAAAAAGTCAACTCTAAAAAGGGAAACAAATATTTCAGAACAAAAGTACAGAAAATAATTGAGTTACTTTTAATTTCGATCTGATTTAGTTCATTATTGTATCCCACAAAAAATATTAAATTCTAAATTGATAAAATTCATACAAAAAGAGAATGAAGCTGAAAAAACCCTTATTTGATGAATATCCATTACTTATACATGTATAATTATCAAACAAAAACATGTATATCACCTCCACACAAAGACCACAAGAACTGTGAAGAGTATGACGAACATGACCACCCCCACTACACCAGCAGTAATCTCTATGATGTGGTTATCAGAGGTTATATTTGTCCCGCTGTCATACTGAAATCCAGGTGGGGAGGCTTTGATGACAGGGCTTGAGGATGGTGGATCTAAGCCATGATCTGAATTACATACAAAGTATATTGATTCAGGTTACCACCATTCTACAGTGGATTTTATATGTTTGGCTCATGTGGAGCCATCACTTGCCATTGGAGAGCTGTAATTTTTGTTTACCTACGTTCGGCTCAGTTTCATTTAGCAGCGAGGGATTTTTTCATGTCAATACCTCGGTTTCTTTAGTCTCATCCGAAGGACCGGTCTCCACGTCCCAAAGTGGGATTCGAACCCGCGACTCTAGAACAGAAGCCCTTAGCACTTCACCAAACAGACGACTTTAGAGCAGTTTTAATTCTTAACCAAGTTTACTTCCATTACTTTTTTCACTTGGACGTTTTAATGACTAACATATATTCCATAATTCTTTAATAGACTTAGAATTAGTTTGAATTTGAATTGCTATTTTAGTTTATTACATAGAAATCTTGACGAAAAGAAGCACTTCCCTACATATCCCCCTCCTAAAATCATGATAAAAGCGAGAAAAAAAAAACAGAGGGAATCTTATAAAAGATCACGCTGCATGCATATACAATGACCCTTCAGCGTTTCTGCAATTAAATATGATGACAGTATTTATTAATTTAAAGTTTCTTCTTAATATGGTTATTGGAAAGGGAATTTGAAAACGTTATCTTCCTCGTTAATGACATTTTAAACAAACGAGGAAAACAGAATTATTATGCAAAATTCTTTCTATAAAGATACTGATTTTACATTAAACATTCGTTATTCTTTTACCTTTAAAAATTGTATCCTATACGAGGGCCGTTCAAAAATTACGCGGACTGTTCTATTATTTACTCTTACAGACGTCATATAGTTATGAAATTTCAGAGAAATATGTTTCTTAAAGATTCCAATAGATTTTGGGCAAAATTTCTGTATTTTAAAAAAAATTTACTAAAATTATCGGTATGTTGATATCGCTGATGGAGAGGTACGGAGCACGACAAAAAATTTGAAGCAATAGCATGCGGAATCCAAAATTTAACTCATTAATTTTCTAAAATTCGCGATATTTTTCAACAATTTTCTCAAATGTATCTTTAAATTGTTCTATTATTATGTATTTAGATTTCTGACGTGATATTTGAAGTACTAACAGAAATATAGTGATTTTTCTCTGATGCGATTCCCGTGAAAACGACTGTAAAAATGACGTCTCCTGAATTGACGGCGCACCACACTTTTGTTAAATTAGGTGTAATGCTCGAAATATCGCCAACATAGATCCAAAATATGCATAATAAAACATGTAGTAAACTAGGGTATTCGTGACATTCGTCCACAAATAGCAAATTGAAATTTTATACCGTTAGACCTCTGTAAAAAGGCTATATGGGAAGACGGGAAGAAGATTATCGACGAAACTTTATCCGGACCGTAAAGAACGTGCATGTGATTGATGAGAGTCATCAATATCACACTATATCTCATAAATACCTGCAGCTTTTGGTTTTAAAACAAAAAAAGAATACTCTTTACTTGTTTAATAGATTTTAAGCTTGACAAGAAATGGTGTTTGGATGTTGAGTAGATAAGGTAACTCAAACTATACAGGTACTCTTGGGAAAATGTTGAAAAAATGAAAGCTCAATCACATATTTTTTAAAATGCCTGTGACGTCGAAGATTTTGCTGCTCCGTGACTGCTCCTGTCCTGAAAAATCACTTAAAATTGATACCAATTTACAACAATATGATATGAAATTTTGAAGACCACATAGGTAAAGATTCTTTTATATTATGCGTGACATTTTGCCCGATTATTTAGTCAAATATTTTTTCTGTGCAACAAGTCCGCGTAATTTTTGAACGGCCCTCGTATAATTCTATACTTTAAAAAAGTCTAACACTTCCAATGATTTACTGAGCGGGCATATAAATGTGACGTTTAAATTGTCCGCAAAATGAGATGCTGGACTTATCGATGAGAAAATGGACCGCTCACGTCACAGGGTGGGCGGGGTCAGCTATATCTTTTTGCATTAGTTAGAATTCAACAGAACTGCATTGAGGGTATACAAAATTTACGTCATGATATCCAAAACAAAAAGTAAAAATTATGCCAAAACATTTTTGGGTGTGTTCTCGGGGAAAATGTGATTTGTCGACCCATCGAACCGAAATGTTTGCCCTCAGCCTAACGGCTTTAGACATGGGTCTGACAAAACGCGTTGCTCTCCATATGTATAACAATGTAATACTTGTACATGTATAATTTTAACTGCAATAAAAGGAAAAATTTGTTTTACAAGATATACATTGTCCAAAAGTAGGTATTTTCACCAAATAATCGCCCTTCTTCTTTAACCAAGTATTTTGAATTGAAATTCAAAAACTTAAAAACTAATCTCAATCAATTAATTCGTTGCATCAAATTGATAAGAGAAAGAAATAATTAAGAGATGCTCTTATATATATAAATATGATTAAAATCTGGTCGTGATAAGATAAATCATACCTTGAACAGTCAATTTGACTTCATTACTTCTCTCATCAGACAGTAAACCCCTGCAGTAAACACTTGTTCCTTTCCAGCTGAGAGGAACAGGATATTGTACGATGAATATCGTATCATTGAGACATGATGCATTGTACGCTATAGCGCAATCACTTGGTTTACACTCTGCACCTGAAGTGTGGCCCGAGAGACCACAGAATGGTATATAAACGTTTGCACTGGTGTAAAAGAAAGCCGCGACTGTATCATCCTTCAAGGCGCATTGTATAGAAACAGTCTGATTAATTTTTATTGGACCAGACGGTGAAACCGACATCTTAATGAATGCTACAAAACAAGAAATACAAATTTTAGAAATCAAAAGCTTTGTGGAAATTTTTATAAATATAGTTTATGCGCATATTTATACCCCACGCAACAAGTTGCATGAGGCATAATTTTTTGACCCGTCCGTCAGAGTGTCAGTCAGTCAGTAATCAGTCAGTCCGTCAGTCCTGGGTTTTTTTTTGTCAGCGCAACTCCTCATAAACCGCTGCACAGAATTTCGCCAAACTTCGCAGATATTTAGGACACATCGTGTAGATGTGTATATTACCAGGAAATTCTGATTCCTTTATTTTTTCCGGGAATTTCCGCATTAAAACCTTAGAATTTTGGCCATACCTTGAATATAGAGATGAACAGTTTGTCAGCACAACTCCTCATAAACCGCTGCACAGAATTTCGTCAAACTTTGCACATATTTAGGACACATTGTGTAGATGTGCATATTACCAGAAAATTCCGATTCCTTTATTTTTTCCAGGAATTCCCAAACTTTTCAACTTAGATTTTTGGCCATACCTTGAATATAGAGATGAACAGTTTGTCAGCACAACTCCTCTTAAACCGCTGCACAGAATTTCGTCAAACTTTGCAGATATTTAGGACACAGTGTGTAGATATGCATATTACCAGGAAATTCCGATTCCTTTATTTTTCTGGGAATTTCGGACTTTTCAACATAGATTTTTGTCCATACCTTGAATATACAGATGAATATTTTGTCAGCGCAACTCTTCTTAAACCGCTGCACAGAATTTCATCATACTTTGCAGATATTCAGAACGCAATGTATAGATGTGCATATTCCCAGGAAATTCCGAAGTCTTTATCTTTCTGGGAATTTCGGCACTATTTAACCTAGATTTTTTGGGATATCTTGAATATAGTGATGAACAGTTTGTCAGCGCAACTCCTCATAAACCCCTGCACAGAATTTCATCAATCTTTGCAGATATTTAGGAAACAATATGTAGATGTTCAAATTTCTTTTGTTTTTTCGGAGATTTTCAGCACTTTGATTTTTGGGGGAGCGTGGGGTATGTAAGCTTGCTCACTTTTTCTTTCATTGAATATTTATTGCATGAAAGAAGATGAAGGCACCACATTGCATCTGCATGAAATATTTAAACATAATAGATTGTTACATTACACATTATAACCAGAAGTCTCTGTCCAGACTGTAGCTCTACTGGTATATGCTTATAACAAAGGAAGAGAAAAGTACCAGTAAGGACTTGAAACTTTAAAACAGCAATAAATAGAATAATTATCCTTGATTAAGTCACTTTTTGTGGCAATATTGCATTAAGACTACAACTGTAGGAGTAGCTCTAAATAAAGAACGAGGGCGCTTTTTATTGGCATTTGGCAGGAATCTGGGCGTTATTGAAAAGTGACATGTCACATGAAATTTAAACATTTCTTTATTTATCGGGTTTCTGGGCAACAGGAAAGGAAAATATTTTCCCGAAATTGAGCTTTAATTTGCTAAAAAATAACTCTGAAAATTGGCCAGATCAGACATCTGGTATAAAATGGTATATTTTTAAACACGTTTTTCTAAAATTTTTCTATCTCTGGGTCTTCTCTGCATAATTTTTAAACGTTATTTTTGTGTATTTTGTTTCAAAGAAACGAATACACATTTTTAAAAAATGGAGAGAAGACCCAGAGACCACGAAAAATGAACTTTCCCCAAAAAAATCCAAATGTGTGAATGTGGTGCTTCTTTGTCCTTTTAAAATCATCTCTATATGTGTAGCGTTGATAGCTCAGTAAGTTTGGCTACCTGTTCAGTGCACTCGAATGAAACGTTTTTGGTTCGAGCCTTGCATGGGCGTTCATTTTTTTTCCATGCAATCAACCATTTATTTTGTCAGTTTTGTTTTATGTACTGAAGTATTAAAATTTTGAATGGAATAAATTTTGGTTCAATTTGGTTCTCGAGCGAAATGAATTCTAAATCTTCTATTCTATAAAGTACATGTACACGTATCATACATCTATGCATTAAATATTTATGTGGGTTTTTTTTTTGACATATTACTATGTTATAGTACCCTCTAGGAAAAAAGGATAGAAATCTAAAATTCCCTCAAACTAAATGAAAAAAAAACTTATGAACATGTTTGTAAAATGTGACCAGCCAACCAAATCATGAACATTTAAACCATAAATGTTTCGTACAAATGATTCCTGCAGATCACACGCCAAATGCACCCATCTCCTTTTAAAGAATTTTCGATGTAAGTCACCATGACAACATCATTCATCAAAATATTTTTTTTAAAAAAACCAATAAAGACAATAATGTATCTTAGTGTAGTCTATCTGCATGCCACATTATATTATAATCAAACTAAAACTGTATTTGTAATAGCTTTTAAAATTATTTTACAGAAATTTCTATTTTTAGTCACCACGGCAACACAGTTCATTGAAATCAAAAATTTATATACAGAATTATGTATCTTAGTGTAGTCTACTTGTGTATCAAGTTATATTGAAATCAGATCAAAACTGTAGGATAAGTAGCATTTTGAAAGCATTTCACAGAAATTTCTATTTTTAGTAACCACGGCAACATCGTTCATGGAAATAAAAAAAACCCGATGCACAGAATTATGTATCTTAGTATAATTTACTTATGTGCCAAATTATATTGAAATCAGACCAAAACTGTAGGAGGAGTAGCATTTTGAAAGCATTTCACAGAAATTTCTACTTTTAGTAACCATGGCAACACCATTCATCGAAATCAAAAACCGATGCAAAAAATTATGTATCTTAGTATGGTCTACTTGTGTGTCATGTTATATTGATATCAGACCAAAACTGTAGGATAAGTAGCATTTTGAAAGCATTTCACAGAAATTTCTATTTTTAGTAACCATGGCAACACCGTTCATCGAAATCAAAAACAGATGCACAGAATTATGTATCTTAGTATGGTCTACTTGTGTGCCAAGTTATATTGAAATCAGACTAAAACTCTAGGAGGAGTAGTATTTTGAAAGCATTTCACTGAAATTTCTATTTTTAGTAACCACGGCAACACCGTTCATCGAAATCAAAAATCGATGCACAGAATTACGTATCTTAGTATAGTCTACTTGTGTGCCAAGTTATATTGAAATATTGAACCATGGCAACACTGTTCATCGAAATCAAAAAACGATGCACATAATTATGTATCTTAGTATAGTCTACTTGTGTGCCAAGTTGTTTTGAAATCAGACCAAAACTGTAGGAGGAGTAGCATTTTGAAAGCATGTCACAGAAATTTCTATTTTTAGTAACCACGGCAACAACGTTCATCAAAATCAAAAACCGCTGCACAGAATTATGTATCTTAGTAAAGTCTACTTGTGTGCCAAGTTATATTGAAATCAGACCAAAACTGTAGATGTAGCATTTTGAAAAATTGTTTACAGACAGACAGACAAACGGACGACGGACGCATTACTATCGCATAAGCTCTTCTGGTCTCTGACCAGTAGAGCTAAAAACTGGGATGTCAACATCTACTATAGAACAATTTAAAGCGGTTACATAGACTATTTGAGCACTTTTTAGCTAATAACATTTTTTTTTTGGATATATAAAACTTTACATCTTGATCAACTTACCAAAAACATTTTTGTCATGTGCTAAAAAGAAACAAATCATTTGAAGAAACCTAGATTTCATCATGTATCTTTCATATCCCTGCAGGTCTATTTATCATCTCTAAAATATATAAAATGTCAACATTAACAATTTAAAATGAGACACATAGTAACAGAACATCATGTTTTTATACTCAACGTTTATAAATTAACAAAAACAAGGAGTAACT
Organism: Saccostrea cuccullata; assembly: GCF_032062105.1. Lineage (NCBI taxonomy): Eukaryota > Metazoa > Mollusca > Bivalvia > Ostreida > Ostreidae > Saccostrea > Saccostrea cuccullata. The sequence continues at coordinate 459,189 of NW_026937285.1, forward strand.
CATAATGATGAACTCATACTTTTCACTTCTTTAATATGAACACTGATTAAATTTTATTAAAATGAGTACAGTGTATGTCATATTAGAGATAGGTAGCTATCAAATATAGTTCATTTCTTTACCTTTCGGACGATCTGAAAAGAATCCATTCCTTTAAATAAGATAAATAAAAATCAAGAAAGTGGAAAAACTCCTCAGCATTTACTTCTTGATTTCTGTCTAAACTCAATAAAAATGTTAACATACGTCAGTAAATTAAAGTTTCTATGAAATTAAACGTTTCTATGAATTTTAATTTGATAAATACAAGTTACCTCAAACGAATCATATTTGATATACTTGTAAGTTTCTTTAAAACTTCCTTGTCGGTAAATCCGTATGTAGAATCTTACAGTAAAATGCGGAAACAATTGAGTGTTTATATTGTGATTGCAAACCCTTAATTTTTTGTGTAAGATATTTATGTTCAAGTTTGTCATTTATGCGCAAATATATAACAGATTTGTGCCAAAAGAATTTCTTTATACCAATGATTTTCCACAGGAACAATTTGATGATGCAAAGAAACCATCCGTATACAGTCACTAAACACCAACCAACCGTAAAATACAGCACAAGGCTCTTATGAGTTCCTCTGGCTTGTCTGGTTATACATCAGGTTATTTTACCTGTATCCCCTTAAGTTAATGTCACGTTGAATCTAATATGGTGTAACGGAGACGAAACTAAAGCCTTTTATATAATGAGGTACCTTTTCCTGTATCGTATATTTTATATAGATCTGCCTACATATAAATAAGTAATAATTCTTTTTTATTTAAACAAATATAATATTGAGTAAAGAACTAAAGATTAAAGAAATGAAATTTCTTATTTCATATCAAATGAGCCCCTCTTCTTTTATTAGTGGAGAAAAAGACTTTTTTAAAGAGGGATTCTGAATGACTTTATCGGAGTATAGTTTTAGTTACTGATATTTCAATGATTGTTTATCAAGATCAAAGAATAAACCAAAGTTTTATATTATTCACTTTAGATTACTTTACTCGTTGCAGATATTTCAGCATCCAAACCAATATCAGTCACCAAGAGTCCCATTGGGCAAAATGCTTGCCTAAGTAACTTTGACTCTATTGTTCGTCAGAGATCAGCAAGTTTTTTTTTTCTATTTTAATTTCATGAAAATTTTGACCACACTGTGGACCAACATTTAGCTTTACGCTTAAAGAAAGCTAAATATTCGTAACTTAACCACTTCCAGATTCTAAGATAATAAGCACAATTCGTTCTTGATTATTAAGTTTTAAATTGAAGTGGATTAAAATATGTTAGGAATCCTTTGACCCTTTATTCAGCAATTATACAAATCATCTTTTAGATAAATATTTGATCTGTTTTAAAATGAGCGGTATGTCTGGAATTACAATAATTCCTATAACAGTTACAATGACTATGGCACCAAAACTCCCAATAGTCTGTGACGAGGCTCGAGGGTCACTCGCCGAAATCTTCTTTCGAGCGTTTGAGGACAATTCCTTTTTATTAAGAAGTAGCTGATTCTTTATTTGCTGTATCCAGGCCTGAAGCTCGGAGTCGGTGTAATTGGTAAAAGAACACAGACAACTGCAGTTCGGAGCTACTGTTGTCGTTGGAAAATCGTAGTTATATGAGCCTAGAAAAGATAAGACGCTGGTTTAAATAATTTTTTCATGGAATATAAAAGATGATAATTTTAAAAAAATGAAGCATAAGATAATGCATTATTTAATTTTGTCATATTTTTAAAGAAACTGCTTTTATTACTTACATCCCAGATTATTTTCAGTAAAGTTTATGGACGTTACAAAGGACGATCCATTGTTTATAATAACTGTAAAAAAAATTTACATTATATATTACTTTGTATATAGAGTGTAAAAATATACAAGTGATTAATACAGAGGTAGAAAATTAACGTTTTATATTTTTCCCAGTCAATTATTGTAATTATCGATAAAAAAGGTAAGCAGAATTTCGAGGGTATCTGTAAATATGTTTAAAAGATTCAATTATATATTGAAAATATCAATTTCATTTTATTTAATTTTCTCTCTTTTATTAAAAGCATTGTTTCAATATTTGCATTTGTGTTCTAAAACAGTACAGGGATATTGCGATTTGAAAGCTTTGTTGCGCTTCCTTATTCGCAAATTTCAAATAATATCAAAAAATAAATATAAAGCATATGCTTTAACTTTTTAAGTAATTGTTGAAAATGTATATTATTGAACAATTTGATTTGAAACATTATTGTTTATTGTTGGAATCTTCAAATATAAAAACTACCAGTTAAAACAAGTAACACACCTTCATCACTTTGATTTAATCCCTTGACAAACACTGTGTAATTGTCAGGCGCCGGAATCAAGTTAACCTGAACACTCATATTAAGATTGAAGTACTGCTTGAAATTAATCATGGCACCGGTACATTCAAAGTCTGTGTCGTTGATCTGAACGACTTCCACGGCGATACAAATCCGTACTCTCCTGAGGCAGTGTTCCTCGCAATCCAGGGGAGTGCTCATGTTGGTAAATACCTGGAAAAGAACGCTTTCATCCGTGATGTTTTGGTCTATTTGTGTTCCTATGTATGTTTCATTCCCCGTGCTATCTGAAAAAATACATCATGGGAAAAAGTATATTACAAAAGGAAGACAGCACTGCGCAGTGGATTTATATAAATTAATAAGATGTGTTTGTGAAACAATATGCGCCCGGCGGCAACAAAGTTCGAAAAAGCTATTGTGTAAGTTCGAAAAAGCTATTTTTAGCATATATTGGTCACAGTCAAGGTCACAAGGTCATTGACCTTGGTGTCATTTGTAAGAACTTTATCAGTGTAGTATGCGTACCATTTATGAAGTCTCTATCTGCTATGGTTCAAAAGTTATGGCGAAGGTTAAAGTTGACAACAGACAGACAAACAGATAAACAGACAGACAAACAGACAGACAAATTGGACAAAAATAATATACGTCCTGATCTATCGATCCGGGTGCATAAAAATTTGTTTAAACACAGTTTAACTGCTAATCCACTAGTACTATTTGTTTATTAAGTAATGAAAACAATAGCAAGAATGTTAAATATTTGTTTATTTTTTATACAGAAAACTTAATCTGAGTATTGAGAAATCTTTAAATTTAAAAAAAAGTGTTTACTGGTTTACTGAATGTCTCTTTCACCTATATTGTATCCTTTGTGACAAAGAAATGGAAGCCTCGTTGAACAATTGACAGCCTCCCATAAGTATTGACTGAATGGGTCCATGATAAGTTTAGCACATCTCTCAGTTGGAGACCCTGCTATTGGGACGCCATCATTTCTTCTGTAAACGTTACATCTACTGACATCATACCATTTATATGTGGCGTCATATGGGTAGTAAATAGGGAATACCAAGGATTTATTCTGAGGCCTGTGAACATACAATCTAATTTATATAATCAGATTCTTTAAACATTTAATCTTAACCCAAAAAGACCTTTTTTGATCAATGAGTTCCATAGGAAGATGCAACTCTACCGTCTTTAACATAAAATAAGCGTTAACAATTATTACCATGCAGCACTTGGTAAAATGCAAATGAATTCGCTTAAAAAGATATGGGATTTAATCGAAAAATTTTAAAACGTTTAGAACATTTAAATCACAAGAAAACTAGATAGTTTTCTTAGGTGTGTACTGCTATTCAAAATGTTTAAAGTTCATAAATAACTATATCTACAAAATGAACGTTTTACTCGTCCATAATTTTAACCATTTGATAATACGAGGGGGAAAAATGAACGTGACGTGTGAATCTTACATTTTTTTTATCAGTTTCAAAATGCACATTTAAAAGAAATTGCGTTCAGAAAAATACATTAGTCAGCAAATATTTCATGAACTCTTCTCATCCAAAGAATGACAACCCAAGAAACTGATTTTATGTCAATACGATATATCCCAGTGTGCTTAAAATAAGATACCACAAAGTCTGACATATCTGGGACAATAAAATTTGTTTTATATTCTGAAATTTTACAAGACCAAGGCGTTAATGATAATTAGACAACAAACTTTTTTAATAAACCTGATGACTTAGACTTTTCAATCATCAACCTCTCTAACTAATACAACAATATACCTTAATTTTTCATTTGCATGCAGGGTTCATCTCACGCAGTTGATTCTATACGCCAGCGCATGCTCTACGTATAAACAAGTTCAAAAACAAGGTAGGCTATTGACAAAGAAGTTTTTGTAACAAGAATATCAGCAGTCTCGTTTAAAGTCATCATTTCGGATGGTCGATACAATGACCTTTCAACAAATACAATTTTATCATTAAATCAAATGCTGACTGACGTTTTTACAATTCGTATAAACTAATTATAAGGCTATTATTTACAACTAAATTGTCGACAGATTTTTCATTATTTTCCCCATCATGACAAGGTGCTCACGATGGAAAACTTGTCGGTAGTGGATGCTCATTCCTCTATAGCACCTCACCTTAGCTCTAATGTTTTTGAGGTCCGAGTTTGCTGTGCTCCAAAACCTGTATTGTTTATTACACTTTTGAGCAAAAATATTTTTCTTTATCTCCATTATTATTTCTTTTTGTAAAAAAAAACTGAATCCTTTTGGACTACAAGCAACTATTTTAATTATAAAGTAGTTTCCTCTTTTATCATACAAAGAAAAATTGGGTAAGCATGCAAATCACAGGGTTTTTTTTCCAATATCATTATTTCATTTCTACATGTATTTTTAGTTCAGGATTTTTTTTTAATTTGATAAACCATCTTTTGAGATACTTTCTTTTGCTCATCGGACCAAACAAAAAGATAGAGGGAAAACATCTTTATAAAATGAGATATGCGATGGTATATTTAAGGTGTTAAGGTTATTTTATAGTCATTTTAATACTTAGTTTTCAGTACATTCTGCTCAAACTTTAATAAACATCACTACAGATAATCTTTTACATCTTTTGTAAATGTATTTATCAATTATCAACTCTGCTCCTCTCATTGTATAAAATGTATAGTTTGTTCTATCATTTAGTTATTTGGATCCTCCTCCTTGTTTTGCTTCATGTTTGTTATACCGGTATTTTTTTTTCTCCTCCGGGGGCTCAAACTGGACAAATAAAATCTTCTAATTTGTAATAATCGTTGTCACTTACCACCCGTATTCCAGTAATTTCGCTCGAACATACATGAATGTAGCCGAATTCGTGCTAGCTTTCCCCATCCCAACTGTTGCACAATGAGCAAGGGACTCAGGTAAGTTAGCCTCGGCATCAAAAATCTCATATGTCAACTTTTTGATGTTGCCAAAGTAACCTGAAATACAAGATTCATTTTCAAAATTAGTTAATTCACATTGTGTTTCGAGGAGAGAGAAAAATATTTGCAAAAATTTACAAGGAAGTGTAGTTGACTATTTTTGAGAGAGAGAAGTTTCTTGTTTTACAAAATATTCTGCATATCCATATAACAAATAAAATTAAATTCAAATTTTGATATGTATTCAAGTATGTATTTCTATTTCTTTCGAGTACTTTTAAAATTTTAGCTCTTGGTTTGTATTATACAGCTCTTGATTAAATGCCATACGATTTGATGGACATTAAAAACATCTACTGCTGTGTTATCTTGAATTCTTATTAAATAATGCACATACTTTATAACGATTGTTTACCTTCGACTGTAATGGTCTGCATTAAACACTCCGGGAGATAACCTATTGTGAGAAAATTTAACATGATATAAAATTCTCTTTTTGTTTTCATCAACTAACACACCATGTTTTAGTCCTGAGAGATATTTTTTTCCCTGGAAATAATTTTGAAGATAAATATTATATCTAAATTGTTGTTTGATGTATCCTTTAATGTAAGCAATCTCGTAAGAGCTCCGCTAGATTTTTTTAAAAAAAAGTTTCTGTCTGATATTTTAGTATCGAGAAAAACATAATTTCTATGTAAATGGCTATTTTTAGAAAATGATCACGTGATATTTGAAACAAAAAATAGATACTACTCACACAGAGTAAAGAGACACAAAATGAACATTGGAGCTTTAACCATCCCTCTAGTGTATCATCCGGAGAACCTGAAATAATTTTTATTTAAATTAAATGTTAATTTAATTTTTGACCAAAGAATATTAAACATACAGTTCCACTGTTCTTAATTATTTTTTAAATAAATTTTTAACTAATAAAAACGTATCAACTTTAAAAAAAAAATACATCTTCATTGAAATGCATGTTATTATATATTACTTTTACGAATAAAATGAAGCTGTTTAACTTATCAAAAGATACCTTTTTCTACATGCATTCTGATTCGTACAAGTTGACCCCAAGATATGAAGAATACTTTCATCTTCAGCGACTTGTAATTAGTTTTAGAGAAACAAATCGCTGGAGATGATGTCATTAACTCAGTTTCAGAGATTATGACATTTTCCATTTCAAAACCATTTTATTTCAGTTTCAGAGATTATGACATTTTCCATTTCAAAACCATTTTATTTTTATCTTAACTTTAACTTAGTTTCAAGTAACATACTTACTTATTGTTTAATTCAAAAAGTTGCCGTTAAATTTAAAAAAGAATTTTAATTTTTTTAAAATCTTAACTCTATTTACAAAATAATTATTAATTGTATTTAATTTCTTTTGACAATTGATGTTAGATGAGCCATTATTAATAATCATTATTATACGACCAGTCGCGTGCAAGGTGAATATTTCTATTTCCATCAAGCAGATTTCAAAAGCCTATCTCTTTTATGTGTTCCTTAATCAACATTGCATGTGAGCAGGACACATATTTGCAATAATACAACTCCTCATAAGAGTACAACAGACAATCCACTAAAATAGCTACAACAATAGGTAATATATTTACCGATAATACGAGCTATTTACAAATGTTTTCAATAAAGAGCGAAATATTGAAATAGAAAGATTCTCTATCCTCATTTACGTTATTATTTGGTCTGTATGCCAAACAAAATCAAAAAAATCAATCTAGTCTGATTATTCTTGTGTTAGATATGGATACTATGACAAGGGACAAATTGACATAGAGAATAAACTCAGATGGGGAATTGTTGTTCATGATACCGTTATATACAAAATGGTACTGCGTATCCTTGTATTGTTAATTTCTCTGTTCTCTTTATTAACTTTTCGCTTGGGGCAACTATGTTAGGGTAGAGTACTTTGTAAATGTTCTTTGCAAATAATTATCATAATATCTATTCTATTCTAGAAATTTAAAGTAATCTCTACTATAACTTGCGTCCAATGTTTATGTCCGCAGTTGAATTTATATGCAACAATGTGTATTACGTACAAACAATTTAAAAAATGCTGCAGGCATCTCAAAGATAAAATGATGATGCAAGGATACCATTAAAGAGTCAATTTTTCACAAATTCTTTGTTCGGCAGAACGACCTCGTTTGCAAATACCGTTTATCGTTGAGTAGAATGTTGACTAACGTCTTTGAAACAAATTGTTAGAAATTATTTTCCGACTGGATTGTCCACGAAATTGTCCGTTTTACCGATCATTCCAAGGAACATGCGGCGGATGTGAATGGTCGTCATATAATAGGATACTCAATTTTCCATGGCACCTGATCCAACCTCTGTTTCCAAAGGGCTGATCTGCCTCAAACTGCTTTGATTGATTGGACTTTTGAGACAAATTGCAGTCCGTTCACTTTAGTTGGGACATTTTAGTTGAATATCCTTAATTTAATTTCATATGACTGATGTTTATTTATATAAAGTCCACTTGATTTGATTATCAAAAAAATAAGAATGACATGTGAAATTTATGATTAAAAGAAATATACATTATGTGTCAAAGCATTACACTGTTCTGCTATTTTTTTTATAATGTGTGATTTCCTCTCATTCAAAATTCCCTATTGATTTAAACTAATATATTTTTTTAAATTTTATTTATTTGTTTATTTTTTTTTTTTGTAATTGACTTTTCTTCCGACTTTTTACTCATGTGTAAAATGCTCCACACATTTTTTATTTATATTATGAAATTTATATAATTTTAAAAAGTCAGAATTTAGGGGCAAGATCCAAATCTTCAAAACATATTCATTATGCTCACCCACAAAAAAATCAGTGGGATACAAGTACTTTTTTGAATTGTTAATTGCAAAATTTAAGAATACTCACATATTCCATTTTTTAAAATTGAAATCCTCAAATCCGACACAGTTTGGAAAGATGAGATTCTAATATGAGAATTTTTTTTAAATTAAGGATTACTTTTCCCCATCACACATTTTTATCATAAGTAAAGTTTGACAGTATAATTTTCAAATTGGTTGCACATTATCCGTGTGAATTTCTTAACGTATATTTTGCTGTATAGCACGATTTGAAAGGCAATGTTTAATTATCTGTGTTTATCTTGCTTTCAAAGCTACTTTCGTGACACTGGGAGACAGGTTTCAGAGGAAGTTAATGATTACTCTTTGCTAAAATTAATTTCATCATTAAAAGGTATAGATTTTATTTAGCACTATAATGTACTACATTTTCCTTTGCACATTTCTGCATTCACAGAGTTGTTACAAAACTGTATGTCGATTTGCAATTCCTTCAAAGGTGGATGGGTAAATGCATGATTTTCAGTTTAAACATAATATCAATAAGACCAAATCAATAAAAAAAAAAAACTTGTGAAAACTATATCTTATGTCTTCAAGAATAATTTTTAGATAAAATATTTGAAAAAAAAAATTGCAACATTTCAAAATCAATTGTTTTTTGCCAGCATCGAGGGAAAGAACTTCAACTACTTGATATCGTGGACTGCGATTCTGTTTTATTACAGACCCAAATAAGTGCATCATAATGATAAAGATAATATAGCTGTTTAAAGAGCTCTTAATTTGCTTTGATTATATACAAACCAATTTATTGCTTTAAATTTCTTATTTAATATGACGGGCCTATAAATTACCGGGGACTATCAAATAGAATGGATAATTTTCTAAGCATAAAGTAGTGTCGTGCTCCTCTTTTCAAGAACTCTACAATAATTGAAAAAAAGAATATAGAGCATTTTGAAAAAGTTTTTTTTCTTCTATTTATACTTCCATCTAACCTACATTGTATTGTGTTTAACAGTGTTTGTTTGTGAAAGGTATTTACTTACAGAAAATACGTGTCAAGTAAGTAGGGAAGTAGAGAAAAACCCAACAAAAATAAGTTGGTTTACACTTTTTATGTCATTAGTTAGATCATTTTTATTGAGATAGTACATTGATCATCGACTATTTACATTTGCTGTGTTTTTCTAGTAAGCCAACAGTGAAATTGATTTGAAAACCGTTTTCGTGTATACTAATGCGTAGAAATTTGCGCAAACATGACGTTACAATGAGGCAATGAGACATTAGTAAAAAATACATTGGGCAGCAAAAAATTCAAATATTGAGCATATTTTTTATGCTTTCAAACATTTAAAATGTAAATATAAGGAATGTTAATTAAGTTTCGAGAGATTTATTGGTGTATAAATCACACAGACTTGCACATAGGCATATTTTTCATAAATAAATAGCTTACTGATTATAACCAACGGAAAACTGTATGACAAACGAGCAAACGAGATGATTCTGCTTTTCCATTATCAACTCACCTGATTTTTTTTTCAAATATTGTGCTGTATTGCAAATGATAAGTGAGGAAGAATTATCTTAAACATTGTTTGGCATGTTGATAGTCTAATACAACAGATGACATTCGTAAGAATGAAGACTACCGATTTCCCCACGGTTTCAAATGTGTGTTTATTTTCAAAATCTTTTTAGTTATATACATTTTATTGTTCTTAAGAATCTTTCAAGTCATCTAATTAATATTTTCTCCATTAGTCAAATAATATTCATTTTCAATTATATTTGCAATTTTTTAAGATTTAAAAGATTTCCAGATAAAATTATATTACGACGGATATATATTTCATATGTTTGCTCACCTGAATACTTAAAAATTGTCAATTTCATACAAATGGACAATAGATTTCTAAAAACGTAATATTGATAAATATTGACAAAATATTGTTTGCCATATATACTTTTTTAACCTTTTAGTTCCTGTACAAATTAAAAAAGCTGAGAAATTGATTTGGCGAACATCAATGACAATGAAATCTACAAGCACTGGCAGAAATTAACAATATCTGATGAAGTTTCCTTTTATCTCGGAAACCTGTTCACGATTCGATGCAGAGAAGAATAGGATGAAAAAAAATTGATAAAAAAAAAGTTGAATGATGTTGAACTATCAATATCGTCATGTTATGGATACTCTAAAACGCAGTAATGTATGATGTGTCGTTGTTACATTTTGTAATAAAGAAACAAACATTAAGCAATATTTACATTCAGTGTAATTTTCTTTACGAAATCCATTAGACGTCGCGCACAGAATTGGGGCTGATTTTGTAACGTCAAAATATACTTTTCTGACGTTATTGTATACGTCATTTAAGCGTAGAAACGTCAAAAATTCAAGGCGTAACAAATAAGACTAGACATTCAATTTCTTCTCCTGTTTTCTTAAAAATGTCTTACTTATTTTAAAATATTTTTTTAAATAAAAAAAATTGTTTATTTGCACATTTTAAAAATAATATTTTATCTGTTAAAAGTTTTCCCAGCAAATAGAGAATACAGCTCATATTGGTGTTATATGCCCGGTTGAATACCATAATACGCATATTTGTGTCGTAGTAACAAAACCGACTAGACATCAGAATCGCTCTATTAATCTCTCCTACTACTTGCTTTTAATTTTTTAAAGAAAAATTTGACTACCTCTTGATTTGCACATTTTATTTATCAACTTTGTTTTACGAAAAGAACCTGTTATATGGTAAAAAATCTTTACCAAACATTCTATCTTTTCTTGTAACTTGTCAAGATTACGGCATGTTACGGTACACTTCCTATTTTTCGAACAGTCGGAACAGTCCGTAAATTAGAAAATTTTATTGAATATTGTGTGACATCATCACAGGAAGTATAAAAGCTTGATACAAATTGCCAGAAAAATCCATGTAGCCAAACCGATAAAATGACCAAAAGTATTAACACCCGTCGTTTACAGTGTTACAAGTTACGCAATTTCAAACCCCAATACTATGCGCGACGTCTTAGAAATCCATGACGTTCGAATCTCTATAACACACGCGAAACCTTGTCACCGCGCGTTAGAATACACAGTAGGAACTATATGCATTTTCAATACTTTATGAACACCAAAATGTACATTGTTTGACACAATTTAATTTTAAAAAATTAACCCTGTTGAATTAACGTAAAAATACAACAAATGTGCATTTAAAATTAATTTGTCACTTTTTTCCTCGCAATGTTCGTTTGCGTTATTTAACTTTACGACGTCACAAACGGCTCTTACGTCTATAAAGCACACCAGTATTGAAGAGCGCTAAATTCACATCAAAGATTACCGAAATGAACAATTATGAAGAGGAAAAAATTAAAGAATGTAAAAATAAGTATTGAGTTCATATTTTGGGATGTCTTCGGTCCTTACAAATTATCTTACCGCGCATTTGTCGGCACGGCCAGGTGTGTTATAGGACCGAAGACATCCCAAAATATGAATTCAATGCTTAAATAAAAAATTATATATAAAAATCATTTTTTTTTTCTCCAGAATAGTTTTAGGTACAAAATTCTGAATCAAATCTAACATTTTTTTTCTTTCTCGTCGTGCATTTTCAATACTTTTAGGATAACTAATCTTCAATCAGCTAATAAGATTTTTTTTAAATTTTATAACTAAAACATATTTGATTTAGCTGTACATAATTAAATTATACTCAATATGTACACTGTACTAATTTTACTTAACTTAGAATGAGAAATAACCCGTTGTAGTAAATGTCATTTTAAGTCAAAGTAATCAAAGAAATTATCTTGTTACAATGAGTCATAAAAGCATAGTCAATTTAAATGTAATGATTTCATAGTTAGAAATGAATCTGTTTAATTTAAATTATTAAAATGTAAGTCGTATTAAGCCACCCTTCATTGCAATTTACTCTATTTTAGAAAAAAAAAAAACACTTGAGAAGCGTTATCGTTAATCCAAATATATGGGTAATATTACAAAATAAATCATTTCCCTCATTTGTTGAAATATTTATTTTAAAACATTTATTGATAAATATGTATGGATCGATTAGGTTTATGAAATATAAGTGGATTTCGTGTTCAAACAGTTAGCTTACTAACAACTTTCCATTTAAAACTAAACCGAAAGAGGGCTTTCATACGAGACTGAATAGGAAATCGAGCTTTGTCACGAACTGGTGCCAACATGCAGATATTATTTCATTTTTTTTAAATTTCTAATTGGTTTTCCTTCCACATTTTCAATTTGTTTTTTTTTATATCATTCTCTAGGAATCTTTAATTAAATGTGTGTTCATAGATTGAGTTTGTGGGTGTAAATGATATCTGTGTATTTACCAGTCAATACAATAGCTTAAAAGTAAATTAATTACAAGAAAAACCCAATTTCAACAAGTACGAGTGATGTTTAAAAATGATAAAGCTTTATTGACATTTTTATCTGCTTTCTCTCTGCAATATTACATCTCGACATATCATATCTATTTATCTTATACACGTGTAGCAGACTTAATTTCATTTTGAGATCTGCGATCGCTACAAGTAACATGATGACAGAATTAATAATTCTAGAATTATTGAAGAATTCCTCTAGAATTATTGAAGTTTTACAGTAATATACTCAATCAATTTCTTATGTATTGGATGAAAAAAAAGTAGCAATGTATTGTAAATGCCAGTACTAAACTATAAAATCAATCACAAAATAAGATTAAAAAAAGAGAAAGCATTCATGTTTGATAATAAATTTTACCCAACATTTAAAATTTCAGATAAACTTCACAATAATTTCTTGGTTTTTGCCATGATTTTGTGCCTAGATTGATTGACTAATTGTACGTTGTTTTATGTCCCATTCTAGAATTTTTCACTCATGTAGAGGCGTCCTTTTGTCCTTTTAATCGGCACCCAGGGCCACTGAGCAGTGAGGGATCTTTATCGTGCCAACGCCTGCCGTGACTCGGTTTTAGGGTCTGATCCGACGGGTCCGCAACTTTCACTTCAAGTGCCGAGCTCATGGCGAAAGAACATTCGCTACCCATTTTTTAATCGACTTAGGTCAATCGCGGCCAAAATTAGAACTAATGGCCTCCCGATCACGGAGCAAGCGCTCTACCGACTGAGCTACCGTGAACGGTTTTTGTGCCTAAAAGATACGTTCCTGCGCTATAAAATATATAACACTCATTTTTAACTATAGTTTTTAACTAAGTTACTAGTAATAATAAATATTTAAAATATGATGATATTGGCAATAATTGCGCTTTCTCTTTATTTTTTGTCCCAAAAATCTTCTGCCGCGGAATAAATATATTTCAAATCTTCAAGTTGTTGCAGTTATCTCCCATTTTTAAATTACATTTCTTTGAGGAATAAAACACCAAGTGAATTTCAGCCACTAAATTTAAAACTTACAACCCCATTGTGTTAAATCTAGTTTTCAATTTATGAAACCTGGTTGAAGCGATCCTGAGATTTGCATACAGTAACTTCACAATTTAATTGTACTAATTATTCAACTGTGAATTGCACATTAAAACGGTAAATGTTTATCAATAAATCGTTAAGCTTATCAATAATAGGATTATCTGGTCTCCTAAACAAATAAAATATTTCTTTAAAAATCCTATGTTAAACTGAATTGATTTCTATTGAACAATAAAATATATTGTGTTCCGTATTATATGGTAAAAGAAAAAGTATGCCAGAGTAGAATTTGTCTATTAGAGATTCTTTTAACTGAAGTAGGCTTTTAAAATATAAACGGAAAATAACACATGCCAATTAGCATTGATATTCTTTGAGGAGAAAAATCAAAGCTTTTTTTTTACATACAAAATAAAACCTGTTGCCCTTAGAAGCATGCTATCAACAAATTTTAAACAACAGTGGTTCTTAATAACACATTTATATGTTCCCCATGTACGAATTCAATCAATTCATTCACTTTAATGGGAGTGGTGCTTCACTGAACAAATTTTGATTCTCACTTTTCATTGCAATTTTGTGCAAAGTTAATTCTGAAGGTAAAAATATGAAAAGTTAACAAACGGAACGCTTGACAGTTGGACAGACAAACAAAATCAAAACTTCCAGAGGAAGGTTAATCTAATTTTGGACTCTGATCTAAATTCTATAAAAGTTAAGCACGATAAGACAAGTAACCATGCCTTTGAAATCCTACAATCAACTTTAAATACCTCAAAATTAATATGAATATATATATTTTTATTGAATGAAACAGTATCCCGTGAAATGTCTTGAAAGAGAAGAGGCAGAAAAGGAAGTTTTTAGGTGTCAATATTTGTAAAGTATCGGTAATGAATAAATATTTTGATATTCGCTGTATTCATTTTAAAATTTATAAACAATTCACTATTTCCCTTCAATTTGATGTAGTTAAAAGCACTTACTGCACGCCATTAATGTCTGATCTGTAAAAAGGGAATTAAGTTTATACATGTATACAATCTTAAACTGAATAGCTTTCTCTTGAACATTCAAGAATCATGTGTTCAGCATTTTAAAGTAAAAGAAAAGTAGAGTTGGTCTCGGAGAGGTTCTTTTACATGAAAAAGACAGAAAACAAACACTTAAAATACCACACGCCAATATTGGTCATAAGTATTTGTAGCAATGATGTTCTTTTGGAGAAAAAGGAATTGGTTAGCATACAAATGAAACCCGAAGCTCTTAAACGCATGTTTTCAATACATTTGTAATATACTAGTAGTCCTTCTTAAGAATAGATCATATACGTTCCCTGTGAGGAATTAATAAACTTTAATGGGAAGGGTGCTTCGTTTTTACTTTGTATTCTCACTTTTCGATGCTATTTATGCAAATTTAAAATCTTCCAGTCCTTCTGACAAAATATGAAAAAGTTAACAAATGGACAAATAGCACGCAGAAGAGTTTGAAAAACATACAAACGAAACCCGAACTTCCATCAGAAAGGTTACCTCACTTTGGTCTCATTTGATCTTTTAAAAATGTCAAACACGAAGAAACGCTTTCTCGTGTTTTCTAAAATATCGTCATTAATTTATGATAGTGACTACGAGACTAGTGATTAAGCTTTTGAAATCCTACACTCAAATTAACATACCTCACTATAAATATGAACATGTATGTCTTTATTAAATGATATCAAACTAAAAAAATCCATTGAAATTTTTCAAAGAGAAGAGGCAAAAAAGGGAGAATTTTACTTGTGAGATACGTCAGTGTTTTAAGGAAGTGTCGGTGATTAAGAATGTTCCATTAGTCCTGTGTTTTCAACATCATATGAGCGATTTACTGTTTTCCTGCATTTTGATGAAGTTAAAAGCACTCAAAAAACCATTCTGTCTGAACTCCGAAAGAGAATTAAGTATATAAACGATCTAAAGCAGTGAAACAGGAAGATGTACTTTTGCATCAGCAACTGCGCCTGCAATTTAGTTCCATTAACAACCGCTAATTAGCCAGCATTAAATGTTGCCTCATCACAACACTTTTAAGTGACTTCCTCCGCGATGTTTCCAGTCGGAAAACATATAAGCAGTCATGTTGGTTATCCAGGATGTATGTAAATCCACAAAGACACAAGTTGGTATATGTCAAAAAAGCGTTAAAATTCCTCTAGTCATGGTAAAAGCAATTGATCTAAATCCCGGATATAATATTCTTTTGGTTGAGGTTCAATTCTAGTATGCCTCAAAAACTAATACCTTAATAAATTATTAGATTTTGAGGCATTCTAGAATATACGATAAATTATTTTGGCCTAAAGGAGGCTTTAGTATCTTTAAGATTATTTAGAAAAAAAAAGCATGTCCTTCGAAAAGCCCAAGGATATTTTCAAGCAAAAAAGTATATAATAACTATAAAGAAATATTTCTTGAACAAAAATATACAAATTCGATCCAAAAAGTCCTACCAAGCAAATCATTCTTGTGACACACTTCCATACACTTTGCAAAACCAAACTCGGAAATGAATACACGT
Source organism: Saccostrea cuccullata (assembly GCF_032062105.1). Taxonomy (NCBI): domain Eukaryota; kingdom Metazoa; phylum Mollusca; class Bivalvia; order Ostreida; family Ostreidae; genus Saccostrea; species Saccostrea cuccullata. The sequence continues at coordinate 475,425 of NW_026937285.1, forward strand.
ATTGAAAAATTAATGTGGTCAGTTCACTCAGTTGGATAAAACGCTCACTTGACTTACGTTGTTTTCAAATATAGAAATCACAAATTGTCGGTCTTATTACCTGAACATCTAGCAGTTAGAGTTGTTAAGATTTTCTTTTCAAAGTAAACAAACGTGCTAGTATTTTCAAAAACACGATTCAAAGCAAAATATTTCTTCGAAGAGTAGCATAGGCGAAGCATTTTTCGAGAACGGAAACTGAATTATCTTGTAATTTTCAAATATTCTTTGGGGCTCGTACCATTTTCATTTAAAAAATTTGGTCGTAAAAATAAATTATTGTTTACTAGCATGTTTAATTTAATGTATTTATGAATATAATTTAAGAATCAGATAAATATTTTTAAACATAAAATCCTTCTGTAAATAATATAACCTTCGTTTACAAGAAAAATAGCAAAAATGAACTATTTTACTAATTTAAATATTAAAAAAACATTTATCATTGTTTCAATGAATTTGCCTACAAAGTGTTCCTTATCAAATTAATTTTGGTTAAACATTGTTAAATACATTAAGTCGTGTTTAAAAATCGTTCATTTTAAGCACGTTTACATACCATTAATAAAGAAATTTTTTGCTATAAAGTATCATTTAATGCATGGAAAATGTTTCACCCCGTTTTAAACACTCAAAAGCTATTTTTGATATTTGAAATGGTGTTAACTGTATGAAGTGCATGTAATCAAGATACAAAAAGTAAAGATTTTTTAATCATTCTTATTGATTTGCATAGTATGAGAATTCAGTATTTATATGTTAAAATTTTATTTCTATTTAGAAAACATTTTAAAAGAGCTTCTTAGTGTTTAAATTTAAGGATTATCATAGCAAACAGATGTGCAAATATAAATGTGCACACGTTTGTGTGTAATTTCTTCAAAATAACACATACCGTATTCCGCTGATGAACTACATCACAAAGTTTTCCTTGGAATTCATCATATTTAAATATCACAAGTATGTATTTTTCTAATAACAAAAAATGTTTCTCAAATTTAATCTCTATCGTTCATTTTACATAAAATTCACCCACTGCTAGATATACAAGATAATCCAAGGTAAATATTCAATAAAAATGAGAGCAATATTTTTTTTCAAGAAACACTGTTTAATTTACAAAAAAAAGGAAACTGCATATTAATATTCAATAGTGTCCATAATATTTACAAACCTTATATTTCTGTCTCCTTGTTATACCATAGTGTTGCTCCAAGATAAAACAATTAATGTATTCAATCACTGCACACCTTTAAGTTGCCTCGAAACAGAGCAAGTATAAAGTCTGATCGAAGCACCCAATGTCTGCAAATCATTTACAATCAATAGAAACTAATTATTAGGTCACTGGCCGATGCTGTTTGCCTTATTTTATCGCTTTTAATTAAAGACAGATTTTACATGTAATTGAAGGAGATTTAATTATATTTATTTTGGTATTTTTCAAACATGATAATGTGTAAAGTTTAAAATTAACGCAGAATGATCAATATCATAAATCCAGTGAAGAAAACAAATCTAAATCAGGGTAAAATGACAGACTCCTGGCAACATTGGAGGTGGGATCAGGTACCAAAGAGGATTCAGCATCCCCTGTCGACAGGTCAAAGCCGACTTGAGCCCTTTGCTGTGATCATACAGACGGAGCAATCTGTAGTTAAAATCTGTATGACCTAAAAATTGGTATGAAACATGTAAAAGCAAATACAACCCAGCGATTAGTTGCTTTTGCAAACAATTTAAAGTCATTTAATTAGAATTTTTGCAAAATGCTGAATTTAAGTCAAGTTGTAGACATTAAAAACTCTTAGAAATCACAAAATTTTACTAAATTCAAAAACATAAAACTTACGACTTTTCAATTATTTTAAAAAGCTTTCTCCATGATAAACGAAAGTCTAGACTTTTCATATTATTGACAGTTTCAATAAAATGGAAATTGTAAATTTACTTTCCTTGTCACGTGTCCATTGTCATTGGTATTTTGTTAAACAGTCTGTACACAAAAGTACTCTGAAATTGATGTTTAAAAGATGCTTGAGTTTCTGATCGACAATGTTATATATGGGGTTTAGGTCTTCCAACAATCCATTGGAATTTCATGTGCAGACCTATTTTTGTATTCATATGAAGCAGAATTTGTTAAAAATCTTGAAAAGAAGAAAAAAATTTTGTGGCCTTCAAGTCGACATTTTTTTTTTATAAATCGTTATTTCCATTCTTATGTCGATTTATCCCAGTAAGCTTGAAATAAAAGATACCACCAGTCCAACACATCTGTTTCATATAATAATAATTTAGATACTTTACTTGAATGAGACGTTAATGGTAATCTTACATCCAAGCTTTATGATAAACGTGATGACTTTAACTTCTCAATCGTCAACTTCCCTTACTTATGCAGCAATATCCTTTCATCAACTACTTACGAGGTTTATATCCCTCAGCTGAATCGACGTGCAAGAGCATGCTCTACGTATGAACAATATCTAGAAAGAGGTAAGAGGTAAAAAGAGTTAAATTATTGACAAATAAGGTGATGAAACAAGATTAGATCTAGAAGTCATTATTTCGTAAGTTCTATGGTCGATACAATGACTATATCAGTAAATCCCATTTACCACATAGTCAAATGCTGACTGATGCTTCTCAAACTAATTGTTAAGCTATTATTTACACACTGAATTGTCGACGGATATTTTCCTAATATTTTCCGATCATGACAAGGAGCACACGGCGGATGTGAGCGTTCGGCAGGGGATACAAAAAGTTTTAATTTTGTACGCCTCAGTACTTGGGTCTTAAAAATTTTATTTATTTTTGTATCATCATTTAAGGGGAATATTCAGTCTAACAAATATTATTTGCATTACATGCATAAAAAGGGCAAATTAATCCAGATTTTTTAATTAATTTATACCACAGGCAAGGTTTATTCTTATTCATTGAAAATTTGTAATTGCGTCTTGTGAGTTGTGGGCCAAAAACATTTTAAAATGATATGTAATTAACATATTTTTCCGTATACATGTATTGTTTCCAAATTTTAGTTATGGCCCAAGCAATTCTCAATGCGATCGGTAAATAATATATTATGAAATATTATGCATCTATGAAAGATTGGTGTCTGCTCACATGGGATTCTTGGTATCTAAAAGGTCTCGATTTTGAATCAGAATGGCTTATTATTCTAAAAGTCCCAAGTTCCATCCAACAACCTCCACATCAGAAGAAGGCAATAGGTAAGATACAATCAATCACGGGGCTTTAGAGGTTTATAATGTATCCTTGAATCATTTTATCACCTTTTCATTATTTGTTACTTTAGACTGCACTTCAATTGACAATTTACACAATCGATCGATCCAGGATTAGGGTTATTTCAAGGAAGTATGGAATCAAAGGTATCTCGTTCCATTGTTCTTTGGTTTTGATTCAGTAGAATTAATTCGACTATTGATCAACAAAATTTAGTACTAAGTTTACCTTTGGTTTTGTTTTCATCTATTTTTTAAACTCAAAGCTACTAAGGCCTTTTTGTATACATTAATTGGTTTTATCTCGATGAGATCACAAATGAATATAACACTGGCAGTGCAATTTTCACTTTATGCATTTATTGACCATAGTGATGGAATACATGTAAATGGAGATTACGTACAGTATTCAAGCTCAAAAGGACATGAAACAATACAAACCAGGAGTACAAAACATTAGAAGTTGGACCAGGTGCCATGGAGAAATAAGCATTCCTGCCAATCGGTCACACATTAAACAGGTCGAGACCACTAGATTTTCTGACGTCAGAATAAATTTGCATGTAAGCTAATATGTTTACTTTACCTACTGCTGAATGAGCCGCAATGCATTGTGGGCTACTACAAGTACCTAGCTGTGAAATTAAAGGCAACTTGAATTGTCCCTTGGAAACTTATTTTCAATTCTTTTTTGAAATTTGTGAAAGAAATATTTAAAATGATGCATAATTTTTCATTTTTATGCTCACATTTACAAAATTTGCTTTATGAAGCCTTATATCGACTTATAATACCTCGGCCTAGTATACCTTTGTTCAAAGAGACGTATAAGTGCTATCGTGTCGATAAAACATGAGTTTTTTTCACGTGATATACGTGTACATAGCTTTCGCAGGTAGTATATAGGTCCTTGGTTTTAGACAGCAGGAGAAAGTGTGCAATTATTATTTAACCCCTCAATATTATCAGAAAGTGTTTTATGTATATGCAAAATTCAAAGCGTTTGTACGATATACGAAGCGACTGTTAATCATCTAAAACAACTCCAATATTAAGTGTGAGCATGGAGCAATGTCTTTAGAATATAATCTTTCAATTTCGGTCTAATAAAGTTATAAAGAAGCTCTACAGTTTTTCCGGTGACGAGTTAAATTTTGTGCAGTAAACCGACGAAAACCACGTGTAACCATTGAATCGTAAACACGTGGTAGACTGTTATGCTTGGGACTCTTTCACTTGATTGGAGAACGGGCGTGACGAAGACATCGTCACGTGTTGAAAATTGTCTTCCATATAAGGTAGTGGTCTCGATCTGTTAAACTGGTTGAATTTTCTATTCTTACAAACCTTTGCTTATACCATATATGGTGATTGTTATTAAAGCTGACATGAATTCTTAAAAACGCAACATTTTCATCTATGTACGACTTGTTTCATACCAACTATAGCCGTATTCCGCCATATTTCTCTCAGATACCTTGTCTCATTGTAACGATGTATACCCCAATGCGCTCGTTACACTTGAATGATTTTTTGGATTGGGTATCGACTTGTGCACATCTCCGATGGTAAAGCATATGAGAACACATGAGGTGATCAAGACATTTCAAAAACAAAATAAACAACATGATAATCATATTTTTGAATGATTATTGATTTGAATCAAAAGAAAAAAATGCAAGTTTGGAAGAGAATTTTAGATGCATGAGTACGTATTTTTACAGTGCGCCTATTTATGCAGAATAAACTTGAAATAAAAAGCAGTAAAATTTGCAAACACATTTTGAAATTATATCATTTGAATGGAACAAAACAACCAACGTCTTTGATTTGCAGGTCCTATGCAATTGATCATGCATATCGAGAAAACGCCTCGAACGCTGTAAATGTACCCATACCTGGTAATAAGATTACTGCATCGGTTCGAAGATGTGCACAAGTCAAGTGATATACACCCTGAATTCCATTTATTGAAATATACATCACAAAAAAGAAATAAACTCCATAAAAGCTCAACAGTAAACACACTGTCATTACTCCGTACACACTAGCACGACGATACACTTAGTCCGTGCTGATCAGATTTTGGTCAGGGAAAATATCAAAAGTGGAAAGAGAAGTTATTTGGTATTTGCGCGGTTGAAAGGGGGGGCGGGGTATTATAACTGATGTTCATAAGCTATAACTGTGAATTGTTTATCTACATGTAGTTCTAATATACATTCTATACACACACGGAGAAAGGCCATCCCCTGTTCAGATTGACATTTAGGCATTTGATTTTTTGGACGAGGGGGGGGGGGCATACAAAAATAATTGATATGACCGTTATTTAAATATTCTTGAAAGACAGACATTTCTGCCGAATTCAGTTTTGAGATTTTTTTTTTTAAATGTGTCACTCCGACCACAAAGTATGTGCATTTTGAGGAATGTAACTGTTTTATAAAAATTATGTTGTTACAGGAAGTATTTCGAGATTTCAGTATCCCTGCCTGATAGTCTAGGTATTTTTTTTTATATATATAAATAATTTCTGTAGGTGAATTTGGGAGATAATTTTAAAAGCTAGGGTAGAGATCAGGGCCGTAACTACCATTGAGGCAACGGAGGCAATTGCCTCCTCTAGATTTTCAATTTTTTTTTTTTTTTTTGGAAATAAGAAACACAACACAAGCAGCTGGATCAAGATTGATCATTTATTTGTTTGATTATAGCCACCTTAGCAATTTTTCAGCTATCCAGTGAGTGTCACCATTACCTATGCTCGGCGTTCAGGGCCTTTGAGCAGAGAGGGATCTTTATCGTGCCACAGCTGTGACACGGGGCTTCGGTTAACTTTATGCGGTCTCATCCGAAGGACCAGTCCCCATGTCCTATAGCGAAATTCGAACTACGGCGATCGATCATTTTAGAACTGCATTTATTTTAGTACAGGGAAAACTATTCAGAATGAATCGACGGGTACCATCTTCCTAGATACCCCTATTGACTTAAATAAATTTTATCTTTTTCTTGGAAAAAGTCAGTTTCGTATTTATCATTGTTTATATTTACATTCAGAAGTTAAAATTCAATTGAAGCATCAGATGAGTATTGTGAGTTAACGTTAGTCGGTTGGTTATTGATTGTTTTACGTCCCGCTCAAGAATTTTTCACTTATATGCCATAATGGAGACGTCTCCATTGCCGGTAAAGGCCTGCAAAATTTAGACCTATGCTCGGCGCTCAGGGCCTTTGAGCAGGAAGGGATCTTTATCGTGACACACCTGCTGTGACACAGGACCTCGGTTTTTCCGTCTCATCCGAGGGACTGTCCCATTCAGTTGCAACACGCCATATAAGTGAAATATTCTTGAGCGGGACGTAAAATTATAAACAATCTTACAACACTTAAGGGACGATGAGGACCTACTCTAAGTAACTCAGATCATTACGGGTCCCAATTCAGTCGCCTTTTACGACACACACTTCCCATTCAGTCGCCCCTTACGAAACAGTCTTCATTCAGTCGCCTTTTACGACAGGCAAGGGGAACAAAGGGTAGTCAGTGTATGATCCGTCCGTTTGTCTCTCCTAAAATTATATTTTCTGGGCTAGGTTTTTTTCCACATAGGAAATTTTGCTATCATCATCAAAATAAATATGCCTTAGGTTGTGAACAAGCACAATCTTCATTTGTTGCTCAACCTGAATGATCAACGTTTTGTTACATCGCAATGAATTTCCAGAAATATATATCTTGAATACGAAGTAAAAAAGTAACAGGGACGTACGATATCCTTGGGGGATTCCTTCATATTTTGCAGTCGTGTAATTAACGCTGAAAAAATCTTAAAAATCAATTGTCACAAAAACAACCATTATCACGGATAACGGAATTGCTTCTTTCCATTTAACTGTTAAGTGTATATCTTAGCAGTAAACATGTCGTTCAAACAGTCATCACTGACGACGTTTTTCAGTAGAAATGACCGCAACAAAGACAAAGAATCTCAAAGTCCTCCCGTTGATTCTTCGGCTACGGCAACTAACGTTCAGTCTGAGCAATCGGCATCTGTTTCGCAGATATCGTCGAGCTACAAACTTGACAAAGTTGATCCTATCAAACTCATCCACAAAACTCTGTCGGACGATGAACGCCAGCAAATTTTGGAACATAAATGGGTACCAGATAAGAAGTTTGAATATCCTCAAAATACTACAGGTAGACGCTATAGTAGTAAATGGGAAGATACACGACCGTGGCTACGATATTCGCTTTCAGATGACAGCGCCTTTTGTGCGTATTGCATTGCATTTCCGGCAACAGTATCCGAGAAAAATCCAGAATTCATAACGGTTGGTTTTCGAGATTGGAAAAATGCTAAAGGAGAAACACGAGGTGCATTAGAAAGGCATGCCAAATCCGACAGGCACAAGACCGCTCAAGAGAAGAGCGAAATGTTTTTGATGACAGTTAAGGGAGAAAGTATTCCCGTGACCGAAAGTATAAGCAAGGCTTATCAGGAAAATGTTCAGAGGAACAGAGCTTGTCTAATGTCAGTTATAGATGTTGTTATACGGCTCGGACAGAGAAACATTCCTTTTCGCGGTAACTGGTCAAAAGAGCTAGGAAAAGAAGATGGTAAATTCCAATATTTTATTGATTGGAAAGCACAGTTTGATGATGTACTTAATGTACACCTATCTACTGCCAAACATAAATACCTTTCTCCGAAAGTTCAAAACGAATTCATTCGTATCTGTGAATTAGAAATACGAGAAGCTATCAGAAATCGGTGTGCAGAGTCGCAATTTTTTAGCATAATGGTCGACGAGACCACAGACGTGGCTGAAAAAGCACAACTGGCTATTTGTGTGAGATATGTAAATCTAGAAAACAATAGCTACCAGGTTAACGAGGACTTTTTGGGATTCGTTGAAGTGGCGCAAACAGACGCAGAAACAGTCTGCAATGCAGTTTTGCACAATCTTGGCGCGGAATGGGGGTTCGACCTGACAAAGTTGCGTGGACAAGGTTATGATGGATGCGCAAATGTCTGGTGAGGTTTCAGGGGTGCAAAAAAGAATCAGAGATGACTATCCGGAAGCAAAATACTTTGTTCATTGCAACTCGCACCGCCTGAACTTAGTTATAGTAAACACTTGTAATAAGGTGGTAGAGGCAAGAAACAATCTTACAATACTTGGTAAAATTACATGGTTTCTATGTGGCGTGAGCAAACGCAAAGCTATCTTGATGAACGAGGTGAAAGAAGGAAGCAAAGAGTTGGATTTCGACCTTCTGTACGAAAATGAAGATGTCCTCTTTGAATCTACGATGAGACAGAACATGATGCCGAAACTATCAGACACCCGATGGACTTCAAGGGTAGATACACTATCTTGGGTCCTAACGCATTATAAATCTCTCATCAGCGTTCTGGAAATCGTGCAGTCGAGATCTAAAGGCCAGGCTGCAGCTGATGCTTCATCATACCACGCCGTCTTACTGAAGTTCGATTTCATAGTTGTTGCAGTGGTTCTGCAATACACTCTTGGATATATACGCCCCCTTTCAATTCTGCTACAGTCGGAGTCTTGCGACCTAGTGAAAGCCTTCCAAGAAGCTAGGGATTTACTTTCAATATTCGAGCGTATTCGAGCAGATTCGAACATCAAATTCCACGATCTTTATGAAAGAGCCGTATCGATTGCCCATGAAATTGAAGTTGAACCAACAAAACCCCGAAGCACACAAAGGCAACGACATAGAGCGAATGCCCAAATAGAAGGCATTGAAGAACACTACCGTGTCAATCATTTTCTACCATTCATTGATCATATAATCGCACACTTAAATGAACGATTTCCAGAGACCCTGAAAGCAATGTTCTACGGGAACTATCTTGTACCGTCGTTGATCATACATCTGAATGAACAAATCATTACTGACATGAAAACCGAGTACCTGAATGACCTGCCTTCCCCAAATAACTTTAAACATGAGGTGGATAGATGGATTTTAAGGTGTAACAGGTCTAACTTGCCGGAGTCTGTAACAACTCTTACAGGTGCGTTACAGCATGCAGATACAGATTTGTATCCAAACATTCACGTCATCCTCAAGCTGCTCTTAACTCTACCAGTAGGTTCATGTTCTTGCGAGAGATCGTTCTCGGCACTCCGGCGGTTAAAGACATGGTGTAGAGCCACAATGACAGAAGATCGGCTCTGTGGTTTGGCTATGCTCCATGTCCACCGGAACGATCAGGTCGGCCAGGTAAACGCAGAGTCCGTGTTAAGACGGTGGGACATGGGAGGAAGCAGAAAGATCCATCTTGCGTTCTCTGGTGATCAAAGCTAGACGATCACCGTTAAGCCTTCAGACAATATTGAAAATGGGAATTACGATTGTTTATTTGATCATATCTATCCAAAATAGATATAATAAAGTGGTAAGCATTCTCAAAATCAAGGAAATGGTCCAAAATTGAGCCGTTTGAAGCAATTTTTTTTGCAGGGGGGCTTCGCCCCCCACACCCCCCGACCTTTGGGGGCCTCAATCGGCGGCCCCCAAACCCCCGCCTCCTCTATCTTTTACCCCTAGTTACGGCCCTGGAGATACTTGACACTGGTTGAATACGGATAATTATTATTTATTCTTTTGTATATTGAACTCTCTCTCTCTCTCTCTCTCTCTCTCTCTCTCTCTCTCTCTCTCTCTCTCTCTCTCTCTCTCTCTCTCTCTCTCTCTCTCTCTCTCTCTCTCTCTCTCTCTCTCTCTCTCTCTCTCTCTCTCTCTCTCTCTCTCTCTCTCTCTCTCTCTCTCTCTCTCTCTCTCTCTCTCTCTCTCTCTCTCTCTGTGTGTAACCACCCGTTGTGGCAATGATAGGTATAAAATCCTACGCACTTTGTGCTGTACCATTTATTATGCCTTAGGACAGATCAAGGATTTTTTTCAGGCGGGATGTCGAAACTTCATAAATTGAATAATAATTTTACTTTGGACTGGAAATTAACCCAAACGCCCAAATTGAAAGAGAAACTAGACGTACATGTATTATGAGCAATGAGCTCATACCCCGCCTCCCAGGGTTATAATGGCAAAGTCCATATTTCGCTAAACCCATACGTGTCAGATCAAAAAGTAAAATGGGAGGTGCATGATGGTAATATGTAATAAACTTAAGATTCTTTGAAAGTCTCATTAAATTTCTCTAACTGGTACAAGAGGATTTGCGGATAAGAGATGGGTACCCCAAAGCGTAACAGACAGACGAACGGACATAACGATTACTATATAACCTCCCACTTTTCAGGCGGGGGATATAATAAACGTGAACTATACATCACAGGAATGGGAACATTGGGAACTTTCTCGAATACCTTCTCAAACGTATGTGTCGAACTTGGACAACAGACAAAAGAATTTTTAAAAAGCTAGTTTTAGGTAAAATGTGGAATTCTCACGAGGAGTTTACTCTCTCTTCCTATATGCTTTTTCTAGTAATCATGAATTATTTATGTCTAGAAATTTAATTCACATTAAATTCTATTTTCATTATCATTGTACCAAAGAATCAAACTCGTTTATTATACCACATGCGTGAGGTATGATGTTTTTGACCCGTCAGTCAGTCTTTTTTTTTTTTTTTTTTTTTTTTTGGTCAGCGCAACTTCTCATAAACCACTGTACAGAGTTTTGTCAAACTTTGCAGATATTTATAGGAGACAATGTGTGTGTAGATTTGCACATCACCAGAAAATTCCGAATTCTTTATTTTTCGGGAATTTCCGCACTTTTACATTTAGATTTTGGCCATATCCTGAATATAGAGGTGAGCAGTTTGTCAGCGCAAGTCCTCATAAACCGCTGCACACAATTTCGTCAAACTTTGCAGATATTTAGGACACAATATGTATAGATGTGCATATTACAAGGAAATTACGATTCCTTTATTTTTTTCTGGGAATTTCAGCATTTCGACTTTTGGGGGAGCGTGGAGTATGTGAATGCTCACTTTTTCTTTCATAGTGCATAAAATTATAAATAACTTTAAATCAAATTATATTAGGTCTAATAAAGCCAATACACAGTATTTATTTGGTAATAATTGATCATAAATAAATCCAATCTGTTTCAGACGTTTTTCTTAAATTATTTTTATGAAAGTGTTATGCATGTTTTATTACACCCCCCCCATATCACGGGAAAATATCTTCAAAAGGTGAATGATTCGTAATAATGCCTGTTTTTTTTTTATGAATTTGATGAAGTTAAACCATGTACTTAATCGTAAATTTTATTTACAACATGTACAGACAAGAGTAATGATTATTTTTGAAAAAATTACTTGCATTTTTTTTTCAATCAACCCCACTGAGCTTTCAACCTTTGGTATTTTCCCTGAACAAATAAAATGATCGGCATGGGCCACGTGTGTCCAAGCATCTTTTATGTTGAGTTAGCAATGGATTACATGACTTCTGAGATGCATTTTTCAATAAAAGTAAAATAGGATCATTCTTTCGACATGTGCACATCCCTGTAACGATAGCAGTAGTCAGGTAAATGTTTTTATCACTGCGTTTGACGCGTTTTCTCGACCTGCATGGGTGTTTGGTGTACATGTATGTATTCCGTGTTAGTTTATTTTCTATATTGCAGCAAATGCATTAAAAAATAATTTGATTCTCGGTATAGTTCCATTTTTGTTGAATTTTTACTTTTCAAACATGTATTTGGTCAGTTTATGGACTTCTAAAAACTTTGTTATCGGAGATGTGTACATGTCGACAGTCAGGCTAGAAAATCACTCAAGTGAAGCAATCGTACAAGGCTATATATAGCAGGTACAGGTGACCAAAAATTTGCAATTAAATATGGCGGAATCGAAGAAATATGGCGGACAAAGGCGTACAGGAATGTAGTAAGTCGTACAAAGAGGAAAATGATGGCTTTTTAAGAGTTCATGTCAGCTTTAATGCACACAGTGGATCTTACCACGAACAACTGACAAATCGTTGAATGAATAGCAACATTTACGCCAGCTACATGTTTATCTTTTACCTCGTACACGTGGTTCCAGTCAATCTATGATCGATATTAAATGTACATCAAACATTTTTTAATAAAAAAAATATAAATATTAGAAACATTCAGAACACCAGCTCTTCATTTCATGCAAAGCGAGAATCTTTCCTCGCGTTCATCGACAAACTTGACACAGCCTGGAATTAAATCCAAACAATAGCTCACGTAACACTGCGTAACACTTTCGTTTCCATGCGATATCTCGAGAAGTCTTTGAGCTTTTGCAATGAAATTTTAGACAATAATCTTTAAAGCATATGGAAGATCCCTATTAATTCTGAAGTTAAAAGGTTATGGTCATCAATCAAAAAATTTTGTCTGTTTTAACAGTTTTGTTTCCAAGTTCTCGTGTCAAAGGTCAAGGTCATTAATTGATACATTTTATGAGTGTGTGTTAAACTTTCATTTCCTGGCAACATCTCAATAATCTTTTGGGTTTTAGCAATTAAATTTTATACCATAACACCATCTATTTCCCCACCGGCCTTCTTTACGTCCCTCCGTTCGACTGTATTTCTGTCTGTAACACTTTCATTCCCAAGCAATATTTCGAGAAGCCTTTGAACTTTTGCCATTGTATTCTGCATGGCACTCCCTATGGCCTAACTAAAACGCCTATTGGTTTTAAAGTCAAAGGTTAAGTAGAGAGTAAATTAGACACACAGTTTTTAGTAAAATTTTATCAATATAGAACGTGATGTAAAAATGCATAATTCTCAGAAACAGTTTGGTTTTTTTTTTACTTATAAACTTATTAAATTTACCCTTTTTCTATATACCTCATCTCCACACTCACCCCATCCTCTATCCCTCTCTCTCCCCTCACTCTCTCTCTCTCTCTCTTCACTCTTTCCCCAATCTCTCTTCCCACTTTCTCCCGTCTCTCTCCCCACTCTTTTTTCCCGCTGTCTCTCCCCACTCTCTTTCTATCTTTCTCTCTTTCTCAACTCTTTGCCCACTCTATCTCTTTCAACTCCCTCTCTCTCCCAATCTTCCCACTTTTTCCCTCTTTTCTCACTCCCTCTCTCTCCACAGTCTCTCACTCTCTCAACCCCATCTCTCTCCCCACTACCTCTCTCCAAACTCTCCACACTACCTCTATCCCCACTCTTTCTCTCCCTCTCTCCCTCTTTCTCCTAAGTTCCTCTTTCTCCCACTTCATCTCTTCCTTCAATTCTTCCCACTGCCTTTCTCTCCCACTCTCCACTTCCTCAATCTTCCTACTTCCTCTCTCTCCCCACTTCTTTTCTCTATCCGAATTCCCCCCTCTCTCTCCCACTCTCCGGACTACCTCTCTACCTACTCTCTCACTTACTATCCCAACTTCCTCTCTTTCCCCACTCTCTCTCTCCAAATTCCTTTTCTCTCTCCAACTCTCCCCACTCCCTCTCCCTCCCATTCCACTCCCCTCACCCACTCTCTACCCACTTACTAGGTTTCACACTCTCCCCACTCCCTCTGTATATTAGTACCACTCCTGCTCTTTTTCCAACTCTTCCGACTCCCTTTCTCCTTTCTCTCTCCCACTCTTTTCACTCCCTACCTTTTCCAGTCCCCCCTCCCTCTATCTCCAATTCTACCCACTCCATCTCCAACTCTCCCCAATCCCTCTCTCTCTCTCCCACTCTCTCATCACTCACTCTGAACATATTTTCTCTCGCTCTCTCTCTCTCTCCCACTCCCCCTCTTTTTCTACTCCCTCTCCCATTCCCCCATTTACTCCTCTCCCACTCTCCCAACTCCCTTTCTCTCCCATTCTCCTCACTCGGTCACTTTCTCACTCTCCCCATTCCTCTCTCTCCCCACTTCCTCTCCTTCCCCACCCCTCTCCAACTCCCCCACTCCCTCTCCTTCACCATTCCCTCTCCCATTCTCCCCACTCCCAATCTCCTCCTCTCTCTTCAATTCTCCCCACTCCCTCTCCTATTTTCCCCATTCCTTACTCTCCCCCACTCACATGCTCCCTCTACTCCCTCTCCTATTCTCCCCCACTCCCTTGCTCTCCCACCTTTCCACTCGCTCGCTCTCTCCCACTCTCCCCAATCCTCTCTCCACTCCTTCTTCTCCCTCTCTTCAATTCTCCCCATACCCTACTCCCACTTTCACCACTCCCTCTCTCTCCCTCTTTCTCCCCACTACTTCTCTCTCTCTCTCTCTTTCTCCCCACTCCCACTCTCTTCCTCTTTCTCCCCACTCCCTCTCACTCTCTCTCCCCACTCCCTCTCTTCCTCCCCATTCCCTCTCACTCTCTCTCCCACTTTCTCCCCACTCCCTCTCTCTCCCCGCTCCCTCTCTCTCCCTCTTTCTCCCCACTCCCTCTCTCTCTCTCTCTCTCCCCACTCCCCCTCTCTCCCTCTTTCTCCACCCACTCTCTCACTCTCTCTCTCCCACTCCCTCTCTCCCCACTCCCTCTCTCTCCCTCCTCTCTCTCTCCCCACTCCCTCTCTCTCTCACTCTCTCTCTCTCCCTCTCTCTCTCCCTCTCTATTCCATCTCTCTCTCTCGCTCTTTCTCCCCACTCCCTCTCTCTCTCCACTCCCTCTCTCTCTCCCTCTCTCTCCACTCCCTCTCTCCCCACTCCATCTCTCTCTCTCACTCTTTCTCCCCACTTCCTCTCACTCTCCCTCCCCACTCCCCCTCTCTCCCTCTTTCTCCCCACTCCCTCTCTCTCCCCACTCCCCCTCTCTCCCTCTTTCTCCCCACTCCCACTCTCTTCCTCTTTCTCCCCACTTCCTCTCACTCTCCCTCCCCACTCCCCCTCTCTCCCTCTTTCTCCCCACTCCATCTCTCTCTCTCACTCTTTCTCCCCACTCCCTCTCTCCCCCACTCCCTCTCTCTCCCTGCTCCCTCTCTCTCCCCACTCCCTCACTCTTTCTCCCTCTTCCCCTCTCTCGCTCTTTCTCCCCACTCCCTCTCTCTCCCTCTTTCTCCCCACTACCTCTCTCTCTCCCCACTCCCTCTCTCTCTCACTCTTTCTCCCCACTCCCTCTCTCTCCCTCTTTCTCCCCACTCCCTCTCTCTCCCCACTCCCTCTCCCTCATTTTTCCCACTCCCTCTCTCTCCCCACTCCCACTCCCTCATTTTCCCCACTCCCTCTCCATTCCCACTTATTTAAAATAATATTAATAAAAATAACTATCCAAAAATAATTATGAAATTTTTATTTTTCAATGTTTTAAGTTTTACTTAAACCGTGTTTACCTTTTAGCAGAAGAATTGTATATTTTTGCAAAAAAGAAATAATGCATTTTAAGATCTTAACGGAATCTTAAGGTAAATAACTTTAAACATCACAAAATACTCATGGCATTACATGTGTATGTTCATGGATTTAATTTGAATAACAATCTTTATATGCTTACTAGCAGGCACATCCACTCTGTCCTTGAAAAAACACTTCTTGATCTCTGAATGTTCTTGAAAATATTAATAAATCATTCAAATAGATGCAACACTGATGTTGAGATGAAAATTCACTTAACAATCTTCCATTATACTTTGACATGTTGCTGGACATTGGCCAAACCAAATGGAAACATTTTTTCCATGCCATAGATATTTATCTCTATTTCTCCCATCAGTCCTGGGGCGGAATTCATAAAACTTATTAGTATATTCTTAAGTTGCACTAGGACACCCAGTCTCATGATAACATTAGCAGCTTCTCCTTCACTGATCTTGGAATGGCTTGTAGGATTTGGTCTTCTCTGTACACCTTTTCTTTAGCAAGACACTGGACTTTGTAATGCCTTAGTTCATAGGAATTTTCTAATTTTGATGATCTGGAGAATGTCAAAATTTTTGGTAATCCTGTGTAGTGCTTTATAATATCAGTTTGAATTTCAGATTTAGTTTTCACTGTTGGTATTTCAGGTAATAATCCGATACATGTACTAGCAAATCCTTGTGGCCGTGTTTGAAGATCCTGAGGTGTATCTGCCTTGGGTGTCAACTTCAAGGCTTTAAAAGAATTGATAATGTCTTTGGCTTCTTCTGAAATATCATCTCCCATAATGAATTTTTCCAAGAATACAAAATCCTAGACAGAATTTGAATTTCCAATGTAGTAAATCACTTCAAAAGTTCACTCACATGTATCACTTGAATTGAATTCAAGATATTTCACTGATTTCTTAATTTCACATCCCAAAATGTATTGTTTCACTTTGATTAACACCACAAGTATCATATACATGATTTAATATGAGAGACTGTTTGTTTTGAATATACCTAGAATATCAAAGTAACATCTAAACAAGAGGCCCAGGGGCCACATCGCTCACCTGAGCAAATCGGCAAGTAAAAAGCACAAATCAAATCAGAACTGAAAAGTTTACTGAAGGGGGGGCTTTAATTTTAATACTACTTGAGAAGGCTTTCATATTAATACAGCATATGACTTTGCTGTTCTTGATAAAAAGATTTTTTAAAAACATTATCTTCCAATATACAACTTCATAATAATTTTAATTTGATTCCCCACTGTTTCCCTCCTTACTCTAAAGGGTCATGATTTGAATAAATTTAAATCTTCAATGCATGAGGATGTTTACATGTGATGTCAATATGACTAAACATTACTTTTCTGTTCTTGGGATTTTACCCTTTATTTTTCTATGTAACACTTTGATCCATCATTGTGGCCCCACCCTACCCTTGGGGGTTATGACCTGAGGATGATTCCACATGAGTTTCATCTTTCCTTACCCAGTGCTTTTAAGATTTTTTCCTATATGTTCCAATGTAAAACTTTGATCAGCCATTGTGGCTCCATCCTACCCCCCGGGGTCATGATTTGAATAAACTTGAATCAACACGTACTACCTGAGGATGATTCCCCATGAGTTTCATCTTTCCTGGCCCAGTGGTTCTTGAGAAGAAGATTTTTAAAGATTTTCCCTATATACTCCTATGTAAAAATTTGATCTGCCATTGTGGCCCCACCCTACCCCCGGGGGTCATGATTTGTACAAACTTGAATCTACACTACCTGAAGATGCTTCCACATGAGTTTTATCTTTCTTGGCCCAGTGGTTCTTGAGAAGAAGACTTTTAAAGATTTTCCCTATATACTCCTATGTAAAAATTTGATCAGCCGTTGTGGCCGGGCCACCCTACCCCCAGGGGTCATGATTTGAACAAACTTGAATCTACACTACCTGAGGATGATTACTCATGAGTTTCATCTTTCTTGGCCCAGTGGTTCTTGAGAAGAAGATTTTGTAAAGATTTTCCCTATATACTCCTATGTAAAACTTTGATCAGCCATTGTGGCTCCATCCTACCCCCGGGGGTCATGATTTGAACAAATTTGAATCTACACTACCTGAGGATGCTTCCACATGAGTTTCATCTTTCTTGGCCCAGTGGTTCTTGAGAAGAAGATTTTTTAAAAATGCCATTAATTTTTCACTAATTCATAATTATCTCCCCTGGAAGAGGGCCTGGCACTTCATTTGAACAAATTTGAATCCCCTATACCTATGAATACTTTGTGGCAAGTTTGCTTGAAATTGGCCCAGTGGTTCTTGAGAAGAAGATGAAAATCTGAAAAGTTAACAACGACAACGACGACACCACCGACAGACAATGGACAAATTTGGATCAGAAAAGCTCACTTGAGCCTTTGGCTCAGTGAGCTAAAAATCAAGATAAAATATACTTGAAAACAAGAGACCCAAGGACCACATTGCTCACCAGCACACTTTGGCTAAGGAAAAGCAGAAATCAGTTTAGTACTGCAAAGTTTAAATATTAAAGTGGTTCGAGGAGGTATGATTTGAACAAACTTAAAATCTCCACTTCCTAAGAAGGCTTTTGAATTACTGTAAACCAACTTTTATTCATGTGCTAGAAATTTTCACAAAGTTTGCGAGAGCCTCATCATCGAGAATATTTCTCGCCACCAACCAGTCCTTAAAGTCTCTGTATCTATTAAAAACAGATTAAAAAAGGCTTAATCGCAAGAATTAATCACTGCGAACTAGTTTTACTCCAGTAAATCGCAAAATGATTTGCTAGTTGTCGCAAATAAAAGTTGGTTTAGAGTAATATGACACATGATGGCTAAAGGATATCCCCATTGTACCCCACCCTACCTCCGGGGGTCATGATTTGAAAAAACTTGAATCTACACTATCTGAGGATGCTTCTATTTTAATATGTCCAATATCATGACTTTGCTGTTCTTGAGAAAAAAATTAAAGATTTTTTTCCTTATGTTTTCAATGTAAAACTTAGATCCCCGTTGTAGACCCATCCTGCCCCCTGGGGTTATGATTGGAACAAATTTGGAATCTACCCTACCTGAAAATGATTCCACGTAAGTTTCATTTTTTCAAGCACAGCTGTTCTTGAGAAAAACATTTTAAAATGATGCCACTTATTTTTCACAAAATCATAATAATCTCCCCTTGGAGGAAGAAGCGTCATTTGGAAAAAAAGTGAAAATCCACTTCACCCAAGGATAAATTGTGGCAAAGTTGGTTGAAATCGGACCAGTGGTTCTTGAGAAGAAGATGAAAATGTGAAAAGTTTACAGTGGTGATGATGACAATGATGACAGACAACGGACAAATTTTGATCAGAAAAGCTCACTTGAGCCTTCAGCCTAGGTGAGCTTAAAAAGAAAATGAAATGCAGCACAAGTATGCCAAATGAACAGAATAATAAAAATCATCAATGTAAGAACTGAATTTCAGAAAAGCTATTACATAAAAAATGTCATGAGTGAAAAAATATAATAATAAAATTTCAAAGAATTGTGGTCTATTTTCGTGAGATCCAATTATTTATGGGATATTCAATGTATGAAATACGAATGCCTTATCATATGTCATTCAAAAGCAATAACCAAACTTAAAGTTTTGGAAAATTATGTCAAACATGAAGATCAAGGGGTAAAAATTCAAAGCATGTTCAGAAACATCTTGTCACAGGAAATCCACATCAAATTTGAAAGCCCTAGCTATCTTTTCTAATGATAGCTATTATTGTAATAATGATAATTTTTTGAAAAATAGGTCAAACTTCAAGGTCACAGAGTCGAAATTCATAGTATATTTGGAAAAGTCTTGTCGCAGGTAATGTACAAAGTCATGTAAAATATGAAAACCCTTATCTCTTCTTGTTTTAAAGTAATGTCCAAGGTTAAAATATTTGTGACTGACTGATAGGAAAATGAGATTTATAGATGTCCCCTCACTTTTGCAAAAGCGGGCAACAATAATGAAAGGAATTTCCGACAAAAATTAAATAACATATTCACAAAAATTTGAAAATATTAAATCACTAATCAGTAATCAATATCCAGTCAATTTACTCTTAGTCCAAATACCAGTCAATATATAATTCTGATTGAGAATTCAACAATAAAATTTAAATTAACAAATTATCAAAGTAATATACAATTTAACTAATTTTATTACCTGGTATATAAAAAAAAATTTATGTAGCTCAGAAAGAAACAAAATCAAAAGAATGTCCATTTTTTTTTTTTTAAAAAAAGGAATGCCACACCAACATTTTATTTCATAGATTTAAGACATCCCTAAAATTTTTAAGTATGGTTTCTGCATTGAAAGGCTGATAATAGCTAATAATATTTGAAAAAATACAAAAAAATTCACATAAAATAATTAAGAGCTAATATTGGTCTTTCAATGTCGAAATCATTGTTTAAAAAGGATGACTCAGAGATCTATAAAATAAAAAAGTTTGTGTGGCATTCATCCTTAACTGATTACTCTGAATAAAGGGCAATAACTCTAGTTCACTTCAACTTGGTCTATATTTTGTGTACACAATAGAGAGAAACAACAATTGAAAGATGTTCAAAAGGCAATGACAACAAAATGAATATAATATACACAATAAAATTGAATACAGTGAATGAAATGAAAATTAAATATGAGCAGATGAAATAATAAAATAGTGGCAGTCTTATTCAAATCTACTCTCTAAATAGTGAGCAGGTATAAGGGGGGTATTCTCTACTCAGTACCAAAAATTTCAGTATATATTACATGTACTTTGATATTCACTGCAAAAATAAACTATGACAGACAGACATGTAATTTATAGTTAACCTTACTGTTGTCACACACCTACTATATTTCACTTGATCAACATCATCGTCGGTAACCCACGGGTGATTCACGTTGATTCTCTCTATCATCGAGGAAGCTTGCGGACTCAAAACCCATGGTTTGCGACGATGGATCAACATATAAACATATATAATATATTAATACCTATCATAAACATTTGAATGTACATGTGACTAAGAAGAAGGGTGGGGGGGTGGGGGGCATTACCTTTTATGTGCATTCTCCCACAGCTACCACAGCTCTGTCAGCATCTGTTCAGTCCAGTCAGCAGTTGTCAAATAATATACATCTGTATCATGCAGTGCAGTGCAAAGGTGTTAGTATAAGAGTCTGAATTTTAAAACTAATATATCCGTTACCAATACAATAAGGACAGGGCACAAATGTTTTGTTTTCAATTTACACATACATCTACATAGAGTAGATAATAATACAAAACAGACAGACGAACGTACAAACAGACATCCGAATTGCTATAGCTATACCCTCCCACTTTTCAAGCAGGGGGTATAAAATTCTAACTATATACTGGTTAGGGAGGTGCTGTATTGTAGACTTTCTTACCAATGCTGGTGGAATAATTCCGATTGAATCACCACAGAGTCAGTGCACACAGATGTCACAATAATATAAAATCACAGTTCACAGTGTTGATCACTATTACACTTAGGCTAAAGTCAGCCAGCACAAAACTCTCACTGTTGACAGTTAAAACATATAGTAGCTCTCACAAGGAGGAAGGTAGAGGTTAACCATCATTCATCAGCTATCTGCTTTATCTTGTGTAGGCACCATCCATCATCAACAACCAACTAGAGTGCCAAATGTAGTTGTGGTCTTATGTGAAGAATATAACACATGCATAATTATGGGTCCATTATTCATTTAATATTGCAGTGTTGATATGGATGGATTCTGGTGTAGTGGTCACAATAGCCCTATAATAGGAATAAATAAACAATATTAAGCATAAATGAGATGTGTTTGTGAAACAACTGATGCTTCCACATGGTAGATAATAGTGAGGGTTGATGTTTCTCAGATGCAGGTCAAATTCCAAAGGTAAAGGTCAAAAGGTTAAAATTGTTGATATCCAAAAGAAGGTCTTGTCAGACACTTAGAATACACCTGTAAAATATGAAAGCCCTTGTGCTAACTGTTCAAAAGTTATGACCAAGGTTAAAGTTTTCAAAACTCAGGGTCAAACTCTTAGGTCAAATTTAAAAATATCTATACCAATTGAAGGTTTAGTCAAATATAATACACATGTTAACCTAGCCCCAACTTGATCAGGGCCTGATATTCCTTACATCCAGATCTACTAACTGAACCTTGTCCCAATTGAACAGTAACTCTTTTCCCCAAAATTTTGGTAAAAAACACCCAATTTATAGGCAAATTGAATTTTTCTGTGATTTTATCATGCAAAAAAACTTGAATCTTAAGAATTTAAGGATTTATCTACATGTATATGTGAATAGGGAACAAGCCTTCAAAGTATCGCTTTTTTAAAAAGTAAAATTTAATACAAGGGAAATGCTGTAGACCCAATTGCACCCACTCAAAAGCTATGGGCAAGATTAATTTATATGCATACAAACAGGCAGATGGACAGGACAAAAACTATATAACCCCAAATCTTTGATTCCGAAGGCACAAAAAATGTAACTAATTTAAAGTGCACATTTCCCATTACATGAATACAGATCTGACTATAGCTCAGTAGATTAAGTCACAACTGCACTTTTTAAAATTTATTTTGAGGTTTTACTTACCTTGACTGCGTGGACCTGTCTGTTCCTTCTCGAATTCTTCATATGCTGGAAGAAGTCGATCAGTAACCTTTGACAACTAGAATAGATCATAAAGAAATTAAAAGAGTGATTTAAGAGTCAAACAAATTTGCTCTAGATTAAAAGAAAAACAAGATGTGTTTGTGAAACACTGATGCCCCTGTATGGCAGCTTAAGGCTGAGGTTGAAGGTTCTCAAACTCCAAGACCAAAAGGTCAATATTGTTGGTTTCAAGAGTAATTAGGTCTTTTCACAAGGAAAACACCAGGTCCCAGGATCATGAAACAGACAAGACTTAAGTCAATTTTTTAATCGCCTGGACAATGTTTATTAATCATTGAATGGATCTCTAATTTTGCACATAACAACATTTTGGTAATGCAATGTTAAAAAATACTTTAATTTTTGTCTACTTGACGTTAACAAAATTCTAGTACAACATGAATATTTTGACTTAAGTTTAAGAATGTTTCATGATCCTGGAGCAAGGTCCTGTGAAATATGAAAGCTGTAGCATTTACAGTTTAAATCCTGTGGCCAAGGTTAAAGTTTTTTACAAAGTGGGCCAAACTTTAAGGTCAAGGTCAAAAGGTCAAAATCTTTTACACCTGTTGAAAGGTCTAATCACTATGAATAAATATGTAAAGTATGAAAGCCCAAGCACCAATTGTTCTTAAGACATGGCCAAGGTTAAAGTTTGTTTGTTTGTTTTTTTTTTTAAAAGTGGGTCAAAATCTATTTTCAAGGTCCAGAGGTCAAATTTGGTGGTACCCAAAGAAAGCTCATCACAAGGAATACATCTGTGAAATAACAAATATATAATTAAGCCATATAGCCCCATCCAATAAAAAAATTATGGGTATTTAAATGTTATAGTTTTTGTTGACAAAGACAAACAGATAAACAGACAGAACAAAAACTATATTCGACTGGATCTTAATCTGTTAATTACAGCGGCATAAAAATTAACAATAAACTTATAACAGTATAAGGTAATATGCATATTGCAAGGACAATGTAGCTCTTGCTATCTCCTTTCATTTTGAATTAATTTACAAATTATTTCTCTTTATTGCATAAAAGTATATACTAGCATTAAAACATTAATTTTGAAAATTATTCATATAAAATATTACGTAATATATACATTTCAATGCAACTTTCACATTACATTTACTTATGATAAAAACATTATACTTCACAAGATTATCCAATAATCACCTGTTTCGTCACTGGCGGATTTAGAGGGGGACCAGCCCCCCTTCTTTGTGTCCAAAATATGCATAAGATACTGCCCCCCCCCCCCCCGACCCCCCTTTAAGTTTTTTTTTTGCTCCGTCACTGTGTTTATGGAGCAAGGCAAACTCAATAAAGCTGCATGAATATGTCTTATAATACTATACAAACATACATACCAATAATCTGTCAGGTTTGTCAGAATGGTTTTAATATGGCTGACTTCATAATAGAAACAGTAAGCTTAACCTGTCTTTTTCATGAACAAAAGCAGTTCACCAATAGCGGGAAAAATTCTAAAGGAAGTCTATTGGTTCTTCAAACCACATGACATATATCACATGTCTGAATTTGGCCAAATACAGTGTAGGTAAAATAGCCATAGGCATTATGGCCTATACTGACTGAAACTGAGAGTAATGATCATTCAATAGCACAAGAGAATAGGATATCAGGGCAATATAGGAATGTGTATCCAATTGTGTTTCAACTCAAATCAATGGCCGATTTAGAGGGGGGGGGGCAATTAAGCCTCCTCCCCATTCTGGTGTCCAAAATATACAAAAGATTTAATAAAGAAAATTTGTAGTGTGGCTGCACGCCCCCACCCCCCCCCCCACCCCCTTACAAGTTTCCTGGATCCGCCACTGACATAGAATAGAACAGAACAGAACAGAACATTTTATTTCTAATTTAGAGCCCATAACAGACAAGTATGAGATTGTTATAATAATAAGGAAAAGATAAGCCAATGAATAGCAAAACAATTATACAATTAGTAATTGACATAAATCATTTTAACAATAATCCTGTCTAAAAGGAATACATCAAATATGCATGTATGTGTAAAAGACTAATGCTACTATAACATGTTATCATTTATAAATTTGCCCACAAAATTAAGAGTTTCCTTATCTTCTGTATTGAGTAACCAATAAAGTTTTTGGTCATCATCTAAAGCTGAAAATAGTGGAAATTTATGATTAATTAACTGAAATATTTCTTTTCTTTGATGAGCAAATTTTTTGCATGTTATTAAAAAATGAGTTTCATCATCTATGTTGTTAGAATTACATCTATTACATGATCGATCTTCTCGAGGAATATTGGTAAATCTTCCCACTTCAATTTGTAATCTGTGACAGGAAATTCTTAATTTACATAGAGATTTTCTGTGATGAAAATTTTTAACAACTGATAAATAATTCTCATAACCCCAATTTTGTTTGAGTTTCACATATGTGGATAATTTGCCATCAGTATAACTTTTATGACTTGTATACCATTTCTTCACATAATAATCTAATAAAATTTTATGACAAAATGACTTAAATGTATATTTCCCATAACAAATAACTTCATCTTTAATATTCAGTAATTTTCTTAATTTCTGTATAAATGCAAACCATGAGTTCTTTCCATTCACAAAAAGCTTTTTACTACATTCATATGCATCTTTAAGTAAAGGAAATTCTATGGACAAATTTTCAAATCTATACCAACTTTTAATCAACAACCTGACAATATCATAATGCAGGGGGAACCTTCCTAATTCAGACAGTACTGCAAAATTTGTGCTTTTCTTATAAACGCCGAGAATATATTTACAGAATTTAAGGTGTATTCTTGCACAGGGCAGATTTTTAAAGCAGTCTTCAACTGTTAAATTTTGGCAGTTTAGGAATTTTTTAGTATTTCTATTACTTCAGTGGCAGAAGTTCAAAGGGTCACCCATCGTCGGAAACCCACGGGTGATCTCGTCTTTACTTATCAAAGACGAGATCACCCGTGGGTTTCCGACGACGAGGGTCACCGTGTTACCGTTTTATGCATACGATTACAAAAGCCTAGGATCAATCAACAGAGAAAAAAATTTAAAAGGCGTTATAACGCCTCTCGAAAAGGCGTAAACGCGTAATAACGCTTTTTTTCGCGTTATAACGCCTTTTAATTTTTTTTCTTCTTCTCAATTTGATTGTTCCTTATAGACTTTCGTATATATCAGCAATTTACTTCTCCAAAAGAATTATTTTTCACGTCCATGGAAACTTGGGGATCCCTCAATTTTGTCGATTAATAGTTTATTTTAGAAAGCATACCTTCTTGGTGCTCCATAATAACGTCTCTGGTGTCCTTTTTTCAAGCGATAATATATATGCACGTTAATATTTTTGCTTGGTAGTGCAACTCCCTATAAATATGTGGTTGTGTCCCCTCCCAAACTAAAATTAATTCTTTTCGTTTTGATCCTTCAAAAGTTTCAAAATTTATAGATATAGTAGCTAGAATAAAATGACAGCTAGTGGGCACAGGAGTTGGTGTACCTTTTAATAATTTTACCGAATTTTTCAGTAATTAAAAAAATTACGTAATTTACCGTAATACTGTAATCATGGTAATGGTTTTACCGAAATTTTCTGTAAAATAATACATAATTCTGTAACAAATATTACAATGTTACGTAGGTGTTTTTATTATTATTTATTTATTTTACAAGTATTTGAAAATTTACAGATGCCAATTAAAGATCCAAGTGTAGCATGCTTGCAATGAAAATTTCAGTACAAAAATCCATGGTGATAGCCAATATTTACCAAAATAAATCAATGTTTCTATTGGGTTTTGAACCAATTTCAAGAAAGAAAAGAAAGTGTCAAGAGTTTCAGAACCCAGTTTGTTGTGACATCCTAATTTAATAAGTATAATTTTTTCAATTCAGTTTATAATTTATTTCAAGTTGTAATTTTTATGTTAAAAGTTTCAGCCGGGGTGGGGGGGGGGGGGGTTGTTAACTATAAAAAGATGTTCAAAATCGACTTTTATTTGGATAAAAGTAATGAATTCTAGATGTGTTCAATATCAGAGTTGCGTCAGGGACCTACAGTGTACCGTGGTATCTGCTAAGAATATTCTGGGATTCTCTAGACGGGAGTATGCATTAGTTACAAAAAGTAAATCTCTTTATGGCGCGCGTATACATTATTTAAGATTTGAATACATCTAGTATGAAAATAAACTTATTTTTATTTTTTCTTATTTGGTTTTGTCGTTCTTAATTACTTTTAAAATTTTATTCTTCGGAGTTGAGTCCAACCACTGAGTATTTTAGTTAATGACTACTCTTTAGCGGATATGACGTCACGAAACTTATAAATAGCTATGTGAAAAACTAAACAGCAAAGTCACTGGTCACCATATAGTACTTGTAGAAGAAAGTAGAATTACTTGTTTATTGTAAAAGATGGAGTTTCCAGACTTGGGCCAAAATTGCCATGAAAAAACGTGTAAACAACTTGGTATGTTATTTGAAACTAATTATACTGTATGGATAAAGTACAGAACTGACTACATGATTTGGATATGGAATGGATATGTCAAAGCTTAGAGCCACTAATTTGCTGTAGATTGGCCCTATCATTATATAAACTCAATTTATATTATATAATCAGTGTATATATTCAAAATTTTAGGAAATTATGAGTCATGTATCTGAAAATCACATTTACTTTCAGATTTTCTACCTATGAAATGTGATGCTTGTTCTCAGATATTTTGGTAAGCAATTTTACAGTCTTATGTAAATTGAAGAAAACATTGTTTTTCATTTTTAGATCCTTTCAATGAATCGTACAAAGATATTACTTTCCTAAAAATTGTACCTGAATTTCGTGAAATAACAGTAAAAATATCATGGAGGACAAAATTAAGATACATAAAGACAATGGTCGTGTATTTTATGATCATACTGGAGACTTCAGGCACATACCTTTCCCTTTTAACTTGTAAACAAGATCATCTAGTTGCAACTATCTAAAGAGCAGTCGCAAATCCTCTCTGGGGTGAATGAACTGAATGTCTTGCTTTCTTTTGTAGCCGAGACCACATACACTACAATACCCACAATTGTACTGAATCATACAAGAAGGTCAGTGAGAACACCTCATTTTTATGAGGAATTGAATGTCACCAGTGTTTGAAATGCACTGTAAAAACTAGCCAGGCATTAGCCACCCCTGCTTAAGATCTACTATTATAGCAATTTTTATGTGTCGGGCCATCGGACACATAGTAATTTCAAGCAGACAAGCATAGATTCAAGTTAAATTCCCCCTTTTAATGTTAAAAATATATAGACCTGTTCTTAAACATCTATTCATTAATCTAAATTAGGATAACCAGGTACCTGTTTGTCCACTATGCAACACACCAATCCCTGTCAAGAAGGAGGAGA
Organism: Saccostrea cuccullata; assembly: GCF_032062105.1. NCBI lineage: Eukaryota > Metazoa > Mollusca > Bivalvia > Ostreida > Ostreidae > Saccostrea > Saccostrea cuccullata. The sequence goes on from NW_026937285.1 coordinate 503,167, forward strand.
TGCCGGATGTGGTCGTAGGCCAACACATAGACCGGGACTGTCAATCTGACCCCGCTCGCAAACGGAGAAAGGTATGATGTGTATCCATAAAGTCGGTATCCTAAGTAGTCTTACTTAGTATTAGGTAAATATAAGGATTAATTAAGCTTTCATTGACATTAGCCAGATAGGAAAAAAGCTAGCAGCTAAAGAGTTATGAAAGTAATCCAGACCATATTCAGTTTTTGTGAAGATTAAGGCTTTTGGGTGAAAAGCTTTAATTTTAGAATTTTGGTTTACTTTAATGATTTATTAACTAGTTTTAAGAGAGAAAAATATAGTGGGCCATGTACAGTTATAATGTTTTTACATGATCTTAAAAACTAAAGCCATATTATATTCTATGATGTAGATTGTTTCCATCAGATAGAATTAATACTGTATACTTTTAAAGACTGTATATTGAATTTATCCACTAATTTCTTGATGAATAACATCTTTAATTTAAATTTCAGGTTTACACCAACAAATGTTCACACAAAGGGTGTAAACAGAAAGAGGTATGAAACACTAAAGCTTCTGTCTACACATCACTTTATCAATGTCTATCCTCAATCTATTAGATTTAAGTACAGTGAAATATCAGTATCTCGAAGTTTGGGGGACCTGGACACGACTTCGAGATATCCGGGGGTTCGAGATATCCAAAGTTATCTTCCAAAGTCGAATCAATAATTTCCCGTTTTTTCGTATATATCTTCATGCGTAACACTATCCTGTATTACCAAACATGCAGTCTTTATGGTAAAAACTCAAGCATATTCGCAATAAATATTAAGAAAAACAATTGTTGTTGTTTTCTTTATCGTGTATAATTGTAAAACAATTTAATATACATGCCTAATTGCATATACAGCGAATTTACATTTTCCAGGCCATGCTTACGTTGTCAAACGGGATGTATCATTAGCGTTATTGAATTTTTTAAAAACATAATTTGATGAAATTTAATGCAAAATGTTATTTAAAAAATAATCAGTATTCAAACTGTGTACTTGTTTATTATTAATAGCTTGCAAGTATAACATTACGAAGTGCTACTAAGGAACATATAGTTTACGAAACTAACAATGCAAATGGCGGTCAAGATTATCTATTGATATGCAGATAAACATGAATGTAATCAATCACTGTGCATTATGCGCTGCAACTTAACTGTTTAACTTTATTGTGAAAAATATTTGAGTTTAATGAATTTACGATTTTAATTATACAGAGTATATTATTAAATGCAATATCGGTAATATTGTCTGTATTTAATTTCTGAGTTGCTGCGAAGTGGTTTGTTTTATCGGTCGTAGACTACACCAAACACCCAAGCTGTCATACCAATTAACCTGTCACAGATACCCAACATGAGCTTGGGATTAATTAAGATTCTCCAGGTTTGAAGGTGTTAATTAATAGCCACTGGCGAGAATGTGTGAAGTCACGATGCCAGGTGTGTTCAATAGACCGAAAAATTCACTGCAGTTCGAGATAAGCCAGGTAGAAAAGGGCTTGGGACTTTGAATATACTTCGAGATAAGCGGGGTATTCGAGATTACCGTGTTCGAGATATCAGGTGTTTTTTAAATCATTTATAGAGAGAAAACGGCTGGGACCAGCGATAGACTTCGACATAAGCGGGGTATTCGAGATATCCCATGTTCAAGATACTGATATTTACCTGTACTTGAAATAAAAGAAAACAAAGCAGATGTGTTCCTCAAGTAATTGATTTATTTAAGTTTACATTGTGAATGTGTAATACAATGCACTTTTCATGCTATTTACAGTTGGTTCCAGTTTTATGTGAAAAATGTCAACAGAACTTTTGTCTGAAGCACCGCTTTGAGACGGATCACGACTGTAAAGGGTTCCAAGACACAGGGAGGGGAATGTCTAGGACGGGGTAAGGGGAAAAAATATTTTAATGTAATGCTAACGTAAAGTTTAATCCAACTGCATACAAAAAAATAAACTAATCTATTTTATCATCTCAGAGGCAAGAAGTGTTGCTATAACTATCGGCAATTCTTGACGGCAAAGTGAAAACTTGACATGACTTTTGTGCATGTTTCTCTGAAATTTTCAATATCTTATTTTGTAATTGAGCATTTCTAAGTTTATCTAACTTTGGTATATAAATATACATCTTTATTTCAGTGTCGTACAACAAAAATAATAAAATGTATTTTTTTCAGTGCTGCAGCTATATTTAGAAATATGCAGTCTTCCAGTAAGCCGACAACAAGTGGTGCTAGTAGTAAACCGAAAACTAAACCTCAGACAACGTCTTTGTCACAGCTAGGCAGGGAACTAGACAGGTAGGGGTCTATAAAGAATTTCTTTTGTAATATATGTATGAAAAATATTGGAAGAAAAAAGAATTTCATTATAACTCATCTATTTTCAGTGAGAGAAGGCAAAGGCAAGCCGCTGCAGCTCAATCTGTTCAGGGGGGAATGGTAGGTACATTATACATGTATTCTATTATTAAGCATGATTTAAAGGAAAAAAAATCTCAATATCAATTCCCCCTCCTATGCCCCTAGTTTGTTATTGCATGTAGCAAAAACATAGGATCTTTACATTTACATTGTGACCAGTATTCATATTTCGTAGACACTTGTTTGGTACAATTAATTTATTGAACTCTACTTTTCCTTATTACAGACAGAAGATGAGGCATTAGCACAGGCAATTCAACAATCTTTGGCTAATTCATCTCAGCCACAAGCACCTTCAAAACCGTAAGGACAAAATATTGTTTTCTTGCTATTATCTTTATTTATGAATAAATTTGACACCTTGATTTAAGAAATAAATAACAAGTTTATAAACTTCAATTCCCATTGAAGTTTATAAACTTGTTATTTATTACTTATATATACATTTGAGACAGACAATTGAATATTTTCGAATTTAAATTATTGCACTTCGTAGATTTTGAAAAATGACGCAAGGTGTAAATCGGCTTGCATGGCGGTTAGAATTCATTAGGTTAAGGAATCTATTTCGAAGGGAATATATATAGTGAAGAGATCTGGGAATATTTTTATGAAAAATGATAATCAATTGACACAAGAAACACGTCCGAAGTTTGATGATACACAACATCCGATGGGAACACTTGTCCGAGCCAGTTAATTTGCAATTTGATCAAAAACTTTCTACGGTTTCAGTAACTTTTATCGTGAAACACTGATAAACACGGAGACAGGCCATATTGAACAGAAAACGCCGAGGTGTTTGGCAGTTGTTCATGGCATGATTGCAAAGATATTTTCCAACATATTTACACATTTATCGTGAGTAAAATTTAAAGATAAAGTAAAAGTTTATCGTGAAAATTTAACCAAAGGTCTACCCCAAAAATAAGGATGAACATTAGAGACTGTGCAGCTGACAAAAGTGAAGAAAAATGTAAACAAAAGCTAGGCTCCTCGTTTTCTCTATGTACACATGTTGAATCGATAGGTATCATTTTACTTGCTTATTTTGTTCATTTTTTATACATGAAAAGCAAAGAAGGTCAAGTTAGAAATTTTCTCTCTATATGTTTATATAGTGGAGAGATACCACAAATGTATATATTTGGTTTTATAACTATAACTTGTGATATGTAATGGTAATTTTAAGTGAACTTGTATAAAGTGAACAGATTGAATATATATAGAAATCATATTTTTGCAGACTGACACAACAGGAAAAAGAGGACCTACTTTTAGCTCAGGCCATAGCAGCTAGTCAGGAAGAGAACCAGCGAGAACAGAGGAGAAGGGTAAGTCTCAAAAGTCGGTTTGATTTATTAAAAACAAGATAGAAATCTCAAAAGTCATATGCTACTCAACACAGAAGACTATCTTGATATGGAGTCATAAAATTTGAAGATGAAAGGCCAGGGTTATTCCCTGCAAAGAATACAAACATTCCATTTTCATTGCATGCAAACAAAAACCAAAAATCAACACAAGCAGTACACATGTTATTTGTGAATCACATGTTAAGAATTCTATTTTCCTTTCCTTTTTACAACAGATGCTGTTGGCAGCAAGATAGAAAACAGGTTAGAATTCAGCCTTGTCTGTTTTCTATTGTAGCAAGAAGCCGCCCAGCGTAGAGAAGCAAATAAAACATCATGTCAGCTATCTTGACGAGGACTAAATTTTATTCAGGAAAACTGTGTTCTCTTTTTATTATGAACATCGCTAACATATTGAATATTTTATACCTGTATTATTATTAAATTATTTTATTCAAATTTATTGTAATATTTGGTTGGTCATCTTGAATAGAAATTCTGAAATTTTTCTTGTATTCAGATTATGCATGTTTTTTTGTGGTAATGTATTAATGAACTAGTGTATGCATTGATAATTCTTAAAAGATACGTGTACAAACCACAGTTTATCTCTCACACAGAAGAATTAAGCATTAAAAATGTTCCAAGTTACTTAAAGTGGCAAAATGTGCAACAGTTTATACGTGTATATTGTCCTGTAAAATTACCTTTTAAACTAAACAGCTATTACTTTTTTCAGTGTGGCAGGCACATCTGTTTTTAAATTTTGGAAGGAAAAGGCCAAAAAAAATTAATCAATAGTTTCTCAGGCACTGCCGCATCAGTTCAAAAACGGCCGCATTGATCAATTTTTTTGACATATTGAAAAGGGAAATAACTCAATTTTCTATTTTTCCAAGTTGAAAAAGAAAATGGAGATATTCCCCTTTTCATGAATGCTAAGGCCAAAAAAAATTAATTAATTGTTTCTCAGGCCAAAAAATTCAAAAAAACAATATATTTCTTCTAAATTTACAGTGTTTTATGAATTAACTTTTAAATAAATGTTTAGAATAACATTATTTAAAGATGAATACATATAACTAATTTCAGAGAACAAAAATTAAGAATTAGAAGATATTATCATTTTATTGAACATGCTTCAAAAAAAAAAAAAAAGCCTGCCTGCCGCATTGAATTTTGATTTTTTTGGCCTGAGAAACTATTAATTAAATTTTTTTAACCAAACAATGTGGGTTTTTTTTATTATTAAGTTTGATTGATGTAGATTTATTTATTTACATTGTATTTTCCTCTTGTGCAATGGTTGTCAGATACGTTTGCATTAGTCTTTAAAAGTTTTTAATCTTTTCCCAAAAGGCAAGTGGTTTAGAATTACCAAGAGTATATATTAAAAGCCTTCATTTTTATTTTTTATGAACCTTTGCATTATTAATAGATCATTCAACCTTGAGGGCTTTTTAAAAGTTTTCTTAATTTTGTATTTAAAGGTTGGCAAGATTGGCTTTCTCTAGTACATGTGCATGTACTATGTGTAATATTAACTCAAAGTGGAAATTATAGTTCATAACCATTACTATACTTGTCTTTTATTTTGAAAAAAGTGACAGTATATATATTGATTTATCAAAATGTTGTCTTCAAAATAATTAAATTTCTGCCCTCTTTAATTCTTGATGCACTTTTTATTAATTGTTGTGTGCATCTGAGTTTCAAGTAATATATATGTACATGACATTTTAATTTTTATTGTTGACTCAATAAATTATTTTAAACTGTTTATTTTTTTTTGTTAATTGTATTTTGATCTTCGTCAAGGGATATCTTTGAATGATATTGAATGAAAGGGAAATCATTTATGTTGAACAAAAAGGGAGTCCTATCATACCAACTTCGTTTTGACTTATTTTATTTCCAGATTTAACTATGATTTAACAATGTAGTAATGTTTAACTATGGTAATCTTTAGCATTGGTGATTTTTGAAAACAGACTCTGGGGTCACAAAACTTGCACAAGCTCACTTTTGATCTCCATCTCACCTGTCCACGATGTATTCCCTTTTGTAAAGTGAGACTGAGATCAAAAGAGAGCTCATCTAATTTTTATGGCCCCAGAGCCGGAAGGTCAGAGTTTAATTTCATGTATAAATGTATAAAGAATTCAAAATGATTCCAAGCTTAGCATTATGGCCAAAGTCTTTACATCTTTGACTTAAAACTTTTTTCCTCTCTTAATGTAAAAAATACTTTTCAATGTCCTTTCACTCCTTATACATGTGGCGCCAAGTCAGTAGTGTCTTGCGGTGAACCCCTAGCATGCAGGAGTTATGTAAATGTGTTAAGCTTGTATAATTTACTTCAAAAAGATACTTTCCATGGACTTCAAGTGCAATTTATACATGTACTATAATATACAGTCAAAACATGTATATTGCCAAATCACTGGAAAATTTCATCGTATTTGAGATATCACTGTTTGAGATTACGATATACAACTGTACCTGTGATACATTTTACTCCACCAAGTGACACCATTAATGGTTAACAATATTTATTTTTCAATAGCTTTTATCACATAACAGTTTTTGTAACTGCAGCCTTTTAACAACCATCTTCTTTCCTTCACAAAAAACTTTACACAACAAGATGAGTGCATTATAAATTACTTACACTTTTTGTCTAGTTGTTGACTTTTTCGCTCAAGTTTTTCTGGTAAATTATACTTGCAATCCATGTCAGAAATATACTATATGAAACTTCACACCAAACATTTCATTTTTTTTAGAATCAATTAAACCAACAAATCTTTTCTTGAAAAATAACAATGGTAAGTTAATAGGCAAATACAAAGTAATCATTATTCGTGCTAATGTCTGTATGAAAGCAATGAATAAAATACCATCTGTTCTTTAAAGACATCGGTCTATAGGGGAACATTTAAAAGATGTATTGCACAGAGACTACATGTATCTTAAACAAAAGTAAATGAAACAAAAATACAATAGTACAAAAGTCTTCACTCAATGTTCCAGTTGAGTAGAAAAATGAAAAGCATGAATCATTCCAAATTTTACATGATTGAATTTTTAAAAATAATTATGGACTTCTTTCTCTTTAAAAGTATTCTTTGGAAGTTACAATGTTTAGTGTATTTGCTGAGCTTACTATAGATAATTATTATGCTTCCTGTCTTTGTACAGATAAATATAGGATTTATATAGCGTAAGCATACTATGCCGAAATAGAGCACTGTACGTGATTTACATGCATATAGGAGAATTTTATTAAATATATAAACTTAATTTATACAATTTACACAAGTAGGAGAAAATAGACAAATATTATTTGAAAACAGTTATATTTATTCTAAGGAATCTGAGATAAATGTGTACAACAAAGTTTCAAACTAATTATATACAAATTGATACAAATTATAGAGATTAAACCCTGTCAGTCTTTAACAGCTCTTTGTGACAGAGAAAATCTAGTAACCAAAATAACTAAGCATGAAAATTCTAGCATCACACAGTTTTTGCAAGTGCGCTGTGTTACCACCATTATTTTCAGGAAAAAATCAAATGGGCATAAATAATAACAACAGTGAATATTTTCATGTGACACTATTATATAAATATAGTTGGAAGTACTTGTACATTTACATGCATATGATAAAACAATGTTGGATGCTCAATCTCTGGATCTGATTATACAAATTGATACAAATTATAGAGATTAAACCCTGTTTTAAAGCTCTTTTGAAAAATCAATCAGACAGAAATCTTCCTAAATGTTTTCATTCATAATGGATGCGAATATTTTCATGTGACTTTATGAGAAGTGATTTCCAACACAAATTCGGGACCGGTTTATGAACCTCAAAACTCATGCACAGCAAGTTTTTCAGCTTCTATATCCATGCTGTAGTATTATTTGAGTTAGTTTTTCATCCTTAGACCTTCTGGCATGACACAACTAGAATGAAGAAAAAAAATCAAATGACTTAAAAAATATATATAATCAACTGGTTTGATACCTGCAGCCAATCACCATGAATATTTACAGCTTTCTTATTTTAAGACATGTTTTTAATTGATATTCTAATCCAGTCAAACCACATATTATTTTAAGGAGGAATGCCACACCAACTTTTTATTTTATAGATCTCTGAGTCAACCTTTTCAAACAATGGTTTCAGCCGTCATTCGCTTTCAATTATTTTATATGAATTTTTTTGTATTTTTTTCAAAGAAAATTCAAAAAATTATTCACATCCAGATAAGATACTTTCTTGTAAAATTTTTGCTGTAAATGAATGCATCACATGAATACCTAATAAAATATGTAAAGAAAAGCCGTATAGATATTAAATTTTTTTAAATAAAAAAATATTTATGAAAATAAAACACATAATTTGTGAATATTTTTTAAACTTGTGGTTAAAATCTTCTTGAAACCAGTCATAACTTGGAAGAACATGTTCATTCATCATATTTATAAAAGAAATTGAAACGAAATAGCCAAATTTTAGAGAAATTGATTTTTTTTAATTTTGGCCAATCCAGATCAAAATTAAACCAATCCCAACCATAATTGCAAATTATTGGAAATAAATAACATTTCCCCAATAACACTAGTCTGATTGGGTGTTATAAGGGTTAAAACAATATTGAACCTGACAATAAAATAGATTTCTTCACTGTAAATACATGAAGAGGCAATAAATTAGCATTTTATTCATTTTGTGTTAATTTTGATCGGGATCAGTTTAATTTTGATCGGGTTAGGTCCAAATATTAAAAAAAAATTGATTTCTCTAAAATTTCTCAATTTCGTTTCAATTTCTTTTTAAAATATGATTGACAAACATGTTGTCCTTAGTTGTTACTAATTTTATGGTGTTTTTAACCATAGGTTTAAAAAATATTCACAAATAATGTGTTTTATTTTCATAATTTTTTATAAAAAAAATTAAAAAGTTCTAACCAGCCTTTCTTTACATATTTTATAAGATATTCATATGATGCATTCATTTACAGTAAACTTTTAACTCCAAAACAACTTATTTGGATATAAATGAATTTTTTCATTTTCTTTGAAAAAATACAAAAAAATTAATATAAAATAATTAAGCGGATTATAAAAAAGCCTTTCAATGCTGAAACCATATTGTTTAAAAAGGATCATTCCTTATAATTTAATTTTAAAATAATTAAAAATTGGGGATGTAAAATTGTGTTGTTTTTAATATCTCAAATTTCATCCAAATACAACAGTTTTAACGGAAGTGATGAGAAAAAGAGATAAAAACTGGTACATACAATAGCAGCCATTGATGGTAAAATTTTACATGAGGAAACGTTCGAGCAACTGTTTGAAGTCAAAGGTAACATAACGACACGCCCATTTCTTCATGAAACGAAGGACTGGAAATGAGGGGATTGATGGTTTTAGGACACTGGTTACACTTCCCGCGACAAGCAACATGATTATACAAAATGTTATGAGTTTTTTTGGAAAGAGCCAATGAGAGACCGCTTATGTAAAACAGAATTAAATTATTTGATATAATTATGAATTTTATCATGTTTATTGAAAAAATACAAAAAAATTAATATAAAATAATTAAGGGCTAATAACGGCCTTTCAATGCTGAAACCATTGTTTAAAAAGGATGACTCAAAGATCTATAGAATAAAAATTTGGTGTGGCATTCCACCTTAACCTCAATATCTCAGATCATCCAATATCTTACAGTTTTATTCTCATAAGACTTGAGATAAAAGAGATTTGACTGTACATACATGTAATGCAGTCTTTACTGCACGTGTTTTCAAAAATAAAATTCATCAAATTAACATTTACACTTTTAAATGTACAATATGTAATTTTCATTATAAACTACAAACAAAGTAGATACTGAAAAAACTAACACATTAGTTTAATGAATAAATGATGCTTACACTTCTTGTTTGAATAAATCTCTGTTTAAATTCCTCCACGTCCATTTTTTCTGAAAAAAAGAATTTTGATATTAAGCAAACATAAATTTATGTATAAGCATAAGCAACATACACAGGTATCATAGAGGTACCCTAGTAATTTTACCTTTTGACAGGGTTCTCTTGTATGAAATCATCAATAAATAAAATGTATATGATTGTACTGTTTTATGGACTTTTGATCTTGAATAATAATTTATTTCATATATATGAGATGAAAATAATTCATTTTATGTATTTTGTTGGACAGAGAAAGAGAGAAATAAATGCAAATCAGACAATGCTCTGGCCCAAGGATCTCCTTTCACATTTTTAAAATCTAACAATCTTCTCTAAATGCAACTTACTTTCCAGGAACTGGTCTACAATGCTTTCAGATTCTTCCTCTGCTTCCATTAGTGCCACCTTGAGGTTGTTTTGGATCACAGAGGGGTGAAAATCCTCTGATCTGGTCATTAGTCTCTTCTGATGTTGTTCAAACTCTTCTTGTGCTCTCTCATAAACGTTGTTCTATAAATTATAATTGAAATTCACACAAATCTTCTAAAAATAAGGAACATTCTCCATTTCCCATATGTCCATGCCTTGAATAGGATAACAGGGGACATTAAATCTCATTTGTCTGTCTGTACGTCAGTCCGTCTGTCTGTCTGTCCATCCATCACAAAAACTTTAACCTTGCCCATTTTTGATTTAAGGAGCTAGACTTTCATATTTCACATGTGTAATCCTTGTGACAAGACCTTTCTTTGGGTACCACCAAATTTGATCTTTTGACCTTGACCTTGGAGTCTGACCCACTTTTACACAAAAATTTTTAATTTTTACTTTGGCCAAAACTTTTGAACAGTAGATACTAGGACTTTTATATTTCACATATGTATTCTTTGTGGCAAGATCTTTCATTGGATATCAACAACTTTGACCTTTTGACCTTGACGTACTTATGAAAAAGCTTTAACCTTGGCCATAACTTTAAAACGGTCAGGGCTAGGACTTTAATACTTCAAATATTTAATCCTTGTGAGAAGTCCTTTCGTTGAATAACAAGAACTTTGAGCTTCTGACCTTGACCTTGGCATACTTTTTAAAAACTATAACCTTGGCCATAACTTTTGAAGGGTGAGGGCTAGGGCTTTCATACTTCACATATTTAATCCTTGTGACAAGACCTTTCATTGGATATCAACTATCAAGCACTTAGACCTTTTGACCTTGACCTTGGAGATTGACCTACTTTTTAAAAACTTTAATCTTGGCCATAACTTTTGAACAATAAGGGCTAGGGCTTTTGTACTTCACATATTTATTCCTTGTGACAGGACCTTTCATTGGATAACAAGATATTTGACCCTCTGATCTTGACCTTCTAGTTTGACCTACTTTTAAAAAAAAATTTGACCATAATATTTGAAGTGTTAGGGCTTTCATACTTCACACATTTATTCCTTGTGACAAGACCTTTTACTGGATATCAACAACTTTGACCTTGACCTTGGAGTTTGACCTTCTCTTTAAAAACTTTAACCTTGGCCACAACCTTTGAATGGTAAGGGCTAGGGCTTTCATACTTCACATATAAGTAATCCTTGTGAGAAGACCTTTCATTGGATACCTTTGACCCTTTTTACCTTGGCCTTGGAGTTTGACCTACTTTTTAAAATTTGGAATCCAATATATTTTAATTTGCATTTAAGAAAAGTTTGATCTTTGCTTTGTTACCATACAGGGTCATCAGTGTTTCACAAACGCATCCTGTTCCTTTTAACTTTTGATTGAGAAGAGATAGGGCTTTCATATTTGACATGTGCATTACCTATGACAAGATATTTCCGAGCATGCTATGATTTCTGACTCCTTGACCTTGGCCTTCACGATTGACCTTATTTTTGAAAAAAAAAAAAAAAAAACTTTGGTGATAATTTCTAAATGACATATGATAGGACATTCATATTTGACATCTCTTCCACAAAGACACAGAGAGCCAGGGACCACAATTCTTTGAATTTGCTTGTTTTTTAAAAAAAGATAATTTATATTTATCAATTTTCAAATGCCCTGAAAAGGAATAACTTCGCCATATATTATATCAGCACCATACCTTTTCTAAAATCCATTGTCTGAGTTGTTCCAGTATTGGTTTATAACTTAAATTGCTTCCTGCAAATAAACATATTGGCATATATTAAGAAATGTATATTTTTATGGTGATGCCTTATATTTTTCCATTATGTTTTTTTTTCACCTAAAAGCAAAAGACAATGGCAAATGGAAAAATACATGTATATTCCAATAAAATAGAAAATCAAGCCCTCAAATTACTACTTCATACTTTAATATCAAGATACATGTATCTGGATGCATTTTTCACTACCCACTTATTTATAGATTATAAAAAATGTACAAAGTTACTTACTAGCCAATTCGATGCATTCACTGGAAATTTTCTCTCTTTCCTCGGCAAATTTTCCCACCTCTGGTAATTTCTGGATCATTTCTAAAATTTTGTCTTCTTCATCTTGTAATTCATACAATTGTGTAAGGCTGGGGAAAAAAGGTGTTAAATAGAATACAATTATGTTAATAAATATAATTCTCAAAACCTTCAAACCACCCATCCCACCCCCAAATAAGTATCCCCTTATCTATTTCCCTTCAATAAAATCAAAATAAATTAAACTGAATAGATAATGAAAACTTTAAAAAAGTATCTTGTTTTTAAAAGATACAGATGACATTATTGACATATTAAAAAAAACAAAAGTAAGATAATTATGTATATTTCATGTCTTTTAATATACATGCATGTATATAAAAGTAGTTGTCAGTAGTTTAGATATATATGTAAACCTGAACAGTAAAACTTGAAAGAATAGATTATCTATGAAAAAATTCCATGTGCAATAACCTTACAAACCTTTTTGTTTTAAGATCTGGAAAGGCTGAAAACACATCAGGAACTCTACCTGGTGATACTCCAGCCTGCTAGAAAACAAACAAATAAAACTTGTCATATTCTGTCCATAAATAATTCTGCTAAATTTTTTTTTAAAACAGCTACAGCCCACACTAGTATCAATGTCTATAATGTACCTCTGTGGAATTTTCAGTGCCTTGCATTGGTTCTGGCTGACCGGTTCCATACTGAGCACCTGGTGGCTGGTAGTAACCTGCTAGACTCCCAGAACTAGAATAACCAGACACTGAGGAAGTAGCCGGGGGAAATGGAGGGGGTCCCACTACACCACTGAGAATAATTAAAATAGAAATGTCATGAATGTATTCCTTTACAGTACAAAAGAAAACAAGAGGCCCAGGGGCCACATCGCTCACCTGAGCAAATCGGCTGGGAAAAGCATAAATCAGATCAGAACAGAACAGTTTACTGAAGGGGGGAATTTAATACTACTTGAGAATGCCTTCATATTAATACAGCATAATACTTTGCTGTTCTTGATGCAAAAGATTTGTTAAAAACATTTTCTTCCTATATGTAACTTCATAAAAATTTGAATTGACTCCCCTTTGTTTCCCTCCCTACCCCAAAGGGCCATGATTTGAATAAATTTAAATCAGTATTTGAACAAACTTAATTCTACACTACCCAAAAATGCTTCCATATAAAAACTAGTATCACTAATCATGACTTTGCTATTCTTGAGAAGAAGATTTTTTAAAATAAATTTCAAGGCTAAAAAAGGATCCCCACCCTATCCCTGGGGGTTATAATTTGAACAAATTAGATTCTACACTTCCTGAGATTGATTCCATATAAATATCACTAATCATGGCTTTAAAGTGCTTGAGAAGACAATTTTTAAAGATTTCCCTCTCTAGTCCTATGTAAAAATTTGATTATCCATTTTGGCTCCACCCTACCCCCGGGGGTCATGATTTGAACAAACTTGAATCTACACTACCTAAGGATGCTTCCACATGAGTTTCATCTTTCCTGGCCCAGTGGTTCTTGAGAAGAAGATTTTTAAAGATTTTCCCTATATACTCCTATGTGAAACTTCGATCAGCCATTGTGACCCCACCCTACCCCCATGGGTCATGATTTTAATAAATTTGAATCTACACTACCTGAGGATGCTTCCACATGAGTTTCATTTTTCCTGGCCCAGTGGTTCTTGAGAAGAAGATTTTTAAAGATTTCCCCTATATACTACTATGTAAAACTTTGATCGGCCATTGTGGCCCCACCCTACACCCAAGGGCCATGATTTGAACAAACTTGAATCTACACTACCTGAGGATGATTCCACATGAGTTTCGTCTTTCCTGGCCCAGCGGTTCTTGAGAAGAAGATATACCCGGTACTCCTATGTAAAACTTTGATCGGCCATTGTGGTCCGCCCTACCCCCGGGGGGTCATGATTTGAACAAATTTGAATTTACACCACCTGAGGATGCTTCCACATGAGTTTCATCTTTCCTGACCCAGTGGTTCTTGAGAAGAAGATTTTTTAAAGATTGTTCTATATATTTCTATGTAAAACTTGGATTCCCTATTGTGGCCCCGCCCTACCCCGGGGGGTAAATGTTTTGAAAAAATTTGAATTTACACCAGCTGAGGATTCTTCCACATGAGTTTCATCTTTCCTGCCCAGTGGTTAGTGAGAAGAAGATTTTTAAAGATTTTTATATTCATATGTAAAATTTTAATCAATTGTGGACCCCGAAACACGTCCTGGGGGTCATAAAAATTTGAACAAACTTGAATCTACACCACCTGAGGATGATTCCACATGAGTTTCATCTTTCCTGGCTCAGTGGTTCTTGAGAAGAAGATTTTTTTAAAATGCCATTAATTTTTCAATAATTCATAATTATCTCCCCTTGGAAGCGTGTGTGGCCCTTCATTTTAACAAACTTGAATCCCCTTCACCTAAGGATACTTTGTGGCAAGTTTGGTTGAAATTGGCAACACCGAGGTGTTCGTGGTGTGATTGAAGATGAAAATGTGAAAAGTTTTCCAACAACGACGACTACAACAACTACGACGACGACGATAGACAATGGACAAATTTTGATCAGAAAAGCTCACTTGAGCCTTCCGCTCAGGTGAGCTAATAAGCAAGTAAGTGTAAGACAGAAAACTAAACAGTTTATCTAAAAATTTAGTTACTTTTGAGATATATTTAAGTAAAATATAATTTACTCCTTTGCTAATACTTTCAGAGTCTTTTTTCTGCTTTGAATCTATCAAAAAGTGCTCAAATATTGTCCTCTCGGCAGATAAGTTGCAACTAAGTGTAAATTATAACATAAAATAGCAATTAGCAAACCCCAATGCTTACAAATTATTTGATTGAAGCTGAGGGGGGTGCAACTTAAATTCATCAATAATGGACTGAACTACTGCAGCGAGACTGGAATGCATGGAAAACTGGAAAGAAAGACATACAGCTAGGTATTAAAATACTGATTACAACAGTTGTACAGATATTGATTACCTACAAGGTACTTTCCTTATAATTATTACTGATTTGGTTTTATTTCATCCTGTTACATGAACTTACTGATGAGAGATTTGGACAGTTGATAATTTTCGATGTCGAGTCGACCCATTGATGATATACTGGGGGATGAACGGATATTGAGGGTGGGTCTTGTGGGAACAGAGGAGGGAGAGATCTAAAATTTAAAAAAAAACATGACATGTATATCTCTTTTTTTTGCTGAATGAATTTCAGATAAGTACCCTATTTTTTGATTATGTCATCAGATTAAAACATATAAGAATGTAGACATGGTAGATATCCATATCTAATTGTCCCCCAGTTCTTTAAATTTGCTTTTTGAACCCTATATAACTAATTTCACTTAAGTGTGCCATTTCGCATTACGTCAGGATTTTTTCATCAGTTGCACCCAGCGTACACAATCCATGCCCCTGCTGTGTGATTTGTCAACTCATTATAATCTATACATTGACACCAAAAACAGTCTAGCACGAGCAACTTCCAGTTATAAGGCTTGCGGTTAGGAGCTGTGTACTATTTGATTACAGATATTACTATGCTGAATTTCTCTAATTAAATTCTACTTACACGACTAAAGTTATGTTATTGTTTCCTGTAACAAATGTTATTCTGTATTCTGTATTCGGTAGAACTTCAATTGGACTACAACAAAAAAATTATAGTTAGAAATTTTCTGAAAACACTGACATACACTGACATTTATACACTGTTTCGTCATTTCCCTTGTATTTCATACTAGTTCTTATGAAAGTATGAGTCATGAAATATTTACAAATATTATGGCAAACATATATGGTTACTTACTTCAAATTTGCTTTCTTTAGAGAATCGATTTGTTTTGTCCTGTGGGCCTGTAGATTTGTTTGTGATGAAGAGGTGTTTTTGTTTTTATTTCCAAAGATCCAACTCATTGTTGTATATTTTGACAGCTTTCACGACACAACTTTTTAGTCAAATGAAAACAGGAAGTCTATGAACGTCATCAAATTCTGCGATAGTCCGATTTCCGCTTTTCAGAGCATGCGTGTAATTTTGTACTGTGAAGACTTGACCATTGTAAAGAGAAATGTAGACGCCTCAGCACTACTCACTGATTATTTAATTGCTCCTGCAGTTAAGCACAATATCTTGAATATAGATAAGTGTAAGTAAAATAAACTTAGAAAATTAAATCCAGTGTTCATTCAGGAAATAAACGTTAAAATTTTGTATAGCATGCATGCATTGTGTTAGTTTCAGTTACTTTGCATGGAATTTAACTACTTGTAATGCTTTACTAGTTAACATGGTTAAGCCAACACAGGAACAAAGTTTAACACATAGGCATGAATATGTGATTGCTGCAAATAATTGAGATTTTTTATCTGCTAAAATAAATAAATGACAATTCCAGATGAATTAATACTGAGTCCAGTACCAGCAGGTAATTGTCATGAATAGAAAATGATTGATGCTTAGTGGTAGGTTATAATTTTAAATGGAATAGAAACTGTAGATGCAGTTAAGTCTTATGGATGATTTTTATTGATGAAACATGGAGATAATAATATTCAAGACCAAAATTCCATAAAACAATACAAAATAGAAGTAGAGCAAACAAGGACCTCCAAAACATCAAAGGTGAGATCAGGTGCCATGGAGGAGTGAGCATCCCCTGATCATACACCAACCTGTTTTTATAGCACTATGGAAGCCTTTCAAAATCTATGTTTTCAGTAATTTTATCAGACTGAAATAATGGTTGTACTTGTGTTTGAGAGAATTGTGAGCTCGGCCCCCTGAGATGCACTTATCTTGTTGTAGGTGAACAGATTTGCCATTATGGATGCCGGGCTAGACGTATTGAAATTTCCCAAACATTAAAATTCTCATATTTGTTGATTTTCTCTGGAATCAACTATAGTACTATCATTGGTAGCAAAGTTTAACAAGCAAAGGGGTATGGAGTTAGTTAGAATATAGATTCAGGATTGAAGTTATCATGATCTTGCATTGTTCGATTATTGCTAAAATCAAATGAAATTATTTTCTTGGGCTTCAAGATATTTGGCAGGACAGGGCTTACATCTTTGATATTCAAAAATATTCCATAATTCAGAAAATTAAAAGTTTATTATGTATCTGCTTTATAAATTGAAAACTTCAGAAAAGGAGATGGAGGACAAAAATTAAGCCTTGTCCTTAAAAATTCATATTTATAAAAGAAAAGGATGTTCATATTATTACATTCATTGTTTAGGAGAGGTGTAAACGTAATCTAGAAGTGTTGGAAGGCAGGGTTTGGTAGGGGCAGATATGCTGATATGCCTTCGGTAGCACAGACTGAGTATGGCATCAAAGATGTCTGGAACAGCAATCTGGAAGAGGAGTTTAAAAAGATCCGCCATGTTATTCAGCGATACAGATTTGTTGCTATGGTTTGTATTCAATTTAATGCAGCCTTTTATTACACAGAAGTTTTTAGTACTTTTCTGTCAAAAATCGGACATATCTATTCAATACATTTAATAGTTTTTCAAATGTAGTCGACAAAATATCACAATTTTACAATGTTGGGATATTGGCAGTTTATTTGGTTACCAAGGAGAGGTAGCGTAGAGGCAGCTGATAGTTTGGGCTGAATTAAGTTTAAAATACTGGAGCACATTTTGATGTGACTATTTTTTTTTTGTACAGGATACAGAATTTCCGGGAGTTGTAGCGAGGCCTATAGGAGAGTTCCGAAGCACTTCAGACTATCAGTATCAACTTCTAAGATGTAATGTAGACTTACTAAAAATCATCCAGGTGGGCCTTACATTTATGGATGAAAATGGACAGACCCCATCCCCCATATCTACGTGGCAGTTCAATTTTAGATATAATTTAACGTAAGTAGCAAAAGACTAAAGTAATATGGGCGTTATGGTGATACATCTAGTACATAATGTATGAAGAGAACAAAAGAAACAAAATCAAAATATAATATAGATTTTGATAAATGTTACATAGATAAATATGAGATGATGCTTAATTTGAGAGAAAAAAAATAGAAATAGAATCAAAATGTAGACTAGATTTTGATAAATGTTACATGAACATTGATAAATATGAAACTTTTGATATTTCAGAGAAGAAATGTATGCTCAGGAGTCAATAGACTTGCTACAACATTCAGGCATTCAGTTCAAGAAGCATGAAGAAGAGGGGATAGATGTGAATGATTTTGCGGAATTATTAATGACATCAGGAATAGTGCTAAGCGACCAAGTCAAATGGCTCTCATTTCACAGGTAAAGAAATTAAAAGTTTTTAAAGAATTATTCCTGAAAAATAAGTGAAATGACAGTTGTATGATTTTCTGTTCAAATTGTAAAAAAGGTACCCAAACTGTTGATTCAGAAATGTATTAATTGTTTATTACAAATGTATAAGTATGTAACCTTTCTTGACGAAGTTTGTTTAAAATGTAATGTACTGCTCAAATCCTTGTTATGCATCTCTGCTGACATATTTGCCCAGAATAGAAAAAAAAATGTACCAATAGGGAAGCTGAACTTTCATTAATTTATTTTACTGTTATTTATCCAGTGGTATAAATTAATGTTTGATGTGATTTTCAGTGGTTATGACTTTGGTTACCTCCTAAAGATTTTAACAAATACGCAGTTACCAGCGGAGGAGGCCGATTTCTTTGAATATCTTAGGATTTACTTTCCCAACATCTACGATGTCAAATATCTAATGAAGAGTTGTAAAAATTTAAAAGGAGGTTTGCAGGAAGTAGCAGAACAATTAGAGGTAATTTTCATCACAATTATTAAATCTCGTTTTGTTTTGAACATATTTTATTATGTAAAAATTACATAAACGGATTGGGCAGCAGGCATTGCCTATATGAGCCCTATCCACAAAATCTTGTTGAGTATGGATTATTCACTTACCTTTCTTGACGAAGTTTGTTTCTGTCTGTCCGTCTGTCTGTCTGTCCGTCTGTCTAGCTGTCCGTCTGTCTGTGCAAATGTAATGTACAGAGGGACATTAGAATCTACTACTCCACACTAAGATTGCTCATTAAGGGTGTGTCATGACCTTGACCCAAGGTCATTTGCCAAGGTCACTGGAAGAAAAATTTCATAATTCGTGTCCGGTCCATATCTTTATTATGGATAAACTTGGTAGGTTCTCATTTCACACAAAAATGACCTTGACCCAAGGTCATTTGGGGAAGTTCAAGGTCACTGGGAGAAAAATTTCAAAATTCATGTTTGACATATATTTTATGGATAAACTGTTTATTTATCCAAAGATTGCCCATGATCCAATGTTTGACCTTGACCCAAGGTCATTTTTCAAGGTCATGAAAAACATAATTTGGTTACCTCCTATAAGAGGTTTTCAACAGAATGACACAAGGGTGTTGACCAGCGGAGAAGTTCAAGGTCACTGGTAGAAAAATTTAATTTCCGGAATATCTTTCTTAAGGATAAACTTTCCCAACATCTAAGATGTCAAAGGGTGTGTCATGACCTTGAAGAGGTCACTGTAAAAATTTAAAAGGAGGTTTATAGCTTTCTTATGGAGAACAATTGGTAATTTTCATTTCACAATTATTAAACCCAAGGGTGTGTTTGACCCAAGGTTTTCAAGGTCACTGGTAGAAAAATTTAATAACGTATTCCATTCTTTCTTAAAGGTAAACTTGGTAGGTTTTCATTTCACACAAAGATTGCCCAATTATGGGTGTGTCATTACTTACCCAAGGTCATTTGGGGGCAGGTCAGGCATTTGTGTGTCCATATCCTATGATAACTTGGTAGGTTCCTCTCCACAAGAATGACCCAAGGGTGTGTCTTGTTGAAGTTCAAGGTCATGGAAAAATTTTATATTCGTGTTTGATACATATCTTTATTATGCAAAAACTTACTTCTGAAAAACCCAGCGGGGGGTATTTTGTCCCAATTGGACAGTTCTAGTTTGTGATGTCATAATGCTGTACGTCATGTTTCTAAAGATTAGATGAAGTTTATAAATAAACCGCTTTACGATCAAGATGTGTTTTTATATCTTTGCTATACATTCCACAACACACGTTATTAATATTAATGAAGATTTGCTGTAGTGAAGTTTTGTAGTTTGAATCTGTCATTTTCATACTGTTTATCGATTGATATTCAAATGAGAATTTATGTCAGAGATTTTTCACAGTTTTTAACTGACTTGCCTTAAAGGAAATATGTGTGAATGCCAATTACATTTTGTACTTTAAATTTTATTCAAAATTGATATAATACAGTGTGGCCTTGTTAATTTGGACACTCATAAGTGTCTGAAAATTTACATATAAACACATGCTGCAGAAGTTGAACTCCCCAGATAATTGGCATCTGGACTAACTAGGTCCTACTACATTTTCAAGCATAAATCATGTGTTTTGTAACATTGTAGATCACAAGGATCGGCCCTCAACATCAAGCAGGAAGTGATAGCTTACTGACAGGAGCTGCTTTCTTCAAAATGAGAGAGGTGAAGATTCATGTTTTGATTATATCTATGAACCATTTAAACAAAACTTTGAAATAAAATTACATTTGTTTGCAGCCCTTTTGGTTGTTTATTAACAAAAAATGTCCATTGTGAAGACGTGAATTTTTTTTTTTTGGAAATTTTACATTTAATTAAACTCTACCATTTGCAAATATTGTGCTCTTGCAAGTTGATTAAAAAAAAACTTTATTACATGTATCTTTTTTTGTGCCTTAGTATCTGTTAGATTTCTTTATACACTTACATTTTTAATTCTTGCAGATGTTCTTTGAGGATAATATTGACGATGCCAAATATTGTGGACACCTTTATGGACTTGGTACTTCTTATGTTCAGAATGGCTCAGGATATGAAAGTTTGACAAGTTATCAAAACCACAATTCAACACCCACTGTGGAAGATTCCAACTCTGTGTCAGCAAGTTCATAGAGCAATTAGAACATAATTCTGCACATTGCAGTCAGCACCCAGGAAAAGAAAATGGCAGCATTTTCATGTGGATCAAAACACTTTGTGGCAGCTAGAAGGAGGAAAGATTCAATATTTTAGTCCTTGATTTTCCAGTCTTCTCTTTGATCAGCTACAGTATTTCTGTGAGAGAGTCAGGGCTCAGTGAATTGTTTTAATTAATATAGAGATTTACTTCTATGGTTTTTGAATCTCTGTACATGCAGTGCAAGGTGAAATGATCAACTGTGTATTTTTTTTATTTGGTAACTTATAAGACAACTGTTTGCCTTTAAGCATTTTATAGTATTTATGGTTTTCCATTTCAACATGAAGCATTACAAGAGTATTTAATTAAAATGTGTCAGTGTAAATGGTTGGCAACCCTTCAAAAAATTTACAGAAAAGATTAAAACAACTAATAGTAAAACTATTTCCTCAAGGCTTAAAACATTTTAAAGAATCTCCTTCAATTTAAGATTGACTTTCCTATGCCTTTTCTAGTAATCCTGGCAAGTGGTGCCATTTTCTTTGCTTTGGTAGAGGGCTGCGGATTTTGCCAATTTTTAATAAGGTGTTATCTCCATTTTTGATATTCTTTGTGAACAAGGGAAACAAAAACCGTGTTAGCAATTTTGTATATAAATCCATTTTCATAATTTTACAAAGAGTACTCAAAACTTGAGAGAAAACCTAATACACTGATGTCTGTATGTCTGTCTGTATAAAGGCATGGGGTTCATTGTCAGAAATCTGCTGTATACATGTTCAAATGGGGCCACAAATACATGTATTCTTTACTTTATTCTTCTTATTGCATTCTTACAGAAACATCTCCAGGAATTTTCTATATTTTAAATTAGCTTGTACCCTTCTCTTGCATTGCAGCACTGTATGTAATGAAATTGATTGAAATTACCATGAAAACATTCAATTTAAGTGTGATAATGAAATTTTTCTTTGGAAAATTTATGATCTAAAATTCCATTTGATAGTCAATGTTTTGACATATAAAGTGAATGTGATATTACATGACTTTGCTTTTAATTATCTTTGTTAGTATCTTTTTAACAGTCAAAGCTGTGATCAGTCATTGTGCAATTTTCATATACAGTGTTAATTCTGATGTTATTCTGTATTTTTTATTGAAAGATGGACACAAACATTGCAGTGAGATTTAAAGTTAAAAGAGGTCAGATTGGCATTTTTTTGTTCTCCTCTGCTCTTTTTCAATGACGAATTGATCTTTTTTTCACTGACAAAATTGATGTAAGCAAATGTTTTTTTTGTCCATGACAATTATAAGACAGGCTGGAGATTTAAATTGTATGATGTTTGGAACATTCATTCTCAACTGGAATTTTAGAAAAGCAGTCTGTCATAATTTAAATGTGGTAGTTAAAATAATTTCAAAAGCAAAATACTAGTAACATTTTACATATTTCAAGGAAAAACTTAACAATTCTTTTAATGCATACATAACCCTATCTTTTTTCTGTACTTTTTTTGTTGTTTTTAATTTTATAAGACATCAGCCAGAATTGTGTTTGGCAGTTGAAAAGCCATTAATGGATTTAACTGTCAAACCTGGAAAAGATTTTAAGTGTTTTTTTTAAACAACAGTTTTAATTAACTGCATCAAATGTCAAGGTAATTTTTCAATTGCTGGCATCCAAGATTCCACGTATGAAGAATTAAATTGTCAGAGATGATGTATATTGGGAGTAATGCTTTAGAGACGGTTATTTTGTTCAGTGTGTTTTTGTGACATGTAATTTGATTTCTATTGTGTTATTCTCAACAATGGATATGGTCAGAGTTTTCCTATTTTAGAATCCAAAGGGCTTTCATTACATATTTTGTCATTAAAATAGACAGCTTTGATCATATCCTTCATTCAGAATTAATTTTTACTATTTTTTTTCATAGTCAACGCATCTATAGGTCATTGCAGAAATTGTTTTTAGTTGAATTTTTATTTTAACATTTTCCCCCCACTAACTGTATAATGTTTGTATTTTGTTATCAATGAAACCTGAAAAATTGATCTCAATGTAATATGAGTTTATAGTGTGCTTTTATTTCAACTCATTAAAATCCATATAAATATTACCAGGTCAACTTCTAATCTTTGTTTTAAGATTTTTTTAGAACATGTCTCTTGCATTCATGTTTGTTTTATTGACACAGATTACTGTTTTTTGTCCTTATATACAAATTTGTGATGTTTGAGCAATTTTCAATCTCTTGGCTGTAGAGAATCGATTTCATTGATAAGTACATGATTTTTTTCCCCCATAATTTGAGACTGTGATCTATTTTAAAGTTTCAAAATGTGTTGAAAGTTTTAATGGACTGTCAGGATGCAATTATACATTGAAATGATGCTTAGATTGTTCAATGCTGAGGACAGTTTTACATGCATTAATTATTTGCTGAAAGTGCTATTTTAATTGTCAATGTATAATTCACCCCCAAAACTCTGACATCCAAAATTAGAACTGTTGTTTATTTTAGGTAGCTTTAAATTGGAATGGCTCCCCCTCCAACCCAGCCACTTCATATTTGTTTGGTGTCAGATTTTTTTTTTATCATGATGCATTATTTGCAAAATTTTATCAATTCACTTGTGTATTTTTCTTGTAGTGTTTTCATACTGTCTCTATCTTTTGATTTTTAATTTGAATCAAATATGTGTGTGTATACTTTTACACCAAAATTCTGTTAAAATGATAATTTTTTTACAGTTAATTCTAAAAAAAATTACATACATTTTCAAAGGTATTTACTTTGGAAATAAATATGAAGAGAAGTTGAAAGAATGTGATTTATGAAGTATAGATACATACAATAGGTTAGATGCATGTTTTCAGAAGAGACCATTGTAAAAATATTGCTGGCAAATATTTTACAAAATGAAATGTTGGAGGATTTATTTCACATATAACTGCAAGTGTATTATTTAAGATGACTGACTTGAAACAATCTTTTGAACTACTGAAAGTCAAGTTGTCAGTTTCTCTCTGCAAGAAGTTTTGTCCATTACAATCCCAATGTATGTTTAAATTTGCTGTATTTAGTAATGTTTTTCTCAAAACTTGAATTTACTTCTCCTTGATTAATTTTCTGTTTGTATTGACTATTAGTTTGTCATGTCCTTTGTTGCCATTGGAGGGGGAGGGGTGTGACGTATGTTGGGCTGATGTCTTGCTGTACATTTTGTGTGGCCCCTTTATTATTTTACTGTCGTCTAGATGTAATGGAACTGGTTGTCTTTTTATGAATTGTAAATAAATATGTCATGGGGATGACCAGTCCAATGATAGCATAAAACAAGAGTTTGTTATTTTGTTAAACTTAGGTTTTATCCCAAAGCTGCTCCAAAAGACAGTATGCTATATAAATAAGAATTTGTCATTAAAAAATATGAAGTCAAATCGGAAATAATTTACAAATAATCTTGATCAAAGGTTTGCATTGTACAGTGTTGAAAGGCATTCATTAAGGAAGTTGTTTATTAAATTGAGATTTGAAAAATATTTCTCAACATTAATGCCCCCCACCCCATCCTCATGAAAGTGTAGGAGTAAGGCAAGAAAGTATCAGTAGCTTGAAAACTTTAAAGAACAAGATGTGTATGTGAAACACTGATGCCCCTCTATGGCAACATAGCGAAGGTTAAACTTTTTGAAAGGTAGGTCAAACTCCAAGGTCAAAGGGTAAAAGTTGTTGGTTTCTTAAGAAAGGTCTTGTCTCAAGGATTATATGTATGAAGTATGAAAGCCTTTGCCCTAAACGTGCAAAAGTTATGGCCAAGGTTTGTTTTTAAAGAGTAGGTCAAACTCTAAGGTCAAGATCAAAGGGTCAAAATTCTTGGTATCCAATGAAAGGTCTCACAAGAATTACATATGTGAAGTATGAAAGCCTTAGCCCTTACCCCTCGAAAGTTATGGCCAAGGTTCAAGTTTTTGTCACAAGGACTATATATGTGAAGTATGAAAGCCTTTGCCCTAACCGTGAAAAAGTTATGGCCAAGGTTTGTTTTTAGAAAGTAGATAAAACTCCAAGGTAAAGGTCAAAGGGTCACATATGTAGTCCTTGTGACAAAAATAACCAAGGTCAGGAGGTCAAAGTTGTTGGTAACCAATTAAAGGTCTTGCCACAAGGAATGCAGACATGAAATATGAAAGTCCTAGTATATTTAGTTCAAAAGTTACGTTCAAAGTAAAAGTTTGGAATTTTTGTCTAAAAGTGTGTCAAACTCAAGTTCATAAGGTCTTTGGGTGCTAGTCAGACTTGCGTCTGCAGAAATTCGACGGAAACTCGAAAATGGTTCATACGTATAAGCAGAATTTTTAGCGAGGATTTGATTTTGACATAATTAGAGAGATTTAGCTGAATATCTTTCATATTAATTGCGTTTTATTTATAATTTAACATTTTAAAATTACTAAAATTACATATCGCTAAAAATAAACCACCGGTTTTTATGGACAAACCGTGTCACTAAAAATTTCCAACAGTACGGTACCTCTAAAGTTGTAGTCATTGTTCAATAAAGATAACATAAATTGTTAACATTGATTCCACTCTCTTCTATGAAAACCAACACACGATTTCATTTAATTCAAAATTAAATACAGTGTGCAATTTAAAATTCAATACAGTGTGCAATTTAAATAAATCACGATAGTCGTTTATGATAATGTAATGCTTCTGATGTCCCCTCACTAATTGTATAATAACCGCTCCCATTAGCTTCCCAGCAAACGGATTCTCCCTGGTGTTCACTGATGTATGGGACCTGTGTCGGAGAGTGCATTAAAGCGCTCATATAGTCCCGATTATCCCCAACATTCCAGTAGTAAATCTTGTGATAGGTCTTGATAAGGACCTCCTGGCCGTTTGGGGAAATGTCACCCGCTACCGGGCCCCTCCCGTGATCGGGGGTTGGTATTTCCCGCCCTCCCGTCAGGTGATAGCGATGGGAGGATTCCACCCATGCTTCTTTGGGGATATGATATAATTTCCCCCTTCCTCCGTCAACCTTTGAGATAATATAGAGCTCTCCTTGCGGATCTACCATTAATGTTTCTGCGTTGTGTTCTTCCCATCTGTTCAAAATGGAAAATGTAACTAAGAGAAAGATTAATCGAACACGTAACAAAAATTGGCATGAAGCAATAGAAAACAATGAACTTTAAGATGTTCCTGTCCATTATCAACCAGTGCTTTACAACTTACCATAAAGAATTCTCTCCACCAGTGTTTCGCCAATACGCCAATATGTAGAGTTTTGTCATGGATACTTGGTGGTTCCCTCACCATAAAAGATCTATGATATTAATTTCATAAGATATAGATCTCTAAATATTCAGCCAGAAGTCTCAAACTCTCTGAAAACACAGGTACAGAGCAAAGAAAACAGTTCACTCACATATTTTTTGTTGAAATGCAATTGAGTGTTTTTTAAATACTTTAGACATGTCCAGCAAATAGGACACATGCTATAAAGACAACGTTGTTCTACGGTGAAACAATGAAGCGCATTGCTGCCAATGTACTGGTATTTTAAAAGACACTATGATATTAATTTCATACAACTGTATAAGATATAGATCTCTAAATAAACACCAGTAAACAGTCTCGAAACTCTCTGGAAACACATAGACATGATAAGTTGAAAACAGTTCACTGCATATTTTTTACAGAAATGTAACTCTCTCTTTTAGGTTTTTTTTAAAGATAATTTAGTGACATGTCCAGCTCAAATAGAATTGTCCGTAAAACTCACCATATTGCTATATCCATTTCTAAAAATATGGGCGTGTCAGTATGTTATAATTGACGTTCAAAACATGACTCAGAACTTTTCATCCAAACGGAAAATGTTACCACTTCAATGCGCTTCATTGTAACTCGGCTGTCGTGGCGTCAAGAGCGTAAAATCGAGCACTATCGCCAGAGTCGTTATGCGTGTACAGGATGTTGGTGTGTCGTCTGCTGGCACACAGACCCGACTCCTCTCGTACGGTGTGGCTGTTCACTTGACCAATGGTGTGGCCATGGTCGAAATGAGGACCTAAAAAATATAAAAGCTATGCCCCAGCCCAGCCCCCCCCCCCCCCCCCCCCCGGTTCCGACTTCTGTGCAAATACAGATTCAAATCTGGCAGAGGATACAAAAAAACTTGGGCTTTGATTGTTACATCACTTCATCAAAGAACACTTTATTATATTAAATAAAAGATTCTTTTGTTATAAAAAGTCTATTATGACTGGGTGGTGGGTGGGGGATGGGGGTGTATTTTTCCCCATTGTAACGCAAAATGAAAGGGCGTTAAGCTATAGTAGTAATAAGTAAACGATGAAAAATTTAAGAAAGATTCGGATATATCCGTCCAGTCAAATTACTTTTAAGTCAAAAAAAATTGCCTCGACGATTTATTTTACTAACTTGCCCGTTTTTGGACCACAGCTCCCCAGGTCCCCGACAACAGAAGTAATACGCCAACTCCGTACATTTTCATGGGAACACCAGGGGCTGTCTTATCGTGGGTCAAGGTCTTGTATTATGGAAATGTTAATAGCCATGTATTATCCAGAAGTGGACGTCTTTGCGTATTTCGAAACTGAACATTCTATCATAAAATTATCAAATGGAAAAACAAACAGTTGAGTCTCTTTAATATGCCAGTTTGTCTTTAATATAAGTTAGGGAATGATAATAATACAGTCGAGCTTTGTTAAATTGTCTATTTGCCTTGGATATAAATTCGGATATGACAGTTTAGTGGAACCTCGTTAATCTGGACCCGTGTTCCTGAGAAAATCGTCCGGATTGGATTACGAAAACGTACCTTAGTACATGTAATTGGTAGATACATATATAAATAAATGTGAAATCTAGGTTCAGCGTCCAGATTAATCTGTTTTACTCTCGCCAGTCCTATTCATGAGACAAGCAATGGTAAAATAGATCAGTATCAATATACTAAATTAGTATATAGATCCCTGAATATATGTATAAATGCGGGTGTCATGAAAAACAAAATTGATCATAAAATTTATATTTACTGTCATCAAATAATTTTGAAGTGTTGGAAACAAAGTTAGGTACACGTAGCGAAAATACAATAGAAGTCGTGAATTTGTGAAACAAAATGTCCAAGGGCCTTGAATTGCTCTTCTGATAAATTGTACTACTTAGCTATCACTTCTATTTGGAGACTTTACGTTTTTTTTTTCAGATAAAGTATCTTTCCACACAATTTTTACTGAAAATAAAAAATTTGGTGTTCGTCAGAAAACCAATTTTTGCCCCCCCCCCCTTTCGCGAAAGCGAGGGGACATTAAATCTCATTCGTCTGTCGGTCTGTCCGTCGGTCACAAAAACTTTAACCTTGTCCATAAATTTTGATTTAGCGGAGCTATGACTTTCATATTTCACATATGTATTCCCTGTGACAAGACTTTTCTTTAGGTAATTCCAAATTTGACCGTGACCTTGGAGTTTGACCCACTTTAACACAAAAATTCCAAACTTTTACTTTGGCCATAACTCTTGAATGGTAGATACTAGGACTTTCACATTTCATATCTATATACCCGGTATTTTTTGTGGCAAGACCATTGGATACCAACAACATTGAACTTTTGACCTTGACCTTGGAAATTTACGTACTTATGAAAAAAATTTAACCTTGGCCATAACTTTTTAACAGAAAGGGCTAGGGCTTTCATATTTCACATATGTAATCCTTGTGAGAAGACCTTTCATTGGATAGCAAGAACTTTGACCTTGACCTTGAAGTTTGACCTACTTGTAAAAACAAACTTGACCATAAATTTTGAAGGGTTAGGGCTTGGGCTTTCATACTTCAGATATTCAATTCTTGTGACAAGACCTTTCATTGAATAAAGAAATTTGACCCTTTGACCTTGATCTTGGAGTTTAATCTTCTTTTTAACAACTTTAACCGTAGCCATATACTTTGAACGGTAGATACTAGGACTTTAAATCTCATTCGTCTGTCAGTCTATCCGTCCGTCACAAAAAAAAATCATATTTCATATATATATTTTTTGTGGCAAGACCTTTCATTGTATATCAACAACTTTTACCTTTTGACATTGACCTTGAGATTTACGTACTAATGAAAAAATGTTAACCTTGGCCATAACTTTTGAACGGTAAGGGCTAGGGCTTTTATACATCAATTATTTAATACATTTGGGCACCAATATATTTAATTTGCAATTAAGAAAAGTTTAATCTTCGCTATGTTGCCATACGGGGGCATCAGTGTTTCACAAACACATCTTGTTCCTTATAACTTTTTATTGAGAAGAGATAGGACTTTCATATTTTTTTATATCTGCATTACCCGTGGCAAGGTATTTCCGAGAATGCTATGATTTCTTACCCCTTGACCTTGACCTTCACGATTGGCCTTATTTTTAAAGAATTAAACTTCGGTGATTGTTTCTAAATGATGTATGATAGGGCGTTCATATTTGACACAATATGTCTTAAAAAATGACATCTCACCCACAAAGACACCGAAAGCGGGGAACCACAATTCTTTGAATTTGCTTGTTCTATTTTAATAAAAAGGTGTGGGAAGTTTGCCTTAAAAATTCCAAAAGTAAGTCATCATGACCTACATTTTGGTTAAAACACTCTGAAAACCCAGGATGAATCAACTGACAGTGTTATGATTCGAATTTTCTTATTATCTTAAATGTTCACATATAGCCATAAGATTTCAAAATCTTACAGACAAAAGACAAAAGACAAAATCTTAAGGTCACAGTGATCAACGTTTTAGTAAGCATATTCCAAGACCCTAAAATATCTCAACTGACAAAGTTTATTGATTCTTAGTCAGTTAGGACCGAAGAATATTTGAATATAGCCATAAATTGTCAAAAGTAGGTAATGGTGACCTATTTTGAATCTAAGGGTTTCACATCATGTTAAGTCAAAGGTAGGTCACCGGTAGGTCACCGTGACCTACTTTTTGAATTTTGCGGGCATTCATTTTTTTTTTTCAAATTGATTTGGAGGCATATTTTGGACACATTAAGACCTATGATCTTCAAACTTTGTCAGTTGATGCATCTTGTGTCCTCAAACAATGTCAACTTAAAAATGCGTCACCTTGACCTACTTTTTGAAATGATTTTTTCTAAAACATTTAAATAATTATTGAGAGCTTTAAATCAGCAAACTTTGTAAGTTGATGCACCTTGGGGCCTTGAAATATATTTATTGAAAAGTAGGTCACAATGACATACTTTTTAAACTTTGCAGGCATTTGTTCTCAAATTGTTTAAAGTGCATATCTTGGATACTTTCAGAAATATGAACATCAAACTTTGTAAGTTGATGCATCCTGGGTCCTCGGACAATGTCAACTAAAAAAACATTGACCTACTTTTTGAAATGTTATGGCTGTAGATAATTATTGGCTTAGAATCATCAGACTTTGGTAGTTGAGTATGTCGGGTCCTTGGAGAACGTCAACCTAAGAGTAGGTCACGGTGACCTACTTTTGAGAGTTTATGGATATATTCAAATATTTCAGTTAATTACTGGCTTAGAATCATCAAACTTTGTCGGTTTATGCACCTCCGGTCCACAGAGAACATCAACCAAAAACTAGTTCACAGTCACCTACTTTTGAAATTTACAGTTATATTGAACAATGTCAAGCAATAGAAAACTAAAGAATTATTCTTTTACATGTAATAATCATGCCAACTACTTGAAATCCAGATGTAAAAAAGTTTAAATGCATCAATTTTTATCTCAACGTTATTATTGGCTTAGAATCATGAAAGTTTTTTGAGCAGTTTTCTTTTTGATGTCTTATATTGATTAGACATGCATGGAAGATGCTTCTAGTGTGTTTCATTGTACTAGAAGTTTCAGATGCTGCAATTTAAAAAGTAGGTCATGTTTTTGGAGCAGGTTAACATTTTTTGAAATGTAATGGCTATATTTAAAATATCTAAAAATCTTAGGAAATTATTGTCTAGAATCATCAAACTTTGTCAGTTGTTGCACCTCGGGTCCACAGAGAACATCAACCAAAAACTAGTTCACAGTCACCTACTTTTGAAATTTACAGTTATATTGAATTACTCCAGAACTTCTGACCCCCCAGCAATAGACTTCAAAGCTTTGGTAAACGAATTATTCATTTACATGTAATAATCATGCCAACACTGTACATGCGACTGCTTGAAATCCAGATGTAAAAAAGAAAGTTTTTGAAAATGCATCAATTTTTATGTTTTTGGATACATCATGCACACTAATGGATTTGCTCCGGATGCTGAATTCAACATACATTTTCCAGGGACCAGGTAAAAGTTATGGGTGCAGTTCTATTACCGGAAACTATAAGGCTTATATAAACCAAACTTCAAATGATCATCAGGTATTTTTCAGATGCTGGATTTTAATCACATTTTTGTGATGAAGAACTAGTTTGAAGTTTTTATATTCAAAATTGCATTTTTGAATGTACCTACACAAAAGTTAGTTGAAACTGGACCAGCAATTTAAACAAACTGGAAATGTGCACATGATGCAAGTTTATATCAACATACAATGACAACATCACATATTTGAAATCTGTTCCTGTTAAATAATAACACAAACTGTCTTATTAATTAAAGATTTATTTGGGTTTTGAATATGTATATGTTTTGAAATTTCACATGAACTTCAATAAGACACAGCAAGCAGTATTTAGCACTTTTTGCAGATGGACAATTTTCAACAACATAAAAAAGTTACATATATATTGCTCTAACCTTGACATGTTTGACTAGAAACAAATCAACTGGCATTTATTATTTTTTTTTTATATTATGCATCAAATGTAGGAGTTCTGTTCAATACTATAAAGTGGACGACCACTTGATTTGATTCTGAAGGAGGAGAGTTACTTATTTTTGTGTTCATAAGTCAAGATTAAATGTAGATTATTTCCTTTCTAGATGATCAAGGGCAGATTATTTAATTTCTTCTTTGATGAAAAAAGTTTGGCAGAAACTGTCAATATCCAAAACTCTATTTTGAGGGGGTATGGGTGTTTATTCTTTATCTTTAAAACCTGCCAGCCAGCATCCCCCCCTCCAAATCAAATGGTCATTCTATTACAGGAAGGTGGGGAATCACAACTAATTTTCTATAACAAGAGACAAGTACATCAGCACCAAATTTTTATAAACATAGACAAATGGTCAAACATTGAAAAGTCCTAGATCACAGAAAAGAAAATTATTAACTAATATAATCTGATTAATAAATCAGAGGACAACCACATAAAATCAAGCTTATAGTCACTGTAAACCACGTATAATATGCAAACTTTTTTATTTGCCAATTGCAAAGTCAAGAACCGGACTGCTAAGACTAACAGTTATCCTATTTTATAATTTTAAAAAATCTAAAAACTGTTTTACATCTAGCGGATATTTCACACAGTCATATAAATGTTGACATATACATGTATAACTGGGACCCTTTGCTATGGATGTTTTTACATGTACTAATCTTAAAATCACAATTGTAATACAGATATGATTTTTTCAATTAAGTATTGCGGAGAAATAATACATAACAGACTGGATTGAATAAATAACAGCAATTTTGGCTGGTCATGGAATCTTGGAATTCGTTGCACATAACTATACTGATTTGAAATACTGACCTGTTTCAAGTGGATCAGAATACATAGTTTAACAAATATAATACAGTTAATATAAGTGTGTAAAATTATTAC
This sequence comes from Saccostrea cuccullata, assembly GCF_032062105.1. NCBI lineage: Eukaryota > Metazoa > Mollusca > Bivalvia > Ostreida > Ostreidae > Saccostrea > Saccostrea cuccullata. The sequence goes on from NW_026937285.1 coordinate 536,255, forward strand.
CTGGTACATACAGTTCATGTACTTATACATGTACACATGTATTTCAAAGCCTAGTCACAATATACAGTAAAACTCATTTAGTTTGTACACGGTTATTGCAATTTCATGGATATAGGGAAGTTATCTTGAATCCTAAGCTATATCAATTTTACGAATTTCTTGTACGAACATAACAAATTACAGGTATAGCGAAGTAAATTCATGAGTCCCAGTGACTTCATTATAAGCGAGTTTTACTGTTACTACAAACAATACAACATTCTACTCCCATTGTTATTTATTACTTGCTATTCATATACATGTACTGTACAACTATATTGAATACATGCATGTTTATATAATTAAAACAAATCTGATTAATTAAAATGTTTCTGGAAAATAAAATACAAATAAAATACTCAATTGAAATCTTTAACATTTTACATCAAACAAATAGATATTTTTAAACATACATGTATGCTGCATGTTCTGTAAACATATTTTTTATAAAATATCAACAAAGAAAAATACCTGGTTCTCAGATCCAACTGAGGTAATAACAACATAAGTGTAAACTAAACAAAATAATAATTTTAATACAAGTCTGGTATTATGTTTTATAGTACCTACAATGCCTGGTAAGTACAAAATTTTTGAAAGAGAGAAATGAAAAGGGAAAAAAGAAATGAGCTATATACATGCAATACATGTACTATCAAAGACTTTTTTGCAACTCACGTCAAAAAGTCTTTCTGTTAGTCTGGCTCTCTATTAATCTTCATTCAATGATTAGGGCTGACCACAGTTGGGTATGAAAATGGAAAAAAATTGTTTGGCAGTTCATTGTACATTCAACTCTAATTTCATCCATGGGCCAGGACCAATGTAGAATCACTCACCCAAGAATAATCACAGTAATGGTAAATTTTATCATGCTGACCTCACTGAGGTGAATTAAAAGAATTAAAAGAAATCACAAAATCATCTACATTGTAAGTACATGTAAAATTCATATTTAAGTAGAAAAAGAAATGTTTTTCCATTTGTCAAAACATCAAAGTAGGAACAAATTTAGTACATATGTACTAAATGTAATTGACTCACATCAATTCAAACCAGTTTACCTACTGTATTACAAGTATCACATGATTTACAATTTTACAAAAAATTGCTGGGAGGGGGGCAGAGAATTTCCATTTGAGATCCTAATTTCATAATAACTACATGTATCTGGTGCTATTAAATGCTTAAGAAATGTATAACAAATAATAATGACTTAACTGTCTGAAAAGACCTTAACAAATTAAAGACATTTGACAAAATTAAAGCTAAGAAAGAAATCCTTTTTCATTTAAAGGAATAATAGCAAGGTCTGGGAATTGTTAAAGTTGGTCACTAAAAAATAAGATGAAAGAATTATACCATCTTTACCTGAAAATTATAACAAATTTTCTTTTTTATAGCATCTCTTCACAAAAGCAGTACATTCATCCTTACTCAACTACATGTATACACATTCATATCACAAGCAGTACTTATCACAGAAAAAATCTCTCGACCTTTCACCCCTGAACACATCAAATCTCTGTTTTTTCTATAGAGTGGGTCAGTCTGGTTGAAATGTTGGAAACATATATAGTTTCACACACCCTTGAAGTTCCACTTGATTTTAGTAGTCTCTTCATCATGTTTATCCTTCTTTCGACTGAAAAAAAGGTGAAAAAAAGACAAAAGATTAAATAATAATCTAATTAAATAATCTATATTTACCAAAAACACACTTACATGGTTATATGGGTCTGAAAGTTGCTCCTATTTTCCTAGAAATCTGGACATTAAAAAATCAACAATATCTATCTACGTCTACTTTATAGATAAGCAATTCACTCTCTACAAAAACTGAATAAGCTTTTTTTCAAAGCAAAAAAGCCTTTCAAAGCAGCTTTCAACCAAAGAATCAGAAATGTATTCATCAAATACGTAAGCCTTACATCCATTGTCATGATAAGTGATATTAATTGATAAAACATTACAATATCTACATGTAAGTCATATTTTTTTTCAAATGTGTCAATAAAGATTTTTAAAACATACATGTATTTCTTAACAAATTTCGATTCTGTTACCTGATTCATGAGAAAAAAACATATGGAGAACTAGTAGTGGAAGAAGAATTTCAATAATTAAAAATGAAAAGAGAGTAAATTATTTCATGCAGACAGAATAGAACAGGCCTACCGGGTCCATGAAACGTAAGAGGGCAGAGGATCGTCGAGTTCGTAGCGATGCCGAGCTTTTACTGGAAAAAAATGAGTACTTAATTTATCACAACAATCACAGTTGGTTGATGCTATAATGTGGTAGTAAAAACAGTTATAAAAGCACACATTTCTAATCACTGCCCACTGCAATACATGCAACATCTAACCATTCAAAGCTGGCTATTCAAATCATAAAACATCCAATCCACAACATTCAGTCATTGACATTCCAGGCTTGACATGTTATGTTAATCTATACACAGTATTAGAAACAACAATAAATGGTAAATGCATATCAAATCTTGAGTTATTTCACAAAAAAAAAAGTTTCAAGAAAATGTATTCAAGAGGATTCTACACAATTGATGATTTTTTTTTTCAGTTTTGGGGTATATATTCTTCTGACTTGAAGATTAAGATTAGAATAAAAATTAAATAATTCTACATTGACAACAAGGAAACAATTTAACCCTACTTTTATACAAAATAAATGTTAAACCTAACATCAAAATATAAGTATTATTTAAAAATTTGACTACTTCACTCCTAAATTGAACCTATAACAATGATCAACAGTCAGTTCTACCCGGGCCTACCTTCAGGCTTTAGGTTTAGGGGCTGATACCCAACTACAATGTATATGTATATAACTATCAAGGAATATAAATGTAAACATACTTGAAAAATTAATGAAAAGAAATCTATTTTCTTATCAAAAGATGGAAACGGCTATCCAAAATTTATAGGTGCTAAAAATTGTCAAATTTTTCCCCCAATTTAATGATAAAATACCCTGCAATTACCTTCACCAAAATGTGCCGATTTTTATCTACCACATATATATGTACACATGCATGCACAGCATGGGCTCTATGAACACTATATTATCATATTCAAGCATATGACAAAATTCTGGAAATATCTGCTGAACTAAACATACCGGTAATTATATGTAACTATACTTTGTAATACTGCTTCATGTTATGGTATATTATGAAAGCTATGACTCTAAGAAAATTGCCCCAAATAAATTTTAAAATGCAGGAAAGCTTGACTTCTAGATAACTTCATGCAAAACTTTTAAGGTGCATCCACTCTTTTTATATCTCAGGCTAAAAATAATATGGCAACAAATGCATTTGGCTGCAGAGCCAAGGGCTTGATAAAAATTAGTACCCTATGTTGCAATGCTTGTTACGACCTCTAAGCATACAACAGTTATTTTGTAAATATTAAAGCATGCTTTTCATGCTTCACTTTATAGATAACTGTACCTCCTTCTGTGCTGACTGGAAGAAAAATTCATCAACGTAAAAATTTAATATTTTACTGGCCACACCTTATCAGACTGTCTGGTACATGTACGTAATTTACATGTAAAAGCAAACTAGCCGTACATGAATTATTTCAAAATTAAATTTTTTGATGCAAGATAAACATTTTAGTAATGCCAAACAAAAATGCACTAAAATTTGTTAGAAGAAAAAAGATTAAAAAAAATTCACCAAAAGAAAAAGATATATGTATCTGTATACACCGGCCCCGGTTCCTGTAAAAATCTTACCTGGAGAGTAATTTCCGTTTCTCGCTGCGATACGTAAACACTCCGTCGTCCTCGTCCATCATTTCCTCCAGCTGGTTCTGGTCACTAGAATCTATCGGAGCGATAGAAATGTCCCGCACCGCTCGGAACTGTCCACAGTTGTTGAGATGCTCATTTTCCAGTCGGAAAAAATTCCACACAAATCTCCTGTTTAACAAGAATTTTTTTTTTACTTTACAACATTCATGTAGTTTTTGATCAATGCAAGTGTACAGCTTTTCATTAACATTTCTGTATGACTCACTGGTTTGTTCTGGTATATTGGTACGCTAACATTTACATTTCTATTTGGGTACCCGCAGAAACTTTTGCCCCTTGTCATTTATCAACCAATGACTTTTAATTAAAAACTTAAAAGTTTCATCCAAATCCAATTTTCTGTCCCTAGTGCTAGCTCCAGTTAGACTTACCTAAATACTTCAAAAGATGCCAATATTGTTACCAATGCCTCCTTCTGATTAAAAAGAATCCCTTCTCCTAATGAGACATGTAGAGTCCACACAAATCTTAGAATGGAGTCCTCAATGATAGCAAAATAATAGTAGGCCTGGAATACAAAACATGATGCCATAAATTTTACTGTCTCTATGCTAGCAAGACATACATAAGCACTATCACATTATTCCATATAAAGACCCATAAAGAGCACAACATATTTAAATGCAGGTATTTTATTACATTTTCAAAAGCCAACCATTCCAGTTGTCAATAGATCTCATAAAATTATTTTACTTCAAATTTAAGTTTCCCCCACATTTATTAATCCAAGAGTTTACAAAATTGCTAAATAATGCCTCAAATGATTTGGTTTGGTACATCTTAACATGTCCCCTGGAAAATTATACAAAGGGAGTGAACTGAAAGCAACTTCTTTTCTACAGTCAGTGTATAGTTCATTTAAAAACAAAAGATGAAGAACTGTCTGAGTAAGAAAGCACAGACAAGCATACAGGCAAGGATTACTGGTGTTACCTTATAGGCATAAACAATCTCCTCTCGGAGAAATCGGTTTTCCCCTGCGTTGGAGTCAAGTAAACCCCAATCCATTTTGAGGTCCCAGGTTAACGTGTAACAGGAACTTATGATGGCGAATGTTATCCACAGATAAAAGAAAGAATGGTTCTGGATGGAATCTGTGTTATTATTTACCACTGAAATACAAATGGATATCTTAATGATACATACTGTGCAGGTGTAATATTAAAAAGTTTTTACAGTAAAATATACAATGTGTATATATTCATTTATTGGGATGTTTATTCTAAAAATCAGATCTTCTAATGTTCCCCTATTTCAATGTCATGATATTAAATATGTAACACGTACTCAGACAAAAGAGGAAAAGATAATGACTCAAAGCATCCCTCCCCTCCCCCCCCCCAACACACACACACACACAAACAAAGTTCAGAGAGATAATAACTGACCTGTTTCTACTTTATAAAGTGTAGCAAACAAAACATTAAAGAATGTCGTGGAATATTTCCCAGCATTCACTAAATGAGGAAATGCTAGTCTGGTGTCACGGTAACGCCGTAAACACTGAGCAAATCGCCACCACGCTGGCAGACAGCTGATTACGGCACGAATGGCAACTGCATAAACATTTCTTGAACAAATTTTTGATTCTGGAATAAAAAGTGAATAATAATTATAATGATCTTGATGAATACTGTGTGTAAGAGATCTAAAACAATAATACAGGAATACATACTATCAGGATTTGGCAACCAGTCCACTTCAAAACCATAGAAACAAATCATGTATTCAAAGTCCAGTAATACTGTGCTAAGACTGTTTAACTGGTCAGCCAGCCAGAAATCAGCAAAGCCCACATGGTGAAAAGGTGCAGTTAAAATATGGAACTACAATAAAATAAAAGCGCTAAATAAATTGCTTGTTCACTTATTTGTATAATACATGGACATGAAGGTACATGTTCCTACATGTGAAAATCAAAATATTATTATTCATTAACCTGCATAAAACTCCTCAAAACAATGTCAGGATTTGCAATTTACAGCCAGTCCTTCTTCAATTTACATCAAGTTATTTGTCAATTTACAGCCAGTTATTTTTAATTTACAGTCAATTATTTTTCAGTTTACAGTCATTTATTTTTCAGTTTACAGTCTGCTATGTTGTAAAAATTACTGACAGTGCTTGTATTTGATATAACTATAATATCCCCAGGATGGCTTATATCTTACCAATATTTTCAGCAGCCACATCCTTGAGCTGTAGTGGAGAATTCGGAATGGATTGATGAGATACAGAATGAGGAATACAACCAGGGCCAGGGGACAGGCATAGGGAGGGATATGGAGGAATTTACTGTACAGGAATGCTAGGACATTGAGGGCCCACAACACTGCTAGAAATGCTGCCAGCTGTAAAAAAAAATCCATTTTTTTAATTTATAATCCTTATGAAGTCTACAAGCACCATTTTTTGTTCCCAGAGTATCTCTGAATCCAATTTTTATTGTACTTTTTAGTTATTACAAATGTATTTTTAGAACAAAAATTTCAGGGTATTGTGGTCTTTTATAAACTTTGAGACAAATGATCATTTTTTTTAAATATGAGCAAGAGTATGAATAATTTTCACTACTTCTGAGAGTATATTGAAACTTGTCTAAAAATCAAGATTATGATTGTGGATTCAGAAACCTTGCCTATTATGACTTTGTGGCCTTTTTTTATTGAACATTTAATTGTTTAAAATGTGTTACAATCTGGAATTTTGTCAGGACCAATGTTATTTATATATTAAGTTAAGTACCTCTAATAACTGTTGGTGAGATAAGTGATGTCTTGGATCAATCTCAAATATGAGTACATGGTTGACCCCTGATGACCTCCAGCCATACGTATTAATGCCAAGGAGGAATATCATGAGGATGACCAGGAATAGTCCCCGGTACATGTGTACTGATGTGTCCCATTGTATGCTGGTGTCAATTGGAAAAACAGCTGTAAAGGAAGGGAAAAAAAATTATGGACAGAATATCAAAATTTTCTTTCAATTTTTGCAATATTTTTAAATTCATAGCAAATATTATAAAACTGATGGCATTTCAGGTCTTACTTACCAGTAAGGACAATACAGACAATTAATACCAGAAAACAACCTGAGAATAAGCCAACTCGGAATGTAGTCCATGGATTTTGCTGAAAAAATTCACAAGAAGTTTAAAATGTGCACATTTCTATTGTGTCCTTTTTTAAAAAAAAAAAAAAAAAAAAAAAAAAAATTTCTTTAAAAGAAATTGGTAGGTCTTTGTGAAATTTGTACAATTTCAATAAACACTGCACTCCATTTTTACTTTTCACCATTTTCAGAACATGCTCCTATAACCATCTAAACCCAACTAGTTAAAAGCTATGCAAATAATTGGTTACAAAACATGTACATTTACATTTAAATTATCATATGAATATTCATGCTCTCAAAAATTTTAAACCCAATACCTTTTTAGCAAACATAAACATAAGAAACAAACCTGGGTTGTGAAGAAAAATTAATCTGACAAACAAAAGCAGCTATTAAAAGCAAATATTTTTGTTACAGAAGCAACTTATTAAGCTATGAACAAATTGATTTCAGCTGGCTGATACATGTTTTTCTTCTAAAGAACCTGATACCTTGAAGCATTTTACTGTTTTATATAATAACTGGTTCATACCTTTTCTCCTAGTGGAGGCACCCTCAACCTTTTCATTGCTTTACTTCGATTTCCTCCCTCTAGATCTGTTGTTACAACTTGCTGTAAAAAATAAAAATTCAGAGGATACCTCGGTGTATAAATTGGGAAAAAACATTAGCATTACATATATGAACATCAGTTTGTTTGTGTACAGATAGAACTTTACTTTATCACATATATCTCTAACTTGCTTCATATTAAAATTCCTCATCTGATCACTTAAAATACAACAATTTAACTTATACATGTACATACTTTGTTTCTTTCCCTCATTCAAAACATTTTGTTGCTTTCTTTGAAATTATACATAAAATATGTGAATCATACACATATTTTATGCAAAATCTTTTTTTTTTGGGGGGGGGGGGGGTATGCAAACTCTATGGAGGGGGGGGGTGTCAATTGTTTTTTGTTCTCTCTTTTTTCTCTGGTCTGTGTGTAAGTGTTTATGCTTTCCTCATTAGATAATCAAATGATTTGTTTTTAGATAACCTGTTTCATTATCTGGATGTAAATCCTTGTTTGTGTTCAGTCCCTGTGTTACGTACCTCCACCTCTTTGATCAGATGATCCACCTCTTTGTTGGTATAAAACGGGGCAATCTCTACATTTCCCTGACGCCATTCCGCTCCTCTCTGTGTCTGCATCAGCTACATTACCATTTAAAAAGAAATCCATTTCAGTCATTAGCAATTAATTATGAATGAGGCAATCAATTTTTGAATCTCACAATGAAACAATCAGATTTTTCCTATTGAATAACCACAATATAAGAAAATTCAACATTGCATATTTAGTAAATCAGTATTCTAGGTAAATATTGATTTTACCAATGTGTTATGCATAGATCAATGAATGCCAATAAATATTCTAAAATGTATACTGATCTGCTAGCTGGATCAATCATCTAAGGCTTATAAAAGTTTCTTGTACCAAATGGAAACTTGTTCCAAAGACATACTGTGAAATCATTAAATTTCATTGAGGTTTACGAGTAATTTTTTTTTTATATTTTCAAGATATGACGACACCCACAAAATAATGACACCCAGAAATGTAGAATTTTTCATTCATTCCTACTCAACACTTCTCCAACAAAATAATCCCACAAAGGACACCCTGAAAATATGAAATTTTTTTAGCAAGTATGTTCACTATGTTGTACTTGGTTCAATCTAATTAAAATTGGATATTCACATTACACTAACATCTAACACTTCTCCAACAGAATAATGACTTATTCCCTTCAACAAATATACGATGATTTTGCAGACAACGATATGATTGGTTGATAGAATTTGACCTCTGACATGTCCCTCTATGGGATATTTTTTAGAAGGCAAACCAATATTTTTTTCGGAGTTTGGGAACAAACCTTATTATTATTATTCTTAATTTTTCTTCCCCGCGAGTGATCTTGTAAACTACACATCAGACTAAGGTGAAATGTTTTTAGGGTCAGTTTAATTAGAGCGAAGGTCATTTTGTGCGCACGTGCTTGCAAGAGCGCGCACGTGCAACATGATAAATGACCGATTTAATTGATATAGATATAACTTTTTAAATTTTTGATGAAATGCTTTAGAACTCATAATATAAGGATACATTAGTAGCATAGAAAATGACATGGTCAAAATAGCAAGATCTCACGCGCATGCACGTGCGCTTCGTTCTGATTGGCTGAAACAAAAATCTCAATATCTTTTTTGTTTTTTGACGAAATGCTTTGAAATCTTGAACATAGCCATGCATTAGGATGTCCTACAATATGATATATAGCAATTATCATGAAAACACGTGCATGCACGTGCGCTGCAATCTGATTGGCTTAAACTTTAAATAGCTATAACTCATTTGGTTTTCAACCAAAGAGGATGGGATTTGAAACATAGATATATAAAATGGACTTCTACAAGAAAGTATTCGCCATGCACATGCATACACGTGCATGTACGTGCGCTGCAATCTGATTGGCTGAAACTTTAAACAGCTATAACTCCCTTGGTTTCAAACCAAACAGGATGGGATTTGGAACAATAGATATAATGGATTAAAAGAAAGGTTGTCATCATGCACATGCATACACGTGCGTGTACGTGCGCTGCAATCTGATTGGCTGTAACTTTTAACAGGTATAACGCCCTTGGTTTTCAACCATATGGGGTGGGATTTAGAACAAAGATAGATGTAATGGACTTCTACAAGAAGGTATGGTCACCGTGCTCATGTATGCACGTGCGTGCACGTGAAATGAACAAAATCAAAAATACACTTGAATGAGCGTATTTTTTATTACTTTTGGATTAAATACTTTAATTTTTAGTATATTAAAATATATGGATTGTGTAGACAAAATGATATGATCATCACGCACAGGCATTCGCATGTGCAAGCATGCAATGATAAAACTTGAATAAACTTCCGGGTAATGTTGTTAAAGTCTCAAATACATACATACAATTAGCACTAGTTTTAATTAGATTGTACCTTGTCATGTTTCTTAAGAATCTTTCTGAACCCTGTGAAGTTGAGGTTTTGGTAGTTTTGTAGCAGGATGAGACTGAGGTAGAATTCGCTGAAGGCCAGCTTCAGGTCATTGTGCTTGCGTGCGTGGGATAGTCCTTGGTTCTCCTTGTCCTTGAAGAGAGCGTACACCCCGTCCCGCTTGCGGCGGCGTAGACCTCCCAAAGTGGATGGTTTGTGGGCATGCTCATTGTAAGCATCCAGTTCTGCCTTTAAGCTGGCATATTTTCTGTTGGCCTCTGATATTTTTTCTATTAAAAAAAATTGTGAACAATGATTTCTCCCTCCCAAAAGCAGTGATTAATTTTAATCATTTCAAACAGGTTTTTCTCTGTTCATGTAGTTCAAAAATAGATTTCACAACAAATTCATACACAATTTTTTTTTTTACAAAATTGCATGTAGAGGTATATATCAAATCTATTATCCAAAAGTTCAAAATTACCATAAAAGAATGTGTTTATCTTGGATAGCTCTTTGTCACAGAACTGGAAAAATCGTTCATCAAACCGAGCGAAAAATCTGTGGATGGTGGCTTCGTCTGTCACTTTTATCAAAATTTAGAATTAATATGAAAAAAAATCTGTGCATGCTAAAATAATTGTATTACATGAAAACAGTTTGTGGGTAAAGAATGTTAAAATATCAGTAAAATACTTCAATTAAAATGCCATGCCTACCTTCTGGAGATGGTGCTTGCTCCTGTGCTTCATACAACATTTCTTTCATTGCCTAAAATGTATATCAAGCTTTTCTTTAACCATTTGCTCTTAAGTACATGAATTATGAATTTCAATACATATATGAGTGGAAGTTTTGCTATATCACATATGTAACATAAAATTACCTCACAGGCATAAATTTCTTGGTATAAAATACGAGCTAAAATTGTGTCTTTTTCATAATTTTTCCAAGAAAAAACAAAAATGCAGTTTTTACATCTGCCCCTTACTTTAGAGAGTAAATAAACATAAAGTCATTCAATTATTTAACAACAGTTACTGCTTCTCTTCATATTCAGATTGAGAAAAATCAAATTGTTTCTTGTCAATCATAAGAATGTTAAAACAATCATTTGAAATTTTTGTATTTTTATTAAATAATATGCATGGAAATCTAGTTGATGCATGCAAATATGTATATTTATCCCTCTTACCTCATACTGTATATACTGTTTTCTCCATTCAGGAGTAATGTGAGCTCCCAAATGCTCTGCAAACTTCATCCTGGGTCAAATACTATATCTACAAAACATTGTACATCTACATATTTTAAAATAAAGCAACAATTATACATCTCCCTCCAGTAAAAATACAATATAAAGATAAAGATAAAGTCTAAGTTCTCCTATACCCATATAGCTGCTACTACAGAATGTCAGTCTAAATCGAGACAGTAGCAGATTAATCAACATCCTCTTTTGCGACTCGTGGCTAATAAGACTGAATTCTTCACATACCAAAAACAATTAGATAATCTGTGATGAAGGTTGTAGTCCTTGATATGTCTAGGTCATTGCCGTACAAGACGGTTAAAGTGTTTCTTTCCAGTCTTCTTTGATATGCTGCTTGTACATCTGTGTTTACAAAGGGGAAAACGTCATCAAATCATGTGTAAAGAGGGAAGGGGTAAAAGCAGACAACACATTTTGTTTCTGAATACAGAAGCCGTTTCAGTTTAAACTGGTTTAATAACGTGAGGGTTTGGGACTTAAAAAGATTTTTAAAAGCTAAGAAAAGGTCATCAGACGTTATTTTAAGGAGGTATCACAACTTCAATTATAAACAGATAAAACAGTTGTTTTCTATAGTAATGTACGGGGGGGGGGGGTGTCAAACATTGGCATCTTTAATAAACTCTGTTCTTTTCTTGTCAAATAGTATTATACTGTATACCTTTCCTTTCTATAACTTCGTATACCCACTTGTAGGAGGGGGATCCATTGAAGTTTAACATTTGATTATCCAGACTACATTGATTTACCATCTCGATCAATGATTAAAAAATAAAATAAAAAGAGTTTTAAAGCACAGGTCTTCAACGATTTTTTGGATTCTAGATCAATGTGTAGATAGATTTTTAAAAGTAATTAAGTGCAAGGGATAACTCATTCCCCACTTCGTAGTTGACACCCCCCCCCCCCCCCACACACACACCTTCACCTGCTTAAAGAAATTAGAAATCCTTACTTAGTCTAAATTAATAAGCCTGAGCGTGAATTGAGCTAACTCCAAGCCATTGGTTTAGAATTTATAATATCACAAAAATCATGGGCTAAAATTTTTAAATTGCTAGAGTTGTTCAAAGCAGGAATCAAATTAATGGCCCTTATATGTTCAAAGACATAAAAGGTTACATCTGGACATGCAAGTCAATTGTGAATAATTTTGAAAAAAAAATTACCGAACTTCTTTATTTAACAGCTGTTTAAGTACCTAGCTCATGTATCAACTTACCTGACTGCGAGACCTCAAGACTGATACCGTCTTTTCGAATGCACTGACAATCACTGGTCCATAGATCAACAAATAGTCCTAAAGATTGCAGTGAATTTGTATTTTGGAATGATTGATATTGTATTCAGTAAATTATTTCAAATAGCAGCAGCTATATATTTCCCCCAGAATGATTTTCTCCACCGATTTAAAATTTTTAAAAAGATTTACCATTATGTAATATATCATCGGACAGCTTTGTAAATACTTTCTATCGATTTTCTCAAGTCAAACACTCGGGGGTTTGCTTCAGACGTTTAAAGGAGACGTATCTCATTAAATATGCTGCTCATATATTTGTGCGAGAAAGAATTTTTCTAACCATATTTACACATCTGATTTCCTTGATGTCATCTTTATTCTGTGTCCTGTGTTCTGCGTCCTGAAAGTCTACTCAGTTTTGTATATAAATACAGTTTCGTCCGTTTATTCAGATATTGTGTATAATGTGATAATGCTTGCTTCAATATATTTCTCCAAATCATTTGATTGAGGTTTGTGGTACAGATAAACCGGTGTGTTTTAGAATGCTCAGTACTAATAGTACTGTATACTATCCACTTAACAGTAAACAAGTGGATTTCATTCATGGTCTTTTTTAAAGATGCAAGTGTTCAATGACTGTTGTTCATTTTTTTCTGTTTTTCTTCTAAATACATGTTGCGCTCGAGCTCCATGATCGGAAAGTCCCTGACTTAGTCGATAAAAAATTGAACCAACTGCTCCTTCGCCATACATGCGCCCGGCACTTTAAAGTGAAAGATGCAGACCTTAAAAACCGAGGCCCCGCGCGTGTGTCGACAGGCTTTGGAACGATAAACAATTCCCATGAGTACCGAGTAATGGTCTTAATTTGAAGCCCTTCACCGGTATATGGTGACGTCTTTTCATGAGTGAAAAATTCCTGAATGGGACGTAAAACAACCTACAATCAATCAATTCAAATACATTTTGCTTTCGAAAGATCCAATATAAGCAACATTTTTATATATGTTATAGATAGTCTTTAAAAAAAATCTAGAGAATTTTAATGTTCAATATCTTGTATCAAGCTCATGTGTTTGTGTACAGCCATCTCGTCCCAATGTTCACCAATATAAGTTCATGTATTACCTTAAAATTTCGCTCTTAGTTTGAAACGACAGTGACATATCTTTCACGAATTGATATTTTATTTTTTAGTCAGTACAAATCTCTGTTCTGTAAAAGTCATGCATTCCAGATATTATCAACTTCTGTTATTGAAGTGATTGAACAAGCTAATTCAGACCGTCAATCTGTTTCCCCGCTTAAGGAAAAAAAGAAGAGTGTACGCGGATGGGGGGGTGTTCGAAGGGGCACTTTAAGAATGGCAGGCGGGGCTACTGGGATTTACGGTAAAAAAATTGATTACAAAGCTTCGTGAGATATCGCCTGGAAAAGAAAGTTTAACATACACACGGAATGTATAGATTTACGACCTTGACCTTTGACCTTTTGACCTCAAAATAAAAAGGGATCTTCCCCATACCATAGGAAGTTGTGGTATAAATGTTCAAAGGCTTCTCGAGATATCGCTCGGAAACGAAAGTATTAAGAGAAACAGACGGACAGACAGACCGAAATTAATCCCCCACTGGAAAGCGGTATACCAGCTAGTCTCAACCGACAAAATGCCATGGCTTTGCGAACAAGTGAAAAACAATAGTTTATGTTAAATTTTGTTTATAAAAACATTAAAAAATGCGTTTTTTTTTTTCTCAATACTGTTCAGATTAACTTTATGATTCACTGACTACCCACTTAAGACAATGCGAAACGGACTATAATTACCGCATGCTTTATACACAATAGTCGATGACGTATGAAGGTTACTACACAAAGCTTGCAAAAATGGATAGTGTCGAGTATGGTTGAATGACTTGTGCAGTGAAAATCAATGACTAACGGTTAGAGTGTCAAACTTGCTGAGTGTTTATTTAAATGAAAAGATATGGCACAATATTTTCATTTGTATAATAGATTCAAACAGAAAAATTAAAAACATGTGACGGATTTTATATCACTTTATCATTAGATATATTTTTCGCGCACCTGTTGTTGATAATTGTGAAAACTTGAATAACGATGGATCCATTGAGATTAAAAAGTGGGCTTCCTACACACCAATCGTATTACGATAAACTTGTTAAGTCAGGTAGAATTACCGGGAAAACTCGAAACACGACAGATAACATTATAGAACCAAATGTTCACGATGACATTGAGTGTGAGAATCCATTTATTACTGCCTCAGTTTCTCCGGGGCTGGAAATACCTAGTGAAAATAGGGAGAAAATCAAGGCCAAAAACTATGCAATGAGATCTAAATCTCTACAGGTATGCATCTTTTGAAGTTTACAATGCTACATATCGTACTAGCTGTAACGTACAGGTTAATTTTTACATTTTCCCTATCATTCATACTGGCCTAGATGAAATTCAGAAATGCACAGTAATGTATATTTTCAAGTACCAATTAGGTCACATCATGATCAACAGTTACATGTATTAGTTAAAGAGAGAATATAGCAGTGACTCTTGAAAGAAAAAAATCTTTCTTATAAAGAGGAATCAAGTAAGAATCCTGCGACAAGTCAGTGGAAATTTGTACATCTCCAATTGTAATTCTTTTAAACTTTTTTTCCCTCAGGTTTAAAATTTGATTGTTAACTTCACTGAGTTTAATTTGATTTTTTAAACAAGTGTCTTGATATTTCCTGTATAATTGCAGACACCTTTGCAATTCTAATTGTGCCTCATGAGTCATGCTGCTATAGAAATATATGTGAATGAAAATTGAAATATTCACTGTATTGACATTCTTTTTTTATTGTCACTTGATATGACGTTCAGACTTCCATCTTATTAATATTTGATGATGTGCTAATTACACTGTGAATGGGACTACAGTAATCAAATTTCCTGCATACACTAATTTTTGTGCAGGTCGGATTGGATCTTATGATAATTTTAAGCATAATTTGATCAGAAAGACATTTATTATATTTAGTAATTTATTGTACATGCATTCTGATTCAAAATAAGTCTAGATTATTTTTATATTGGTGACTTTTACTTGTTTAATTAGTATATCTGGTTCGAAGGAACTTGATTTAGTTTAAAGCAAAGTACGTGTTAAGGGACACAGTTTAGAGTTTAGACTTTAATTATACATGTGCCCCATCAATACTAGTATGTGATTTCATGACAAGTCACTGACTTGGTAAATAGTATCTTGCATCTTTTTTCAAATTTTCTTTTTTCTACATGTGCCTGTAATTGATTAAAAAACATTTAATTGTAGTTCTACTTTCAAACTTGATCCCAGTCATCCCACACATATGAAAAATGATATAAGAGAGATAATGATATAGATTTCAGATTTACTTGGACAAAGGTCAAGATATTTATTGACAGAGGAATAAAGCTACAGTGTAGACCTTTAACACACATTGCCGGTTTCCTAGTTTATATAAATTTACATACATGTACGTGTCTAAGCACATCAAATCACATTTAGGTTTACATGGTCCAAACACAAATTATTAGCCTCAGGCAGATATAAGATATATATGCACACCTATATATGTAATTACTGGTACACCTTATATGTTCGCTAAATGGACAATGTACTTAATTATCCCAGCATCATCAAGTTCAATGTGGATTCATTGCATGCCAGGATTTTGTCAGAAGTTTTCAGCTTTAAAGGCCCACATTACTGAGATTCCTGATATGTGTGTTACTGGATGTGAATGCATTACATCTTTGCTTTCAAGATTAAAACATGATTTAGACAAATAAGTCACAATTTGTGAAATGAAGAAACAAGATCTGCCTCATATGCATATTACAAGTTAATTTTTAAGACAGATATATTTCATTGTCCCCCGCTTGAAAAGTGGGGGATATTAATTTGGGTCTGTCCGTCTGTCTGTCCATCATTCTGTTTGTCTGTAACGCTTTCATTTCCACACGATATCTCGAGAACCCTTTGAGCTTTCATAATGAAATTTTGCATCTCAACTCCGTATGAACTAAAGAGGAACCCTATTGATTTTGAGGTCAAAAGGTCAAAGGTCAAGGTCATAAATTCGCAAATTGTGTCTATTATAACACTTTCGTTTCCACCATATCTCGAGAACCCTTTGAGCTTTTGCAATGAAATTTTACATAAAACTCCCTGTGACCTAAGAAAGACCCCTATTTATTTTGAGGTCAAAAGGTCAAAGTTTAAGGTCATAAATTTATACATTATGTCTGTTTGTAACACTATCCTTTCCAGGCGATATTTCAAGAGGATTTTGAACTTTTGCAATGCAATTATATACCAAAACTCCCTAGGACCTCTCTCACCCCTCTCAAAGTGTCCCGCCCCATTTGTTTTGTTAGTATTTATTGTATTACATGTCGCTATTTTTAGCACAGGGGCATGAGGAGAGTTATGACCGGGTACGTATAAAACAGGTTCTCGGCGGACTTTACATTGATTTCTTATTACATTAGAACTGTTTAATAAAGGTTAAATTAGCCACCATGCATTGTGTAAAATTTTGACAATATCGAACGTGAATATATAAATACATGTATGTGACTTCATCTTTGCATATAATTTTCGCCAGGATAAAGCAGTTCCGTGGTCTAGCGGTATGTCTCTCGCTTCACATGTAAGAGGTCGCGGGTTCGAATCCCGAACGATCCAATTTTTTTTTTTCGAAATACTTTTTTTTTTTTTTTACTAAATGATAGTATTCAGCATGTGAAATGAAAAATTTATGAGGTCTGGCTTGTACAAACTCATAAAATCATCATTACACTTTACAGTGTGATAAATATTCCATATAAAAAGAATCTTCTATACACATAATAAAGAATAAGCAATCAAATCTTTATATGCATATTGACATACATGTATTTATTTGCTTCAGTATACATGTATACATTTAATAATTCTACAAATTCAGTCAGGGGGATCCGACTTTTTCCCTAAGCAGGGGACACAAATTCTCTGAATTAGCTTGTGTGTTACAGAAACTGTTTAGGCCTATGAATTTTTGGAGTAGAATGCATTGAAAGTGTTAAAATGTTTATAATTACATGAACGTGGTAATTTTGAGTTTTTAAATTAATAAAGTAGATAAATATTATCATTAAAAGATGAACAATTGAAAAATTGCTTAGAGAAATTAATCTTGTTTACATGCTTATTTTATTTATATTTTGGTTACAGGATTTAAAAAATGCCAGACGAGAGATTGGACACAGCCAGTATGGAAATGGAATGGATTCTGAATATCTCCAAAACCTCTACAAGAAATATCCGCACACTTTCCACAGAAGAAACCCCAAAGATTCAAGGAGACCCTCAAGGCAAATGTTCAACTCAGGCCTTCATGTTCATTTTGACGACGAAGTTCATTATAATGACGATGTTTGCAGTGTTAGTTCAGAGAGACCAGCAATAACCAAATATGACAGAGAAATGGAGAGGATTTTTGGTCACCATAGACATCCTCGGTCATGTTTAACAAGTCCCACTCCATCCTTAATTCTGGATTCTGCAGAAAGGCACTGTGAACGTGGTCCAAGATTGCCTCCAAAAACTAAGTCATATACTCTGCCCAGTCGTCCTCTGCACCATGGAGACCTATCTGAACCATTGAAATTTCAAAGACCTAGCCAGTCAGAGAGTGATTATGGCTCAGATCGTATCAAATTGTTAGAACTAGAACTCGAGAGGAAAGAAAAACAGATACAGAGTTACAGACGGAGATTGGAGTTTCAGCATCAGACCCCCCACAATACTAATAGTACCTTATCTGACTCCTCACACTGGAGAGTGCTAAGTCCAGATTCCCCTCCTGACAGTGCCATTGACATAGACTCTTCCTCAGTGCAGTCCTCTAACTTGGGACCCTCACACCTGTCACCCCGAAATGATCACTTACCTTACGACACCGGTCACCTGAACCCAGAATTCTCACCAAAAGAGAGAAAGTATGGCTCCACTGGTCACCTGAATCAGATATCCATCGCTGGTTATCTGCAGCAAAGGCAGAATGGAAATCTTGTGCAAAACAGCAATAAAGGTAATTAATGCAAATATTAAGTGTAGATAATAAGCCTTTTACGCATTACAGGTGAGGTCAATTGATTTTCTTAGAAAAAAGACAGTTCTCAGAAGATGCATGATCATGCAGTTTATAGTGTATTAATTTATTTTTTTCCCCAAAAAATTAAAGTGAAACATCCTGGTATTTTCTGAATTTTTTAATGTCCCTGTGTTTGATATATAAGCTACAGTATCACACCATGACTTGAAAATATTCATGCTTTGGAAAGGTGTCTTAATATGTTTTTACATCAAAGTTATACACATGCATGTATGAAGACAATATGCTTATAAACACGTTTAAAGATGAATGTGTTCAGATTTGTAAAATCATTGAATGGACTACAAAAACTTCACACAGACCTGAGAGCTTGTAGTGTACACAAAAGCTTAGAATATTCATATAAACAGTACAGACTTGACCGCATTACACACATTGTCTGCGAGGGGTGTTGTTCTAGGGGCTTGGCCATGTTTGATTAGCCAGTAGGTAAATAATCTCGTTGATATATTTTCCCATAAATGGCATATTTTAGAGGGAGGTTTATCATAGGGAATGTTGCCTTGGGGTTATTGTCTCACCCATCAATAATGCCCTCTCAAATCAATAATTCAGTTCGGAGTTTTTATCTAAAGGCAACACCAGGTATCTCATTGTTTTGGGGGACACATTTTCTCACATGATTTAAATTTAACAACATGTGGTATGAATAGGGGCTGGTTTGACCTATTGATACTTAAAAGACTTGTCAAAGATTTTATTTGATATTGCTGTTATAAAAAATGTCGGAATTTTAAAAGAAAGATTGAACATAATTTTTTAGTTATGATTTTTTTTTATTGTGTTTGAGAAGAACAAACCTATGTAAAATGTTTATCATTCAGAAAAAATCAATTTGATTTATTTTCTAATATACTTCTTTAAAGTGATTTGTGTGATATTTAAAAAGAGATTATGAAAACTTGTTAGATTGCTCTAAAGGTCTCACAAAGGTTTTTCTGTTAGACTGTGCTTTCTGACCATTTTTTAGACAGTGTGCCGTTATAAGAAATAAAAAAATAAATATTTTTAAATCCACTTGTTCCAAAGTTCAGAAGATGAATAATCAAATTTAAACAGCCATTGGCTAAACACTTTTTAAAGAAAATGTTACCCTTTAAAGCTTTTATTGAAATGGAATTTGGGTTAAAAATCAATGTACTTTGAACTTGCAATTTAAAAGTTTATCCTCCTACTTTATTTAAAGTGATAAATTAAAATATATTAAATGCAAACATTAGAGTGCAATTTTTTGTGTTTTTTCCTCATTTCTCTCTAATTTGATGTTTTCTTTTACTGAATTAAAAATAAATAAATTCAAGTAACTACTCATTCCTCCTCCCCCCTCTCTCTCTTTTTCTCTCTCTCTCTCATCATCATAAAAACTTGACTGGTAAATTTAACCTAAATATCATTTTTATCACTGAATGGTTAAGGCATTTAATTCCCACTATAAATCAACAGTTTTGATATAGGTGCGTGTATTATCTATAACTATAAATTTTGAGAATTTCATTAAGGGTTTGAGATGTATATCTTTCAGTTTGTAAATTCTCATCCATCAGCATAGATTCTACATGTCAGACAATTGTAAACTGTCCTTATCAATTTCAAGAAATTACCATAATAGCATGGAGTGCTAAAAGTACTAGCTTCATATGACTCATAAAATTAACGATGCAGCAAATTAAAATGATTAATCAGCTGTATAGGCCTGTTTACTCAATTTCAATATTAATTGGTTAGAAATTTACGTCACTGTGTGTTTGGGAAATCAGTTAATGTTTTCAAAAACAAAAAAGTCTTAGTAACAAATAAGTTGGATACTGTGTGCGTATAATGATACTTGAAAAAATTATTTCATTTGTCAGAAGTGCAGAAAATATTCACCATTTAGAATGAGAGTAATTTAGTGTTTTGGTCGTTCAAAAAAAAAATGTCATAAATAATTATTGATTACGCAGAAGATTGATGTGAGTGAAATATCTACCTATAACAAATAACTCTTTTGGTAAGATTAGGGGACAAACACATCTAGTTTTATTTTATTTTCACCATGTTTCTTGATTCTACAGATTCTGATGTGGATTCCGGTATAGCACAGTCATTAACGAGGATGACGTTGGATAAAGGAATTAGAGACCTCCACAATGGGTAAGTGTTACCTCTGTATCTGACTATCAGTCATGCATCACTATCAACACAGCTTTCATGTTTAAGAGCAGAAGTTTACAATTGATAAACCTGTATAAGTACCGTATTTGCCCTTTCAGACATCCCTCGTCCCTTTTGTCTTTATCTTTTTCAAATTTGCTCAGATTTTGTTTTTTTTGTTTTTTTTTCATTCATAATTTAAAAAAAAATATATTATTATCAGAGGAACAGAGATGATACTTCTATGAACAAATTGTTTTTTTTATATTCAGGGACAAGTACCAGCTTGCATTTTTAAAAGCTTTTTTTTAAAGGAGGAAGGTTCTAAATATTAAATTATTATTATTTTTTCAACACATTTCAGCAGACACTCCCAAATTAAATATTTTGGAGCAACATG
Source organism: Saccostrea cuccullata (assembly GCF_032062105.1). NCBI lineage: Eukaryota > Metazoa > Mollusca > Bivalvia > Ostreida > Ostreidae > Saccostrea > Saccostrea cuccullata. The sequence continues at coordinate 557,552 of NW_026937285.1, forward strand.
GACTCTTTCTAGGGTAAATAGGATAGTTGTGATTTTTTTTTTTTTGACAATCCTGAAAGCTTTGAGTAGAGATTCATGTATTTTAAATGCTTCAGCTGTTTTGTCATGTAACAGTACATCACTGTTTAATTACATTAAAATGAGCTAAAAGAGATCTGGTAAAGCCACACACATTGAAATTTGTAAAGGCTAAACATGCACATGATTTACATGTAAGTTAGTTGTATAAGTGTGCATTAAATATACCAATAATATGATTCTTTAAAAACTTCTTTTTTATTTTTGAAAGTTTCATTCAGGAGTTCATCTCTTATACAAATTGCAATTTTTATTTCAAAAAGGCAATGAAAAAACTGTATATTTATTGCGCACAAAAAAGTGCCTGCAAGTCTTCTGGAACATTTCAAAAAATTATTCTATCAAGCTTTTTGAACGAAGCATAAAAATGAAACCAAAATTGCATTATAAATAACGAAATGTTCGATGATTGCAATACTGACTATTAACAACAATTATGAGGAATGTTTTGTTTCAAAGAATATGTAGGAACACACTTATATTATTAAAAGACAGAAATTATTTAAATACTTTCTGGTTTTAACTGCTGAAATTCTTCTTTTATTATTGAAAGCTTGATTGAAAAATACCTTTACATGTACAACTGCTTTTATGTACCCTTATATTATTAAAACAGTTATTTAAATAATTTATAGTTTTAACTGCTTTCTTCAAATTTACCATGCCATTTTCATATGCAACTGTAGAATGCAACTTTTTCGTAGAATAAATTGCAATTTTTTTTTGAACATCTTATGCATTGTAAAATAAAGTTTTCAATTTGAAGGGCATATTAACCAAGCATCCAATTTTATACATGTAGTTACTTCTGTTTTCTTATTTTTGAAGGACATCCATATGGGATTCTAGCCATCTGCACCACAGACCAATGTCAGCCATGGAGTTTGGTCAAACCAGGCATGCTGTAGACAAGTTTGAATTCCTAAAGGACTCCAGAATTTCAAGGTACCCAAGAACTTTCATGAATATGAGGAGTTTCAGCAGGGTTGTCCCTAAGACCCTGGGGCCAGGGAATTTCCCTGCCTGTAATGATGTAATCCCCCAGTTATTTTGGTATTCCTCCTAAACTCCCAATATAAGGGGAAGAACTCCAGATCCCTGTCTATTTTCCAAATGTCCCCTTCTACATGTATTTCAATTCTTAGGGACAACCCTGTCTTTGATTGGCCAGTGTTTTCCCTTTTTCCCCCTTTGTGGATCCAAAATAGTTTTTTTAAAAGTAAATTCTATGCATATTTCAAAGCACACTTTTAGATTTGTATTCTATATGGTTTTGATTATTGTGTTAAATGAAGATAATAAAAAAAACAGCTAGATTAATATTTTATCATACATTGCAGGAGAAAAGATAGTGATGATGATTCCATCATCCAAGAAATACGGCATCACCCTGTGATGGCTGAATACCAGTTTAGGGCAGTGAACCAGCAAGAAGAAGAGGAAGAGGTGGATGACTCTGACCCTAGCTTTGGGCTTCCAACCATTACAGAGGATGATACTTTTGTTAGAGAAATCTACCAACAAAGGAAGAAGCCCACTCCTTACAAAATAGTGCAGCGGTGTCTGACGGCAAGACCAAATAGTGCTCCCACATGGAAGAACTGTGCTAGTGAAAGCCATGTATCTGTGTTGTGTACTCCAAGGAGGAAAGAAAAAACATGGAAATTTTCTGCAGTAAATCCGAGGGAAGAAGAGATGGAAAATGTCCAAACTTTCAAGAGCAAATCAGAGAGTCATCTGCATGGGAAGTCCGATGCCAGGACTTTTGACCGTGATGTTGACCAGTTCAAGTTTAATCCTAAGATAGAGGATAAGATACGAAGACACTCCAGAAAGTTGTCTCAGTCCAGTGATTCTGACCAGTCAGAGACAACTCTCATTTCCTCCCAAATAGCCCTCAATGAAAATCATCCCATTGGTGCTCATTTCGATCACAAAGACTTACCCATTGCTCCTAAATCTCCTCATAATTTTAACCAAATGGAAAGGATGCTTGTAAATGATAACTCGTCTGCAAGACCAGGATTTAGGGAGCCATTATCAAAAGTGCAATTCAGAAAGGATCTGAAGTTTACAGATTTGAATGATGATGTTTTAGGACATACTGAGGAAAGTGATACAACTAACTCTGGCCTTTTGGAACCTGAGAGACTGATGCCATATGAAGCTTCTGTGATAAAAATGGACCAACAAGGTTTGGCTGTGGAGGACATGATGGAAAGTGACTCAGACAATGTATTTGCTAAGCCTCTAGTGTTAAACAAAATTCCAAAGTCAGATCAACGAGAAAAGGATCCTAGGAGTAAATCTCCAGAGAAAGTGACCAGTTCCCATGTTACAGTTAGCAGGGAATCATCAGCTTCAGTGCCAGAGTCTGAGAATACAGAGCGGGCTTCTGGTTCTTCGGAGCTGTCTGCAGAATCGGACGACAATCAGGAAGATGGAAATGCAGCACCACTATTTGATGAGGAGGAGTATGATCCCCAGGACCCAGACTATGCAACTGTTATGTGTTCTGCTGATGATGGAATGAATCAACTCACCCTAACAGGTGTGTGCTACTGTAAATTATGAAATTTTGCCAGACCTTATTTTTTGTATGATATAGTTACTTGGTAATTTTAAACAGGACAAATTTTCTCAAATTCTGGTATAATTTTTACAAATAAAAATATACTCCAGAACAAAATTTTCATCAGCAAAAAGTCTCATTTATGCGGAAATAAAGTTCTTGTGCCCAGTAAATGAAAACTGATTATTACAGAGGTCATATGGTTTTCCTTTGTTTGCACATAAATTTCTGTGAAAAGGAAAAACCAAATTCTGTTTTTTAGGTCACCTGAGTAACTCAGGTGACCTATTGCCATCCGTTTTCGTCCGTCGTCGTGCGTCGTGTGTCGTGTGTTAACATTTGAACATTTTCAGCTTCTTCTCTGAAACCACTGAACCAATTTCAACCAAATTTGGTATACAGCATCTATGGGTGAAGGGAAACAAAAATTGTGAATTTCATGGTCCCCTGGGGCCTGAGGGGTGGGGCCAAAACCACTAAAATTATTGCAATCTTTAAAAATCTTCTTCTTTACTCCTGGACATCAAGCAGGCAAACTATTGGCATGAATGTAATGAGCATTGAGTCCTCTACCAAAATTGTAAAATTCATGGCCCCAGGGTCAGGGGTTCTAGTGCTGGGGCGGGGCTATATAGATTATATAGTGAAAATGCATTATTTCTTTGAAAGTCTTCTTCTCTGCTCCTGGGTATTAAAAAAACTAACTAAGTACATAGTTATGATGAGCAAGAGTGCCTCTTTCAGATTTGTGAAATTGATGGCCCCAGGGTCAGGGGTTCTGGTGTTAGGGCGGGGCTCTATAGATTATATAGTGAAAATGCACTTATTCTTCGAAAATCTTCTTCTCTGCTTCTGAGTATTAAATAAACTAACTTAGCACATAGTTATGATAAGCAAGAGTGCCTTTTCCAAAATTGTGAATTTTATTGCCCCAGGGTCAGGGGTTCTGGCGTTAGGGCAGGGCTCTATTGATTATATAGTGAAAATGCATTTATTCTTTGAAAATCTTCTTCTCTGCTTCTGGGTTTTAAGTTAACTAACTAAGTACATAGTTATGATGAGCAAGAGTGCTTCTTCCAGATTTGAGAATTTGATGGCCCCAGGGTCAGGGGTTCTGGTGTTAGGGCGGGGCTTTATAGATTATATAGTGAAAATGCAGTTATTCTTCGAAAATCTTCTTCTCTGCTTCTGAGTATGAAATAAACTAACTTAGCACATAGTTATGATAAGCAAGAGTGCCCTTTCCGAAATTGTGAATTTTATTGCCCCAGGGTCAGGGGTTCTGGCGTAAGGGCGGGGCTCTATTGATTATATAGTGAAAATGCAGTTATTCTTCGAAAATCTTCTTCTCTGCTTCTGGGTTTTAAGTTAACTAACTAAGTACATAGTTATGATGAGCAAGAGTGCCTCTTCCAGATTTGTGAATTTGATGGCCCCAGGGTCAGGGATTCTGGTGTTAGGGCAGGGCTCTATAAATTACATAGTGAAAATGCATTTATTCTCTGAAAATCTTCTTCTCTGCTTCTGAGTATTAAATAAACTAACTAAGCACAAAGTTATGATGAGCAAGAGTGCCTTTTTCAAAATTGTGAATTTTATAGCCCCAGAGTCAGGGGTTATGGTGTTAGGGCGGGGCTCTATTGATTATATAGTGAAAATGCATTTATTCTTCGAAAATCTTCTCTGCTTTTGAGTATGAAATAAACTAACTAAGCACATAGTTACGATAAGCAAGAGTGCCTTTTCCGAAATTGTGAATTTTATTGCCCCAGGGTCAGGGGTTCTGGCGTTAGGGCGGGGCTCTATTGATTATACAGTGAAAATGCATTTATTCTTTGAAAATCTTCTTCTCTGCTTCTGAGTATTAAATAAACTAACTAAGCACATAGCTATGATAAGCAAGAGTGCCTTTTCCAAAATTGTGAATTTTATGGCCCCAGAGTCAGGAGTTCAGGTGTTAGGGCGGGGGCTCTTTTGATTATTTAGTTAAAATACATTAATTCTTTGAAAATATTTCCCTTTGCTTCTGGGTTTTATGCCAATGATCCAAGTATATATATTTATGAAATGGTTATTTTTTTATGCCCCCCCCCTGGGTCAAGGGTTGGGGGGGAGGGGGGAGTTACATAGTCTGAAAATAAATTAATACTTTGAAATCTGCTCTTTGGTATTAATCAACCATTATATAATAAAATTTGCAAAATTTTATCATATGTGGCCCCAAGGTCAGTGTTTTTTTTTTGTGGTGAGGTGCACAACTGGTTAGAAAGTGGAAGAATGTTTGCTCTTTGTAACTCTGATCTACCTCTGGGTATTGAGTAAGTAGAGTAGGCATGCTAATTTTTAGCTCACCTGAGCCGAAGGCTCAAGTGAGCTTTTCTGATCACATTTTGTCCGTCGTCCGTCCGTCCGTCCGTCTGTCCGTCTGTCCGTCTGTCTGTCTGTCCGTCTGTAAACTTTTCACATTTTCGACTTCTTCTCAAGAACCACTGGGCCAATTTTGATCAAACTTGGTACAAAGCATCCTTGGGTGAAGGGGAATTTAAATTGTTAAAATGAAGGGACATATCCCCTCGCAAGGGGAGATAATCAAGAAAAGACAAAAATAGGGTGGGGTCATTAAAAAATCTTCTTCTCAAGAACCACTGGGCCAGTAAAGCTGAAACTTATGTGGAAGCATCCTGGTATAATGTAGATTCTAAATTGTTCAAATCATGACCCCCGGGGGAAGGGCGGGGCCACAATGGGGAATCAAAGTTTTATATAGAAATATATAGGAAAAATCTTTGAAAATCTTCTTCTCAAGAACCACTGGGCCAGAAAAGCTGAAACTTATGTGGAAGCATCCTGGTATAGTGTAGATTCTAAATTGTTCAAATAATGACCCCCGGGGGAAGGGCGGGGCCACAATGGGGAATCAAAGTTTATATAGGAAAAATCTTTGAAAATCTTCTTTTCAAGAACCACTGGGCCAGAAAAGCTGAAACTTATGTGGAAGCATCCTGGTATAATGTAGATTCTAAATTGTTCACATCATGACCCCCGGGGGAAGGGCGGGGCCACAATGGGGAATCAAAGTTTAATATAGAAATATATAGGAAAAATCTTTGAAAATCTTCTTCTCAAGAACCACTGGGCCAGAAAAGCTGAAACTTATGTGGAAGCATCCTGGTATAATGTAGATTCTAAATTGTTCACATCATGACCCCCGGGGGAAGGGCGGGGCCACAATGGGGAATCAAAGTTTTACATAGAAATATATAGGAAAAATCTTTGAAAATCTTCTTCTCAAGAACCACTGGGCCAGAAAAGCTGAAACTTATGTGGAAGCATCCTGGTATAATGTAGATTCTAAATTGTTCACATCATGACCCCCGGGGGAAGGGCGGGGCCACAATGGGGAATCAAAGTTTTATATAGAAATATATAGGAAAAATCTTTGAAAATCTTCTTCTCAAGAACCACTGGGCCAGAAAAGCTGAAACTTATGTGGAAGCATCCTGGTATAATGTAGATTCTAAATTTTCAAATAATGACCCCCGGGGGAAGGGCGGGGCCACAATGGGGAATCAAAGTTTTATATAGAAATATATAGGAAAAATCTTTGAAAATCTTCTTCTCAAGAACCATTGGGCCAGAAAAGCTGAAACTTATGTGGAAGCATCCTGGTATAATGTAGATTCTAAATTGTTCAAATAATGATCCCCGGGGGAAGGGCGGGGCCACAATGGGGAGTCAAAGTTTTATGTAGAAATATATAGGAAAAATCTTTGAAAATCTTTTTCTCAAGAACCATTGGGGCAGAAAAAGTGAAGCTTATGTGGAAGCATTCTGGGGTAGTGTTAATTCTAAATTATAGGAATCATGACCCCCGGGGGAAGGGCGGGGCCATTATAGGGAATCAAAGTTTTACATAGAAATATATAGGAAAAATCTTTGAAAATCTTCTTCTCAGGAACCACTGGGCCAAAAAAGCTGAAACATATGTGCCCATGGAAGGATCATGGGGTAGTGTAGATTTCAAAATGTCTAAATTATGATCAGTGGGGTAGGGTGGGGATGCTTTATGTATTACAAGGGGGAAATCTGGTAAAGAACAGAATGGTCAAAGCTTCTCAGGTGAGCGATGTGGCCCATGGGCCTCTTGTTTTAATTATGATTAGCAATGTTGCCTCTTTCAAAATTGTGAATTGTGAATTTCATGGCCTCTGGTTTAAAACACGAACCAAATTTAATTGTTTGAAAGTTGTTACACAATACTCAGGTGACCTATAAGGCCCGTGGGCCTCTTGTCTTCTCTCACATTTTCTTTTACAGTCTTTATTTTAACCCTGTCTTTTCTGTAGATCCTGTACAAGAACTGAATGAAGAAAAACCAGACACGTCACATCATATCTATGCCAAAGTGAAACATGTTAACAGAAAAACAGAAATACTGGACTCGGAGCAAGAGAAGGGTAAATCTAGTAGCCCAGAGGCAGACATTAGACTCCATGGTAGTGGAACTAACAATACTGAGAGTTATGTAGTGGAAGCGGGTACTAAGCTTAGTAGGAAAGTGTCACAGAGTACCCCAAATGTTGCAGAGACCTCTACATATAAATCTAATCAGGAAGTTCCACCATTACCTGACAGGAATTATGGGTAATAACAATACCTTTTTTAAAGACAAGATCGTGAATATATGAATATTGATGCAGATGATATGATATACATTCTTTGTTATATCGGTAAAGAGTAGTCTATATTCTGTAAAGGAGAAAGGCCAAAAACTGTCCATTCTGTTAATCGAGGGCCGTAAGATTAGTTCTTTTTCTCACAGAATGGACAGTTTGAGGCCTTTCTCCTACTTAAAACATGATTCTCTTTGTTCTGAAAATTTAACAAAAAAATGTGCAAAACGGGTAGCACACATACTATAAATTCATTGTTTACAGAATGGACAGTTACAGGTACGCTTGGGGTGCACAGCAATTTGTTGAATAGCCATTGTGTTTCCAGTTACAAATAACAAAAGGTCTTTGTCTAAAGAATGGACAGTTACAGGTGGATTTCGGGGATGCTAGTTTTTATATAAGAATGCAGCTCCTCAAAATCAGTTTATATTTTGCGTTGTTAAGGTAAACATGTTTCCCTCCGATGGAGAGAATATATGGCAGAATCGAAATCGAATTGAAACCAAAAGATGCACACAACCAGTGATACTTTTACCTGGAAACTGAGAATAGTAAGCCTAAAAGAAAATATTATCCAAACTTTGATCCCCTCAAAACTTCGACGACAGATACAGATATTTCGAATTCAAACCGAAATTTTTTTAATTCGAATTCAGTTTTTGAGGATATATTAACTGTAGCAGTGTAATGGTGAAATGCAAATTGTGTTCCAGTGTTGGATAGCCATGGGCCAAACTTCGACCTGAAAATGCAAATCTGGAAATGTTTCAATTTTAATTATTTGCTACCGAAATATTCACTGCAGCAGTGTAGTTTTCATGGTGCAAACTGTTTTCTGGTTGATGGATTCAATATACATGTAAGCCTACTTCAAGCTTAAAATGGATTCTTTTCTTGGGAATGGTGCTTCCAAAATCTTAATCAAATGTGAAATTTTGTCATTTAAATACAAGTTTTGTGAATTGAAATAAAGTGCATTACTGATGGATTTAAATGTGTAAAATCGAACAAATCTGATGCAGACACCGTGTTCTGGATTAACTTATATCTCCAAGTTCTTTTTGTCATTTATTTACATGTACATTAAATCTTATTTAATATATTAATTTGTTTTTGTTTCCCTCTTGTGCACATGCTAAGGTTTACCTGTACCTCTCCATTCTGTTTGTTTTAACTGTCCATTCTGTTCGTTTTTAATGTCCATTCTTAAAAAACTAAACTAAGCTAAGAATGGACAACACAAACAAAAGGTTTACATCACAATCATGTTTTAACTATATAGAGAAGTTGGTGTCAACATAATTGATATTAGTTCCTGTAACGATAAATATTGATGGTGACATCTAATTTTTACTATTAGCAATAATCGTCAGAGAGTTTTCTCCAATTTTTATTGATTTGAATCCTGATTAGTATTAGGGCTGTATCAATATATCGATACGTATCGATATTCAAGAAAAATATCGTATCGAAAAATTACTTCCAATACGTATCGGACAAGCAGTTTTTCTTCTAATTCTGTTAAAAAGATGGGAATTTTAATCAGCAAAGATTATATTTCACTTTTTTGAATTAAAACTGATCAATAATTATAGATTTATAAAAGAAATAACACAATTTTTGTAATTATTATAATATACATAATTTTATTTTAACATGTTGATTTTACAGTCATTAAAAGTTTCGATTGGGAGTGTTTTATTTACTGATTATGGGATAAGAACTTTGAAATGGGTAATAAAACACTAAATTTTTTTATGAAATCCATGCATTAAATGATTAATATGCCTTTTTTGATGGACTTGTTTTAGAATCCAATATATCGCATATCGCTTTAAAAAATATTGTTTCGTAACGAAATTTTTTGCTCAATACACAGCCCTAATTAGTATACTGATATATTGTGACAATGATATTGTCTCAACTTCCAAAAAACATGATATGTCACAATAAAAATTCAGGTAAAGTGATTATGGCAAAATTCTCTATCACTATACAATCAAATTGCAAATGATAAATTTGATACATATTGATTTAAAACAAAATACTTCTGACCTTATATTTAAAGATTTATCTGATCAAGTTTGGTTTGATTTGCGTGCTCATTTCAGTTTTTTTTTTTTCAAATTATTTTGAATTTTATTTTTCTTTTTATTTATTACACTATGTATCAATTTGCTATTAGCGTTTGATATCAAATTGTAAGTACATGTATTAGTAGACTGATTTTATAAGTATGTAGATTTTTCAGAAAAAGTATGCATAGGCCATCTAGGCACACGATATGCAACCAACCATTTTTATTACCTTCCAAAAAGTAATATTTAAAATAAATTTTTATTTCTATTTACCCGTATTATAGTATATTTTCATTTTAGCAAAAGTTGATCCAGGTACTAAAATTTACCATATGACCATATAAGTAGAACTTGAAGATGTAGTTATATAATATGTAAAATTGAGGAATCTTGATTATAAATCTATTCTTGGTACATATTATAAAATTGGGTGTATGAATTAATTTAGTAAATCTTTGTTTATGTTGAAAAAATACTAAATGCTGATTTTAAAAAAACTTATTTAATGAAAAACCTCTTATATTTGTAGAGTTTAGAGTTTATTTTTTGATCAAATGGTTAAGAATAGTAAAAACATTGAAAGATTTCATTCATGATTACTTTCTATAGGCATGCAAAAATCGATTACCTTTTAAATTACAGATAAACATAAGTACATGTACAAGTCTTTGAAGTTTCTTATCTGCACATGTCCTTGCATAGACCATCAGCTATAATGTAATGTAGAGAACTTTGATAGCAGTAAAGATTAGCTAGTATTTAATTCCGTCCTGTCTCTAAAAGTCTAAAAAAAAAAAAAAAAAAAAAGAAGATTGAATGCTGTGGGAATCATTGAAATTTATGAGGACTAATTTTTGTGATTTGCTTAAATTTTACATGTTGGTGGGGACATTATTTCTTGTATTATTTTATACCTACAAATTTTAAAGGATTTACATTACTTTGTTCATTAATCTGTGGAGGATGTTATTTTTGGATGAATGGAAGGTGCCCACAAATTCCATGAAAATCGAGCCAAGTACCATTGACAAAAGATAATAATTTCACAGTATTATAATAATTGATATAAAAATTGGCAGAGCAATTATATTTCTTGACCTTCAAAACAGGAGCACCACCAACTTGGCCAAGAGTAAGGAGCTAAGTGGATCCAGGATTTCTCTGTCCAATAAAATGAGCAACCTTCGGGCAGCGGCAAAGAGCAAGTTCAAGACTTTGCGAAAGGCCGTAAGTCTGGATAAAGGAATCAACAAGACACAGGGGGAGTTCCGCCCAGAGGACCTCTCGGCGGACATGCCTCCCCAGGGGAAACCCCCCAAAGCCAAGAAGGGGAGGTCACTCAAGAAATTATTTGGGAGGAAAAGTTCCAAACACAGATCCACAGAGATCTCTAATCATGGGTAAGTGTTAAAAATATATTGTTGAATACCGAGTTTGGGAAGATATATTATTTATTCAAAATTATATATTTGAAAAAAAAAGCAATTTGCAGTAATTCAACACAATTTTATGCCCAAAGAACTCAGACTTGATATAATGAATAGAACAATTAAAATTTTAAAAATTTTAAATTTTTAAATACAGTTGAATTCTGTTATCTGAAGTTTGAGTTAACAATGTTTGACTACATATGTTAAAAGATGGAGTAGTCTCCCTTTAACATTCCTATTCTTTGGATACTATCCTTTCAGAAGTACAGAGACATCAGATAAGGTAGCCGTGACTGGACATTGTAGTTCTATAGAGTCCAGGACGTCAGAAGACGAGGTCTCGATCAGTCAGCTGAGGGAAGTACTGCCTGATGGGACACAGATCGTGGAACTTAACAGACGACACAAGGGACCAATCGGATTCTACATAGCAAGAGGCAGCACACAATTCAAACATGGTTAGTGTTAAAGTCAAAGGTTAAGATACTCTTGAATAGAAAAAAAAATTCTATATAAACAAGTGTCATAGCTAGACCAGCTAGACATGCAATTATTATCACTTGCCTTGTAAAATTTCAAGTGATAAATTGTTAGTAATGAATTTAAAAAGTCTAAGGTTTTTATGATATTGTTCTGCAATCATTGATGACTCACATCTTCTGAAATTAAAATTTTGAAGGAAATTAAGATTTGAAATGGTAAGTAAATCTAGTGTGACAGATTTTCTGGATGTACAGGTTCTTTTGGTTGGTAATTTGGCATCTTTTTTATTTTACATTTTATTAACATGTTTATACACACTACACTTGTTTTATATCATGTAATGTATTTCTAATCACATTATGGTTTTGAAATCTCACTTTTTTGGGTGGTTGTGTTTTCATTTGAGATAAAAGATACAGTTTACCAACCGTTCAGTATATTTTCTTTTCATCAGTATAGAGTGCTTTATGACTGCAGTTTTCATCAGATCATCTATTCTCTTACTATTGTGTTCTCCATTTATTAGAATGCAGTGATTATATTCTCTATATATATGTATTCGAAGTCTTTAGTACATCTAATGAGTTGAAAGGCTCTTGCTTGGTTATACTTTATCAGACCCTAACATTTCTGTGCTACAGAATGGAAATTAAGATATTTATAAAAATTCACAAAATAGGCAAGTGTATGCTTACCACCCCTCTATTGCCAGCATTCCATTTGGCCCTTTCGAAAAATGCTTCTGTGGCTAACTGAGTACCGTATATACTCACCTAAAAGTCGGTCAGCCTATAAGTCGGTTGTATTTTTTGACGTTATTTTGGTGGGATTTACTATTGACCTGCCTATAAGTCGGTACAATTTTTTGCCAAAATCTGGTGACAGTTTCAAGTAAATCCATTGATGTTTTAATCTGGTTTCATTTAATATTTTTCGAAATGACACTGATCATATCTAATCTTAAATTATGAAAAAAAGGGACAATGCTCACTTAAAGGTCAAGTATAATATTTTTGTGAAAATTCATAATTATTCATTATTGTCAGCCCCTGGAGCAATATTAATGACATTCTGATGTCTGTTTATTTTTTTGTCACCAATTTCCATCACTATTAGTCGTTTAAACTTACCTGTGTGATAAGTGGATCATTTATTGTAAATCACTTATCTCCCTTGTTGTGTGAAGTCATCAGAGACAGCATGAAATAGGAAGTGCATGCTATATTGCCGTGTTTGGAACATTATTGTTTGGGAGATATTGCCATGTGGGCTTTTAACACTATAAATATAAGCGACATTTTAAAGAGACCAGTATAGGCTACATTTTAATTAATTATAAAATTATCTCACGAATTTCTTGGCTTTATTTCAAATTTAAATTGCATTTTACAATTTGTCAGTTTAGGTATTTATAGCCGCAATACTGTTTTGAGGAAAATATTTTTTTTCATTCTTGTTACAGTACTCAACAAGATCACAAGTATACCTGACGATTGGTTCATGTACTTTGCCCCTTCCTCCCTACTGAAAATAAAACGAAGCAAAATATACACGAATTACTTGTCCGTCATAGCAATACTTCGATATGTCATATGTACATGACTGAACATTACTCGGCGCCAAGTCAAAAGTACATGTATTTCGGCGTAAACCTCTAACATGCTGGAGTAAAAAAAATACTAGCAATTTTCATATTCTGTGAATGAACAATCTCTAAAACTTGACTGACAAAAAACGGAAGGTGTGGTATAATAGACAAGGAATTGATTATCTGCCAAGTTATCGTGTCTATAAAAAAAAAATCTCAGTTGGGATGGGGTATTTCCTGGAAATCCCCCCCCTCCCCCCTAAATACGCGCTTGATATCTGCGTCAGAAAATACTTACTCAAGAATGCGTTCATTTACTTCCAGTTGTCTCTTTTCTAGAAAATTTTTATATCAAAATTGTTTCCATTACATACCGGTATTTATTCAAACAATAAAACCTCAGTGTTAATGCACGCAAGTGATTGTTCCTCAATTTATTGCCCGCAGTTTTGTTTTCCTCCAGCACTTATTTTCTCTTGTGCTGGTGTCTTGACATAGTTACCACAAGCTTGTAATCAGATTGTATACTTAAAATAGTTTTGTTTTCTTTTCTCTAAACTAAATTAGGGTGAAATAATTCATATTAAAATATTTTTAAAATGAAAGCGCTATGTGACACAGATTTTCAGGCCTGTATGAAGCAATTAATATCCGTTTAGGGGGACAACAAAGAAATGTTACTTCGAAGTAGTAACGGGAGGGGGGGGGGAATAAAAATTACTTGCGCATAAATTAAAAAGGTGCCAGACAAATGCTTATTTACCACAGATTCTTAGGGACGGGGAAAATTCATACCCTCTGATACTAAAACAGAGCGTTCTGTTTTAGTATCAGAGGGTATGAAATAATAAAATGCTTAAACTAGCCTTCTTTCCACTTAAATTTTGGATTTTTCGGTTGTAATACTTTATGAATATATCATAGAAAAATATTATTTTAAAGTGGAAAACCTACTGGGGTACGGAACAACTGAGGGGAGGGGGGGTCCAAGCACCTGTGATAGCTACATTTTCGGATTCCCAGGTATGATATAAATCCGACGATGACGTAATTTCTGTTGTTCCGTTCATTGTTCATTCTTAGCATAAAAAAATCGCTGTGTGCCCGGTTCAAACGGCTATGCAATATAAAAAAAGGATTCTATACTTTTTCACAGTGTAAAAGTCCTGGTCCTATAAGATGAATTAAGAAATAACACATGAAATCAATTTTCCGCAGTTAAATATTTTTTGCAGAAATATTGAGCACACTCAGTAAAGGGCATTAAATACAAATTACATGTATGTACATTCGTTAGCCTCTGCGATGATCCCTTGTCTCTTTTGTTTTAATTTAAGTTCCACTTTCACCCTTACCGGCTTCGGACGAAACAGAATCGGTCGAAGAATTAAGAAAAATCAATTTGCGTACATTCTTTACTCAAATATACAAAGCCTATTCTAAACAGACAGATCTACGCATAACTCTGATATATCAACATATCTGTTCCCCAAAATTTGCCATAATTTTAGATAATCAAGAGCACATTTTACTATACTTATGTTACTAGATTTTGTCGAGTGTCTCTAATGACGTCACAAAAAGGGGAAGTAACTCTATTGATGAACGTTATTTTTAGCGATATTTGAACAGGTAAATAAAGAAAACAACGAGGTTTAAAATTAATTAAATATTGTAATTCCTTCTTTTTAACGATTGTTTACAACATATATAATATACAAGTATATCTATTTCCTTGATATTTGACCTTTAAAATACAAATAAAATTATTAAAATATGTAAATACCCGTACTTTTATATGTATATAATCTAAGAATACATAAATTATCTTATATATTCAGACATTTTCTTTGATAATCATCGGACATGCAAATAAGATACTACCTTTTAGCCTTCGGAAAATACCAATATCTTTATGACTCGCCTTTAAGTCGGACATAGAGTTTTAGACCAATATTTAACTCCCAAAATACCGACTTATAGGCGAGTATATACGGTAACTGTGAAATTGCTTCTTAACCCAAAATTGCTCTTTGCCTTTTAGTTGAAGAGGAATGAAAACCATTATTTCTATTTAGTTTAAATCACACAATTATACGACAAGCCACAGATGAGCAGAGGTTTTGTAGATCATTCTTCTCTTTAGTTGAGTTTTCCCCCTTTATATTACTTATACAAAAAGAAATATCTTTTCCTGTTGTTAAAAAAGAAATGGGGAAATGGGGATGACCAAGAAAAATCAAACTGCTGATTCAAATATGCTTTAAAAATTTCATTTATTTCTTTGAAGTGTTTTATATACTAGTAATATATTATTATACCCCCCGCAAACGAAGTTTGGGGGGGTATATAGGAATCACCTTGTCCGTCTGTCCGTTTGTCCGTCTGTCCGTCTGTCTGTCTGTCTGTCTGTCCGTCTGTCCGTCCGTCCGTCTGTCTGTCTGTCCGTCTGTCTGTGCAATCGTGTCCGGTCCATATCTTTCTTACAGAGGGACATTAGAATCTACTACTCAACACTAAGATTGCTCATGACCTAAGGGTGTGTCATGACCTTGACCCAAGGTCATTTGGGGAAGTTCAAGGTCACTGGAAGAAAAATTTCATAATTCGTGTCCGGTCCATATCTTTCTTATTGATAAACTTGGTAGGTTCTCATTTCACACAAAGATTGCCCATGACCTGAGGGTGTGCCCTGACTTTGACCCAAGGTCATTGAGGGAAGTTCAAGGTCACTAGAAGAAAATTTTCAAAAATCATGTTTGATACATATCTTTTATAGATAAACTTGGTAGGTTCTCATTTCACACAAAGATTACCCATGACCCAAGGATGTGTCATGACCTTGACCCAAGGTCAATTTAAGGTAGTTCAAGGTCGCTGGAAGAAAATTTTCATAATTCGTGTCCGGTCCATATCTTTCTTATGGATAAACTTGGTAGGTTTTTATTTCACACAAAGATTGCCCATGACCCAAGGGTGTGTCATGACCTTGACCCAAGGTCATTTGGGGAAGTTCATGGTCACTGGAAGAAAAATATCATAATTCGTGTCCGGTCCATATCTTTCTCATGGATAAACTTGGTAGATTCTCATTTCACACAAAGATTGCCCATGACCCAAGGGTGTGTCATGACCTTGACCCAAGGTCATTTGGGGTAGTTCAAGGTCACTGGAAGAAAAATATCATAATTCGTGTCCGGTCCATATCTTTCTTATGGATAAACTTGGTAGGTTCTCATTTCACTGAAAGATTGCCCATGACCCAAGGGTGTGTCATGACCTTGACCCAAGGTCATTTGGGGTAGTTCAAGGTCACTGGAAGAGAAATATCATAATTTGTGTCCGGTCCATATCTTTCTTATGGATAAACTTGGTAGGTTCTCATTTCACTGAAAGATTGCCCATGACCCAAGGGTGTGTCATGACCTTGACCCAAGATTATCTGGGGAAGTTCAGGGTCACTGGAATAAAAATTTCATAATTGGTGTTTGATACATATTTTTATTATGGAAAAACTTACTTCTGAAAAACCCAGCGGGGGGTATTTTGTCCCGTTTGGACAGTTCTAGTTTTTCATTCTTGAAATATTCTTTCTTGATCTTCTACCTCGATAGAGAAATTTAAACTTTAAAAATGGTGAAAATTTTGGCAAAATTTCTCCAAATGGTGGAATTTTTTAAAATCAAGATTTTAGTTTTTAACAGAATATGCAATAAATTGATCTCTTTTTTCTGTTGCTCTTTCACTTTATTTAAATTAATATAGAAATGTTTATTTTTGTATTAACAGGAATCTTTGTGTCCCGATTCTCGGAAGACGTAAATGCTGATGAGCGTTTTGCTGGACTGTTAAATGTGGGAGACGAGATATTAGAAGTAAATGGACACAATATCAGTGACGCATCACTGGACGACGTATATGACCTCATGGCTGACCAGTGCTTAGAGGTCAAGATTTTACCACTGTTGTCTCGCAAGGATATTCACGAAGAGTCATCGACGTGCTGAATTTCTTGGGAGCTCATCCATGTTGAAATGCCATAATTATTCTACAGTTACTGTAGAAATACTTTTTTTCTGAATGGGATTTATTAAGAAATATGTTTGAGGTCACATATTTTCTGTGGAAATTTTTCACATATTTTAATACAATGTATTTATAAATTCATAAATTGGCAATCCGAAAAATCTGAGTAATTTTATACTTGTGGATTGAACAGATATTGTGATTCTGAGGAAATATGACCCTGTGAAAAAGAATATGATTCTGTAGTATTAGCATTTTTGTTATGTACAATCATGGTATAAAGATGTTTATTTAAAATTTTTTTTTTTCAAGGCCAAAAAAAATTAATTAATACTTTTTCAGGCACCGCCGCATCAGTTCAAAAACGGCCGCATTGATCAATTTTATGACATATTGAAAAGAGAGATAACTCAATTTTCTATTTTTCCAAGTTGAAAAAGAAAATCGAGTTGTTCCCCTTTTCATAAGTGCTAAGATAAACGTTTTTTATTAGAAAAACAATGCATTTCTTCTTAATTGTCAGTATTATATTAATTAACTTTTAAATAAATGTTTGGAGTAACATTATTTAAAGTTGAATACATATTACAACCAATTTCAGAGAACAAAACTTAAGAATTGGTAGATATTATCATTATATTGAACAAATGGCTTAGAAAAGGTGTTAAACCTGCTTCCAAAAAAAAAAAAAAAAAAAGCCTGCCTGCCTGCCGCATTGAATTCTAATTTTTTTGGCCCGAGAAACTATTGATTAATTATTTTTGGCCCAATAGATATAACTTCATTGCACTATTTTACAATATTTATTATAAAGGAATATACCCTCCCTAACATGTTTTATGGTAAGTTACAAACTTACTAACAGAAATGTACCTTTACTTAAACTGTTAAATTGAAAGGTGTGGTGAATTTTACCTTTTATTTTCAAACCATATTTATTTAATGAGTTAAATTAATTAACGAAATTTTGCCAAAAAGTACATAATGAAAATGAAGATATATGTTCTTTAATAATGGAGAATGGTATTCAACTCTGGGTTTTTCAAAATGAAATGTTGAATTAAACTATTTTGTATGAACACAAAACCAGTTTTCTGAAGCAAGCCATATAAATTAATGTAATACTTTACAAAGTAAACACACAAGTCAATTTCAAATACAGATGTGGTGAAACATTCTGTTAAATGCTTGATGAGTCTTCCACTAAATTTTTGAACCACCTGTTCAAATTTTGAGCATGCCAACTTCCATTCTGAATATGTAAATGTTTAATGTTCTCCACACACAGAATTATTGTGATTTATGTATAATTTTAAAGTGGAGAGTAGTTTTAGATGTAAATGTTCAAGATTTGGTTCTTATTCAAGTCATTCAAGACCCCAATTAGGAAACGGATAACTTTCAAAATTTAAAAGTTATTGGATTCTGGATATTTTTTGTTATTTTTTGAATTCATTTTTGGTGCACTACTAAATATAATTGTTTATGAATTAGTAAATTACCACAGCAAACTATTTTGTGACATGAAATACTGTTGCATTTATAGTCTTACACAACATCAAAAACTCATCATATTTCATCCCAACTGAACAGAAAATTCATCGGTCAAAAAGCGTTATGTCCATATCGTTATGTCCATATAGCGAACAACATTGATTGTTGCCAGTTGTCCTTATGTTGTTTTAATTCATTTATAGACTTTTGATTATTAAAAGGTGTATTTTTATCAAGGACATAAAACAAAACAACTAATTTTGAAGTTGAGGATGCTAAATATATATAATTCAGTATATACTACAGCTTGATCGTTTTTCGATGAAATTTTCAGAAAACCCCCACAATTGAAAGGTTGTGTCTTTAAAGTTAAAAAATGATTTAAAATTTACATGAATTAAATGTGAATTTACACATTATTCTAGACATTGTAAAAGGTACAGAATGTGAAGCTGTTACCTCTACGCAGATTTAATTAAATCTTGCCATATCTTTTGTGATTTTAACATTTGATATTACAGCATTATTTATTACATGTATTTATTTTGGTACTTCATATTTATTGCATGTATTTTACATCTATATGTGTATTTATAATACAGAAAATGATATTAACAATGACTGTTTTGTCAATTTTCTTTTCAAGTGAAGGCATACCAAATTCCATGAAATTCTCGTGTGCCACACTTGGGTTATAGTACAAGGGGCATCAAGATCAAATTACTAGTAATTACCCACAAAAATTCTATCACTGTGCCATAGCCAACCAGGTTTTGTTTTAAGTGGCACAAGGGGTAGAATATATAAACTGTATTTTAATGGAAGTTATAATTATTTAAAATCAGAATTCTGGTTGTTTGAATATAATGTAGCAGTTCAGGCTATACAGACCATGGATGTTGGCTTGGGAAACTCAGCGGTAGAACACTTGATTAGTAATGCAGGGGTCCCGAGTTCAATTCCAAGTCCAGCCATATATTTTCTTTATACATTTCTCCTTTTCTACTATGATAACACAGCATGAGCAGAAATTTTTCAAGGAAATAAACTTCATCGATTTGTGATTTAAGATTTTTTTTTGGGGGGGGGGGGAGGATTAATTTCATTGTTTAAAAAAAATAACCTGATCAAAATTTATTTAAAGAACAATTTTTTTTTTAAAGATTTAGTTTTATTGTTACCCTTTTCAAATGAGTGAAAAAAAAATCTACTGAAGATATCACAGCTTTTACAGTAAAAAAATGAAAGTCCTAGCACGACCTGTTAAAAAGTTATGGCCAAGGTTAAAGTTTTTAAAAAGTAGGTCAAACTTTTAGGTCAAGGTCAAAGTTGTTGGTTTTTAAAGAAAGATCTTGTCACAAGAATTACATATTTAAAGTATGAAAACCCTAGCTTTAACTGTTAAAATGTTATGGCCAAGGTTAAAGTTTAATAAAAGTAGGTCAGAATCCTAGGTCAAGGTCAAAAGGTCACAGTTGTTGCTTTCTACAGAAAAGTTTTTTTCACAAGGATTACAAATGTGAAATATGAAAGCCCTAACCCTTACTGTTAAAAATGTATGGCCAAGGTTAACATTTTTTGAAAGTTGGTCAACCAAAGTCAAGGTCAAAGATGTTGGAATCCAATGAAAGGTCTTGTCACAAAGAATACATATGAGAAGTATGAAAGTCCTTGCACTCTCCTTTTAAAAGTTATCACTTAAGTAAAAGTAAGGTAATTTTTTGTAAAAGTAGGTTAAACTTGAAGGACAAATATGTTGGTACCCAATGAAAGGTCTTGTCACAAGGAATACACCTGTGAAATATGAAAGCCATAGCCCCACCCACTCAAAAGTTATAGGCAAGGTTAAAGTTTTTGCGAACAATCAAACAAACAGACAAACGGCAAAAACTATATACCCCCAAAACTTTGTTTATGGGGGCATAAAAAGAAAAAGATTAACACAAGCAAAGTATTCCATCTTAAATTTAATAGCTCATAATAACATTTATTGATTTGGATAAAAACTTGTAATTAAGTCAAACAATTTACAGAATTGCATAAAAAAAGGGAATATATTAATAAATTTTAGAATATATAAATGCAATCTATTGATTTAATAAACTTGACAAAGGTATAAGTTTGTGTGAATCTTAAGAACTTACAGATCATCTTAATCAATTTAAGGAATTTCATTAAATATTGCCATTGATTTACTTAATATCTAAAAAGAAACCTTTCTATGTAATACTGACAAATCAACTGCAGTCTGGGTACATGTACATGCATTTCATGCATAAATAGAGTTCATATTGATTCTTTAAGGCACTTTACAGATTTCTGTTTACATTCTCAGATTTTGACAACCTGTCACTAAACATGTTGCTTTTCATCAGGTCTGAAATTTTCTAAAATTTCAAACATCATTAACAAATCAATTGCAGTCTGGGTTCATGTTCTACATGTATTAATATAATTCACATTCATTCTGGTGGGTATACTTCATGGATTTCTGTTTATACAGTCAGAATCTGACATCATCACCTAATATGCTGCTTTTCATCATGTCTGATATTTTTCAAAATTTTCAAACAGTTTAGCCACCTCCATAGCTGTCGGACTCAGATTTACTGACATCATGTTCACCATGACAACCACTACCACTCCTTTTGGTGGATGATCCACCATTTTGGTTGATGGGGGCAAAATCAAAAGAACACTGCTTCCACCGACAGCAGCACCTGTGTGAGAGGCACAAAATCTGCTCTGTTTTCCCTGCCCATATTTTTGGCCTTCTTCATCAACAAACCAGCCCATGCCATAGAACACGTCTTTCTCTTTACTTGCTTTAAACAAAGGGGTCCATACTGATTTCATAGTCTCTTGCTTCAGGAAGCCCTGTTTTAGAGAGTCACTAGTATTTAAGGAACTGTTTTTGTTTGTGGAATTACTTGGACACTGGTAGCTGTACAACATGGCGTTTCCAAACTTCAGAAGATCAGGGATGTTGGATAACAGACCTCCTCCTGCCCACTTATATGACAAGTCGACGTATGGAGCATTGCGCAACTGACTTTTATTGTTCATGACATAATGCCTGAAATAAACAAATATACGTATATTACATGTTTTAATTAAAAAAAATCTTATTACAAAAGTTCCTTTTAATTTTGCACATAATTAATACTTAGAACAATATTCAAAGAACTGTTTCATGCTATTTTAAGGGAAACATTATTAATTGTCCTATAATTTCTAAAAAAAAATTATTTTAAAATTCCTGTTACCTTCCACGATTATAAATAAGAGGAGAATGCTCGTCTAGAAATGTATTATCCATGCCAAGTTCCTTCACCATTTTGATGATGTGTTTCTCATATGGTTCTTTGGTTACAGCCTCTAGGACAGCACTGATCAAAGTCCATCCATGTGTTGTGTACAGAAACTTACTGCCTGCAAAACAGGTAATTAACCTTTTTAGAAAAGTGGGTGGCAGATGGAAGTGTAAAACCAACCACTCCATTAAATTGATTAACAAGTATGAAATTCACACTGAAAAATATTGTCTTGTAATTTGTTGAAATTCAATTTGGATATGTTTCCCTGTGGAAAAAAAAAAACATTGACAGGCACCCAAAACCTAATTGTCCTGTCCCAACATACAATTATTAAAACTAATACTGTATACAGGGTTATTTTCGCCCCGTGTTATTTTCGCCCTTTCACGCTTGCAAACAATTTTACCTCGTTATAAATTCGCTCAGTGATGGTTTTCTTTAAGAAATTATACTGAATTGTTTCAATTCGCCCCGTTTTAAATTCGCCCAAATGAGAGTAGGGCAAAAGGGGCGAAAATTTCCCTGTATACAGTAATTGTGGGTACTTCAGACACTATTGAAACTGCAAGCTGTGTGCATGAAGAAATATTTGCTTGATATCACATAAGCAAACCTGACTTTTATGGCTATAGCATGAATAAATAGGGCATTTGTTAAGACTGCATAGATCAGAAACACTTGGCTAGCAAAGATGTCATGGAAATTGGTCTTGGTCATCCTAAAAATGAGGTCAGATTTACCTGGAGTCCTGGACTGGGGTCCAGTGAGTCCTCCTTAGATAAGGTCAGGCTTACCAAAAATGTCAACCAGGGGACCATCATGAAATAAGCTCAGACCTACCTAGACTGTTGCCAATGGGTCATCCCCTGAATAATGGTCAGACATACCCGGACTTTTGACCAGTGGGTCATCCTGAAATAAGGTCAGAACTACCAGGATCAGTGGGTCATCCTGAAATAAGGTCTTACTTACCAGGACTGTGGATCAGTGGGTCATCCTGAAATAATATTAGACCTACTTGGACTAGGGATCAGTGGGTCATCCTGAACTAAGTTCAGACCTACCAGGACTTTTGACCAGTGGGTCATTCTGAAATAAGGTCAGAACTACCAGGACCAGTGGGTCATCCTGAAATAAGGTCAGGCCTATTAGGATTGTAGACTAGTGTATCATCCTGAAATAAGGTAAGAACTACCAGGACTTTAGACCATGGGTCATCCTGAAATAAGGTAAGAACTACCAGGATTTTGAATAGTGGGTCATTCTTAAATAAGGCCAGAACTATTAGAACTGTTGACCAGTTTGTCATCCTGAAATAAAGTCAGGCCTACGTGGACAGTGGACCAGTGGGTTATGCTGAAATAAGGTCAGACCTACTCAAACTTATTAGGACTGGATCTGTGGTACATTTTGAAATAAGGTTAGATCTACCTGTACTGTGGACCAGGATTTAGGACAAATGGTTCATCCTGAAATTAGATTAGACTTACCAGGACTGTGGACCAGTGGATCATCCTGAAATAAGGTCAAACTCTCTTTCACACTTTTGTACTTTCTGGTGATGTAATATTCCTCTAACTCCATTTCATCCTGTTGAGCCTCTGACTTGTTATTACCACTTTTACCCTGTTTTCCTGCATTCTTTTTCTCACTGTTCTCATCTGTCAATTGAATACAATTTTATAATAAAGATTTTGTCCATTGGCAAGTATATAAAAGAATAAGTTATGCATGTACCTATAATTTATGCTATTTTATTGAAATGGAGAATCTTGAAACTTACTTAGATTTGTCTTTTCTTCTTTTTCCTACAGTATTTTGAAAAAAAAAGAGAGAGAAAATAATGATCAAATAAACAAGTACATGAACTCTTATGTCAATCAGATCCCCCCTCCTCTCCTACTACAAATGCCAGTTTTACATTTCCCTACATTTACAAGTTCATTACAGATGAAAAATCCACTATATAATCTGAAACTAATCTTTCATAAATATTCACACCCACTGATACTCAAAGATGACTATCTGTTTCAATAAGTTAAAAAAATTTCAAACTGTGATTTTACCAACCTCTTTTTTCTTGATGTAGTCTTTACGGTAGTGGCGAATTCCTCCCATCTGTGATACCAGCTGCCGTGTTGTTAACTGGACCTACCAGATATATATAAAAAGGAAAGCCATAAAAGCATAGTATTCACTTCATCCAATTGCTTGTACTGATAATGATTAAATTTTTCAATAACTTTGCCTCTCGCTTTCCCCTCAAAGAGCATCATATACCACCACTGATGGATAAAAATTAGCAGACTTTCACATCATGTAAGGATAATTTTGGAAAGCTCTTGACTCTGACAAAAGTTTAAATCTACACTATACTGTAATTAAATGAAGGATGAATGTCTAATTAATTGTAATGCATTCTTCACAGTCTACATACTGTAACATCATTGACTTTCTTCTCTGGGAATGAAGGCACATAGTACTGTACAGGTTTGTCAAGGTCTAGTTTTCCTATTTCCCATTGCTTAGCAACAGCTGCCATAGTGATGGGTTTACTGATGCTGGCGATTCTAAGAACTGTCTCTGGTTTCATTTTGATTCTGTTTTCCACATCAGCATACCCCAATCCTGCAAAGACAAACTTTGTTATTGGGAATCACCTATAAATGTACCCCACTCGATCAGAAACAAAAATTGATATAGGAAGTCAATTATACGGCAGAGATGAAGTTTTTAAAGGGAATCGGCTACCTCTTATTGAATTTGAAACACTCATATCTAGAACATATGTGATACATGTAAAATTATTGTCTGTTCAGAAGGCAATATTTCTGATCAGAGTACATAGCAACATCATATTAATAATAAACATCAAAGTTTTACAGGGGTCCAAAGAGATTGCTTTCAAACTGACAAATTTTCAGTAACATTGAATTTTCCAATAAAAAGGCATTCATTTCCTTATCAATTCGAAGATGAAAAGAAATTACAATCACGTCACGGTTCCTTTTGGTTCCTGGTGGAACATAGGGCCTCGGCAACAGTTTTCCTTTTACAATCACGTACAAAGGTGAAAAAACTTTGAAGACTGGTCAACATCAGTATATAGAATAAGGGGCAGTTTTCATACAGACATTGTCCAATAAGAGTTGTCCAGTAAGTGATGTGAACATGACTGACCTTCTGTCCACACAGTTTGACCATCCACACTGACCCCAACAACCAGACCTGGACTACCACACTCATCCTGTGGATATATTGAAAGCAACTGTGTCAATATGAAGTCCATAGACATGTATAGCTTGTTCTTTCATTTTCATGAAGTAAATTAATCAAGACTTCACTTATTCATACTGTAGATCACTAAATTTTCGGGACACCTTATTTTCGCGAGATAGTCATTGACTCTTTATTAGCGAAAAAAATTTTTCAGGAACTGTGGTTATTGCTCTATATAATCTTAAGGAATGCTATTATACATGAGAATTAAATTTTTGCAAGCACACTGTCTCGCGTAATTACGTGAAAATAAAGTTCTCGCGAACAAAAAGTGATTTACAGTATTGGTTATTTTTATGTTCAGGTAAATATCTATTTATGACATTTGGGTCACTAAGATTTCATTACCATCTTAATAAATATAATTTAAAAGGCGTCTTAGTCATATTATATTTCATAAATCTTACTAGTAGATTATTGTATTTCCAAACCATCTAAATTAATGAAATATTGCATTTTTTGAAAACAAAACATACAAATATTGTTGTTCCATTTACCTTAATTCTTTGAACAATATCTCGTGCTTTTTCAATAATTTCCTCTCGTGATAGCTGCCTTGCTTTAACTGTTACCCCTGTGTCTATATCCTCTTTCTGGGGAAAGGTCTTGCAATCAGCAATAGAACTATTTACATTGTAGATGTACACCACACCAACACCTATTCCTGCTACTGCAATATACAATATATATACAAAAACGTTAAAATAAGCATGTAGACCCAAAAAAATTGTATGTTATTTTCTAAAGAGTGCATAATATTTATGTTTACTTAATTGTTGTATCTGTTTTTACCTATCTTACTGCATGCATTTTTTTTTAGATATATACGTGTTGCATGTACAACAATGCATATTATATCTATAGTGTAAAATGAAAATAAATGCATAATTTGGGGTAAGGGGCTGCATTCAAAATTTAAATTAATTATTTAAATTTGATAACTTTATTAGTCAAGCTATTTTCATAAAAAAAGCTTATATTATATACCAGATTAAATGCATAAACAGAGTATCATTATCATATTAATTTTATGTTTATCATTTTCTGATTAGATCCCTACATTGGTAAAATCATTTACTAAACGACTAAGTCTTATATTTATGAGTATAAAAAATTGTACGTAAGAAACCTTGAATGGTAATAAAGAAACTCTAAATGTCATTAAAGAGAAGAATGCCTTGGCACGCAAGTACCTGGTACACAAAGATCCAGATGTTAGAAGAAACTACAATCGTACTCGAAACAAAGCAGGGAAACTAGTAAGGAAGGCTAGGAAGAAATACGAAAAAAATCTAGCAAAGGAAGCAAAGAGTAATTCAAAGAGAATATGGCAGTATATCAACTCAAAGAGTAAAAGCAGACAAGGGATTGCAGATTTATGCACCGACCCTAGAGATCCGAAATCAGAAAAAACGGATGATGATGAAACAAAAGCTAACATTTTAGCGGAAAGTAGTGTTTTTACCAAAGAACCAGATGGTGAAGTACCACAACTTAAAGCCAGAAACATCCAAATTCAATGGGAACAACGTAACATAAAGGAAGAAACTGTTAAGAAAATACTCCCTTTCCCAGGAAGACAATTTTCATCCAAGGTTTTTGAAGGAACTACATGAGGAGCTGTCGGTACCACTAACTATGATATTCAATAGATCATTGGAGGAAAGAAGGGTTCCAATGGAGTGGAAAAAAGCCAGAATAAGTGCTATTTACAAGAAAGGGAACAAGTCCTTAGCAGGAAATTATAGACCTGTGAGCCTCACATCAGTCGTGTGTAAAACAATGGAAAAGGTAATGCGGGATCAGATCACTGAACACTTCACAAGGAATGATCTATTTACAACAAGGCAGTATGGTTTCATGGGAGGGAGGTCAACCGCACTACAACTACTCAGAGTCTTAGATGAATGGACGGAGGCATTAGATCAGGGACACACCATAGATTGTATATATATGGACTTCAGAAAGCATTTGATACAGTTCCTCATAGACGTCTTATCAGCAAGCTGAAAGCATATGGAATAGGACTTGAAACAATTCAGTGGATCCAAGACTACCTAAGGGATAGAAAAGAACAGGTTACAGTGAATAGAACAGTGGCATGATGTAACATCCGGCATCCCACAAGGCTCCGTCTTAGGACCGATATTGTTTGTAATAATAAACGACCTACCAGAGATCGTCGAGTCAATGGTATACCTTTTCGCAGATGATACAAAGATTTTTAACATTGTGAAAGAAAATGGAGATCAGGAAACACTGCAAAGAGATGAAAAACTCACTCAGTGGAGCAATACTTGGTTGTTGAAATTCCATCCTGAAAAGTGTAAATATATGCATATAGGGAAAAAGTCTTCACAAGAGGTGTCATACAAGTTATTAGGAGAATTTTTAGAGCGTGTTCAGGAAGAAAAGGACATAGGAGTAATCATCGACGAAAATTTAACCTTTGAGAAACACATATGCGAGAAAGTAAAGAAAGCCAACTCGACATTTGCCATGATTAGAAGGATATTTCAACATTTAGATGAAAATACATTCATTCTGCTCTATAAATCTCTGGTTCGAACACACTTGGACTATGCAAGCTCAGTCTGGTTCACATACAAAACTAAATATATTGAGATGGTGGAGGGAGTGCAAAGAAGGGCAACAAAGCAGATACCTGGAATGTTTCTTACCTATTCTGAGAGACTGAAGAAACTCAAACTACCAACACTCAGCTATAGAAGACACAGAGGAGATATGATAGAGATATATAAAATTACGAGTGGAAAATATGACACAAAAGCAGCCAACTTTGTGAAATTTAGGAGAGATCATGTAGGGAGAGAAACTGCAAGGGGGAATTCCAAGCAACTATTAATCCAGAGAGCCAGACTAGATATCAGAAAATATAACTTCACCCTGAGAGCTGCTAAGATCTGGAACAGTCTACCAGAGGATGTTATAAGTGCGAAGACTACTAATTTTGGATAAACACTGGGAAAATCAAGACATTTTATATGACTATAAGGCTACAATATCCGGAAGTCACGTAGTAACGATAAGTAACGATAAGTAAAAATATGCTGAAATACCAATGCCCAAAGTAACTGCTGTTTTCTTGTTTGAATATATCGGTCCTCTCCCCTCATTGTGAAATGAGCGAGTCCCTCTCAAGATCGGGATCGAACTCCGTCGTCTTACAAAAAGGCCTCTCACATTTTTTGCATATCGGCAAATATGTTTTACTACCTGCATTTTATATTCCTATGGCATAACTATATTATCCCTTTCCCAAACAATGTTCCCGTCTGCATCACTATTGCAGAACTAGCTAAAATTGTCACTAGTAAAATAGACTACTGCCAGCTGATTCCATGGAAGGAAGACCGAACCCGATTTATTAGAAAAGCCCCCCCCCCCCCTCTTTTTTTTCTAAGACAAAGAGTGAAAATATAACATTGTTCATTGTAGGCACCGTTTAAGACATGCAGCTTTTACAGTGCATATTTCTATTGCATTGATTCTTATAAATTTTATAATTCTAGGTGGGATAATGTGCAAAACCCTTTCCCGACTTATGACGTAATATCACGTTCTGATTGATTTTTATCACCATGTTACGAAATAAACGGGAGCAGACATTTCATAAATTTTGCTAATAACCAGGAAGGTTAACTCAAGGTAAGCACAAAATGACCATTTACCAGTGTTCCTGTTTCACCATTTATACTGCTATGGTATTTCTTTCGTTGCTATAACAGATGACGTCATGCTAGGTAACTGCTAAGAAGCTTTGCGTTGTAGTTACCGTCCACAGGCACCTGACGTTACTTATTTTTCTTTTAATAAAAAAAATATACACATACCGAATAGAGTTGGGTATTGCGAGTGAAAACCATATTGCGATATATTGCAATATTTTACGTTGAATATTGCAATATATTGCGATATATTTTAGATTAATTATCATTAATAAATTTGTGCAGAAAGTTTAAAATGCTGCCAAGTTCAAAGACTATTTGATTTTATCTATAAATTTTAAAGGGGGCGGGGGATAAGACATTAATCGCACACATAATTATAATAACTTTTAATCAAAAACCAGGTACAAAATTAAAACAAAATGTACTCATTTGATGTATTTTCAAATTGAAAAAAAGTTTATGCATAGTTTATTCTTGATACGTTTTTTTTTTGGGGGGGGGGGGTGTTTTATTGAAATAGCACATAATGTAACTTAATGATTAAAACAATACATACTATATAGAAATTTTATGTGGTCACAGAATAAAATTAAAGCCAGAAAGAAATTGTGACCTATTTTCGGGCGTTTGGTGTTTAGTCTGACCCGACCTAATTTCACATTATGACATACGATCAGGAACGGCATTGGCCTATCTCTACTGTTTTAATATACATGCTCCTGGTATAGCATGAAGGTGTTTGAAATGGCATGAAACTTGTTAGAAAATAATAAAAAGCAACACTGTTTCAAGTGAAAACATGGATGGTTATTTATTAGAAATATGTATCTTGAACATTCATCGTCGATCGTGTAGATTCCATCAGATTTTGAGAACCACAGCACACATGGTATACACCATGTAGAAATGTTTTATTTATTTTCTTTCTTAATAATTTTATTTCAAAGTCTTTTTATTAATAAATAATTTTATTTTAAAGTAAGATATTTAAAATTGCGACATTGAATGAAAAGCTTCTCTCTCTCTCTCTCTCTCTCTCTCTCTCTCTCTCTCTCTCTCTCTCTCTCTGCCCCTGAGAGCTGACGAAGTATTTTTTTACTAGATTGAAAAGGCCTGGGAAGTTACAAGTATTATTTCAGCAGTTTCTATAATAAAGGAGGTTTTTATATATTTTCATAAATATCGTGAAATACCGGTATCTGATTTTCATATCGCGATATATTATCGTGGTGGATAATACCGCAATATACCGATATACCGGTAATATTGCACAGCCCTAATACCGAATAATAAACAAGGTACCCATCGAAACCCGCCATCTTGGATTTTCGAAGTAGGTCATCACTTGTATTTTCGTCTGAAACTCCGTCAAATAAATTCCCTGCAACCATATTCTTTCTGTAGCCAGTCTTTCGAGGTCTAAACTTACGGACACTGCAGCCAGGAAGGCACATTACACTTGCAAATATTGAAAATCCCTCGTCAAACTCGACCTACTGCTTCAACATTCCGAGAAATCGCCAAAAGGGGGCCGGAATTTACATACGACTTGAAATTCTTAGGGAAAGCCCTTTTTTGATTGGTCAATATATTTGTGCGATTTATTTTTAAAAATAACCGGCGAAAGTTAGTACTTATTCCAAAAACAATATTTCAGACAATAATACAACGTAATAATTATACGTGTAAGAACATTCTTTTTATTTCTCTCAAAATAATTTCGATATATCTTGATTAATAAAGCGATTATATTTGGTAAATGTCGAAGATCGGCCTGATCATGCTAGCTGATCAATGAACAAACAAATTGAGTTGGTTGTAAGGCCCTACTTACATGCACTAAATATAATTAATAACACTGTCATTATTGATGCCCTGATTGAGCTCTATCCGTGCAGAAGATTGACTTTATAAGTATGTACGCACGTGTGTGAGAGGGGGGGGGGGTCCACACTAAAATTATCCCAGGGAATGTTGAGATCTGCAATTTTATGTATTGCAATAAAGTACTGACATGGCGACATTTTTATTTTTTTTCTTGGTGACAGATTATACATATACATGTCGCATAGGCTTATATTTGATTTCATTACATATCCTTTTTTCAGTGTGATCCTTCTCCTTTTTCAATTAAGCATATGCCATATATATAACTGGATGGTTTGCAGTCTATTGTTTTTTGGAAACGATTCAATTAACTCTAGATGATTTGTTATTGATTTTTTAGTTAAGCTCCCCCCTCTCAAAATTCTCTCTCGACCTGTATAGATTAATATAGTATATTTTACAGGTATATTTATAAGAAGTGTTTTATTTTTCCCATTTTGCATTTTTTTCATTTCTATAATCGAAATATTCATTAAAATTTCAAAGTAATTATGACACCCCGCTTTAGATCCACCACAAAACTGACAAATACGGAATTCCCATTAGCATATTGATGTAAACTTCCGGCCCCCTTTTGGCGATTTCTCGGAATGTTGAAGCAGTAGGTCGAGTTTGACGAGGGATTTTCAATATTTACAAGTGTAATGTGCCTTCCTGGCTGCAGTGTCCGTAAGTTTAGACCTCGAAAGACTGGCTACAGAAAGAATATGGTTGCAGGGAATTTATTTGACGGAGTTTCAGACGAAAATACAAGTGATGACCTACTTCGAAAATCCAAGATGGCGGGTTTCGATGGGTACCTTGTTTATTATTCGGTATGTGTATATTTTTTTTATTAAAAGAAAAATAAGTAACGTCAGGTGCCTGTGGAATGACCAATTAAAAAGCGCCGGACCATATTTCATTTTAAAAAATAAAAAAAAAACGTAATATAAAGGGAAATACAATGTGTAGGAGGGAAAAGGGTAGGGGGGTATAGCAGTAGGCAAATTGTTGAAAAATTAAAATATGACAAGTAAGTGTACGAAGAATTTGGTATTGCATTTGAAGAGCTGTATACATTTCTCGAACATAATCACTTGCAAGAATATCAATAATATTACATAAAACAAAAGTCCACTTATAATTAAAAGGGGTTGGTGGGGGTTGTATTGTGGCAGGGATTCTCCTTTATCAAATGTATTACTTTTTTTTTTTTAATTTCGAATACTGTAAGCCAGCATGGACATAAGTATGAACTGAATATTAAATTACATAGGTAAAATAAAAAAGGCCGCAACACAGGTTCAAACACTAGCGTTTTCATTATTATCTCCAGACGTTTTACAAATGAATTACATCCATACATGCATTAGGGTCACCATTATCATAGATTAAAAGATAACTGTCTTTGTTAAACTTTTAATTAAATTTTCTGATGTTACATAAAGAGTAATCAATATTAAAGCGATTTTCTCCTTTGAATATATGTAACAAGAGTTAATTATCTACTTTAGCGCCGTGTAGAGGCCTCTTCAGATGACAAACAGTGGTACGAAGTGATGCTGAGTCTGGCGGCTAAATCTGCTGTAAGTCTGTCTGTCTTTCATATCTTCACTGGTAACATAACCTCTGTCGTCTGTCTCTCATATCTTCACTAGTAACATAATCTCTGTCATTTCTCTCTCTATATATATATATATATCTCTCTGCTACAGTAGAAATCTGCATGTCAAATGTTTCTTCTCTCTCTCTCTCTCTCTCTCTCTGTAATAACCTCTGTCATTTCTCTCCAGTGTCAGCCAGTCTTTACTTCTGCTGCTCATGGATGGGTAGAGCACATTGAAGACTGGGTAAGATTCTGACTGGGTACATTTTACACACCTTGCATGCATGCCACAGAATGCATCTCATCCAATGAATAACCGTGATCTATTGGCGTGGAAACATTTTTTTACAATTTATATTAAATGTGTGACATAAAAGTAATATGTTTTTTTTTGTTTTAGCGTAAACTGACCAGTGCCATTAACAAATCTGAGGAGCGTAGGGAACTTCCCACCATACCACAACCTACGCATCAGGTAAACTCCGCTGATTGTTAATATCCAAGCAATTTTTTAAAAAACTATATTCCTAACTGCTATTTTAGATTATTAAACCACATCATCTGTAAATCGCAGTTACAATTATAGTATGAAAGCCAAACAAACGGTCAAATACAGCTAGGCCAATAGAATCCAAGGGAGGGGACAGCACCCTACTCTTTTATAGTCTTTTTGATGTATAAAAATTCATTTCATTTTTTTTTGGGAAATTTTTATCGCTATTTAAAAAGTATATACATGTATATAGGTCAAAGTCCCCCCCCCCCCCCCCCCCACGAAATAGGATTTTCGTGTCTGGGAAATAGACATTTCCTTTTTTTTTTATTTTTTTTTTTTGCTTTTCAGGTTTTTTTTGGAGGTACAAAAAAAATAAGCGTGTGTGGAAACATCACACACATCAGTAAAGTAATGGCCTCCCCCCCCCCCCCCCCCCCCAACCTTTTACATGTATTATCTTTTCAACATTATACGTATTCTTTAACCAAAATTTGTTTCATGTGTATGATCTATTCTTTACAGATGGAGTGGTTGGCTAGAGTCAACTTTAAGCACAGAGCAGTGCGCCGTGACGTACCACAACAGAGACAACCCCAAGTCTCCCAGAGTCACGACCTGAACTCCTCATTTTACGTCTACTAGAGAGGAGAGTTTTCTTGGTAAGAAATTTTAACTAAAGACGGAGGGTGTGTCCCAAAATTAATTATATTATCAACTGAAATATATGCGTAATTTTGATTTTAAAGAAATCTAATATATAAATTGAATTATATCTTTGACTCTCTTTATTGATATGTCATTTTGATAGAGGTATACATATATACATAAATTCCAAATATGTTTCTTTAGAAAATGTATCAGTTCCTTAAAATTCTGTCTCTGTTACCCTTGTGACAACTTTCTCTTTTTATATGCATTCATATACTAGCTGCCATATGCATATGTATTGTATATGTCTAAAATTGCATATCATTGTAGGTGTCTGATCATGTCGAGCATGTCTTTGGCGAGATCACTGTAGGAAGCATACCATTACTTCTCTTCTGGACGCTGGCATTTTTTAACTGTGAATTTTATTGAGAGCAGTGAATGTCTTTACTTAGACAGTGCATGGTGTATTCAACACACGTGCTCCATGATTTGTATAGACCTTCACAGTGTCCAAGTTACAAGAATGCCATAGTAACCACTGTGCTTCCAGTTTGAGTGATCGGCATTGTCATTCTGCATATGCTGTGTTGCACATTCAAAACATTCCCGTGGAACCTTCAGTTCAGTTTGCAAAGAGACTGTTTATATATGGCAATTTAAGTTGCCTTTTATTTGTGTGTTGGACAGAACCCTCCAATCTGACTTTTTTTTCGGAGTAATGACCCTTTGAGTCAAAATACACCTGTAGTGAGTGTACTACTTTCAAAGCATGCTAATACTTACTAGCTCATCTAAGATTGACTGCTGTACAAGTTCATGTACATCTCTCTTATGATAAGAATTTTAAATCCATAGCTTCATACATGTACTTTATTTTTTCCATATAAGAATAACACAAGCATTTATGGTTTTCTGAATATGTCAGTTGCTGACATTTTTTCAATATTCCATTTTTTGGATTTTGTAGCTTTTTTTTTAGCCTGTAGTCATTGGATTGTCTTAATTATATTCATTCATACAATATTTTCAATAATTTCTTTTGATATGTTATTTGCCTGATGTTTAATTTTTTTAAATTAATAAAATGTTTCAGAAAAATACGTTTTTCTTTTTTTTAACCGAGGAAGCGAAGCGTCAAAATATTCTAGGTTTTCTGATATGAAAGATATCAGCATTCAGAGGTATAAAACTTACAGGGTTTACATTACATGTAAGTCTCACTTTCCCATAATAAATTCCTTTTTTAAAAGTGAGGCTAAGATAAAAGAAATTAAATGAGCTCATCTAAGCTTTAGAGCCCCAAGCGCTGGCACGTTGAAGTTTGTTTATAAATAACAGATAATATAATAGTTGGGCTGTATCTTTGGAAATCTACATGCATTCCAGAGATCTAGAGTCGCGAAGTAAAGAGTTGATCCTTACCTCGCAGGTTCGAATCCCACTGTGGTACGTGGAGATCGGTCCTTCGGATTAGACCTATAAACCGAAGTCCCGTGTCGCAGTAGGTGCTGGCACGAAAAAGCACCTTCCCTGCTCAATGGCCCAGAAAGCCGAGCGTGGGACAAAATTTGCAGCTCTCCACTGGCAAGTGGTGGCGTCTCCATATGAGTGAAAAAATCTCGAGAGGGACGTTAAACAACATACAAATCAATCATGCATGCATTCCATTTAATTATATTTAAAAAATTAACAGTGTTTACTTTAAAATCATTTTGTTAAATGGTGATAAAACGTTGAAAATGCATGTCAAAACGAAATTCACTATTGGGCTGCACAACTTCAAGGGTGAGTGCAGAACACTCCCCCTCCCCGAGAGACATGATAAATTGCTGACTAGGCCAATATGATTTTTATCTTTGGTAACTCTTACTCTTCCTTCTTGTTCTGAAAGAAACACGCCCACTAGAGTCACATCTCCGACAGTTGTGGCAATATCAATTGTTCTTGCACACATGGTGTTCCATAAGAAATGGAGAAAGTTATCGTTCTTGATTCCAAATGCGTTACTTCCGGTGAGACGGTGCTGAGTCGTAATATTTCAGTATTTGAAAAGCTTGAACAAAAACTACAATGATTGGGACTATATAGAGAGTTTTAAAGGTATTTAAGTAACTTAGAATAATATTTAAAACGTAAAGAAACCCTTTTCTATGATTGGATGTAAAATTAAATAGGTCAATTTTCGATTCCTGAGATTATTGACTGCGTAAATTTTCCAATGAAGTTTTTTTTTCTCTTTCTCATTTCATATTAATGAATTTTACTTCATTGTAGTTACAGTAATCAGGCAATTTGTGTAAGGAGAATTGTTGGCTGCCATTCACGTAAGTATCTTAAATTTAGAGCCCCCCCCCCCTCTTTCACCCAAATAGAAAAAATATCATCAATGATCATGATGTGACTTTGCGCTAATTGAGTATTTCTATTTTGAAATATCCAAACTAAAGACAATGAAATACATTTATTGACTGTTTTCAAGCATTACATGCATTTTTTCGAACCAAAGAACCAAACTGTGAGGCCATTCGGCTGTCAGAAGGCAAACAGTTTGGTTTTGGGGTCGACAAGCACATTTTACCTGAAAACACAGTCAATAAATGTTTTGTTATACCTCATTTTGTTTGACATATATGTATCTTGTGCTGGCTTCTTTGATATTTATTTCCTTTATCAGTACTGAGCTTTTAAACTTGGTCAATTCCACCTCGGTCTAATATCAACAAGTAAAATGCTAATCCCGCCCATTTTGTATCGTAAGCCGTTCAGTGACCGTCCTTCATAGACAGGTCTAGATAGAACATTCTATCGGTAAAATGATATTTTCCTTTGAACCCAGTTTAACAATAGAATTAGTTCCATGTATTTGCTATGTAGCAAAATAAAAATGCCATTTGGGCGATATAAACTTGTACTAAGTGTATTTACTACGAATAATCTAGAGAGTTCCGAATTTAAACATGGCAGGTAAATGTTTAGTGAGAAAAAACTGAGAAATTTAGTTGAATTTTCGTTTTTATATGAATCATTTTTTAGGATAAAATGCATAAACAATCTCAAAAAGGTTTAAAAAGATTAATTTAGTAGTTATTTTCAGTGTAACCCCTTTTTCGTTGTCTTCAAAATCATTTCGGAGCGGATCCACTCCTTTTTCCTACTTACTAATTTGCTACATTTAAAGTATATAGGACGTATTCTAACTGTGGTGAGGGTTTGTCCTGAGACACAGTTAGATTATTCTAACTAGGACAGGTCCAATAATCTCACTCTGTAGTCAAATACTTTTTACTATTTTTATACTATTTTTTTTTTTTTACGACCATTCAGTAAAACATTATAAGTGTTATACCTTATCAGCTGTGATTTATATAGCAACAAATTTTTAAAAGGTATAACAAAAAAGATTAGTGTTGGCAAATCGGACGATTTTTAGTAACCGGTTACTCGCTTCATCTTCCGATCGAGTACCCGGTTACTCGGATGATTTTTGGTAAAAGTATCAATATATATTATTTATCTTATTCTAGGGCTGTGCAATATTACCGGTATATCGGTATATTGCGGTATTATCCACCACGATAATATATCGCGATATGAAAATCAGATACCGGTATTTCACGATATTTATGAAAATATATAAAAACCTCCTTTATTATAGAAACTGCTGAAATAATACTTGTAACTTCCCAGGCCTTTTCAATCTAGTAAAAAAATACTTCGTCAGCTCTCAGAGAGAGAGAGAGAGAGAGAGAGAGAGAGAGAGAGAGAGAGAGAGAGAGAGAGAGAGAGAGAAGCTTTTCATTCAATGTCGCAATTTTAAATATCTTACTTTAAAATAAAATTATTTATTAATAAAAAGACTTTGAAATAAAATTATTAAGAAAGAAAATAAATAAAACATTTCTACATGGTGTATACCATGTGTGCTGTGGTTCTCAAAATCTGATGGAATCTACACGATCGACGATGAATGTTCAAGATACATATTACTAATAAATAACCATCCATGTTTTCACTTGAAACAGTGTTGCTTTTTATTATTTTTTAACAAGTTTCATGCCATTTTAAACTCCTTCATGCTATACCAGGAGCATGTATATTAAAACAGTAGAGATAGGCCAATGCCGTCATAATGTGAAATTAGGTCGGGTCAGACTAAACACCAAACGCCCGAAAATAGGTCACAATTTCTTTCTGGCTTTAATTTTATTCTGTGACCACATAAAATTTCTATATAGTATGTATTGTTTTAATCATTAAGTTACATTTTATGCATTTTATGCTATTTCAACCCCCCCCCCCCCCCCAAAAAAAAAACTATAAAGAATAAACTATGCATAAACTTTTTTTTCAATTTGAAAATACATCAAATGAGTACATTTTGTTTTAATTTTGTACCTGGTTTTTGATTAAAAGTTATTATAATTATGTGTGCGATTAATGTCTTATCCCCCGCCCCCTTTAAAATTTATAGATAAAATCAAATAGTCTTTGAACTTGACAGCATTTTAAACTTTCTGCACAAATTTATTAATGATAATTAATCTACAATATATCGCAATATATTGCAATATTCAACGTAAAATATTGCAATATATCGCAATATGGTTTTCACTCGCAATACCCAACTCTATCTTATTCTATACTTATCGGTAGTAGTAATGCACAAATATACTGTATAGGGACATCATATTTACAATACACACATACGATATCGTCGAAGATTTACGATTTTAAAATAAAGAAAATTAATAAGGAATTCGACACTCAAAGACAAATAAATACGTCATCGTCAATCACCATTTTACACTTTCTTTTTCAGCCCCCGAAATATGTCGCAATCAAGGAGAATAATTATTTACATACTCCATAATTAATAGTTAATATATGTGGAGTGTCCAGTAAATCGCTGGTTTCCGAATTATTTAAGCTTAGGTGATGTAACAGATTTTGAATCAGCTGTTCTTTTGTTACAACTCCAAGCTTATTATGTCTGCGGCGGTATCTCGTTAAATTATCAATTGAGGTAATTATAACTCAGGCCTTCAAAATATGTATACCCCAAGCAATGAAATCTATTAATTATATAAACTGTAAAAACTAATCAAAGCAATTTGATTCACTACAACCATACCCTAGATCAAGTCTAACGGTACCTAAAATTAGGCAAATGTGTAAGTTAGTATACATTTATAAATGATAAAACATTCATTTTCTATGCCTTTACAATGTAGAATTTATTTT
Source organism: Saccostrea cuccullata (assembly GCF_032062105.1). NCBI lineage: Eukaryota > Metazoa > Mollusca > Bivalvia > Ostreida > Ostreidae > Saccostrea > Saccostrea cuccullata. The sequence continues at coordinate 596,128 of NW_026937285.1, forward strand.
ATCCGAGTAACCGAATAGCAGTTTTACTAACCGATACTCGCAACGTTCGACGGTTAACCGGTTAACCGGGTACTCGTTGCCAACACTAAAAATGATAAGTGTTTGAATGAAAATCAAAATTACATGTTTTCTCTTCAAAAATTAAATATTGACAAGCATTACAAAGATTGTTACCACATAACATGCATAAAGATATAAAATTTAAAACGAACTACAGTAAAACTTGGTTATAACGAAGTCACTGCGACCTATGAAATTACTTCGCTTTATCCGTAATTCGTTATAACCGTATAAAGAATTTGTTAAATTTATATAGCTGGAGATCCAAGATAACTTCACTATATCCGTGATTTCGCAATATCCGTGTTGGTACTAACTAAGTTTTACTGCATATGTACTATTATCTAAACTTTTATTTTATGTTCTCCAACATAGGTATCATCTTAAATCATGGCTCCCAACAACCCACTGAACACATGGGGGAATGAGAAAACCATGAACCTGAATCCATTAATTCTCACTAACATTCAGGCATCACCATACTTCAAAGTCAACTTGTACGAGCTCAAAACCTACCATGAGGTCATTGATGAAATTTACTACAAGGTGAGTGAGAGGTAAGACCTTTTCTTTACTTTCATGGTGCTTCATTAGAGTAACTGATTTCTTTGAAAAAAATCTGATACCTGTAAAAAATCAAAGGATATTTAGTTTTGAGCACAATTTTTTATTTTTGAATATTACAAGATAGAAAACAAACAAGAAGTCACTAGTAGCTGATAGCAGCATAAGCAAACAACAAGTCGGTAATAGCTATAATTCTCAATGCTAGGTATGATTCAAAGCATGGATCCAACATGTTCAAATCAAATTTCAAAGGTGTCATTGAATTTGTTTTCAGGTGGATCATTTAGAACCATGGGAAAAAGGTAGTAGAAAAACAGCTGGACAGACGGGAATGTGTGGAGGGGTATGTATTAGCTTTAGATAGAAAGAATTAACATACAATAGTGCACTTTTTGGACTGTAAAATTTGCTGAATCTGACCATAAGGGGTTCCATACTTTTTTGCAAGATTAACTTACTCTCAGCTTAGAGATTTATGAATTTTAGATTAAGAACAGTAATATTTCCTATCAAATTAAAAAAGACAATATTTAGTTTTACATTTTTTTCTTACAGGTAAGAGGTGTAGGTGCGGGTGGAATTGTTTCTAGTGCCTACTGTCTTCTGTACAAGTTGTATACCCTGAAACTAACACGCAAACAGCTGATGGGATTAATTACTCACAAGGATTCACCATACATTCGAGGCCTGGGATTCATGTACATTAGGTAAGTGCTTAGTTGCTTGGGTGCAAAAGTTAGACTAGATAACTTTTAAACTTTTATACAGAGTCATAATTTCCTTGAATATTTTTTTTCGTATAAAATCATGATAATTTGTAATCTGAGTAAGAAATCTGAAACTCAGTATTTTTATGCTGCTCTTCAAAGAAGGGAGGGCATATTGATTTGCTGCTGTTGGTTGGTCTGTCAGTTGGTCCACCATCAGTTTTCATTTATTTTCTTTGCAGAGGTTGCACATATTGAAATGAAATTTGGTATTATACACTTATCCACTGGTTGTGAATGGGATAGCTCTTTTATCAAACCTGCGACAGGGAACTATTCCCCGAGGGCTTGCCCAAGGGGAATAGTTCCTATCAAGGGTTTGATGAAAGAGCTATCCCACTCACAAACAGTGGATAAGTGTTTTATTATACTGATGTATATTATAATTTCTAAGATTTGAATTTTCATTGGAGTTAGATTATACTGCAAGAATAAGCTGTTCATATCAAAATCCTGATGACGTCACATTGCTACTAAAATCATTATGACATCATCAGACAATAGATTTATTGCTCGAAATCAAAATTGGCATAAAAAATTGCATGAAAATTTTCCGAGGGTGGATAGCAAAAGCTATACCTCGGGGTATAGCTTTGCTATGCGTGAACTATAAAAGATAGTTATTTTACCTTCTGAACTTTATAGAGGAAACATTTCAACAGAAGTATAATAAACAGATTTATCATAAGAGTATATAGGCCAAGTTCTGTTTTGAATACAATTTTTAGGTCACCTGAGTAAACTCGGGTGACCTATTGCTATCCGTTTTCGTCCATCGTCGTGCGTTAAGATTTGAACATTTTCAGCTTCTTCTCTGAAACCACAGAACCAATTTCAACCAAATTTGGCATATAACATCTATGGGTGAAGGGGAAAAAAATTGTGAATTTCATGGTCCCTGCCCCCCTGGAGCCTGGGGGGTGGGGCAAAAACCACTAAAATTAGTGCAATCTTTAAAAATCTTCTTCTTTACTCCTGGACATCAAGCAGTCAAACTGTTGGTATGATTGTAATCAGCAATGAGTCCTCTACCAAAATTCTGAAATTCATGGCTCCAGGGTCAGGGGTTCTGGTGTTAGGGTGGGGCTCTATTGATTATATAGTGAAAATGCATTATTTCTTTGAAAATCTTCTTCTCTGTTCCTGAGTATTAAATAAACTAATTAAGTACATAGTTCTGATGAGCAAGAGTGCCTCTACCAAAAGTGTGAATTTTATGGCCCCAGGGTGAGGGGTTCTGGTGTTAGGGCGGGGCTCTATTGATTATATAGTAAAAATGCATTATTTCTTTGAAAATCTTCTTCTCTGTTCTTGAGTATTAAATAAACTAATTAAGTACATAGTTATGATGAGCAAGAGTGCCTCTACCAAAATTGTGAATTTTATGGCCCCAGGGTCAGGGGTTCTGGTGTTAAGACGGGGCTCTATTGATTATATAGTGAAAATGCATTTATTCTTTGAAAAGCGTCTTCTCTACTCCTAGGTATTAAATAAACTAATTAAGGACATAGTTATGATGAGTAAGAACGCTTCTACCAAAATTGTGAATTTTATGGCCCCAGGGTCAGGGATTATGGTGTTAGGGTGTGGCTCTATCATGATTATATGGTTATAATACATTACATATATGAAAATCTTTTTCTCTACTCCTGGGTAATAAGCAGATGAACTATTTATATAGTTATGATGTGCAAGCGCTCTTCTTTCAGAATTGTGAATTTCAAGGCCCCTGGGTGAGGGATGCCAAAGACGGGGGAAGAGGGGGGGGGGGGGGCTCTACTTCTATATACTGAAAATGAATTGTTTGAAATCTGCTCCTTGGTATTAATTGAACATTTTTGATAAGCAAGTGTGCCTTTTCAAAAATTGTGCAATGTGTAGACCTAGGGTCAGGGGTTCATGTGTGGTAAGGGAACTCCTGATTATTGCTGAATATTACTGATTAGTTGACATACATTTTTGTTCCCCTATCCTGCTGATGGGTACATTGTATTAAGTAAACAAACGAAGCAATTGGTAAGTGTATAGTTATGATAATCAATGGTGCCTCTTTCAAAATTGTGAATGCCATAGCATCTGGCTGAAAACATGAACCAAATTCAATCATTTGAAAGTTGTTGCATGATGCTCAGGTGACCTATAAGGCCCATGGGCCTCTTGTTTGATAGAGTTATGTCCCTTGAACTTAGAAAAATTCCAATTATTTGGAGGAGGAGAGGGGGGGGGCATAAGTGTTTTACAAACATCTCTTGTTATATACTTGTTACAGTACTTTAATATGCGTGTTACAATAAAAAAAAAAGATGAATGTGAATAATGTGACCCTGTTTTATTTGTGTTTTAGATACTGCCAGGACCCTAAGGAGATGTGGGACTGGTACGAGCCTTATCTGGATGATGAGGAGGTATGAAAGGACAGCTTGTCTGCCAAAAACCGGGTAATGTACCAGAAACAGAGTTTCCTACTTTCACTTTCAAAATCACTTGACTCAGATTAATTTCAAATATGCATTTACAAGATTTATTTTGTAGCTCAGTCACTATAATTTTATTAAAAAGTAGGAAATCTGTTTCATAATTTTTTTATATACTAATAATATTAAAATGATGTAAAAAATATTTTATTTTGCTGTATGTTTTGACTGCTATTTGTATACTACAGGGTGTTAGCTCTAGTCTCTGTGATGTAGAGGCCTGATACCAGATTACAGCGTGCGTCCCAAAGAGGTTAAGATATTCACCATACCTTGTTATCAATGTTCATACATATGAGATACATGTAATGATGTATTTAGAATTGGTTGTAGATTGTGAAATTTCCAGTCATCTCATCTTATATTAAGGTCAATCTTGTATCCCATGATGTTGCATGAATAGGGCTTATTAGATTGCTTTTTACAACTCCAAAAGTGAAATTATTTTTGCTGTAAAATCATCATTGTTTGAAATTTCTGGGAAAGGAAAAATATTATACATGCAACATAATGGAACATTTGGAATGAAATTCTAAAGCATTTGCATCCATGTTTTCAATTTGAAAATGCAGTTTACTATATATGTAATGCAGTTGTACCAATATGGCACATCAATTGTTGAGTAGTTGAACTCTTCACTTGAAGATATATTTCAAGAAATATGTACATGCATCTTGGATTTTAAAACAATTGCTCCGGAGCATTTCTTAACATGAAATGACTTTTTAATGTAGAGAATATTAAAGAGGATTTCTTGTATTATTATTAAGTACATCATATTTATTTTCTTTGTGCAAGAGTCTAGAGCAACACCTGTTAATTATCCATGTGATGTAATCCAGATTCAAGTTTTGTGCCTGGATATTTTACAGGAAATAGATGTAAAGGCAGGAGGTGGACACAAAATGACTATTGGAGAGGTACTTCGCCAGTGGATGGTAAAACTGGAATGGTACTGCACCCTATTTCCCAGAATTCCAGTTCCTGTGCAGAAGGATCTGATGCAGAAACTGAAGGAGAGGCCGCCCCAGGCACCGACCTATGAAGAGGAGGAGGAAGAGGAACCAGAGGAGTACAGGAGGCCAAGGCACATCCCCGACGGGGAAGTCTCATTTGGTGAAGCCGAAAGAAATCTTCATCACAGAAATAGGTACATATCTTTTAAATAAAATTAAAATTTGAGCCAGAGTTGAAAGTAGATAACAATGTCATTGCTTGGGAGAGGTTATCAACTTTTCATTTGCAGCAACATTTCTTTGTTTATTCCATGTTAAAGTAAATGATAACCGTGTATTTTAATATTTGGGGAAGATTATCAATTTTGATGTTGTTATTTTGATAGATCACCTGAATACAGACGTACCCCTCCACGACGATCTCCTCCCAGAAGGAGGTCAAGGTCACCTCGCAGACATCGATCTAGGTCACCTGTCCAAAGAAGGTCAAGGTCCCCTAGAAGACATCGGTCAAGGTCACCTTACAGACGAAGGAGTCCACCTAGATATTCACAGTCTAGAAGGAGGTCAAGGTCACCTCGTAATGACTTTGCCAGGGAACTTGAGAGAGAACGTCGCAGACAGGAAAGAGACAAAAGGAGTGACAGATCAAGAAGTAGAGAGAGGCAGAGAGGCCACAGATCAAGAAGCAAAGAAAGACCTAAGCATCGATCAAGAAGTAAAGAAAGGTCACAGCATCAGTCAAGGTCCAGGAGCAAGGAAAGAATGCAGGCAAGAGCACAGAGGTCAAGGTCAGGATCCAGAGAGAAAAAGAAGAAGAAAGAAAAAAAGCACAAGCATAGATCTAGGTCCAAAGAGCGTAATTCTAAGCATAAATCACACTCCAAGCGTCACAGGGACGTTGATGACGCCTCGCCAGATAGAGAGGAAGTTGATGCAAGGAATGATTCCTGATCTCTGGTTAGAGTAGCTGTTATATGGATGCCTTAAAACTTTTTATTCACTGTGGTCTCATATACTGTACGTTTACATTGTGTATCATTTAAAAAGACAAGGATGGGATCAAAACTGTGTAATACATTCACATGATTGTTTCATCATTATTCTTCATCACTTAAAAAAAGACTGTTTTTCACAGATTTGCATTGTTCAGTTAAAGAGTTGGTCTTCAAGGTATTTCAGTATTTGATGTTGGATAAGAAGTGTTTCTCCTAATTCCATTAGGTACTTCTTAAATTTTATTTCATTTTCTTATTTCATGTTATCAAACAGTAAATATTGCTAATACTTGTATCTCAATTTCTATGGAGATTTTTTAATCATGCAGTGTGCTGCAGCAATATGTGACAATGTCCGATATTAGAAATACATGTAGTCATATGTTCTTTATCAAATATTTGTTGGTCATATACATGTACGAGTTCAATTTAAAAAAAAAAAATCCATTTTGTTCGAAACAATGTACAAAATTTCACATGTGCAGATACAAAGTTCATTTTATTTTGAATCATTTTAGATTTTAGATGGATATGTTTTTATTTACAATAAAAACATTCAGAAAGTTATGCTGTTGGCTCATTACTGCTATGGATAATACATTTTAAAATAGGAAGTGGTTAGGACTCAGTGCAAAAGCACTATGCTACTGTAATTGAAATCACAAGAAGAATACATCTATAGCTAGGGAAAAAAAAAACAAAACATTGAAATTTTCATACGAATACATGTATTTGTATGGATGCCCATTGGATCCATTAATACTACTTTTGACATAAGTGGAAATATAGACTTGTTTTGACAAATATTGTTCCTTCTGAAGTGATGAAGAGCTGTGGTTTTATAATGGCAGTACAACCAAGCAGTGTGATAATGAATGACCAAAGAAAGGAACAATACTGCAGAATACTGTATTGTTACAGCAAAATGTCTCTATCAAACATGCTTATAATGAATTGATGCTTATAGCAAAGTGAATTTCATTCCTCATGGATTTAAAATATATTGTGAACTAGAGGTATATATAGCCAAGTAGTGCGAGGAAGGATATTGTTAAAATACTAGAGTATTTGAAAGGTTCACCTAAAGTCTTACTCAGCATGATATCTAATCCCTGGAACATTACAAGAAATATGAACCATTTGCAATAATTCTAATCTTGGGGCATCTGCTATTATGTTCATATTTCCAGAACCCTGGAGTTCTGACATCTTGCAACTTATTTACATATATATATATATGTGGTAGTGTGTGATGCATGGCTTCCTTCAACATGTAGGGTGGCCTAGTGGTTTAATCTTTATCCTCAAATACAGTAGAGCAATGAACTGTGCTCCCGAGTTCAATTCCAAGCAGAGACACATCTCTGTGATACATATATGACTTTAAATATAGACTGCAACACAGCTTAAAGTCATGGGCAACAGAGTAAGTCTGTCTGAATATCTTCCTAATAAATCAAAGTTGTTCCATTAAATTAGTGACCTTGACCTTTCATAAGACAGTTAGCTTCTAAGAATATTGCATCTCAGCCAATTGCTTGTACATCTTACACATTCCATTCTGAGCTATTATTTTGGAACCTTTCACTGGAATGATGGAAACTTAAAATTCTCCATGTTGGTGACTGTGAATCAAACAGTTACACCATTTTCTGCCTGTATCCTTGGGAAGAATATGAATCAAAATATAGTCACTTTTGAATGACGATAAATCCCCTACCCTTGGTGTTTGGTGATAGATGTGATAAAACAACAATAGCAATATTTTATATTAATATTTATTTATAACATTACAATTATTGCATTTTATAGGAAATTCCTACAAAAGTCCTTGATCCTGTACCGATTAGCCTCCTTATAACAACATTGTGGCAATTACTTTAACTTGTACAAGTTAAGCTCATTATCCACATTGTTGTGAGGTTATTACAAGTATGTTTCATACCCATTAGATGTATTATTTCTGACAAAAATAATTTGCTGGAGAATTCCTATCTTGCCCACCCTCTAAAATTTATACCATACAAATGTTGATATTATTTGTATCGTACATGTACATCTAGTTAAAAAGTTTGTTTTGTTGAAGGGATATTTTTTGTTGAAAGAATTACATGTATACGCATCTGTGTTGTGAAACTTATTTAAATTAATTTAAAACAGAAAAAAACGTGTACAGAAACAAATTTAACAATGAACAGAAAAATTAAGATTGATATTAATTGGTGGGTGCTGCCAATTTGAATATACGATCGGTAGTTTTAAATAAAGTGCTTGAATCTCTTTTTACAATTAGAAATTGCAAATTAATTTCACAGACCTTAAAAAAATCTATTTAATATCCATTACTTAAAAAGTTTGTGAAATAAATAATAAATACTCAGATAACATTATTTGAACAAAAAGAAACGAACACTCTTTTTATCCTATGCTGACAAACATGCAATTTGATTGGATTTCTAAACATAAATACAAAAAAGATCAAGCACCTGTGTCTTAAATGTATACGTAAAAATATACATTTAAAAAAAATTAATAGAAAACAGTACTACATTTTATAAAATATTGATGTCTACAAATTTGGAACACATTAATTTTCCAAAATTTTAGAACTGTAAAATAGTTTTAATTAAATTAATCATCAGCAGTTAATAAAAATGAACCATTGGTGGGTTTCAAAAAAATACACTTGCACTATTAAAAATGAACTAATTGGGGTATCGAAAAGATATGATGTACCTCGTATTAAAAATTAACCGTCGGTGGGCTTGGAAAACAATACACCTCTACTGACTAGACATAATTTCCTCAAAATTCAAATACTGGCTATGTTACAGGTATAAGTTACTGTTTAGTCATAGAGCATTTAGGATATTATTTATCACAACCATACAGAACATAATTATTATATATTATATCATATAATATATATATTCTAAGACGTACAGTGACGTATATAATTATTATAGCCATTTCATATGTCAGTCAAAACCAGCATTGTGGTTGACTCTTTAAAGAACAAAATACTGTACATTTTCAAAATGTGCCTCTCAGAAAGTTAATCATTAAAATAATTGATAAATATTGTGTGCTCTACATATAAAATTATGAATCACCCTGTCGCATTAAAAAACAAGATGCCCGTGGGCAAAAAATCATACACACTGCACTCCCACTCTATCAAAGCTCATTTACATTTTTAAAATATTATGTTACAGAATTTTAAGCCCTTTTATGGTGGGTTGATCATTATTACAGAGGTTTTAAATTTTGTTGAAACAAAAACATATCTGACTGTGGAAACAAATGTAATGTGAAAAATATGAAATCTTCTTTTATATCATTCTTGTGATCTCTTTGTAATCTCTCTCTGTTTATATTGCAATCATTTCAGACTTAATTTACTAACACAATCAAATTTGCTTGATTTTTACTCTCTTTCTAATTTTATGTCTATAACTTTATGTTTATCACATCATCTAACAAATACTTTTCAGGTATTTTGCACATATGTTAAAAGCAAATCTCCCTCTTAAAAACACACACAAAAAAAACTATACCTGTATTTCCATGAACATTTTGTGACTATGATATTACCAAAATACAGACCTATGCAGCAATACTGGTAAAAATTACTTTTTTGTCTAACATTGAAAGACGATATGATAAAACAACACACAAGTTTAATTTCACAACATAGAAACTGATGATGAAATCTACACCTGCATAGATATGCTGCAAAAGTATAAACTTTTTATTCAATACATAAGACATCATCAGATTTTTCACCAAAATTGTATATGCTTTTACAAGGAGTTTACATTGAATGTGTTTGTTACAATGAGAGACAGATAAGGGAATTCTAGAACAAAGTCTTCAAATATTTGTGTGGCAGTCTTCACTCATTAATATTGCACACAATATTGTAGACCCTGAATATACGAAAGTAGTTTATAATTGCGTAATTTCACTGGCCAAATAAAAATTTTTATTGCTAAAATAATTGTAAACACTTGCTATAAACAGTGACACACTTGCGAATTAAGAATCTTGTAATTTGACATCTCAGAATCTTTTCATTATATTCAGAACCCACATAAATTAAGGAATCTACAGTACTAGAGCAGTTTGCCATCTTCCTTTTTACCACTTCATGTTTCTCAAAATTGCTATATTTAATTTTACTGTAGATATGACATAAATCTATAATTAAATTACCCCTACATCATATATTGCACACAAAAAATAGCTGCAGATGATGAACTGTGAGACCAGAGCATGATTGCACCATGAAATTTACACCTGCTTTCTGAATGGACAGAGTATGAACCAATCAGAGACTCCAGTTTTTGAGTTTCCGCCGCCCCCTTTTCCTGTGCTGTATGCGAGCTTCGTGGTCCTGCTTGGTTCTCACTACAAACACCGGTTCAGAACCACCACTATTGTTCATGGCATAAAACACATTCACTTTCTCTGGAATTAATAATTCTGCAAAAAAAAAAGTTAATTTCACTTGCATGACATAACTTTAAGATATACAAGTATATTGTTAAAATGCATCCTCATTTATCTCCCATTGCTTTTGAGGCAAAAAAATCATTTAGGGAATATTAAATTTTTTTCAAAACAATCTTGAGAAAGTCTTTTGTCAGCTTATACAGAGTTATCTGCCGCTGACCTACCTCCATCAGACAGAACTTGCAGTAGACAGTAGTTACTGGACGGACCTTTTTTAGAGTATTTGTCCAATACTTTATCTATCACAGTGTGCGTGTGATCCGCATTCTTTAACTGAAGTATAAAAACAAAACTTGAATAGAATCTTTCTCATGAAAATAAAATGTAGCACATATGAAGTGATCTATGCAAGTAAAAAAAGAGAATAAACAGTTAATAATCTTCTCAATATCTTAATATTTTATATATAATTCTATAGATATGTTTCTAAAAACAATCAACATACAGTATTTTACTAGAAAAAAAATCAAATTATTACTATGGATCTCTGAATCTTTTAAAAATATCTAAACATATAATGTAAGTATATATGTAATTTAATAATTTATATATTAAGAAATTAAAATATTCATAATTGAACGTGAATATTTCCCTTTCAAAAATGAAAGATTTCTCACCATTATACTTTTGTAGACATGAGTATCTGATTCAGGTCCGGACTCAAAGCGGACTTTAATGACACAGGTGTCGGAAGATCGGAATGGTGACGACACGGTCGTGTCACTGTCACATGACAGAAGAGAGGAAGTGGAGGAGGAGTGGGACATCTAAATATAGAAACAATTAAGTACGATATATCTAAATATAGAAATATCTATCCCAAAATATAAAATTATAATAGTTCAAGGAAGACAATAAAAATAGTGAAGGTTGAGGGAATTGAAAAGCACCTGCTAGTTAGCACTTAAAAATCTTAATATTATGCAATCTTAATAGATTATTAACATATTGAATTTTCATTGTCTATCCAATCATATATGAATAGTTTCAATGACAGGAAACTTTCAAACCACTACTTGAAATATGATCATAGGGGGGAAATTTTTGTTTAAAACTCCTCTTTAGCAAATAGTTCTCATTGCTGATTTGATATATCCATGACGTATGAATAGTACTTACCCCTTGTGAGGGAGAGGCGGGGGAGTCCATGTTAGAACTACAGACGCTGGAATTATCCAGACCACAACTCAACAGGGACAGCTTACTGCCCTCGTAACGGGGCGGGCGGGTACCCAAACTGTGGGGAAGGAAAAAATCATGAATTAATAATATAATAGACAATTGAATTATCCAGGCCAAAACTCAATAGGCTGAGCTTACTGCAATCATAATGGGGCCAGAAGGCCAGTACACAAACTTTTTGCGGAATAGAAAATCAAAATTAAAAACTAGAATTTTAATATATCAAAGCACTGTTTTTATTTTTCTACTAAGAGTAAATCATTACAGCGGTTTAGACTTACACATGGTCCTTTTTAATGATATTATCAATTTAATCAATTTGTATTTTAATGGAGAATTGCTATTGCTGTAAATATGTATACAAACCCATATCAAAAAATAATACAGAAAAGTATATTTTTAATATACTTTTAATACATTCATTTCTGTACTTTCTTAAAATAATACAGAAAAAATATATTATTTTCCTATCACAAAAAATGGGTATATTATTTTTGTATTAAAATCTGACTTTGATATTTTGCAGTGTATTATTTTTGTATTTTTTTGAACTTAGATTATTTTCAGTGTATTATTTTTGTATTTTTAAGGACTTAGTTTTTTCCAACTGTATTTTTTCTGTATCAATTTTGAACTTATATATTTTACAGTAAAATCTCTACAGCTAGAGTGTATCATATTTGTATTAAATTTGGACTTAGTAATTTAACAGAAAGTTTGACTGTATTATTTTTATATTAAATTTGGACTTTTTAATTTTACAGAATTTGTCTGTATTATTTTTATATTAAATTTGGACTTTGTAACTTTTCAGAAAAGTCCTTAAATTTAGACTATATTATTTTTGTATTAAATTTGGACTTGGTAATTTTACAGGAAGATGGTCAGTATTTTTTTTTTATTTTGTATCAAATTTGATTTTAGTACATTTACAGAAAATTCCATAGTTAGTCTGTATATTTTGTTTGTTTTCTTTTTTTTCTTTGAGGAGGGGGGGGGGGGGTTTAAATTAATATTGTATTTATGAACTTTATAAATTTTAGAGAAATTCCTTGCAAATATTCTGCTGGTTTTAGATACCGGTACTAGTTTGTAGCATTTTTGAACATTTCTTTTTTTTTTTTTTATTTATTTTTTTAAAAGGTATCTTGGTATCCAAATCGAACTTAAAAATTAATTGGTACTAAAATTTTTGTTAATTCCATTCAGTTATATCAATGGTAATCTAAAGAAATGTCTCCATCTTCAGCTGATTAAGTTGAAGATTTTACAGAGGGTTTACATTTTTACAGCGGGTTTACATCCAATCTCGTGCAGCAGGTGGCCTTGCAGGCTTACAAATGATTGCATCATACTACAATGTAGAAATCACGTGATTTACCTGTGCACAACTATCAGTATTTCTGTACATACGATGTTTCTTCAGATTTGAGATATTTTGCAGTAATGAATGACAATTATATTTTAAATTAGCCTTAATGAATTTATTGAAACGGTCTTATAATGTACAAGTGCAGAAATGGTCGTAAAATCAGTAGATTTACTACCGTAATTGGCTGAAGCCAATGTTGTGTACACGTGCGCTTGTCACTTGATGATTATCTCTCCACACCCCTTCAGGCAATTAAATTGTGTACCGACTCTAAAGCATTGTTTTTACAGTAATGGGGCTAATTATTTGCTGTTCTTTTAATTGCTTGAATTATTTTCTTTCTTAAAAATCGGGGATCAGTTTAGAATCTTTCGTATAGTGTTGATTATGACACATTGAACACTTGTTGTGTAATTTTACCTTATCTTATACTTATCGGCCTCAATAATTGAGAGTTAACAAATGAAATACTAAGTATGTTAAAACAATATCACAATTACTTTGCTGAAATAAAATTAACTTAAGTATGTGGCGACGTAATATATCAAAATCTGTGTATTCTACAAAAAAAATAATAATAATAAACTCTTCTTCGCAACATTATCATGATTATCTTACGTAATTAATACAGTACATTTAGGATTATTTACTGAAGACATACATGGCTGATGCCTAGTTCTATTTTGGATAATTTCTGAAAATGCTTGTAATAAATATAACTGACGATTTCTATTTCACCGCGACTGTAAAGCTGCAAACATGTTTGTATATTCCCCGCGTTATATGATCCTAATTGTTGAACTTTATGGTCTATTTCACAGGTCAACTTGAATAATTATAAAAAGAAAAAAAACAAAACAAACAAACAAACAATATGGCCGACCGGAAATCTCTCTGTTTGTAATCGGAAAATTCCGTAGGAACAAAAATGTTACGATTTGAAGAAATGATTCCTAATAATTATTCCTATAATGATCTTGGGTTTGTTAAAAGGATTCTGTACTATTTTTAGACTTCGTAAATACATCTTTTTAAACTGTTTAAAATATTTTCTATTTAAAAATAGGAAATCTTCGTAAATATCGAACAATTTGATTGGTCAGAATTTAAATTTTTTCTTAGCTTTTCTCTGATTGGCTAACGGAAATTTACCCACGCCATTTTGAAAAATAGATTGACGAGCCATGCTAAGAGAGTTGTTGATGTTTTGAATAAATTAGTGAATATTCGCCGGTAAAATGGATTGAAAAATAGATGCTTAACTTCAGCATGTAAGGATGAACATCAGCAAAAAAAGCGAAAACAGGAGGAGGTTGGCGTTTTTCAAGCACAATGCCGGCCCTGGCTTTCCTGGTGTAAACAACGCCACATGCGGTAAGACTAAGAGTTTACACAAAACATCACGGTAGTTTTACTTTTTTTTAAAGTGCAATGTAGATTAATAAAGGTATAAGCTTTAATAACCAAATCATAGTAGGTCAAAATAAAAGAGGATATATTGGTCTTATTGTGAAAGATAGTTTTGTTATATGCTAGTTTCAACTTCAAGATCGAATTGTATGAAGGACTTTCAATGGCAAGTGAAATTATTCAGATAGACTAAAACTACTTCAAAATTAATTTCACACATGCCATGAAAATGGACTAATAACAGATAAAATCATTTTAATTTTGAAAGGGGGGGGGGGGGAGAATTGCAATAAGCTTCATGGATCTATAGTTTAGTATACTTATTTATTTCTATTATGAACATGCAGACAGAATTTTCTGTGTCTTAATAATAAATAAAGGCATCTGTTTAAACTCGAGACTGCTTTACTTTAGTAGGGATGATCCAGGATTTGGGGGGGGGGGGGAAAAGTCTACAAAAACTAAAAATTTCTTTCACTAAACAGTTGTTGGATAAACTAATATTTTTTATATGAATTATACTAAGTATTTTACTTAAAGATATCCTAATCAAATGCACCCCCAATAAGGCAATATGGGCGGGGGGGGGGGGGGGGGGGGGGGAAATGTTCATTTTTTTAATGTTCTATATTTGTCTCTCTGTTCTTCAAAACATTTAACAGTATTATTACTTTTACAGTTTTAGTCACTCGGCAGACCGGTTGAAGAAAAGCTGATTAGTTAAGATGAATACCCCCCCCCCCTTTGAAGCACTACAGGTGTGTAACCGCGACCAAGCAGGATGATTGAATGAGAAAACTGGAGATGTACTTCTGCAACAAAGTAAAGTGCTGTGCAGAAGAAACACCAAAGCAGAAAGAAGATCTAGACTTTAAGTCTCAAATATCATGACAAATGTACAATGTACAAAGTAGAACACAGACAATAAGATTGGTAAAACATGAATTAGGAATTTAAAAAAGGATAAGAAGAGTGAATACTGTATGTAAGACAAAAAAAATCAAGTTCATTATACTATAAGTAGCTAATTCAGCACTTAAAGCCATATTATTTACTTTTAGTGATTTGTACCTAATGACTAGCTCAAGGTTTTATTCTCATAAATTTTTTTTTACTGGGTTAAAGAATTTCAAATACTTATCTTGACCTGCTTTCAGAAACTTCATCAACATTGAGATTTTTAATGTTAAAATTTAATTCATCCATAAATTTAGACCTTTCAAACTTAATTTTATATTTTTTTGTATTATTTCAAGCTTTTAAATATACTTTTTGTCTATTAATTTTGTATTTTAATGGTATTTTTGAATAGCAATTCTTAAAGATGAAAAATACATTAGAAATATATTATTGATACAAAAATAATATACTGATACAAAAATAATACATTTATATTTTTTTTTTTCAAGATAAAAAATACAAAAATAATACACTAATACAAAAATAATCTACCTTTTCTGTATTTTTAATTCTTTCCAGATAAAAAATACAAAAATGATATACTGGTACAGAAATAATACATTTGTATTTTTTCTGTATTTTTTATTCTTCTCAGGTAAAAATACAAAAATAATACACTTTATATTATTTTCATACTTTTTTGACCACTGTATTATTTTTGTACTTTTCTGTAGTTTTAATTCTTCTCAGGTAAAAATACAAAAATAATACACTTTATATCATTTTCATACTTTTTTGAACACTGTATTATTTTCATATTTTTCTGTAGTTTTATTTCTTCTCAGGTAAAAATACAAAAATAATACACTTTATATTATTTTCATACTTTTTTGACCACTGTATTATTTTCATACTTTGAAAGAAAAATACAGAAATAATACAGAAGTACAAAAATAATACAATGTAACCAATCAATTCTATCATTTTTGTATTATTTCTAAAAAATAAAATATATTAAAAATATACTTTTTTGTGAGGATTTTAGATAATTTGGCTAGATTTTGAGGGTTCCAAATTTGGTCATTAAAAATATACTTTTTTTGTATTATTTTTGTATTATTCTCTTGTATTATTTTTATACATGGGAATATAAGATGGTAAAAAAAATCCAGAGGAGAAATTTATAATGTTGACATAGAGAAAGCTAGATGTCTTCATCAATTACACATGCACATAAACTTGAAAATTACACAGTTGAATTGATTTATAAGCTAGAAGTCTGTAATGTATATGAATATTTGTAGCATATTATTTCAACATGTACATGTATAAAGGAGCTGCCTTAACTTGCAGCATGAAGAACAATGAAAACTTGCAAAAATAGTATTCAGATTGTAAAAGACAATAAATGTTGTTTGCTATAGTGTCACTGTCAAATATCTGAACTTGCTTTGTTGTTGAACGATAAATTAGTCTACAAACAAAATCATTTTTTTTTCAATTCACATACTGTAAAAAGATGTTGGTATTAAGTTGCCAACAAAATCAAATGAACAAAACTCTCTGTAGAAATGTGTAAGTGTTCAACAAAAGACAATAGCATGCAATTATAATCTCCAAAACGTTTTATTTTACACCTTGTACCATTTCCAGTGAAGTCATTCCAATAAAACAGAACTTGTAAAAAAGTTCAATTTTTTATCAGATGTTGCTATTCTCTTGTTACACCCCATTAATGACAATTTCTGCTTCAAATATTTTTTAATCAGTTCTTCCAAAAAAATTACCGGGGTATTTTGAAATTTCAACCATCTGCATTTACCATTTCTGGAAGTTGAAGTCATATCAGAAGTACCAAAAATATGGGCTTTGGAATATCTTGTAATTTCATTTTCAATGGATTTTGATGAAACTTGGAAACTTGAACAGCTGCAGAAATTACCCATTATATGGTAAGTAGTGAATACAGTGACAGTTTGCAGAAGGAAAGGCCTACTTACTTATCACCATTTTTGACAACTTTGAGCAAACTTGAATAACTGGAAGACATTCAATCTTAAATGTGACTGTATCGTGACAAATAATTCATTCAATTTCAACACTTTTCAATGCAATACAAATCACAACACCCATATATCGAACTATTTCCAACAATAATGATATATATTTACCTTGCCGATTTCTTCTTTAAACGACCAGGGCCTTCTTTGACAGGTTCAATCAAACAAGACATGTCATGGCTAAAACAATTAAATTTTTAATCAATTAAATTTACTGTCTGAAAAAATTAAACATTTGTATTATAAATTTCCAATTTGGGTTATTAATACATGTACTATTAAATCATTATAGATTCATTATTTCATTCCTTTAACTTTTTTTAATTGATTAGTATTTTAGGGTTTAAATATTGTGAAATCATCATAGTTCTTGGACCATTGTTCACAAATTTTGTGTCTTCCCATCAATTTATTTCCCAAAGAAAACTACTTTTATCAATATATTGCATCATTTTACATCTCATATACCAATGAAATTACATTCCCACAGAGCAGTAAAATGTTGGCTGTCCTTGAGCATTGACCCCCATGAATCAAAATGACTCCACAGTCCTAGATTTAAGATCATGAAATAAGGAAATCAAAGTTACCATTCACTTTCATCATAGACCCGCACAGAATCAAACCAGGACCAAATCTGTTTGTTTTCCTGGAAATTATAGATCTGGGCCGCTGATTGTAGCAGTTTGATCTGGGCTAGCACCTCGAACTCTTTCCTCCGCTTTTCAAAGTTGATCAGTCCGCACTCGGTGCGGTCCGGAATAGCTGTGTCTATCATGGTTAGATCTGTCAGAAAGGTCCCTAAGTATGGAACGGTACCTTGAACTATCCCCTAGAGAAAGGAACAAGACCGATTACAAAATTACACCAAGGAATTTTCTGTAAAAAAAATTCTCTTTATAAATTTATAAATTTGTTTTTTTAGCATTATCTTGGATATGCTTTGAAGCCTGAGAGTCAATAAATCTCCTTTTTCTGTTCATCGTCTTTATTTAGTTTATTTCTGACAGTTTCATCTACATGTTTAATGTTCCCGACAACTGCAATCAGCTGACTGTATATTCTACCCAGTAACTCCTTAATCACTTTCTCCTTCAGAATCCAGTAAATAATACCAATGTTTATAGGTTTTCTGACAAGATGAGACAGCAATAATGTGATTAAATTCTCATTACATAACATATCAGCTGTTATCTGGATCTCTGTCAATTTATTTTCAGACTCCTTTACTTACGTTTTCTATCCAGGACCTGCGTTTTTGTAGATTTCGTCTCCTCAGTATCTTATTGTTGGAATCGAGATCGGGAAACTTTGCTGTAGCCTCCTACAGATGACAAAACACAGGTATACAGCAGATCCAAAAAAAAATATGATAAAAAGAAATTTCAACTGCAATAGATAAAAAAGCTACGACCTTGGCATACAAAACACACAATCTTACTTTCATGAGTAATTCTCGAGATAAAATCTGGTTATTGTCGTTGCTAAAGATGTCTGCCAACTCTTGAAATAAATCTATGCTCTCTCTGGAAGACAGACAAATGAAATATTTCAACTTCACCTGCTAAACTGCATGTGCAGCACTTTTAGGAGATGCTAAAGATTGTATTGGGTTACCGTAAAAACTCATGACTGCCAATCTCAAAAGCAATCAGAAATTTAAGTACTCTGAGGTTACTTAAAGTGGAATCATTCTGCAAGCATCAATTTGTTAGGATGACATATAAACACAAAAATTTTATAAGCACTAGGTGATCATTTATCTATTTCCCCTCTGCATCTGTCCTATTCCCAGAAGAAAACCCAATTTTAAATGAAAAGTAAGGATATTAGCAAGGTTGTCCCTAAGACCTGGGGAAGGGGAAGTCAAGTCTGCTTTAATATTCCAGTTATTCTGGTATTCCCCCCACAACCCCCTGTAAGGGGAGGAACTCTAAACCCCATTCTAACATGTATAATGTCCCTGCTATTTCAATTCTTAAGAAGCCCTGTATTGGGTTAAATGAATATAGATGAACATTTACCACAACAATTGTTGACAATTTGAATTCTAGAGGTTTATCTTACTTTGGAAGTGAGGCCCAGGTCCTCTTCAGACGATACACTGAATGAGACTGGAGTCCAGATATGATGGCTTTCAAAGAGGAAAAATTCTTCTGCTGTCTTAACTCCTGTATAAATAAAATTAAATATACACCATACATTTATCCTCTACATGTACACAATCATTTAAACCTAACTTATCCATCATATAAAGAGTTCTTTTCAGTGATAGCTTTGTTTGAATTACCTGGAATATCAATTCATTACTTAAGGATTTCTGCCCTCTGTAAGTTTGTTAGGACTTGAGGTCCCTGGTTTTCAGGCTTGACTTACCTGGGCAATATCAATCCATTTCTGGAGGATTTTTGCCCTCAGTGAAGACTTGAGGTCCCTGGTTCTCAAGATGGTAGCTATTACCCGTAATGACACCCTGTTGAACTGTTCAATGGTGGCCAATACACTGGGGGCTATGGTTCCACCTTTACCCAATTTCCTGTCCCTCCTTGCCCACACAGCCCCCAGACAGTGGTGGGGTATGACCCTTTTAAATAATTCCTAGAAAAAAGACATTATTATGCATATATTATTATTTATATGCTAATGAGCTGCATGTACATGTATTGCAGTAAACATATATCATAAGCTTGCAAGATATTGATACAAAATCTGATATGCATTTTGTGGAAGGGATGGGGTGGTATTTTCCACAATAACTTACTGCATCTTTGTATGTGAGTTGCTCTGCGAGTCGTTGATTGGGTATGTCTAGAAATTCTAGAGGCTTCTGGTACTCAGCATCAATCATGTGATCAACCTCATCCACAATGGAGAACTGAAATTTTATACCTCCATCTGCAGGTGTGAGAACAAAATATGTAATTTAGATTACTGCGCACAAATTAAAACCGCAAAGCATGTGTTATTTGTCTCTAATTAGTTTTACTATTATTGAAATTGTTATGTGAAATGAAAAACAAACCAAATTATTTATACAGTATAACATTGTTTTCTCAAGCATAATAGAACCAAGAAAAAACTTCAAGTTCAAGATATCCAAAGATGTGAGATACTGAAGGTAAAATACATGGTACCTGGGACTTCCAAATCTTTTTGACATGTCGACAATTTGTGTTTGACATATTGAAGTTCAACAACCGAACATATCAAATTGCATATTAACCTGATTTGGATACAGCCTCTCTTTGAAATTTTTCTATTTTGTGCCGAGCCCTCAGTTCGAGGTCACTGTCTGGTATAAACTGATGTGAGAAAGACTCTAATACTGTGAGACATGTGTAGTCGGGGTGATCACGGAAATCGTCAGGGTATGTATCCATCCACACTGATATCACATTCTTAAATGTCCTACAAAAAAAAACAATGATAAATTTTCTTCTTAGTCAACAAAAGATTTCCAAACAAAAAGAAAAAATATTTTTTACCAATATTTGGACAAGTTAAATGACATGGAAATCTCACTTTTGTTGGTTTTCATTGTTTTCTTTTTTTTCCTTGTGTTCACTGCTGTCCTTTTCCAGCCATTTATATCTATAAATCACAGCAATTTATAATAACAATAAACCAGCCTTTAAAGTTGAGAGCACTACGCTCATGTAATGAGAAAATTGTCCCCAAGGTCCCTCTATACCCATCACTGACCCCTTGTCAGAATATTGATATGACCTTGAAGACACCTCTGTACCATGGATAGCAATAAACTAATCTTTCAAAAGAAAACAATTCTAAGTTAGATTTCAGACATTTTTTAAAAATCTCTTTGTCTCTGACCTTGAGTCAAGAACATGATAAAGAACTATATGCGGTATATTGCATATATTTGCCCCCACAAAAGTCAAATTTTGAAGAAAACTTCCTAAAATGTGCTGAATTCAATAAATTGTATGAGAAATATAAATTAACAGAAAATATTATAGTGTCAAAGCAGTGTATTCACAATTTTTGTTTTTATGACGTCACAAACTAGTCCGATTTTATATCCTTTTTCAGAAAGTGGACGAAATGGACGAAATTTCAACAATTTTAGCTTTAAAATTTATAGAGCGCAAGTTTGTTCAGGAACAATATTGACATATTATTTCATTGATATTATCATTCTACACATTATATCAAAATATTGATCCTGAACACGCATGCGCTCGGTGTCTTTTACTCAAAATATCGACGAAATATGTACATTTTTCCGTAAAATTCATAAAAAACTGAAATTTACGTCATGTTTGTGACGTCATTACGTACATATGGCGTCATTACTTATGAAAATATTCAGTGCTTTGAAGTCAGCATATACTCCCCTGTTTAAGAACTTAATTAAATATATCTCCATCAAAGTTTGATTTGGGGGGCAAATATTGGTTATTACCGAATAAAGTTCTTTCCAAGACATAAGCAACCATATTATACTTTCATGTAAATTAGTTGAATCTGATTGGCTGAGAAACATTTGTAAAAAAACACTATTCCCGCTGAATAATGAAGCCACGCCCTCCAGCGTAGCAACAGTCAACAGTGCTTGATGACGGGTGATATTTCAAAAAAACAGTGACTGCACAGAATTTATGCGCGCACTGTTCACTGTTATATGCATTTGTATAAAACATTCAGTATAATATACGGTAATAAATATTGCATGTACATGTAGCTGAGTGTATCACTGAAAATTTTCACCCCTCGAAAACCATTGTCAACCTCGGCTGCGCCTCGGTTGACAATGGTTTTCTTGGGGTGAAAATTTTCAATGTTACACTCAACTACATGCAATATTCATATAATAACAAATTCATTAAATTTTCAATGTATTTCAATCATTAAAAGAACATGTTTCTTAAGTCTCACTGCAAACGACCAAAAAAGGTCAAATCCTTGAATCAGGAATTTTACATTTATACTCAGGCAATCTTTAGGCTTATTGCTTAATGATACATGGCGGAAGTTTTAGCAGTCATTAATCAGTATAATTTGTTTTTATCTAATACCAAGACTGGTAATTATGACCTTGACCTTCTTTAAAAAAAATAAAAGGAAAGTATTCTTGGTGCTAATCTGTCAACCAACAAAAAAAAATTATTCATCTTATTTTATAGGAAATATGGATGCTTCCCGTCTGCTAAGTACCCACCTTTTGATAAGAATTTCCAGAACCTGTTTAGGGGAAGCAAAGGTTCTGTAGGTAGCTAGGAAGATGTTGACATATGTTGAGTCAAGCTCTCCTTTTGCTGTGACCAAACTTTCAACAAGTTTTTCTAATGTACCAGCTTTGATGACTCGAATCTTTTGGGTTTCCCACATCAAATGCCCCTTGGAATGGTCCAACTAAAAATGTAATAATTTTTTTTTTTAAAAATAAAGCAAAAAGAGGCTGGTGGGTTACAATGAGCACTGTAAGATTTATGAAAGATTTTTTGCCTTCTCTATATTCATATAATTTTTTGCCCCATATTGTGGCCCCACTTTATCCCTGGGGGCCAAAATTGGAATAAACTTGATTCTGCACCTCTGAGGATGCTTTCATCAAAGTAATTTGGCTCAAAATCATGATAATGACTAGTAAACTGTTCTTGAGAAAAAGTTTGCTTTTTTTTATTCTTATGTACAGTATTCCTTACACATATTCACATATGATTATATGTACACATATCATAGCTACATATACCAGTAATCTTATGTGAGCCTATAGCCAAGGTGAGCTGATAAATGGAATATACCTGTACTATAGTAGTCTGACATTAAAAAAAAAAAAAAAAAAAAAAAAAAAAAAAAAAAAAACTTCCATACCATATGTGTGTTTATAATTTACATTCCAAGAGTTTCCAACTCCTTTTTTAAATACTATTAATGAGTATTACATGATCAAAATAAATATTTTTCTTTTAAAACTCATACAAAGTATAGATCGAAATCATTAAAGAAATAAGTTTTACATTCAACAAAAATCATTTCACTTTCTTTAGTTCTGTACTTGGGCAGATCTTTCAAACATGAACCTAATGGAGTCGAGAGAAAACATCAACTGTTTTCCAGTTTTGAAGTGTGTCTGAGGTAAACACCTAGACACCCACCAGATCAAGAAAGCAGATGATCTGATAAACAACCCCAGTCTTCAGCCCCAGGTCGATCCAGTGCTTCTCTATCAAAAGTTTACATAGGAGCTGTGGCTTGCACAGGGGCAGATTAATCACATTATAAAAAAAAACAACACATCCTGAACATACATTATATAAGCCTGCAAGACATTTGCACAACTTAAAACTTTCTTTATAGCGCACCTGTCTCCTTATTCATGTAACTAAAAAAAAAATTAAACAGTTTTATTCTTTCCAAACTGGTTTTACCATATATTTCTATTTTTTATGATTTAACTATATTTTTCTGTTTCCCTGACATATCCAGAAGTAATATATATTAAATTTAAAGTAAAATTATTTTTTTACCGGGTAAATTTCCTTTTTTTTTAAATGTTACACCTTTCAGTATCAGCATTAACGAGACCAAAAACGAAACACAAGGAAATATTAATAAAATGTAATTTATGCAATTTTCCCATGCGATCATAGCCTGAAAAGGTTATACAGGATGAATATAATATCCTGCCTGTTACGATTTTCCAATCGTGTACACACTGAATACATAGGGAAGTGCATTGAAAATTTATGCATTCTGATGTAATTAACTATGACTCAATACATGTGTAGCATCACCTCAGTTATTGGAACATTCAAATCACTCCTGAAAATAATGTATTTGACAAAATTAACATACAAGGAAACTACTTGTAGAAATTTTGTTACTGAGAAAAATTGCAGGAGAAAATAAACAAATTTATTTACTACAAGAACTCCAGCAGTAAATAATCATATTAATTGCCCACAGCACTGTAGTACCTAGACAGCTGTCTTGGAGTTGTACATGATAAGAAAGGGCCGTGTTGTTACTACATGAGTCTGAACCCCCCCCCCCCCCTCCCCATCTATAACAGAACATAGATTATGATTATACCTCTCAAAATAGGTAGCAAAGTGTTTGGATTGCATATTGTAAAAGTACAAATCATCAGTTTAACTATGTGTGTGTGGATACAATTCTATCTTTTCTTTTTATCTCAGGAAAAGTAATAAGCATTTTGCACTCTATAAATATAGCTGTAAATATAGCTGAAATAACAAAGGATGCACCAACATGATATATAAGATAAGATGGACATAAATAAATTGTACATTGACACCGTGACATAAATATTGCCATGCCCAACATATTGTATGGAAACTTCAAAAGTTCAGTAACATTAATGTTCATAATTTCAATGATTCTTGAAAAAAAAAAACATCCTGAACTGAAGTTAATCCAACACCCTCCTTTTCCTATGGATACACTTGTTACTCCAACCCTCTTCCTATAGGGTACACTTGATGTACCCCAACCCCTCCTCTTCCTATAGGGTACACTTGATATTACTCCCACCCCTCCTCTTCCTATAGGGTACACTTGATATTACTCCCACCCCTCCTCTTCCTATAGGGTACACTTGATATTACTCCCACCCCTCCTCTTCCTATAGGGTACACTTGATATTACTCCCACCCCTCCTCTTCCTATAGGGTACACTTGATATTACTCCCACCCCTCCTCTTCCTATAGGATACACTTGATATTACTCCCACCCCTCCTCTTCCTATAGGGTACACTTGATGTTACTCCCACCCCTCCTCTTCCTATAGGGTACACTTGATATTACTCCCACCCCTCCTTTTCCTATAGGGTACATTTGATGTTACTCCCACCCCTCCTCTTCCTATAGGATACACAAGATGTTACTGCCACCCCTCCTCTTCCTATAGGGTACATTTGATGTAACCTCCACCCCTCCTCTTCCTATAGGATACACTAGATGTTACTGCCACCCTCCTCTTCCTATAGGGTACATTTTAGGTTACTCCCACCCCTCCTCTTCCTATAGGATACACTTGATGTAACTCCCACCCCTCCTCTTCCTATAGGATTATAGAATATACTTGATGTTACTCCCACCCTCCTCTTCCTATAGGGTACACTTGATGTAACTCCCACCCCTCCTCTTCCTATAGGGTACACTTGATGTTACTCCCACCCCTCCTCTTCCTATAGGATACACTTGATGTAACTCCCACCCCTCCTCTTCCTATAGGATACACTAGATGTTACTGCTACCCCTCCTCTTCCTATAGGGTACATTTGATGTTACTCCCACCCCTCCTCTTCCTATAGGGTACACTTGATGTTACTCCCACCCCTCCTCTTCCTATAGGATACACTAGATGTTACTGCTACCCCTCCTTTTCCTATAGGATTATAGAATATACTTGATGTTACTCCCACCCTCCTCTTCCTATAGGGTACACTTGATGTAACTCCCACCCCTCCTCTTCCTATAGGGTAGACTTGATGTTACTCCCACCCCTCCAGTCTTCCTATAGGATACACTAGATGTTACTGCCACCCCTCCTCTTCCTATAGGGTCAACTTTATGTTACTGCCACCCCTCCTCTTCCTATAGGGTACACTTGATGTTACTCCCACCCCTCCTCTTCCTATAGGATATACTTGATGTAACTCCCACCCCTCCTTTTCCTATAGGATTATAGAATATACTTGATGTTACTCCCACCCTCCTCTTCCTATAGGGTACACTTGATGTAACTCCCACCCCTCCTCTTCCTATAGGGTACACTTGATGTTACTCCCACCCCTCCTCTTCCTATAGGGTACACTTGATGTAACTCCCACCCCTCCTCTTCCTATAGGATACACTAGATGTTACTGCTACCCCTCCTCTTCCTATAGGGTACATTTGATGTTACTCCCACCCCTCCTCTTCCTATAGGATACACTTGATGTTACTCCCACCCCTCCTCTTCCTGTAGGGTACACTTGATGTAACTCCCACCCCTCCTCTTCCTATAGGGTACATTTGATGTTACTCCCACCCCTCCTCTTCCTATAGGGTACACTTGATGTTACTCCCACCCCTCCTCTTCCTATAGGGTACATTTGATGTTACTCCCATCCCTCCTCTTCCTAGGGTAGACTTGATGTTACTCCCACCCCTCCTCTTCCTATAGGATACACTAGATGTTACTCCCACCCCTCCTCTTCCTATAGGATACACTAGATGTTACTACCACCCCTCCTCTTCCTATAGGATTATAGAATATACTTGATGTTACTCCCACCCTCCTCTTCCTATAGGGTACACTTGATGTAACTCCCACCCCTCCTCTTCCTATAGGGTACACTTGATGTTACTCCCACCCCTCCTCTTCCTATAGGGTACACTTGATGTAACTCCCACCCCTCCTCTTCCTATAGGATACACTTGATGTAACTCCCAACCCGCCTCTTCCTATAGGGTACATTTTAGGTTACTCCCACCCCTCCTCTTCCTATAGGATACACTTGATGTTACTCCCACCCCTCCTCTTCCTGTAGGGTACACTTGATGTTACTCCCACCCCTCCTCTTCCTATAGGGTACATTTGATGTTACTCCCATCCCTCCTCTTCCTATAGGGTACACTTGATGCAACTGCCACCCCTCCTCTTCCTATAGGGAACACTAGATGTTACTCCCATCCCTCCTCTTCCTATAGGGTACACCAGATGTTACTGCCACCCCTCCTCTTCCTATAGGGTACACTAGATGTTACTGCCACCCCTCCTCTTCCTATAGGGTACATTTGATGTTACTCCCATCCCTCCTCTTCCTATAGGGTACACTAGATGTTACTCCCATCCCTCCTCTTCCTATAGGATATACTTGATGTAACTCCCACCCCTCCTCTTCCTATAGGATACACTTGATGTAACTCCCAACCCTCCTCTTCCTATAGGGTACATTTGATGTTACTGCCACCCCTCCTCTTCCTATAGGGTACACTAGATGTTACTGCCACCCCTCCTCCTCTTCCTATAGGATACACTAGATGTTACTCCCACCCCTCCTCTTCCTATAGGGTACACTAGATGTTACTCCCATCCCTCCTCTTCCTATAGGATATACTTGATGTTACTACAGTCCCCCCCCTCTTCCTATAGGATACACTAGATGTTACTACCACCCCTCCTCTTCCTATAGGATACACTAGATGTTACTCCCACCCCTCCTCTTCCTAAAGGATACACTTGATGTTACTTCCACCCCACCTCTTCCTATAGGGTACGCTTGATGTTACTCCCATCCCTCCTCTTCCTATAGGATATACTTGATGTTACTACAATCCCCCCTCTTCCTATAGGATACACTAGATGTTACTGCCACCCCTCCTCTTCCTATAAGATACACTAGATGTTACTCCCACCCCTCCTCTTCCTATAGGATACACTTGATGTTACTCCCACCCCTCCTCTTCCTATAGGGTACACTAGATGTTACTCCCATCCCTCCTCTTCCTATAGGATATACTTGATGTTACTACAATCCCCCCTCTTCCTATAGGGTACACTAGATGTTACTGCCACCCCTCCTCTTCCTATAGGATACACTTGATGTTACTTCCACCCAGAGAGCTACAGTTCTGCAGCTATCATAATTCATGATAAGAAAGATATAATGTAATATTTCTGCTGTCAAAACTCTAACAGACTGTAAAAAATAAATCCAATTTTATTGTGTTACCGGTATTTAAAATGATCATGAGCACATTCAAGTACATTTGGAATGACTTTGGGTCAATTCAATAAGCCATCCTAAGGATACTTGAAACTTTTATAAGAATGGGCTTCCAATGGTTCTGCATCATTAAAGTATTGACAACAATTGAGATATTCCTGGTTATACACTGTATTTCCTCCTTATTGCTGATTTATAATTTTTTTGGAAAAGCAGAGGTATCTTTCTCCTTCAATCCCCACCCCCACCCCTTTTCTGTACAGGAACCACTCCTAAATGCCCCTGCTGATGCCCCTGTGACAGATCATTCTTAACCATTAAAGTTTTTCCTTTTAAATACTTCCAGAGAACACCATCTGGTAGAGATTTACAAGTCTGTATACTTTTACATTTATCAGATTCTAGATACACAAACAATATTATCTGTATGATTCATCAATAACATTTGATCATACCTATTACCCACGGCTATCTATATGGTATAAGAGTAAAGTACAAGTGTCAGAAAAAGAAGAAAAGCCCTTATTCAGCAGTGGATTTTGTTATTGCAGCTGTATACTATGACATTTTTTCTCTCTCTCTATGTTTAACCACCTCGTATCTGAATTTCAAATGAATGTTCCTGTTATAATTATCTTTTCAACTTTGAGGACTTCTTAAAAATTTGAAAATAATGAAATGATTACAGTATCATTTAAAATGAATATGTTGACTTTGAAATTCCATAACTAGATGGTGTTGTACCCATAGAGATCACTGGTAATTTCATAATTTATCAGTCTCGTCTAATCAAGATATTTTCTTGATCACCAGAAATCTGTTCTTTATCTACCCATACAAGCACACAGCAGGGGAATCTGAATTCTTCCCGATTTCCGAATTATAAACATATGAAATTTTAAGTCAAAACACCATAGCTCCCAATTAAACCACTCAAACCAATAATCTGAAATATCAATTATCACTGATATGTTCCCCATATCATTTCACCGATATGGATAAGAAAGATTTAAGTTTTGTGTGAGATAATAATTCTATCTTTTTAGAAGTAAGCTTATCCCTCTGAGAGAGATTTACTCTGACATATCCTACCATTAGATCACCATGAACTAGCTGCCAAACCCAATTCAAGACAAACACCTTACTTTATGGTACATTCACCTCCAGGTTGAATGGCCTCATGTATACTCATTATCATACAGGGTTCAATTTTATAATAAGTCTATTTTCTTATATTTTAATATCAAGGAAGATATTCATGTTCTACTAAAAAATATCTGACAATTTAAATTAAAATTCAAGTTTGATCTGTTTGACACTGATGGACAAAGAAGCTCAAGAACATATTTTTATGTCATGTAAATGAAAAGTGTGTGGGTGTGTGTGGGGGGGGGGGGGGGGTTAGCAGGGAGCTGTAGTAGACAAAGACAAGTATCAGTCTTGAGTCAACAGTTGAAAAGAAACTACAACTACCTAGTTTTGAATTACATAGAAGGCTAAATTTCTGTCAATCATTTGAAACTATATATACATTATATACCCTGGTCTTAAATTTTCTTTTAAATACAAGTCTTTCTATCTAAAGCTAAATTGAAGTGAAACATTATTTTAAAAAAATTCTGTTTACCAATACTTAGAATTTATAATACTTGACTCCCAACCCCCATCCCCCACAACAGAAAAAAATAAGTATAACTATTCGAACATACTATTAGATTATCTTGCTAATTAAAATGGATGCAATTTTAATATATTTATTCAAAGTGATTATGAAGTCTTTCTTTTTAATATTGGATAATGTGTTTCTTTTTTTGACTATGAAGAATTACTTATATTCATGTGGAAATCATTTCATGTCTGAATGTTTTCTAGAAACTTTTTTTTCACTTTCAGATCTATTAACCCGAGGAGAGATGAAAACATTAACCGGAATCTTGGGCCAAAATGAACCTGCAACTTATAAACAAAAATATTTTTCACCAAAACCCCAGAAAACTTCATTTCTTACACATTTTTTCCCTGGCATACCTAACAATTTTTTTTGGCCAAGTGTTCCATCACTTTACTTTAAGAGATGTCAGTTGGTTCTTATTTTGTTCTGTTACATAACAGTTTTCCATTTTAATACAGTTTGAAAATGAGCTATTCAAAAGGTTAGTCAACATACTTAAGTAACCCCCCTCCCCCTTTCAACTTCCCCCAAACTCCCCAGCTTTTGTTCATAAAACCCTCCCATCACAGACAAGCTTAGATAAAAACCTTGATTAGATGAGGATAATGCTTTTAAGCAAACAATTAACAAGTTATTCTGTTTTGAGAGCTGACTTTTTTTTATAAAACGCAACTGTTGTTCTTCACCAACAATATACCTGCTGTAATCGGTAAACCTTTGTTTCAAGAGTAATGCCGTAAAAAATCTACCCCGCCGAGAGGCTTAATTACCAGTTTTAAAGTGCACAGTGGCACAAGGGCTTCTGTTGCACTTTTTAAAAAAAATCTATATCCCTCTTGAACATCATCCATAAAACACACAAAAATGACTCTGTATCCCTTCAGGAACTGTTTAGCAGATGTTAAGTTTTCTTGCTTTTAAATGACAAAATAAATAAATCATGTGCTCTCCCATTGCATAAAACATCCACAAGCCTCAAGCTCACAAAAAAATCCCCTAAAATCATTAAAATTCTTCTGTCTTCCTCTTTCGTTAAACAACAGGTGGTTTGAAAAAAAAATTCCAAATCCTTTTTTAAAGGTTTTTTTAACATTCCTCTCTTTCTTTTGTACATATGAAGTTCTAAGGGTCATTAAACTTGAAGGAAGAAATTGAAAGTTCTTGTCCTCCCTCTCTTGCTCTGAAGTGGGGTAAAGTTTGGATCCCCGCCTAAGGCACTTAAAGTAACAAGAAACCTACAAATTTGGCACTAAGCTACAAATTTGGCATTAAGTTGAATAAAAAAAAATTGATGAGGCTATGACAGACTTTTCTGGGTTGAGATTAGGTACTTACATCAGAGATTGTGTGGTATGTCACTTTCTTCAGATAAACATTGTAAATTGCTCCATCTTCTTTTTCTTCTCTCCAAAATCTTGTCACATCATGATCCTGAAAAAAAAATTAAATTGATAATTCTATTTTTCTTTTTTGAAAAGAACATTTGCAATATAACTTTGTATTAAAAATCATCACATTTATTGTTGAAAACACACTCGGACAAGATTTACAAAATATCCATAAACTTATTATTTCAATATTTTTTTGTAATCAAAAGAATTTCAATACATGTAATTCAGTGTTGTGATTAATTAAACTCAAATAAGCATTGTATGGAAAAGGCAGATGATATCAGACACCATAAAAAGTTAAGTTAAAATATGGGTAACATAGTCATTAATGTATAAATAAAGCATAGTTTTTCATCGAACTGTAAAAAAACAAATTAAGGAAGCTAAATATGTGAATGTGCAAATCCCCAAAGTGAATGATAATAAATTAATTTATAACAACCATACATTCACTGTTACAGCTTTAATTTATGTGAAAACAAATTTTAAATCTATTTTGTGGGGCATTTATTGTTGCTTTTATTACCTGTTTTGATGTATCTTTCTGAAAATTACAAATAATACCTTAATTTTTTGTCTGAATTTGGATAAGATTTATAAACTTAAAATTTTTGATTTACACTAATATTTAATTGATCATTTGAACAGCATAGTGTACATCCTACTATTACACCAAATCATGTCTATAAACCGTAATAGTGGCAATATTATACTATCATACATGTTAACCTATTGTGATGAAAAATAGGGAGATTCAGACCCTAAAAGCGGTAGCATTTACAATGTAATCACTGGTAATCTTGTGCTGTTGTCGTTGTCAAATTCGTGCTTGAAATCTATGTACACATCGATACTAAAAAAGCATTTGTATGCTTCCGAGTCAAATCACGCGATATCTAACAAGATTTTGTTGGAGTGGCTTCAAAAATGGATACCCAAGCGAACCAAAAATACTTTAGATGCAACTTTTGTAGAAAAGCGGTAGATTTCTGAATTAAATCGGTAGGCGGGAGATGGAGTGAAAAAGCGGTAGACTCCCGCCTAATTCGGTAGAGTTAACATGTCTGATACTATTATTACTATAAATGAAAATTCTCAAGTTGACATCATTGATTCATCATTGTTCACAATTCTTTCACGCAGTAAAAAAAAAATATTTGTCAGGATACCATAAAGTATTTTTCTCTGTTTGAACTTATAAAATATAAATAAAAACATTCTCACAAAAATACTCACCAAAGTCATTTTTGCTCACATTTTACAATCCCAAATGAAAACAAACAAACATAAGTCAACATAAATTACTTCCCAATCCAAGTAACATTGCATGAATTTCGACCACTTTAGAAGGAAACGCTTAAAGGCCCCGTCAAATTTGATACTCAAAAGCTTGAAATCTATCCAACACCTAAAGCAGGGTGCTTCAGTTATAATTTACTGAAGAGTAAGCCACTTTATGCATGAACTTCACACACTGTCACTTCAACGGGAAAAAAATTTTTCACTGTTTATTTTCAGAAAATTTTACTTGTAAACAATTTTTTTTTTTCAAATTTTTTTTTTAACTGAAATTTATCATAATTCTGGATATTCCACTCTGAATTCACAATGTTAAATTCTGTTCATCACCATAAACAGATGAATTTCACCATAAACCCTTTTTTTCATCAAATAATTTGAACACACTGTAACTCTATTTACTTCTGAACATTATATACTCCGTAAATAAAACTATATAGACAAAGAGAGAAACCACCTCTTCTCTGATCAAGCTCACTCTGAAGTCAAAACATCTAGTTTCTTAGAATCCAGCTAAATTTCAACTAAAGGAAATTTACATCATCCGAGTTTTTGGTGTCCTTTGAACAATACCTTCCTCAAGCACAGAGGGGAACAATCAACACTGCCAAGATCTCGGGGTGTGAACAGCTAGGATTATCAGTTCAAACTTTGATAATTCCACTGATAATAAAAATATGATATCTGTCTCACAAAGAGCCATAGATAATTATGAATCTGTGTTAATCCTATCCCCTATCACACACGTGTGGGATTATCACATGGCTTAGAACAATAGGTAAAAAATTCTATGTCCTAATGATGGGAGTATCAAGCCAAGTATTGAAGCAGCATGTTTCCAGGTTAATGATCTCCCATCCTTCCTGTTTCTAATTATGATATAAGAAAAATGCATGATTAACCTATTTAAAAGTTCGGTTTATAAAGTTCAGGATAAATTTCACTTTTAACAGGTCCAGCACAATACCCCGATAAAGGTATATAGCTTGATAAAGCTATATAGCTTTATCAAGGTATTTAAAATACCTTGATCAAGGTATTTTAAATAATGAAAATTCAAAATAATTCTTTAAAAATTAAATACTGAAAGTCGAGTTCTGAGTTTTTGACAGTGTGTCTATTCTTGCATGAAAAACACTCTGGTATCAAAAAGAAAGCATGAAATAACGTCTCCTCTTACAACACGTTTTTATACTGATGTGTTTGTGTTTGAGTACTTTACATGCATGGGTGAATTTACTGACAACAACTCAGAACTCGATTTTCAGTAATTAATTTTTAAAGAATTTTTTTGAATTTTCATTACATAAAATACCTTGATCAAGGTATTTTAAATACCTTGATAAAGCTATATAGCTTTATTTAGCTATATACCTTTATCGGGGTATTGTGCTGGACCTGTTTAAGGTACAACAAGAAATGGCAAAATTATCACCCTAAGAACTGTACTTTCAATCAATGTCTGTCTCTTATGAGGAACAAAACATACTGGACATGGTTAAATGAGTCCCTCCCATCCAAACTGCATCTTTAATTTTTTTATGTAAACCTTACCTAGTGAGGATGCCCTCCCTGGAGTGACAGGATTTGTCATAGATGAAAAGTACAACCAGTTTAATGCTGTCAAACTTTGAAAAATTTTTAACAAATGACTTGTGAAATGATCATGATAAATGAAGGAACTACATGTATAATGAGTGCAAATACACATCTGGAACATTGCTTTTGAATTGTAGAGTAAGTACTTGATCCTTTATATGTTGCAGGTTTGAATCCCACTGTGAGATATGGAGAATTGTCCTTCTGATGAGACTGTAAAAACTAAGGTCTCGTGTCACAGAACGTGCTGGCACATAAAAGATTTCTAACTGCTCAAAGGCTATAAGTACCGTGTATAGGTAAAAATTTGCAGCCTCCATTGGCAAGTGGGAGCTTCTCATATACAGTGGACCTTCAGATATCCGGACGCCAGATATCCGGATGCTTCAGTATCCGGACGATTTTTCATCGGAACGAAATTTTTAAATGTTATTTTGTCTTGTTTAACTGGTGATTCAGATATCCGGATGCTTCACATATCCGGACAAATTGACTGGGAACCAAAGCGTCCGGATAAATGAGGGTCCACTGTACCGTATATATGCGTAATGGGTAAAAAATTTTCAAAGGGGAACAGTTAACAAACCACATGATCACATTTATGCATTCAATTTTTTTTTCACTGACTTTATGGACACTTTTTTTCATTTTAAATTGTTTCTCCTAAAAAAAAAAAAAAAAAAAAAAAAAAAACATTTTACATACATCAAGAAGGAATTCTTTTTGTGTTAATAAAGTCTGCAAAAGCTAGATACAGCTGCAGTCTGCCTGTTCAATGCATTCAAAATTTGATCAACTTTGTGCATATATATATCAAGTACATGTAGTCTTCAAAACTTTGTTCAGTTTATTGAATGAACATAATACCTAAAATCAGCTGTTTTCCTAAATGCATCCATTGCAAGATGACTTCTAAGCTCTTATTGTTGCCAATGAAAGATTTATATCTCGATATCAAATACCCCTCAGATTTTTATTCATATGAGCCAATTTTTGTGGATTGCTTAAATTTTCAGGTTTTTTAGGACGTTATTTCATGTATTCTCTTTTACATTTATCTACAAAATGAATTATGACTTTGCAACCCCGCTTTATTAATTTGTGGAGAATATTCATTCAAGGATGAGAGATACCCAAGTAATGTAAGCGAATGTGATGTGCGTACTATCTAATGGTGTAGTATTGGCCTAAAAAATGCAAGTTCATTACTATGTGTAGCAAAACAAAAGCAAAAAAATTCAAAAAAATTGTTTAGTAACGCTTGGTGATTTCTGCTTATGGTGATGGAGTTGGGGTATATAACGTTAGTATACAGTGGTATAATATATGGGTTAGAGTACATCAACCCAGAAAAAAATTAAGATTGTCCTTAAAATAACATAAAAAGTTTTACACCATGAATCTACAATAAGCTGATAAGAGCTGGTCGAGCATTATCCCACTCTGTAATAAGTAAACCTATGGCAATAGCCATAGGTCAAACATTTCTATGGAGCTGCTTATAGTTCTTTTGTCAATATTCACAGACACCTAATACAATGGCCTGAATCGCATGAACCTGACACTACTTTTCAACGATTAAAATGCATCACCTGCAGAATTTATACTATTTTCTTGTAAAAGAATAAATGTATTTTTGCTACTTTTATTTTTATTATTGTTTAATGAAATGCATAAAAATAGTCAAAACGTCAGTATCAGTACAGCTGCAGTGTGTGATACAGAATTTCAGCTGTTCAGCTTGTTCAACAAAAACAATCAATGTAATGCGTGCAGGAAAACTCACCTGGCCTTCGGAATTGTAAAAGGCCATGTCAAATCCTCTACTTCATGTTTTTGAATTGTTTCCCAAACCTGCTTCCCAGGGAAATTTAGTAAAACATCTTCACTTCCATCATCTCATTATCTTCTCTGCATCAAATCTCACTTCCGGTCAGACATGTTTATGTATGAACATCCGGAAATAGAAAAGTTATGGGCCATTTTTATTTTCCCTCTCTTTAGCAAAACACTGAACAAATAGATGGTTGAGATGAATAAATCAATAGTTTATAATTCATCGGATACAGGTAAACAGGATTGACATCGAGCATTTAGAGCCATACAAAATCCGACAACCCTTCGAGACCCTCTTAAATTGTATGGAACACAGCAATTGTTAAAATCAACGAATTGTGATGAAATTAGGTCTGATCGACATTCTTCTTTTCGATGTTCGTTATATGGTATTGACATTGTCAAATAATGATTCACATTTTACGTATGAAATGTCAGATTCTACAATGAAGCGCATTGCAGTGGTAAAATTTCCCGTTTGGATGGAGCGTTCTGAGCTATAGAAAGACACGCCCATTTCTTTAGAAAAGAAAAATCGATCAAATGATTCAATCGAATACCTGTAGAACAGGTATTCCATAAATATAATAACCAATCAAATTGACGGTCTTCATAAACACCGAGTAAGCACGCGTTCGACTGATACATGTGTTATGCTAACTCCAATAAATATGATAAAATCATAATTATGTACAAATTCGTTGCAATGCGTGTTTCACAGAAGCGGGGACTCTATATGTAGTTTTTTTCTTATTTTTAAAATCTTCATTTTAGTGTAACTCATGTTGCTTGTCGCGGAAAGTGGGGTGTCCTGAAACATTACGACAAATATTTCTTTCTCGTTTCTAAAGAAATGGGCGTGTCTTAATGTTATAATTGACGGCCAAAACATGACTCAGAACGTTTCATCCAAATGGAAAATTTTACCACTTCAATGCGCTTCATTGTATATCTGACGAAAAAAAGGGGAGTGGTAGAAAAAGGGGGGGGGGTACCGAGGTAATTAAAAGATACAACTGTTAATTGACAAATGTCTTAAAACCATTGCATATCAAATAAAGACATAAAATGAAATAAACAAAAACAAGATGTGTTTATGAAACAATGAAGCCTCGGATGACACCAAAGACTGAAATAGCTTGAGCCTTCTCATATGCAATTTAAACTCAAAGGCCAAAGGATGAAAAATATTGTTACAATGAAGCGCATTGAAGTGGTAAAATTTCCCGTTTGGATGGAGCGTTCTGAGCTATAGTAAGACACGCCCATTTCTTTAGAAAAGAAAAATCGGTCAAATGATTCAATCGAATACCTGTAGAACAGGTATTCCATAAATATAATAACCAATCAAATTGACGGTCTTCATAAACACCGAGTAAGCACGTGTTCGACTGATACATGTGTTATGCTAACTCCAATAAACATGATAAAATCATAATTATGTACAAATTCGCGTGTTTTACAGAAGCGGGGACTCTATATATAGTTTTTTCTTATTTAAAAATCTTCATTTTAGTGTAACTCATGTTACTTGTCGCGGAAAGTGGGGTGTCCTAAAACATTACGACAAATATTTCTTTCTCGTTTCTAAAGAAATGGGCGTATCGTTATGTAATAATTGACGGTCAAAACATGACTCAGAACGTTTCATCCAAATGGAAAATTTTACCACTTCAATGCGCTTCATTGTACAAAGAAAGAATTTGTGAAATATGAAAGCCCAATCATTAATCATTAAAACGTTATAGCCTAAGGTAAAGGTTTTTCAAGTGTGGGTCAAAATCCAAAGTCAAGGTCAAAGGGTCAAATTTGGCGTGCTAAACATAGTTTCACAATTGATAAACTAGGTTTATCGACTGTAAACTATAGTTTACAAAACATTACGACAAATATTTCTTTCTCGTTTCTAAAGAAATGGGCGTATCGTTATGTTATAATTGACGGTCAAAACATGACTCAGAACGTTTCATCCAAATGGAAAATTTTACCACTTCAATGCGCTTCATTGTACAAAGAAAGAATTTGTGAAATATATGAAAGCCCAATCATTAATCATTAAAACGTTATATCCTAAGGTAAAAGTTTTTCAAGTGTGGGTCAAAATCCAAAGTCAAGGTCAAAGGGTCAAATTTGGCGTGCTAAACATAGTTTCACAATTGATAAACTAGGTTTATCGACTGTAAACTATAGTTTACAAACCGTAAACCATAGTTAACGATTCGTTAAGTATAGTTTTCATCTGTAAAACTATATTTGACGGTTGTTAACTATAGTTTACGAATGCTAATCTAAGTTTATCTGTCTGTAATAAAACGTTAACAATAGATTTTGTTGATAAACATAGAATCACGTCTGTAAACTATAATTTACGATCGTTAACTATAGTTAAGATTTGTTAACCATAGTTTACAATCTTGAAACTGTATTTATCAGATAATCTATGTTTTGCGATCGCAAATGATTGTTTTTGGTGTTAAGTATAGTTTACGGTTGTGAAACATAGATTATCGCGTTAACTATAGTTTACAGATGTAAAATATAGATTAACGTCGTTAACTACAGTTTACAGTCCGTAAACTATAGTTTACAACCGATAAACCTAGTTTATCAACTGTGAAACTATGTTTTGCTCATTTTTGTGAATTTGGCGTGCCATAACAAAATTCCGCGGGAAATTTGTGACCGCGTACTACATAGCGTATTAAATTTATACCACGCGGAAAAATGTACTTCTACAGTATTTTATCCATCTCCATCTCCTAACCCTTTATAGTCGTCTCTATAAGTGATAAACTCGCTTGATTAAAATTATTTGTTACGCAGATTGCACTTCAAGCGAGTTTACTGCCTGTAGAGACACATATAAATGGTTGGGAGGTGGATAAAATATACATATTGGCTACAGCATGCGCGGATCTAGAGGGGGGGTCAGGACCCTCCCTGAAATTCGCAAGGTTATTAGATTTATAAAAAATAAAAAAAAGTTACCTTGGACCCTCCCCCCTTGGTAAACGCAGACACCAGATGTAAAATATAGATTAACGTCGTTAACTATAGTTTAAGTCCCCCTGGTAAACCTGGTAAACGCGAATTTGTGTTAAGGTCAGACGATACGTTCCCCTACTATCTGTTTTTGTATATCTTCATCATATATGAAAAATATACAAAATTTTCATTACTTTCTGATTTCTAAATCGGTTTTTAATAGATTTCAAAAATTTGAAACACTTAAAATGTGATTTTAACAAACTAAGTTTTTTTCCCTAAAGGATTATATCCTGTGGTATCTCGCACAAATGCCTGGTAAGGTACCTCAATTTTTTTGTGAGTAAACATGTTAAAGTATTAATTCTTCAATGTCAAAATCTTGGAAAAAATTATATATTATTTAGGAACCGAGGTCCGCACCTGTACAGAATAAGTCTAGAATTAGGGAGTGAAAGGTAGTTGATTGACCAAGGCTAGAAAGTGGAGAAATTCTCCCCAAAAGTGCGCAAAAAAGATTGCGCCGTAAATTGCACCTTTTTTGCATTACGGGATCTGTAGCTTATGGTCAAACACAAATATATAAAACCATACATAACGCTACAGATCTCCAGCTAGGGTGTGGCTTAATAGATTACATAGTGAAAATGCATTAATTCTTTGAAAATCCTCTGCTCCTGGGCATTAAGTACTTTAGTAAACTATCCAAGTACAGGGTTATGTTGAAAAGACTTCCTCTTCCAAAATTGTGAATTTCATGGCCCCAGGGTCAGGGGTTCTGGTGTTAGGGCGGGGCTCTATTGATTATATAGTACACAGGGACTTGAGACAATCTTAGACAAATCGGGTATATACAATGTAGCATAATAGGGGAGAAGGTGCGAGGCACCCAGGAATTAATGGCGGCTCGTTAGATCCCTTCTCCCCTATTACACTATATACCCGATTTTTCTCAGATTGTCTCAAGTCCCTAGGCCTGTGATGTAGTGAAAATGCATGAATTCTTTGAAAATCTTCATCTCTGCTCTTGGGGATTAAACAAACTAACTACTCTTCCAAAATGGTTAATTTCAGGGCCCCTGTGTCAGGGGTATTTATCAACCATTTATGATGAATAAAATTTATGCTAAAATTTTCAAAATTTTTAAATACATGCCCCCAGAGTCAGTGGTTCCTTTGGGGTGGGGTGCACAACTGGTTATAAATTTAAATGCATTTTCTCTTTGTTACTCTGATGTACCTCTGGGTATTACGTAACCAAAGTAAGCATGCTAAGTGTTTAGGCTAGTTATGAAAAGCAATGATGCCTCTTTCAAAACTGTGAATTTCATGGCCTCTGGTTTAAAACATGAACCAAATACAATTGTTGGAAAGTTGTTACCTGATACTCAGGTGACCTATAAGGCCCGCGGGCCTCTTGTTTCTGCTTGTCAATTTTTATGCGCCCGGATCGATAGATTGTTTTTGTCCTGTCTGCTTGTCTGTTTAGCTGTTTGTCGCTCTGTTGTCAACTTTAACCTTCGCCATAACTTTTGAACCATGAGAGATAGAGACTTCATATTTGGTATGCATACTCCACTAATTAAGTTCTTTCAAATGACACCTAGATCAATGGCCTTGTGACCTTGACTGTGACCCTTATGCTAAAAATAGCTTTTTCGAATTATCGCCATATCTTTTGAACCATGAAAGATAAAGACCTCATATTTAATATGCATACACCACTAATTAAGTTCTTTCAAATGACATAAAGGGCAATGACCTTAAGGCCTCTACCGTGATCTATATGCTAAAAATAGTTTTTCGAACTTTCGCCATAACTTTTGAACCATAGAAGATAGAGACTTCATATCTGGTAGGCAGACTCCACTAATTAAGTTCTTTAAAAAAGACATCAAGGTCAATGACCTTGTGACCTTGACTGTGACCACCGGGCGCATGGTGTTTTACAAACACATCTTGTTTTTTGTAGATTTGATTTTTTGTTCTTTTTCACTCCCCCCCCCCACACACACACTTTCAATTTGCTTCCGACGTCAATGGAATATTCATAGTGACAGAACTTTCAATGGGTGTATATATTGATATTTTTGACATATTGACTTTAGAGTTTGAAATTAGTACAATGGATTTTCTCTTCTTCACGTGTATTCATTGTGACAAGTAACCTTTTAGTCGGTAAAAAGATTATGACCCACTTTAAAAAAAAACTTAACGTTGGCCATAACTTTTGAACATTTAGACTAGGGGTTTCATATTTCACAATTACATATATATTCCTTTTGATAAGACCTTCCTTTGGATACCCAAAATTTGACCTTTTTACCTTTTCACCTTGGAGTTTGACTTGCATTTGAGAAACTTCAACCCTCGCAATATTAGTTGCCATACGGGGGCATTAGTGTTTCACAAACACATCTTGTTTTCCTTTGCTAATTCTTCCTTTTCTGAATTCATACTTTAGAACAAGATGTAATCATTCTGACAAGACCTTTCGTGGGTACCACCAAATTTGACCTTGACCTTGGAGTTTGACATACTTTTACACAAAATTCTAAATTTCTACTTTTGCCATAACTCTTGAACGATTGGTGCTAGGACTTTCATACTTCTAACGTATTTTCTGTGGCAGGACCTTCCATTGGATATCAAACTTGATCAAACTTGATCTTTTAACCTTGATATTTGAGATTGGTCTATTTAAAAAAAAAAATCTAGCTTTGGCCATAACTTTTGAACGGTAAGACCTAGGGCTTTCATACTTCACTGATACCAACACCTTTGACCCTTTGACCTAGACCTTAGCGTCTGACCTACATTTTAAAAACGTTAACATTGGACATAACTTTTGAATGGTTAGGGCTAGGACTTTCATACATCATACATGTTATTCTTATGACAAGAACTTTCATTGAATACCAACAATGACCTTTGACCTTGACCTTAGAGTGTGACATACTTTTTAAAATCTTTTTCTTGTCCATAACTTTTAAACAGTTAGAGCTAGGGCTCTCATACTTCACATTATGTAATCCTTGTAACAAGGCCTTTCATTAGAAACCAACAACCTTGACCCTTTGATCTTGACCTTAAAGTTTGACCTACTTTACAAAAACTTTAACCTTGGCCATAACTTTGAAAGGTTAGAGCTAGGGCTCTAATACTTCACATAATTGTAACAAGACCTTTCATTCGAAACTAACAACTTTGAACCTTTTACATTTACCCTGGAGTTGACCTACTTTTTGAAAACTTTAACCTTGGCCATAACTTTTGAACTGGTAATGCTAGGGCTTTCATATACCACAATAGTAATTCTAGTGAGAAGGCCTTACTTTGGGGACAAACATGTTTGATTTGCACATGAGAAAATTTATTCTTTACTATGTCACCATATGGGGGGATCAGTGTTTCACAAACACCTTTTGTTTTTAAATTTTGATTGTTATTCCATCCATGAGTCTGTGGCTATTAATTGCTTAAAGGTTTCTGGATGATAAATTTCATTGTCTTTGAGTTTTAGAATTAAATTTTAAATCTTACGTCCCCATGACTTAGGGAATGCCCGTTGATTATGAGGCAAATAGGTAAAAGGCCAAGGTCACATAAATATGCATCTGAAAGTTTTACCTTAGTTTCTGAATGAAATCTCTTAAATTCCTTTACCTTTTGTAATGGAATTTACTGCAACAGTAAATAAGTAAATTTTATCTATGGTTGGACTAGGTATACATTTGACAACAACAGGAGCTACAAAGCTCTATCACCAGTTATAACAGTTTTTGAAGACTTAAAATACAGACTCCTATTAAATTCTGCAAATAATGTGACCAGATTCTGGTTTTTCATGGAGGGGTTATGATATACTAGTATATTATATTAATATACAAATAAGAGATTGTTTGGTCAATTATATTTCAAATACTGTTAGGATTGTTAGTTGTTACAGCTTCAATGAAAATAAATGGCACAACGCAGCCTCGATGCTATATGTAAATGAATGAAGTTTCTGGACAGATAAGTATCATTCTGGATTCTATCAACTGAAGATAGACCACAAACATACTCTTATGCTATAAAATGTTATATTATATATTTTGACAGTTCTCCCCTGTGAAAATAGACTTTATTTATTAAATTTTCTGACAAAGACTGAGCTTATTTGAATTTCCAGTATTCTGTGGAGTCTTAAAATGTCTGAAAAAAAATCATGTTTTACCATGGACAAGCCATCATAGGAAACCAACGTACAGCTGCTTAAACTCTGATCTAATGTCAAAGATGGAGAGATGAATGAAGCATTTTAAGCCCTGGGTTACCAACAATGTGCATATGCATGAAATAAATACTGTAAACCAACTTTTAATGGTGTGCAAGAAATATCTGCGAGTTTTGTCACCTACATTAATCCGCAAATAATAATCCCTGTGAACTATTTATTTTGCTTTGTATTTGCAGAGGTTTCCTTAGTTGCAAAAATTCATTGTAAATGATTGATTGAAAACTGACAAATCAAAAATAAAGGATGAAATGAATCATAGGTGATTTACAGTAATCATCAATACCTTGACTCAGTTCAAAAGACATAAAAACCAAATCCTGAGATATACTTTTTTATTTGATAACCATATAACAATATTAATGACACTGGATTTCATAAAAGTTATGAAGTAAGAAACAATTATAATCACTCATTTCTTCATCAAAAAGTCAAAAATTATACATTAGCATAAAATAAATGTATTTATTTATATGATGTTACTTGTTGAATATAAATTTGATATTAATTTTTTTCCCATATATTACAGAAATGTTAAGTTATACATAGTTTCGTGCTACACACTCACTAGTATTATATTGCTGAACAGATTTTGTAATAAAAAGAATTTCAAACACTATCTGCAAAATCATTAATGCCAGTACATGTACTTTCAAATTATGTGATTATATTTTTCATCCAATTTATTATATTCTTAAACATAGTCTTTGAGTTAAAATATGATGTAAATTGTGCCATATCAACCCTAGAAATATATGAAATAAAATAAAAAATGCTGAAAATTAATCTCCATATTTCAAGTTATAATTAAGTACATGATAAGACTGGATAAATCTCTACTTAAACAGTTCAAGGCAAGTACAATACTGGCAGCGTTAAGTACTAGATTTTGGCATGAATTATTAATTGTACACAAAAAC
The DNA here is from genome assembly GCF_032062105.1 of Saccostrea cuccullata. Lineage (NCBI taxonomy): Eukaryota > Metazoa > Mollusca > Bivalvia > Ostreida > Ostreidae > Saccostrea > Saccostrea cuccullata. The sequence goes on from NW_026937285.1 coordinate 640,071, forward strand.
TATCAAAAATGGGGGAAAAACTAGGCTTTACTAAAGATGAGCAAAAAATTGCATAAAAAATGAATGATGTTAATGCATGATTTTGCAAATGAATGAGCAAAAAGAGACAGTGTATGATATCATATGTACAGTCTTAGAACCTTCACCGAGTGGAAAAAGAGAGAGAACTCTTGTATGAGACAAGACAGATTTGCTGATAGTCTTAATAATATTACAAAATCATCAAACTTTGTATTTATACAATCTACAACAAATTTGCTAAAAGATGAATATGAATGTAAAACACACATGAATAATCAACACAAATAACATTTTTTGATTTTAACAGAAACGTAACAGGAACTTTTTCTTTCCACAACTTTGAATATATAAAAGTTTGTTTATTGTTTGAATAAAATCCAACAGAATTCGTTAACATTTGATACTTTGCATATTATTTTCATCATGGTAACTATTCAAATTAGTCAAAATGAAAACCTTACTACAATATAGCCATTTTTTAATAGCAGTTAGTGTTCTTTTTCCCTTTTCTTTGGAAATTCAACACCCAGCATAGGAAAAAAAAATGTCAGAGCAAAAAGTTACAAATATTTTAACTGTAAAAAAAAAAAGAAAAATCAAGTTTGAACATTAGACAAAAAAGTAAAAGTCTATAATCCCCACGAATTGTTTCTCCAAAATTTTTACATGCAATAAAACTTTTCAACAGTACATGATTGCATGCTACATGTACTATGAATATTCAATTTTTCTTCAGAAAAAAAGGAATAAGAAAGAAATGCAGCTGCTACAGAAAATAACAATATGAGAGTAGATGTGTTTGTACTCCCTCCCCCCACATTTCTGGGTGAGCTAAATATATATCTCTCATCAGCTTCTCCCTACCGGGTGCATTTGAGATCATACAATATTGTTATTGTAGGTAGACTTAAAGCAGATTCACAACTTATGGTTACAACTGCAGCTTAAATGTTCCCTATATATATATCTGATGTCAGTACATATATAAATCCTTAAAAAAAAAAATAAAATGTTAAGCATTGCAACCTTTTTTAAAAAAAAATATGCTTGTATCTAAAATATAATGCTCTGTGAGCTACTAGTCCCTGGAATAATCTTGTTCAACAATCTGATAAAGGAGGATAAGAAATTGATATATATCACATGAGTTTGGAACCATCATCGTTTTTATTTTAAATTTTTGATTCTCAGTGACAGTGTTCGTTAACATCTACCACAACAGCTCGCTTCCAGCCGAAGAAAAAGTATCCGGCACCTGCTCCGAGAATCACCGCTAGGCATAACCAGACGTTGTACGTCATGAAGATGAGCATCAGACAGTAGCTTATAAACACCTGTACCACATGTAGGGTTGTCTGTATCAGGTGGGAAGTGCTGATCATCGTTAGTCTAAAATGTGAAGAGAAAATTCAAATTAATAACTTTCATATTAAAATTGATGCAAAAATCTCACAGCTGCACAGTGTATAAGAGACAATACACATGTATACTAACTGAACTATACACATCTAATGGACGGAAGTAGCAAAACTAAAACTAGGGATTTTTTTCTAATTATTTTCACATTTACATTTAACGAAGTCTCCCAAACCACCAAACAGAGATCAGTTTACTTTCAATTTGTTTGATCTTTATTTTACTTTTAATAAAATCTTTTGATTTTTGGACAATGAAGAATATATTACTAATGGTATGTGAGATACTGATTTATTTAAATACTTTTCTCTTGATCTTTCATATGTTCTCTGCATCAAAGTTCAATAGATTTGTTCTCAAACTCATTTGGGTGTTCAATGGACAGTGGTACTATATTATTAAAAACACCACATTGTATTTTCAATCCTCAAACAAAGTAGCTTCTATGAACAAATAAAGTCCTTGCATCTTCAAGAATCTATTACAAAGAAGAAGTTTACAGCATCTTCTTTTTAAGGGGGTAACTTTCATGTCATGAATGTTGAATGGACATGTTTGTTTTCAGATCTATAGACCTTAAATGATCTTTTTGGATAAACTGATAGACTTTATGTAACCAAAGTCATACTTTATGTAAGCAAATTCAAAGCCTATATTTTATTTCACCCTGACAAAGCCATGAAACTTTCCATACACAAAACAATTGACAAAGCTTGTTCACATTTTTTTTTTGATATATTTTCAGCTGTTTTACTTCTTTTGTCTGTATTAAAAACAACTGATAAAAAATATTATTGCAATAAAAGAAGAAAAAAATATATTAATTATGGCATTTACTACAGTATAAACAAACAAGCTCGACTTTGATTAATACCTTTGGCAGTAAATGTAAACAATAAACATGCACTCAAGCAAAATAGCTAAACCACAACCATGCAGGGTTATATACCATCACCAAAAGGTTAAATACAACACATGCAAGTACATGTCCCCATGGCCATAATGAAATAATCTGTGTGGTTAATTAGATGTACTTTTAATATAATTATTTTTAAGATACATATAAGAGTTAATATGTCTGCATTCTAAAATGTCTTAAAAATGTGAAATTTTTCAAAGAAATCTTGATACACTTTCCTGTACAATTCACAATGTATATTTATTGAAACTGACAGAAAAGAGATTTTGCCAAGTATCAAATGAGGGTTTTTCCCCATAAAAATGTCTAGTATGTGCTTCCAACAATTCTCCATGAAGTTGTTGTGGTCTAGACAAAAGTCACTGACAGACAGACAGAGGGACAAGGCAATTTGTATATACCTCCCCCACCCCTCCATCTACAAATACTATGTTTATTATAGTGAACTACATATTAATATAGAAAATCCACAAATAGATGAACAGGAGACATTTTACAGTATGGTGCTGTCTGTCCATCTGTCTGTCTATTGTGGAGGTCTGTTCAGATGTTAGCCCCCCCCCCCCAAATACCTTTTGCATCTCAAACCACAGAAAGAATACACTGTATATCTGACAGATTTCCCATTATGCATTTTTCCTAACCAATACTCTAAAAAATAAGAAATTTAAAGTGTCCAAAGTATACAGATCTAATATAGTACCCTTGTCCTTTCCAAACAAAGATCAAAAACCTGCACTCCCTTTAAATAAAGCAAATAAAATTATATATTAATTTAAAACAAACTTAAGAAATGCATATATAGGTATATCTACAATATTAAGGTACACGTTTGTTTACATAGAAAAGTACTACCGGGTAAGTACCATTAGTAGTCAGAGCTACAACTCCATGGCATACCTGTTATGTAGAATAGGATTACCAAAGACCACTTGATGACTGTCAAAAACAAAACAATTCACATGCAACATTTTTCTCTGTCTTTTCTCAGTGTTAGTAAAAACTAAAACAATATTAATTTAAAGTCCAACATTCCTTTCAATTGTTTATTCTTGCATGCCTATACTTCAGATGTTAAACTGGAACCAGAATGTGAATATAACAAGAAAAAAAAAATTACGGATGATTTTTTTTATTTGGGTGAAAAAAAGGCGGAGATGTTATTCTGGACTAATTATGTTCTTTACATATTAGTCAAAAGCTAAGAACATTCAAATATTTAGCACAGAGAGTCAGAGAAATATAGCTAGCTAGTATTCTCAAAAGCTTTTGTAGTTTCCATCTACATATTCCTTATACAAGTACTTCCTATCTGAATGAAATAATTTATTGTTGAGGTAATGGCTTAATATTCAGTTATTTCCATCTTTGATCAATGGAGAGTTATCATGGCTGAAATGAAACTTTTTTATTCTCCCTATTACAAGGGGTGAAGACAGACATTTATAGCTCTTTCTATACTGTAATCATGCAAGCCATAATGAATGATTTTAATTTCTAGCATGTATAAGCCTTAAATCTGCTCCCCGCAAGGTAGATTTTATCATGGAGGCACCAAGATAAATATATCTAGCATGATATGAAAGCAGACTATTCAATGAAGGTGATAAAATTCACCCAGTTGAATGCTTCTTCTCAGGCTTGTAGTCAAGTCCATTGCTGAAAATGTTTTGAAATTTTACAAAAATAAGTTGGTGAATTTGAAAAAAACAAAAGTTTTTTTTCTTCAAAAACCTTCAAAAGCTGGGTTGAAAATCTCAAATCAGTAATGGCATTTTAATGATAATGTTGAAATAGTTCAAGTACCGGTACATAGTCCTGTTAAATAAGTATTTATATTTTTTTGGGGGGGGGGCTATTAAAATTATTTTGAAAAGTTGATTTCAGCATTTTATTTTGAAGTTGTTTATCTGCAAATTTGTAGCAACCAGAAGCTGCAAGTTAATGTTTAATAAATTAAGTTGCCATGCCAGAGCCACATCCCGATCTGCTTCAATGTTGTAGTATTTTATTAAATCTATGAGTAGTTTCAAGCACATCATTGGAGTTTTTAAAAAAAAAAATTCTAACATTCTTTTGAAGTAAAATGATATGCAATTCTTTTCTCTTGTATTTTTCTGATTTTATAAACTAATGGGAAAAAATGAGAAAATAAAAAACATTGATCAAATTTCTTTTGAACTAGTCCATTGTCACTTTATACCTGTTTTTGATGTTCGTCTCGGCTACAATAGATTGTCCATTGGCTCCTATGGTGACCTCCTGGTACTTAGAGCCTGTGATCAAGGCTTTCTTGAGGAGGTATTCCCTGAACACCTTTAGGCCCTCATATAGAACTGCTAGTAAGAATACGATGATACAGGCAGCAACCATACCTAAAAAATATTTACGTGTCCTCAATGGTTTTGCTCTGAAAATTGCTATAAATTGGGTTCTCACTTCTGCAATTCTTGGATTGTCACATCTGCAATTGTCATTTTTAATGGCACTTTGCAGTACAATTAATATATTACCCTGGCAGTAAGCTTGGTATTTTGACCTTGACCTTGAAACAAGTCAGCCAAAAATTATGTACTTTCTTTTTTCAATTCTTTACTTAAATGCACCAAAGGTGAAGTGAAAATAGATTTTATTGCATCACATAAATGTGTAATAGTCTTAGCAAAATAATTCTGTTTTGTGTCCTATTCTCTTGTAGAGAAGTGTATAGGTTCAGCCCTCCAACATCCACTTCATGGATAAAAGCATAGGCCATGCCTATCCACTTCTCTGAAGAGAATAATTTGTATCCTACACAAAAACTGTTAATACAGGGAATTTCCTCTAACCATCCTTTAATTACATAAAAAATATCAAGTGTACCAGTATTTTGAGAGGCATTCAAGTAAGTTATCACATCAAATAAAAGCGATGATGGTCAGACACATGATTACTAGAGGGCACCTGTATTCAAGTTCATAATAAAAAAAAATATTTTAATATTCAATATAGTCAAAAACTGAAATCTTCAAAATAAATGTAAAATGCATATTTTTTTTAGCCTCTGAAGTAATCCCAACATATTTTTTAATGTGTAAATTTTAAAATAAAACAAGAGATGTTTGTGAAACACTTATACCCCCTCCCCCAAATACCTGGAATTTTTTTCAGTACAAGAGCATAACTCTGTCAAAAATTGCCCGATCATACCCTAAACACATCTTGACCTAAAATCTGTATACCAAATTTCATTTTCAGTAGGTGTAACCTCTGCAAAGAAAATGAACAGAAACTGAAAATAATTGGAACTTTTTTAAGTCTAAGGGGCATAACTCTTTCAAATATGGCTCGATCGTACTCGAAATAAAATTTCTCCTAGTTATTCTTATGAAAAATGTGTATACCAAATTACCACTGCAAAGAAAATGAACAGAAACTTGGTGAAAAATACAGAGAACCCTCATTATCTCAAACTTAATGGGACTTAGAAAAATTGACAAGATGTCCTAGGATACCAGACACCTAGGGGGAGGAAAATTTTAATTGGAAGTCGGGACTTTTAAGTCATGTACTTCATCTTATTTGGTATTCAAGATACAGGAGTTCAAATGCATTTCATTTATCATTTTCACTCAATGTAACAAGGAAATGAAGTTGCTAAAAACTACATGTCTGAATGATTTAAACTTTTTTACAGACATTTTTTAGACTTACCTGCCACTGTTTTGGTCTGTACTCCATCAAATAGTATATATTCACATTTTCCTGCATGGAAAAACATCTGAAATAATTTGAAAGGAATATTAGGGTTATCATGGTATAAATTGTAGAGCATTTCAAGTTTAAAAGTTACCCCCACCCCTCCCATCCACAGACAAATAAAACTTCTCACAACCAGATTGATCTCGCATTTTGCATTGCATTTTTCAAAAATTATTTGTACATGTTGATTTTGTTTGACATTTACATCTTTGAAATTCAGTCTCATTTTGTATATTGGCACATTTACACACAGAAATGTTGTACATAAGACATAATTACAGAAAACAGAAATGACTCTGTACCGGTACATATGAAGTCATAATTACAGAAACATTGTGATTGGGTACAAAAATAGGCTATAGCTTACACATGTATTGCAAAAAAGGTAACTTACCATCGTTGTGGAAACAAAAATGAAATTAACAAGTAAAAAAATGGAGATATACATGTACACCCCCTATTTCAGATGTTTTCCTCTCTATAAAATCAAGCTTATCTGAGGGTTTTCCTCCCTAAAAATGCATTTATCTCAAGTCAGTGAAGTACCCCCCTTAAAATTGATCTCTTGACCAGATGTTATCTTCCTTATAGGATTGGGTATCAGACTGAAATTCCGTACTGTATTTATAATATTCTGTGATATTTTCAACTGTATTGTGAGAAGCAAATTATTTTCAATGTGAACTAAAAATGATAATGTCTTGTTTTTTTTTTAACCTTCATTTACAAGCAGAGTGTATTTAATACATGTAAATATATTGGAACAGAAAAGTACTTGTTGATTTCTTTAGATTTGCAATGAAAAGCCACCTTACACCAGTAACCTTACTGATTGAAAAGGTTTCCCACATTGTATAAATTTTATATTTTACTTTACAAATCCAAAGCCTTAGCAGATTGTCCATATACAGGTACACGTACCTTAAAACTCATCTCAATACAATATTTTTGTCAATAAATTGGAATATACTGAAATATCCAAATTATTGCTCAGTAATAATTTAATAAATCTAAATTAGGTGTTTGCCTCCTCACCAACAAATTAATCTGAGATTTATACCACCAACTCAGGTGCCCCCCCCCCCCCTTAAAATTCAAATCTAAGTCAGGTGCTTATTGTCTAAAATTACAACTGATTTTCTCCCTTTAAAACACAATTTTGGTTTTTTTCCTCCTAAAAAACATAATTATCTATAATAAGTATTTAACCCCCCTCCCCTTCTCTATGTTAGGTGTTATTATCTTCTTAACGAGGCCGAGTCTAATTCGAGTGCGCATGACTTTTGCGCAGCCTTTTAAATTTCACGCAGTCATAAGTGCAAAAGTACACTTTCCCAAATATTGTGATTTTAACATAAGATTAACATTATCTGAAACGCCTTCTGGTCTGAAAGTGTGATTTTTTGACAATAATTGGGGAAAAAAGCTGAAATGGCTCTAACGACGTCACTGTCTTCCGATTTTGTAAGCAATGCATGACGCTGAAGAATGGTATATGACTCGCTTATATGTTCATAGACGTCCATGGATAGTTTACTAAAAACTGATGACAGAACATCAAAAGAAACATATCAGCAATCTAAATATTGCTATTTTGTACCAATTAAAAAATCATATGCGCCGATAATTCATCTGCACCAATACCACAATATGGCAATTTTAGAGATATTGGGCATCGAAAAAATAAACTCTGTAATTAAAGACCCAATTTTTTTACCGTACGGTTACCTGAGGAGGGGGAGTGGTCCAAGTAACAGTGGTGTTATTTACCTGGAGACCCCCAATACCCAAGATGTCAAAAATCTGTATACACGTAGCATTGCACAAGAAGTCTGTGTCTGATGATCAGGGTCAACATTCCGTGTTTCGTGTCTAAATTTGAGTGAAACTACTTGAAATAACTGAAATATTTCAATATAAAATTTATTTATTTATATACTTTCAGCGATATCTAATGAAGAAAAAAAAGTTATAAAGAAATATCGTTTTTATATTTAAAAAAAAAATGTAAAAAATGTTAAGAAAAGAACATAGAGTAAAACTACAAAGTAAGCACATCTCTTTTTAATTAAATTTGTGTAAATATCAAAATTTAAAAAATAATAAAATATTCCATTCAAAGGCCTATCCGTCGTGTGAACATTTATACAATGTACTGCGATAGTAATACTGCCTATGTTCAGACCAACAATACTGTCGAAAATATTCACCATTTCCGGGTGTTCGTGTGTTTACAATTTTTTATTGTTTGCAAGATTTCTTTTATACTTTTAAGAATTGATCTTTGGCTTTGTCCCACTTTCTAATTTCGAATATTGGGTATTAACAGTCGTTAGGAAATTCGAACTAAAAGTTACAATCTCGAAACTCATGTTTCTGACATTTCATTTACAACGGAACATGGTGTAGATTGTATTCATAAATACATATAGATAAAACATGGGATAAAGGAATTTTGTGCTAAATATCTTATTTATCATATTCCAATTTTAATCGGCAAATACTAAGTAGCGTTTCTGTGCACGGACCAGTCTAAATTCTACAGCAGATATCTTGGACGACATATCGCCTAAAATACAATGTAGCTGTTGAGATTGAAATCAAATATTTTATGATGTTATGTTTTAATTATCTACTCTCAATTGTTTTTTTAAATAAATTTTTACAAAGATTCTTTTTTTAATCCCCGTGTATACAACGCGGCTACATGAAAGTGTTTGACGCGTGACCAGGCAATCGTTTTCAAAAGACACAAACTCAGACTATCAATAGCTGGCCTGTCAATCAAATCAGAAGCTATTGTTTTTTTTTAATGATTGACAGGCGGTAAATTATTGATCTTGAATCAAGTAGATTTTGGGGGCGTTAACATAAAATTGGGTGTTTAAGATCCAGACCAATCTAGATGGTCAACGTTTTTGAAATCTCACAATTTGGTGACTTTTTACAATAGCTTTCATCTATTTGACTGAAGAAGAAATCTCTAGGGCAGAAATATGAAAAATATGGAAAAAATTTGATAATTTTGCGCTTTTCCAACAAATTTCCATAGGGTCCAATAGTAAAATTTGACAACTTTTGAGATGACCCCCAAAGAAATCGAGGTGGTAAGCATTCGATTTTTTAATCTTAAAACAATAAATATAACAGTAAAAACTAATTAATAAAAATTATCGAAATCCCTAGGGTAGAAATAATTAGACTCGGCCTCGTTAAAAACATATTTATTTCAGGTGTTATCTTGGAGACCTAATGAAACCCATTTTCCGGAGGGGTTAATTTTCCTCCTTAAAAATTCCTCTACTTTTAACATGGTTTCCTCCCTACAGGTACTTACTGACATGCCATTGCCACACCCATCAGTGTCATTCATGTTCATATGCATGCCTTCATGGCCGCCCATGCCCCCGCCCATCCCACCATGCCCACTCATATCATGCCCACTGTGGTCCATGGTCATGCCCGTCATCCCTGTACTCCCATGATGCATGTTGTGGTGATCATGCCCCGTCATTCCTGTCATGTTCATCATGGACATTGTGGTCTGAAAATATAACATTAAAACTCTTAATAATTAATTTAATTATTTTTAAATCCATATTTACCGAGGGTTTGTCAAATGCAGACTAATTTTTTGCTTGCACTTTTGTTGGCCATGGACTTTGTGAAAAACAGTTCTATATCTCTGTTGTGCAGACCTGATATCACTTCATGACAAGTTTCACATTCTCCATGCTGATAAACAACAGGCCTGTTGACATCTGATTATCGGCTTCTAATGGTGGGGTGACTTAAATGGTTATGAATTTGTTTGTCTTGGACCTAACATCCCCATTTTCATCATGTTATAAACACCCCAGTCTTTTTAAATTTTTCTCCTCTCCCTCTCTCTCTACTTCTCTCATTCAATTTTGCCCTTTTTCTACACAATTTTATTATTATTTTTTTTTATTTATATTTTATTCTGGATACCTTTTTGATCTATCCCTGAGAGATTTGGGTGTCAACCCTTATTTTTCACTAGTTGTTTTCCATTTGTTTAATTTTGAATTCTCTCATTTTTTGTCTTTTTGTACTTCTCATCATGTATTTTTGTTATACACTGTATAATATATAGCATTAATTCTGTCAATTGAATCCAAGTTCTAATGACTCCAAGCTGCAAAACCATATAAAAAAGAGAACAAAGTTGTTAACTCAAAATTTCAAATGAATATAACTTTTGATTGTATTCAAATATTTATACTCTAATTTTTTAAAACATATATTATTTAGAATTCAAATGATTGATATTAAGGATCAAAATTTGACCGACGTCTATTCTACGTTTATGGTCTTGAGGCCCAAAGTATTTCTGGTACCATTTGTCTCTATCACTGCCTTCTCTATTACAGCCTACATTTATATATCAGGAGCTTTTGGGATCATGAGGTTTTAGCATTGTTGTCCTCTTTCTGATGTAACTTCAAAACTTTTAATGCTCTGTTTAACTTTCTTACAGAGTTGATGAAACTTCTGTTTCTCTGTCATGAATGGAAATTGTTTCTCTGCCTGAGTTCAGACATTAATGCAATACCTGCTATTTGATATTTTCTACATATTGAACATGTAACCAGTTTGTTTACTATAGGACCAAAAGAAAGGAAGATTCTTAAATGTCTCTGTATTCTCAATTAAGTAAAATTAACACACAGCAAACATGTCTATAATAAGTGATAACAAATTACAAATGAACAACTATATTATGAAGCACAAAATAGTCCATCCCTGGCACTTTGATATTACATGTAGCATGTTTTAGTGTTATATCTCTCATCAATTTTCCCAAAACTTCTACAGAGACAAAGTAATACCATTTTCCCTTCTAATCTTTACAGGAGTAAAGATCTTTGAAAATGAATGAATTCTAATGGTTTGTGCCCCTGAGGCCAGAGTTTTTAAATTTTCAGTTTAACAGGAATTTTTAAGAAAAAGTCCGGCCGAGGGGGTGAAGTAAATAAAAAAGTTCGAAATATTTGGAGTCAGGGCAAAAAAAAAGTCCAAAAATGGTATAATTTTTTTAAAAATATATATAAAATATTGAAAAATGAAAGAAATCAAAAATATAAAATTTTGTTTATCATGTATTTGGATTTCAAGGCCTAAAATATGGATAAAAAAAAAGATGCAAATCCTTACTATATGCGCATGTGTTATCCTACTATGATTAATTACACTTGCAAATTCTAGCGTTTTAAGTTCAGGAACCATAGAATTTTCATTCAAGTTCTTTTCCTTATATCCTAAGATGCTATATATCAAAATCAGTTGAAACTGATAAAATGGTGTAAGGCAAGATAAAGTTGAAAATAGTCTACATTTATGCACACTGCACACTTCACAAAGACAAACAATTAATAGCTAGGTCACAAGAGTTACTCGGGTGACCTAAAATCAGACCAGGATCATTTTATATATTTTCTCAAACAAGATAAGGCCTAAAATTAATTCACATCATATATGTAGAAAATACTTACATGTGCAACTGTACAAATAAATCTGCCACATACTCAATTGACTTTTCGAGAAAATACTTCAACTATACAATCACAAAAAACCTATTTTTAAATGATTAAGTCATTAGATGAAATCTTGACAAAGAGAGATATTATAAAACTGAAATCAGTGTATCAAATCTACCGTCACTTAAACTGAAGTACATTTGGAGTGGTCTCCTTCCTGAAGTATGACTTAAATACATCAGTTAATTCGTACGTCTTGTTTGTAAACATGTCATGCCATTCACGTAAAGCGGTAAAGCGCGTTAAGATGTCATTAGTTCAGCTATCGCAAAATTTAGGACTTTGCTGAAAAATACACAATAATCTTTGTATCTTAAAACAATGACTTTTGTAGAGTGTTTATTGTTGAAAACCTCTTTCTGATAATTTGCTAGAACAGCAAATGTATTTTCTATTCATTGACAAAATTAGCTCACATTCGAATTTATAGGGCTGTGTGAAACAATATATTGGCATATCATGATACATTTTGCTTGAAGTAAGTTTTAAAACTCAAGAGGGGGGTTACTAGTATTTTATATTCAAACTGACTGTTTTCAGTTATCATGAACATTTTACAATAATACATAATTACAGTGTAACTGCAATTTGTCATACAGCTGATTCAGAAATTTCTTCAGTTTATCATAATTTTTTATAATAAAATCATCATTTCCTTATTTAAATTCATTTGATTTGAACACAAACTTAAAATTTAACTGAAAATGTCCTACATTCATAATTTTCACCATTAAACATGTATAATAATTGCAGCGTATACATCTATTTCTGTAATCAATCTTCTGGAAAATGAATATCTGCACCTACAGCATCCTAAACTTTACTATAAATCTTCAACCTTAGCATAATTATTTAATTTTTTTAAAAAGATTATAGTAATATGTAATTATATTGTTCTTAGTAAAAAGTTTTTTTTTCAAAAGAAATCATACCCTGGAAGTGGGCTTCTTGGAAGCCCTTAAACAGTAGAAGGAATTCAGAAATTAGTAACATTGCACATCCTCATGACATTAAGCTATTACATAAAACAAATAATCATAATTTGCTATAACCACTCAGACAGTAACAAAGGTCAAGAGACAATGAAGCTGAATTTTTAAACCACATCTTTTCAGACACGTTGATATAATTTCTCAGAGAAAAAGAGATGTTTGTAAAACACTTGTGTCCCCTCCCCCCAAATTGGAATTTTTCCAAGTCCAAAAGGGCACAACTCTGCCAAAAAGGGTGCAATAGTACCCAAAACAGAACTTGACCTAAATATTTATCTGATAAATCTGTATACCAAATTTCATTTCAGTATGTGCAACCTCTTAAAAAAAATGAACAGAAACTGCAAATAATTGGAAGTCCAAGGGTCATAACTCTGTCAAAAATAGCGCAATCATACCCAAAACAGAATCAGACCTAGATATTCATCTGATAAATTTGTACGCTAAATTTCATTCCAGAATGTGTAACAGTTGCAAAGAAAATGAATGGAAACTGCAAATAATTGGAATTTTTCTAAGTCTATAAGGGGCATAACTCCGTCAAAAATGGTGCAATCATACCCAAAACAGAACATGACCTACATATTTATGTGATATATCTGTATTCTAAATTTCATTTTAGTATGTACAAGGGTTGCGAAGAAAATGAACCGAAACTGCAAATAAATGGAATTTTTCTAAATCCAAGGGGCATAACTCTGTCAAAAATTGTGTGATTGTACCCAAAACAGAACTTGACCTAGATATTCATGTGATATATCTGTATACCAAATTTCATTTCAGTACGTACATTGGTTGCGAAGAAAATGAACGGAAACTAAGTGGACCGACAGACCGACAGCAGCAAAGCAATATGCCCTCCCTTCTTCGAAGGGGGGCATAAAAAGAGAAGAATTTGTTGACATCCTGTACAACTGAAAGGTCTAACAACAAGAGGCCCAGGGGCCACAGCGCTCACCTGAGCACATTGGGCTTGAATTTAAGGGCCGGTACACACGATAAGTCTTGCCTTATAAGTCATGGAACTTGAGTTTTAGCCTTACCGTGTGTACACCCTTAATACACGTTTTTTCGAGCCTTAAAAGTCTGACTTAGAAATAGAACACTGCTCTATTTCTTAATACAAGACTTAGCTGACGTTTATTTTTGAACCAATGAAAACTATTCACCCAAAGTTCAATCTATTTTTATTAAACCATACACGTTGGTATATTGAAAGGAACACAAAGTATATTCGAATAAGATAATGAAAATTCTGTAAACATTTTCCTCTTTGTTAAGAAGTGTGAATGCAATGGTCGTAAAATTATTTCAAAGTTCTATAGCTAGTAATCTATTATTCTATTAAGATATGTGCAATGTTTATGGCTCAAACCACATAGAATTTATGTAAATGTTGTTTATAATCTTGTAAGTCTTGCCTTAGTGTGTGGACATGAGGGCCGTACGTCCTGCAAAACGTAAGGTTTTCGACTTATAAGGCAAGCCTCACCGTGTGTACCGTCCTTAACACCATCCTCCCCCCCCCCCTGGCATTCATCATTTGAACAAACTAGAATCTACACTACCTGAGGATGATTCCATATAAATATCACTAATCATAGCTTTGAAATACTTGAAGAGAAGATTTTAAAAGGTTTCCCTATATATCCCTTTGTAAAACTTGGGTCGGCCATTTTGGCCCCACCCTAGCCCCAGGGGTCATGATTTGAACAAACTTGAATCTACACTACCTGAGGATGATTCCACATGAGTTTCATCTTTTCTGGCCCAGTGGTTCTGGAGAAGAATATTTTTAAAGATATTTCCTATATATTCCTATGTAAAACTTTCGGCCATTTTGGCCCCACCCTAGCCCCAGGGGTCATGATTTGAACAAACTTGAATCTACACTACCTGAGGATGATTCCACATGAGTTTCATCTTTCCTGGCCCAGTGGTTCTTGAGAAGAAGATTTTTAAAGATTTTTCCTATATATTCCTGTGTAAAACTTGGGTCGGCCATTTTGGCCCCACCCTAGCCCCAGGGGTCATGATTTGAACAAACTTGAATCTACACTATTTGAGGATGATTCCACATGAGTTTCATCTTTCCTGGCCCAGTGGTTCTTGAGAAGAAGATTTTTAAAGATTTTTCCTATATATTCCTATGTAAAACTTGGGTCGGCCATTTTGGCCCCACCCTAGCCACGGGGTCATGATTTGAACAAACTTGAATCTACACTACCTGAGGATGATTCCACATGAGTTTCATCTTTTCTGGCCCAGTGGTTCTGGAGAAGAATATTTTTAAAGATATTTCCTATATATTCCTATGTAAAACTTGGGTCGGCCATTTTGGCCCCACCCTAGCCCCGGGGGTCATGATTTGAACAAACTTGAATCTACACTACCTGAGGATGATTCCACATGAGTTTCATCTTTCCTGGCCCAGTGGTTCTTGAGAAGAAGATTTTTAAAGATTTTTCCTATATATTCCTGTGTAAAACTTGGGTCGGCCATTTTGGCCCCACCCTAGCCCCGGGGGTCATGATTTGAACAAACTTGAATCTACACTACCTGAGGATGATTCCACATGAGTTTCATCTTTCCTGGCCCAGTGGTTCTTGAGAAGAAGATTTTTAAAGATTTTTCCTATATATTCCTATGTAAAACTTGGGTTGGCCATTTTGGCCCCACCCTAGCCAGGGGGTCATGATTTGAACAAACTTGAATCTACACTACCTGAGGATGATTCCACATGAGTTCCATCTTTCCTGGCCCAGTGGTTCTTGAGAAGAAGATTTTTAAAGATTTTTCCTATATATTCCTATGTAAAACTTGGGTCAGCCATTTTGGCCCCACCCTAGCCCCGGGGGTCATGATTTGAACAAATTTAGAATCTACACTACCTGAGGATGATTCCACTTGAGTTTCATCTCTCTTGGTCCAGAGGTTCTTGAGAAGAAGATTTTAAAAGATTTTTCCTATATATTCCTATGTAATACTTGGGTCGGCCATTTTGGCCCCACCCTAGCCCCGGGGGTCATGATTTGAATAAACTTGAATCTACACTACCTGAGGATGATTCCACATGAGTTTCATCTCTCTTGGCCCAGTGGTTCTTGAGAAGAAGATTTTTTTAAAAATGCCATTTATTTTTTACTAATTCATAATTATCTCCCCTTGAAAGCAGGCGTGGCCCTTCATTTTAAAAAACTTAAATCCCCTTCACCTAAGGATACTTTGTGGCAAGTTTGGATTCCACATGAGTTTCATCTCTCTTGGCCCAGTGGTTCTTGAGAAGAAGATTTTTTTAAAAATGCCATTTATTTTTCACTAATTCATAATTATCTCCCCTTGAAAGCAGGCGTGGCCCTTCATTTTAACAAACTTAAATCCCCTTCACCTAAGGATACTTTGTGGCAAGTTTGGTTGAAATTGGCCCAGTGGTTCTTGAGAAGAAGATGAAAATGTGAAAAGTTTACGCTGACGCCGACGACAACGACGACAGACAACGGACAAAGAATGATTGCACTTAGTGTACTAAACGTGGCCCCCGGTAAATTGTGCATAAATAAGGTATAGAAAGTAGCCTAATGAAAGTAATAAAACAATTCTTCAAGGTCTAGATTGCAACTTTGCAAAATTACAGAAATTAAAAGTGAGTAATATTGAAGAACGAGACGTGTTTTGTAAGAGGGGTCAATGCAAATCACAAATCTCCATTGTTATTCAAAGATATTCCGATTTTTTGAGCTGAAATACATAGTGAGCGCATGCTTGCCCAAATTTCTAAAAAAGACAGAAGGTGTAGAACTTTTGGAAATTCAACATATTTAAGGGAGAATGTTGGGCAAGCCTGCGCTCGGGGTAAACTTTTTGAAAAAAGATACAAAACGCTGACAGTTTTCTTCACTGTTTACGGGTAATTACATGTCATTGACCTCATTGTGACCTGTTTAATATTCAAATTTACCACGTGATTTGTAGACTCAGGTAACATTGTGAATACAAAAAAATCGATAAACCACGTGGTTGTAGATTCCGTCGAAAGGGGTCCAACTTAGACCGTTACATGTACATTTTCAATCAATCAACATAGAATTATTTTTTTTTTGTCAAGTGTTTTGATAGGGTGCTGGAATATTAAATTGGAAAAAAAATGTAACAATATTTTATCTTTAGTCCTTGGATTTAAGAGGCACGTTTAGAGGCTCAACGAGTTTCAAAGATTTAGCCCCCATCTTCGAAGTAGCATCATTCCTCAAAGTGTTTTTGATTGTAAAAATATAAGGACACGGGGTAGAATATGTAGATTGTTTAACACTGGCATGGAATTCTTAATAGTACCCCCCCCAAAAAAAAAACAAACAAACAAACAAACAAAACAAAACAAAACAAAAAACAACAACAAAAATACAAAACAATCGCACATACAATTAAAAAAAATTGTTTTAGTGATAAAATATCACCACATGCAGCATCACAAAAAATATTCCGTACACCATTATGTGTGAGAAGTACGGGGTATTTACTGTACTTTAAAACGTACGAATAGAGAGAGAGAGAGAGAGAGAGAGAGAGAGAGAGAGAGAGTTTAAAATTGCAATACGACACTAACCTTTTAAAAAATATAGAAGTTTTTCTTAATTATGATTTTCCCCGTTTTCATATACAAGTAGGCTCAGTTCATTTAATTTAATGTTAAATTTCCACCGAGAAACAACCACAAGATGGGGAATCTGGATTTATAGGGATCATATACATCTCGAACACAGGTGCTTTATAGACCCCTGGGCTTTTTATTTTTTTCTTATAAAAAATCTTTCATTGCCATATTTGTAAAAAGATCTATACCAGCAAATCGAAAAATTACCTTAAACAAACGTTCTATTAAATCTGCCTTACATTCTCTATATAAAAATCAACAAGGTTGCCAACTCCGCAAATGCTCCGTAAAAAGCTTGTTAATTTATATATAGAGAGGGTAGATACTTTTTATAAAATGTAAGTTTAAGCAAATTTTTTGAATTGATAGGATAGATTATATCACAAATGTGTCATCCATATATAATTTATGTGAAAAAAGTCTAACAGGCCCGGGGGTCTGTATTGAGGGGTGGGGGGGGGGGGTCCTGTCCTCAAGCACCTGTGATCTCGAAGATCCTCCCCAGTACCATCTTTCGTAAAAAAAAAATGTCATAATCCTTGAAAAATTCTTTGTGTTTATTTTTCTGTATACAGTTTGTGTTTTGTATTAAATTCCAAAAGCCATTATAACTGGCTAAATATTACATGTTTTCAATCGATAGATGAAATGCCCGGCCTACACTGAATATTAATGTGACACAATTAAAACCCAACTCGGACAAGCGCAACATTCCGGAATTAACACGAAGTATATGGCTTTTTAAATTGCCATTTATAAAACTAAGACACGGTTTTCAGTGTGAATTTCTGCAAGTAATATACCACAAAGATAACAAAGTATGAGTTAGGTGTAAAATAATTAACATTTGAGTTAATTAGATAAAGTTAGAGGGGTCCGAAAAAGGGGCCACGGCACTATGCTTAAGTGGAAACATTCTTTGATCAGAAAAGCTCACTTGAGCCTTCGGCTCAGGTGAGAAAAATGAAAAAGGTCTGAAGACAAAAATGTGCAATCATCCATGGCATCAATGCATTTTAATTAAGATATTTAATATAAGATGATCGATTTACAGTAAGATACCTTAATTAACTTTCTGATTAGGAAAATTACATAATTTATCTTTTTAAAAAAATTAATACTAGAGCATAAAAATATTTGGAAAAAAAATTATTCTCAAAATAAAGTACTTTATTTTAACATTGAAAGGGAAATATATGACAAATTTAAGATCCTGCTTGCTTTATATTGTGCTGAAACAGAGTACAGGGTATCACCAGAAATTTTGAATGCCATGGAATTGAAATGCATTCATTAAAGTCATTGTGTGAATTACACTTAATCTCTGAGTAGATCTATACACATACCCTCATTCATTAGAGCCTACCTTTTTTAAATTGTTAAAATTCCACAATAAAAATAACACTTTGCCCCGAAAACGAAATGTGCATGAAGTCCTATATAGATGGCCTAGTATACCCAGTAACAGCTGCTGTCAGGGACCCAAAGCAATAGATAAATTTTGATAGAGGGAAAACCCTCAGACCAAACATGTGACACAGGTATGGGGAATCTCTACCATGTAAAAAATGATTTTCTGATCGGCCTTAAAAGATTTGTCTTTCCTGTCTCAGATGACAAACCGCTAAATGAATTTTCAGGCACCTGTGTTAATCAGCGAGTCACAGTATGGATGATAATTTACTCTCTTGATTTATTACTCCCTTTGTTTTCTTGAGGTTCTTTAAATCATTAATCTAAGATCACTTTCAAGGAATCAGTGACCAACTTCACTTAGTTCGGTTGCGTCACAGTTTTTTCTTCTTCTGAGAAATGAGACGCCATATCAATAATAAACAGGTAAACGATCGAACATGAATTTCAAAAAAGAAAGAGGATGTACATGTATTTGAATATATTAAACATCACTTAGATAATTATATATGTAATTTTATTTCCTTTATTATTTCACAGAAAAGTAAAGTGTTTTAAAAAGGTATTCATTCCAAGTGTACATATCAGAAGTATTGATCAATAGTGAAAATAAATTAACCAATTTTTTTTTTTACAGACTGCTTATAAGTGTATCATGTGTCTACTGACACAAGAAAAAACACATTTGGGAATATATTCATTGTCATCTAATAAACATTACATTTCTCCCTCTCTCTCATTAAAATAAATGTCATTTAAATAGGATATATTTTGTACACTAATACACATTTTAATTTAAATATTCATGTCCTGATACTATATCTGTGAACGTGAGTAGACTATCAATGATTACATGTCTACAAGGTAAAACATACAGTACACAGAGTACCTAAATTATGTCACGTACCAAAGTAAATTAAACACCCTGAATAAAGTGCATGCACACCAAAGCAGTCCTGCGACATTGATAATGACCTGCATTAGGACGAAAATTTCACTGTGCACATCATTATAGTCAAACAAGAAACATATGAAGTCTAAATATTTTATGCACATAAGCATTTAATTACAGAATGAGACTATATTAACACTAACACTCAATCCCCACACCACCTATCCATCAACCCACCCCCAATATTAAGGTTTTACAGATGTTTATTTCTGTGGCATTTTTTTTCTTCAAATTAATAAAAAAAAATTGCACAATGGAAAAACAATATGATCAATTAAGGGAAAAAAAATTCTCATGAAAAAATGTAGTAATATAGATCTACATGTACCTTTCCAACTGCTAAGAAAGAATGTTATCTACTCTACATGTATATCAAGTCATAGATCAAATGATTAAACCATTTGTTTAAAATTTCTTTAATCAGCTAATTTGCTTGCTCTAATTGATGAGGTATTGGTGGATTAAGATCACAAATACACTTCACTAGTCTTTATCTATATAGCACCCCCAACAACTAAGTAACCAAGTCATGCCCTTCAGTGTAAGCAAAGCATGAAAACAATGTTCCTTTTGCATGACATCTTAAGGGGCTTGTCCCCGACAAGGGGAGTAACAACGTAAACATTTCCTGTTTAAATAAAACTTAACACAAATTGCATTAGGATAAAATGCTAAAATGTATGTCGGAGTCATTTACTTGAAAAACTATACAAAAGGGCAAATTTTAAACAACAGTTAAGTCTGGATTTTGATAACCCTAAATGCAAAATTTCTCAGCCCAGCAGGAGCCAGGATGAAAACAAATTTTGATTTGCACTTATTATGGATGTTTGCAAAAATATAAGACGAAACTTTTTTTTATAAGTGCTTTACTGACAACAGTATGATGCCCCTCCCATTCTGAAATTTCTGGATCTGCCACTGTTCTTAACCCCATACCTAAAGACTTAATCAAAGATTTCACATACCTAAAGATGTTGTGTCCCAAAAGTGCCTGTTCAATAGTAAAATGAAGGAAGCGAAAGGCCTATAGCTAGTAGCTGATGAAATGAACTCACAATTTATATGTGTTCTAGATTTCACCAATCAAACACAAGGGAAATGAATCAGGGAGAAGGTTCTATATGAATTAAACAACGATCTATTATTATGTTTTCCAGTGACCATTTTCAATTGTTCTTCTGTTTTATGATTAATCAGATATGAAAAAGAGGATGTTCAACAGTACGTCAGCTGAAACCCCGCTTATTTTTTATAAAATCAAAGCTCAGAATTATATATACGCATTACACACTAGCTTATAAAGACTAAGTATTTTGATTTTTATGCCCCCAAAATCGAAGATTCGGGGGTATATAGTCTTTGCCCTGTCCATCTGTTTGTCTGCAAAAACTTTAACCTTGCCCATAACTTTTGACTGGGTGAGGCTATATAGCTTTCATATTTCACAGCCTGACAGGTGTTTTCCTTGTGACCAGACCTTTTTGGGGGTATACCACCAAATTTGACCTTTTGACCTTGACCTTAGAGTTTGACACACAATTATATAAAAATACCAATCATTTACTTTAGCCATAACTTATGCTTTCATACTTCACAGTAGTATTTCTTGTGAGAAGACCTTTCTTTGGGTACCAACATATTTGATTTGTATTTGACAAAGTTTAACCTTTGCTATTTTGCCTATACATGGTCATCAATGTTTCACAAGCACATCTTTTTTTTTAAATCCTTAAAACAAAATATATTTTTCACTTAGTAATACAAAAATCCCATAGACAAGGACTTCAAACAGTAGAGCTTGTGAATTTTTTTTTTTAAGAACAGAAAATATCAGTTCATTCATCTAAAAAAAAAAAACTATACAAAACTTTTTCATTATGCTTACTTGATCTCTGTAAGCAAACAATAGTGAGGGTAACATCAAATCAATTTGACTCCTGTGTGCCCTGTTGCACCAGCTACTCTTCATGCCCTCATAAGGTTATCACTTCCTGATTATACATGTAATAAAAGCACCTCAACATACAAAGGACTAATTAAATATCAAATAATACTTTGATTTGATTGTTTTCTTGGTCTTCACTTGACCCAGTTTATGGAGATGAGATCTCCCTGTAAAACTCGGACATAGTTATAAGAAAATGCCCATGGTCCATAATGCTCACCTAAGTCAAACGACCTATGTGTTCCTCATCAGGAAAATTTCCCCCTGTTTATTCCTTGGTAAAAATTGGATCTACTATAATGACCCAATTCTAGCCCTGAAGATTAATCATTAAAACTAATTTCTACACTACCCAAGGATGCTTTGCAAGATTTGATCCCTCTGATATCATGCAAGGCTATCCTTCCATCAATTATTTTCGAGGTCCAAACTAAGATTGACCCCCCTCCAAAATGGTTGTGCTAAGCAATATAAAAATTGACATAAAATCCTCCTCTCATGTGCCATACATTTCTGCAACCAACTTGAAAATCAAAGCAAAAATCCTGACTAAAAAATCAAAGCAAAACCCTGACTCATCTATGAACATGATGAAGAAAACAGTGTTCAACTAGCAATGATGGTCCCTTACCCAATTGCAGACAAGTTAATCTTTACTGTTATTTCAAACAAATGAAAAATATTCATTGCATTGGTCTGGTTCTGTCATTTTGTCCTTGAACCTGTATTTCAAAGGTCACTCTGAAGTCATTACCAAGTTGTGGAGTGGACTAGATTAGAACCTATGCCCCCGTGTCATGATGGTAAGATACCAGTATTCTCTCTGTGTTGTAACCATAAGATGATCATATAACTTGTCCTTTCCGCAATGAAAAGTTACAATTTGACTGACATTGAAATTTGAAGCAACTCATTTTTTGCTTGGAGCATCCTGATATCTTTAGCTGCTTTTAGCTGTGTTTAAATGTACATATCTCATAATTAATCAATGATGAACAGTGCATGAAAGATCAAACAGACTTAAACCCACTCCAATCAGGAAGGATTTGTAACAGTACAATAACATGAAAAAGATGCTGGATAACAGACAAGCAAACAATAGGCAAATGTTAAATCATATCGCTCAAAAAAGCCAGATTAACAAAGCTTATCCTTTGCTTTCTTTAAAATCAAAATCTTATAAAAGACAATGCTTTCTCAAAAAAAAAAAAAATAGTAAATAAACTTACCATTGACATATTCATCATGCTCATTGTGAAGGATGGAGTAATAATTGCACAGCAGTCCCAAATTTGATTCTTGAAGTCTCTCCCCTTCTGTTGTGTTTTCCTTTCACCTTTTCCTAACTGCGAAGTTCTTTAATATGCATAGAATCATCCAGGATGTTTTACCTGCTTTGAAAATTTATAAACACACATTTAAATCACTGATCTTGCTCGTGCTATAGATGTTAATAAAAGAAAGAATTTGCCACAATGACATCCTTTTTTTTAAAAAATAAATTCCCCCAAAACATGCCTTGAAAGGCTCCAACTACTTTGCAGTTCAACAAACTGTTTCAGTAAATAAAAATATCTGGGGTATACATGTATATATGTGCCAGCCAAAATTGATATAAAATAGGTCTGTTTAAAACTTAATACCGTGTACCTGTAATTTGATTTACCATTTAAATAACCTTTACCATGTTTACCTTTTTCTCAAGTACAGCAAGGACATCTCGATTGAGGTGCAAGTTTTAAAACTTTTTAATTCAACAACTGCATGTACACTGATATTATGGTAATGAAAAATACCGATAATTGCATGTTGATCACTAAATTTCCAACAAAAACAGTTAGCATCTTAAAGAATGAAGATGAATTTTCAATGAGACACACCCACTAATATGTCATGCATTCACATGTAAACTAACATTTTCCAAGGATTGCAACAATAAGATTAATTGAAAATAGATAGCTTTGAATTATTTGCATGCCAGATCTCTTTGTACATAGCCTATGAGAGACATCAAGCCATGCGTCAAAGATCAAATACGGTAAACAAAATTGGAGGATTATGAATAGTTATCATGCTAAAAGGTTCAATCAAACAATAAAAATTGAGAGCAGAGCTAACACAGTAGGTGAGAATTCTGAAAACATAAGAAGTAGATTCAGGTGCCATAGAGGAGTAAGCTTCCCTAGCTGACCAGTGACTATCACCATAAAATAGGTAATAGTCATATTTAAAAGAAAGCCTGCTTGCTTTTAGATCAGAATACCTCAACTGAGCCTTTTAAGCTAAAAAGAGCTAAAAAATTTGGTGATCAAAATGAATAAGACATTCAACATGTTCAAACCTTGGTCTCAAACTGGCCATAATGAAATTCAGAATTTAAAAAAGATATCTAAACTTCTAGATAGCAAGGAAGAAATTTATACATGTTATAAGGAAAAAGTGAAGCTGATGACACTTCCAACATGTCTTTAATAGTGACTCCAAGTTAAATGGCATTAGCATGATTAGAGGAATCGGTGTTTACTGCATTGAAGATGAACTAGCTGTACTGCCTGTACATGTTACTGTAAATATTTATTTGCTATATTCATTTCCACGATATTTACTGCTACATGTATAATTGTTGTAAATGCACGTTTTTCAAACTTTATGGGCCTTTTGTATACATGAGTTCATAAATAACAAAATAACAAAATTCTGTTTTTTTTATTAAATGATTTAAATCTTAATATGTAATGATAAATCAATAATAAAATATGGAGTTCCTTCTCAAATGCACTCCTTATTCCTGTGTCAAACATATTACATGATTGACAACTTAATGCCTACTTATCGACACTAAAGTAGATTTTTTTCACAGTGTAATGATCCATGTGACTCTCAAAATTTGTTATCATTATGTACAAAATAAGACTTTGATCTGTTGTTCCAAGTGATAAAAAAAAGAAAATAAATAAAAATAAAAACCACATCAATACATAATTTATAGACAGAAGACTTGATAAACAAGAGGTCCTTACCATCTCTAGACTAGCATGAAACAGATGACTAATTCTAAAGGAGTCAACTGGAATATTACATGCAGGAAATACCTCAAGCTTCATTGTCCAAAAGAAAAAAAAAGAACATTGTTTACAGTTTTTGAATCAACTATTACTTGTAGGGTAGATAATTTTAATCTATAGAATTTAAATAGAAAAAAATGGTAAAGAAATCATTTCGAGAAAAGAGGAGGGGAAAAAAAGTGTATTTCTAATGCAGATCAAAATCAAGTCCATACTAAAGGAAAAAAAGTAACCCTGTATATTGGCAGTTATAGAAGGGGGGTGTGTGTGGGGTGTGTGTGTGTTTTCTACCCCTTCCCCTTTTGTGTCCTAAACTGTAATAAAATATTACTTAAAACCAGGGCTCCCACTGGACCGAAAATATTTTTCGCCACTTATCGCGACAAAAGGAAAGGCATTATTACATCTGATTTCTCCACAATGCAATGCACTTTATGTTATTCCTTTCTTTTTATTATGTTTATCACAGACATTGTTTTAAAATTTTTATGTTTAAAGCTTATGGTAGTGTCCATTTAAAAAATAAATAAATAAAGTTGGAATTATACAATTAATTTGATACTGAATTGATATCAGCCAACTCTTGACAGAAAATGTCCTCTTGTCTATAATTTTTTGTTTGCCTGGGAAGGAGGGGGGGGGGGGGGGCTACAGACGTAGTAAAAATATATGGCATTTTTTAAAAATGTAAATTTTCATCATTTCATTAATTAATTGGGAAAAGAAGTAATTAAAAAGTAATAAGAATTAGATTTAAAACTTGACTTTATTTTAACAACTTGGACTCTAGACTCCAGGGTATACCAGACTAGTTACCTAGTCAGCTGTGTTCGTTCAAGCGAGACGTGGTTTCCTACATGCAGGTTTCAATTTTCCCACCTCTGCTGAATTAAATAAACAATGGGAGTTATCATTGAATAAACAAAGGAGCAAACTAGGACTACACAATTTTTGTACATGGTACATCTAAAAAAAATCATTTTCGCCACTTATGAATTTCTTTTCGCCACTTTTGAAAAAAATTCGCAATTGGCGACAATGGCGAATCACAGCTCGAGCCCTGCTTAAAACTGAATAAATCCTTAGATTCTGGTTATTAGAATTTACTTCTAATTATGCCAAAAGATAGTTAAAATATCTTAACTTACAAATCTGCTTTTAAAAGACAAAAAAATGAAGTTTCCTTTTAGAGCTTAATTTGCCCCCATCCCCTCCTTGGGCCTCAACCCCCTTACATGAATACTGCATGGATTCAAAACTACTCAGCCATTTGAACTTCGCTGTGAAAATTAAGAAGGTGATCTTTTATGTTCTCTTGTAAATACTGATATTCATACCAGCATCCTAACATGAAGCCATGCATGCATCACGTACATTTATTAAATTTTGTTTAGTTAAATGACCTAGACCTATTTTTTTTTTAACAAAAGATATATGAATCTGCTAAAAAATTGTACAAAACAAAAATTCAGAGGCTTAAGGGCTTAAGGGCCTAAATGGTCACCTAAGTATGATAAAAGGATCCATAGTATAGCAATTTATCTGGAAATTAAAATAATAAAATAATTGAAATACACTGATGGAAGGGCTGTCACAGTTCCATAATTTTACAGGTCAGGTTGGTCCTAATTTTTTTTAGGTTCAATTTCAGGTTTTTAATGTGTTACAATGTATTATGCCTAAGGGGAAAATTTATGATGTGAAATTTTAAGCAAACCACCCCTATGGGACTTTTTTAATTTTAATGTTTTAATTAACCATGACCATATTTTTTGACAAATTAACTGAAGAAATTAATTCTTTTAACTTGCTAGTTTCTCATGTCTCTGATTTTATGAATTATTACATTCAAAATTTCAAAAATATATTAATTAAAAGTGTAAGAAGTTAACAACTGTTTGAACCTAGTCAAGATTTAATAAGGAAAATAGGTATAAGGTACACTGGTAGGCAAACAAAAGCCAGGGCAAATTGAAAATCCAGGTTTTTCAAACTATTTCATTTTACCATTTTTTTAATATAAATACTTATTGGTGAGCACAGCGAGCGACACAAAGTGATACTCCTCACTGCGAACTCTAACGTCAATGCCGGGCGTCAAGAGAAAATTTTGGACTTATACACATTGATCCAAAAGATTTTTTTGTTCACAAATGTTACTTGAAGTTTGACGACCCAATTCTAAATAATAACTGAATTAGTACAGGTTCTGCCCTCATCCTAACGGTAATACCATCAACATACATGTATTACTGAATTTAATTTTTTATCGTTTTTTTAGTCTTTTCAAGTAATAATTGCTATGAAAATAAGATTGGTCGAAATAGGCTGGATTTTCAATTTCGTAATTGTTTATTTCCAAGGTACTAAAACTGGCAGGCAGTGTCAATCCAACATTTTACAATAAACTGTATAATGTTAATGAAGTTGTATAAACAGGTGCTTGCTATTCAAGATTGGGTACAATGACCCATATCATCGACTTTATTGCTATAATACATACCGATTTTACACAAGCTGGTGTTGAATTAATAAGAATAAATAAATTCCAATCTGTTAAGAATAACACAGATGTACACCTGTGACATGATGTCATATGTTTATCTGATGAAAATAAATAATAAACAACTTTAAACAATATTAGAAATCAATTTCTTTCTTACCTTACGTTCTTAAAACGGGTATTCCTCTATAAAGCTACTTTATGTCATGAATTAAGTGACCAAATAATTATGATTTAAATATACATCACGATTTTATGAATAAGCTTTCAATTTCATTCAGAATGATCGACGTCAACCTTTTAGTTTCAGGTGAAAGGTCACACATCTTCAGTGATATTTTCGGATCTTACATAATTTAAAAAAAAAATAGTTTATCAACGAACGGTTTTGTTTCTTTCTTTCAATCTCAAAACTAAAAACAACATAATAATATTTTTGATTAATGTTTGTTTTGTTATTAATGATGCTTTTATTGGTATATTAAAATTTCGAAACTATTAACTCTTTCCTAGCTCTGTGAGGTCTTGTGACTGTCAACTTCCGCACGGCAGACGAAAGTGACCATGATTTGATGGAGTTGTTCTTTCTTTATGCACGGCATTAGCACCAATCTAGATCATGTTCTTTAGCGCTGATGATGAGGACCAAGATTTCCTCACGCCAGGAGGAGGAGGGTCTGTAAAAAGTGTCCCAATCATTACAAATTCTTACCAGTTGCACTTATCAAGAAAGGGGGTGGTGCATTCAACATGCATTAGTTGATTCAGTCCACAATGCAATTTAACATTACTGCTAGGATAGAATTTAACTTTCAGACTTATATGTCTAATTGTCCATTAGGCAAGAATGCTTTTAGGGTGTTTTCCCTCCCTGCTAGGATAGAATTTAACTTTCAGACTTATATGTCTAATTGTCCATTAGGCAAGAATGCTCAAACCTTGATTTGTCCAAATGCAATACATGGTTGCCCAAAATTAAAAGAAAGATGAAATTAAATGACTTAAATTATTATTGTAAATGTTTATAAATCTCAGGGAGATTCGTGGAGACTTAAAAATTTGGTCTGGTTTTTCCTTTGAATCTCAAACTAGTCTGACACAAAGTGATTTGGGAAATCATGCAAAGCCTTTTGTTTTTAATTTTAAGAATTTTTAGCATCTAAGAATCTTACAGAGATTAAATGTTTATATGATAAAGTGCATCCAAATGGGGGGGGTTTAAGAGGAAAAAAGTTATTATAAGGTATGTTAAACATATATCCATGTAGTTAATTGAATAACTAATTGGATATAGGGGGTCATATGTTTTTGAAAAGTGGGGGGTTGATCAATCTGGGAAAAAATACTCATTGATACAGATTACCTGAAAGTTTTTGAAAAAGAAACTTTTTGAAAAATAAGTTTGCGAACCCGAAAATCCTGTTTTGTAAAGGGGTTTGGGTTTAATTTTGTTTTAACAACAGAATTTCTTTATATATTACAACATTAGCCTTTCAATGAACATTTTCTAGGCCAAAAATAAAATTAGCTTTGTTTGGCATTGCCGGCCCACTCGGGTAAATTAATGCGGTCCGAAGAATTTTTTTTCAACTGATACAACTCTTAATTTTTTTCATTATATTTAACCCGATTTAGGTGTCCATCTGTATGTTTGAGTAATACACAGAATGGGAAAGAATCATGTAAACGCTTGATTGATTAAACAGTTATCTGTAACGTTTTTCTCTATGGGGTGTTTGTTGTTACCCGCGTCACAAAAATATTGTGGATCCCGTGTAGAAGATGGGAACTTTAGATCTTTATAGATCTAACATAATAACAACGACAAAGTTTGTTTCAACGAGTGTATTAACAATATCCAAGAGTAGTTTTACAAATCAAATCCAAGCTATGTATATCTACTCACTAACTCTCTCTCTTTATATACCCTGTCTGACACCTAACGTGATTTAGGGCACCTAGTTAGGGCGTTAGGCTCCATGGTTAGGGCACCTGTTAGGGCGTTAGGCTTCATCGTTAGGGCACCCTGTTAGGGCAATCGGCTCCATCATTAGGGCACCTATTAGGGCAATCGGCTCCAAGTATTAGGGCCTCTGCACCATTGTTAGGTGTCAAGACACTTGATACATTTAGGGCATCTGATAAGCGCCATAATTAGGACACTAATTAGACTTCCAAGATAAGGGCACTAATCAGGTACCATGGTTAGGGCTTATCAGATAAACAAAATCCCTATCTCTGTTTTATTTATAACAATAACATATCTTCATGTAAAACAAAAACATTACATATCATTTAAAAGCTCTGTGTGATGTTGAAAATGTGTATCACAAATCTAAGCATGGCTGTCAAAAGTGGTAATGTAAACTCCGTATAACAGAAATTGATGGCATGACTCTCCGCGGTAATACATTTTAAAATGGCAAAAATATACTAAAAAATCAGTAACTGTTATCAGTTTGAAATAGAAATTTCAAGGTACAATGTCCTGTCTAATTTGCTAGATGAATCTAGCGGCCATGGTTGAATTTGTTCATATGAAAACGACTTTATGCTGATTCAATATAGGTGATTTTTTATACCATGCAAACTTATAGGGTTTGGAAATAAATAACAACTGGGAATCAATTTGGACTGCAGTTGTTGTTAAACAATGGGAAACTCATGACGCCACTGCAGATACTCCACTGTTTGGCAAGCTGATTGAGTTACAAAAAAATTTAACTCTGACTATGTAATACTTGTACATAATTTTTTATTTAACTTTTAAATACACATTGCCATGAAATAGTAAGCTCTTTAATTGTCAATTTAATGTGTAAACATGCAATGCTATGCAATAAATATCTCCTCTTCCCAGGTCTAATGGTCTTTGAGTTTGAAAAAAAAATTGTGAACATATTGTTTTTGAATTCAGATCTAAACTGGCTTCATTGTTTGGAGGAGGAAGTCAAGGTGGAAATGAATCCCTGACATACACTGCTCCAAAGCAGCCAAAGAAAGCAGGTAGGAATACTGAGATCGTACTGTGTAACACGTTATTTTAGTATTCAGCAATGTTAGCCATTTTATCCAAAAAGCATAGCTATTTATAATAAATAATGAGGATTACTTTCTTTATTTTATTATACAATATTTATGATTGAACTTTAAGTGGCGCTTGCAATTGATTTCAGCAATGCCAAAACTAAATTGTTAATATAATTAATGATCAAATTACATGATTGTTCAATATTCCTGTTAAAAGGTAAAAGTTTACCTGTAAAAATCAATGTCTTGTCAAAATCTTTATAATTTTATGAATAAATTAATTTTGAGATTTTCCTTTTCAGAACCGACAGCACAGTCTGGTGCAGCTCCACAGCTTCTGTTTGCCACAGCAGTACAAGCTTATAAATAGTAAGGTTATTTACATGGTATTCATACTTAGTATACTATAAATCATCTTTTATTCGTGAGGACTTTATTTTGCATTTTACAGGGGTTGAACTAGCTCACAACGATTAATTTTTGTGGTCAAGCCTTTTTTGGATCTGTTGTTAATAGACACAGAAACTTTAAGAACTGGTTCGCGGTGAGAAATAACAGCTCTCGCCAACTTCGCGAAAAAAAAGTTTGCTTACAGTATAAAGTTTTGTGATAGATATTTTATCAAATGTTAATCTAGCATAATAACATTTATGTTCTCTGCATGTTTGCATTTAAAAAAAAAACTTAAATATAGGAATGAATTATTTGATTAACATTTTGTAGTGTTGATGGAAAGTATGCCAGCCAAGGAAAATTAGGTGCAGCGATATTGGGATCTCATTCTAGCCTTTCTGTAAGAAATTTCTTAGGTTGAAAATTGTTTTTGAAATCCAGTAAAATTGTGAGCAAAATTTTTTAATAAAACTGATGGAAAATTTTATCATGATCGAAGCTTATTTATTTTGCAGTATCGGGTATTATTGTATGTGACAAAAAGTCAGCAAGTGGCGAATGCAACAATATCTTCATCATTTTCTTACACAGTAAGTTTTATTTTTCTACATAAAAGTTACATTTGAATGTATCATATATATGTTAATGGAATGCATCATATCATATTAAAGTAATCATAGAATCAATTGACTGGAACATGTGTTCTTGCAATTCAGTTTTTTAAAATATTATATTTTCTGTGAATGTGCCTTCTATTTGTAGTATTTATAATCTTTTATATATACTCAACAAAAAAAGTTAAGGGCCACTTACTTTTTTGGAAGTTTTAAAATCTATAACTATTTTTTGTTGCACTTTTTTGTTTTATCTGGGTTTCCATACATTTTTATGGATTGTTATTCAAACACACTCTTGATTTGTGCTCCATTCCTGTGATTTTTGCCAATTGAACGTTTTGCTTTATCCACATTTCTGTGATATTGGCTGTATTCTATACTCATTGACAACCTCAAAAAGGATCAAGATTCGATTATTTGTACAATATTTGTTGCTTTTTGCCATTTAACACGTTTTCATGCCTCAGAGAAGACATCTGACAGTAGAGGAAGCCGCAAGGGCCATTGGAATGCTTCAAGCTGGATGTTCACAGCGTCATGTTGGAGCGCAACTTGGTGTAAGTCATTCTGTTATAGGTTGTTTGTTGGAACGATACGAAGAGACTAATAGCGTCAAACCGAGACCTAAAAGTGGTCGTCCAAAAAGTACAACTGTTAGACAAGATAGACAAATATCCCTACTTGCGAAGAGAAATCGAATGTCTTCAGCTGTTGCTTTGAACAGAGAGCTATCTGCAGCAACAGGTATAAGGATTTCAACACAAACCTTGAGAAACAGACTGCATGATGCGGGATTACATGCCAGAAGACCTGCTGTGCGCCCACCTTTGACCGTGGAACATCGCAACCGCCGCCTCCAGTTTGCTCAAGACCATATCAATTGGGACCATCATCATATCCAAGGAGTGTTATGGACTGATGAATCCAGATTTTGTCTGGATTTTAATGATGGTCGCAGACGAGTATGGAGGAAGAAAAACGAGAGGTTTAAGGACTGCTGCATCACTGAACATGACCGGTTTGGTAGTGGATCAGTCATGGTTTGGGCAGGTATCAGCTACGATGGCTCCACAGACCTTTATGTCATAAGGAATGGATCGCTAACAGGTGTCCGCTACAGGGATGAGATCCTTGCACCAATTGTTAGGCCTTACGCTGGTGCCATCGGTGAAGATTTCATATTGATGGATGACAATGCCAGGCCACATCGTGCGAGAGTGGTAAATCAGTACCTAGAAGAAGAAACAATCGAAAGGATGGATTGGCCAGCAAAATCACCTGACCTGAATCCAATAGAGCATGCATGGGACATCCTCCAGAGGCAAATTTTAGGAAGGCAAAACCAACCAAACACGCTCCGTGAACTTGAGTTTGCTCTTGTTGAGGAATGGTCAAGAATTCCACAGGATAACTTCCGAAATTTGATCAACAGTTTTCCAAATCGATGTAGGGAAGTAATTCGGGCTAGAGGCGGTCATACAAGATACTGAAAATAACGTTTGGACTTTCCAGGTTAATTAAATCCCTGAGAACACGACTGTTGTTTCCTCATGAAATCCTGTATTGATGAATATTCTTGTTGTTTTGACAGTTACATGTTGTAACATGTTGTTCATTTGTTTATCATAAGAGATTTATAATTGTTTACTTTTAAAATGTTATTTGTTTCCACCACCTTTACAATATATGTTGCAAAAAATAAAATTTTCAAGTTGGCCCTTAACTTATTTTGTTGAGTGTATATTAATGTATCTTTTAACCTTTTATTTTTAAAGATGTAACTTCATTTTCCTTACATAAATTGGTGCCATAATGATGGATTGTTGCCTTTTCCTTGTAGGTACAGGCAAATAACTATGGGAGCTTTTATGATGAACAAAGGCAGACATGGTCTATAATGTTTGATTCGGAGGCAAATGCAATCCAGTTTGCCAAACATGTAAATATTGACCTTTATATCAAATGTCTGTTTAAAAATGAAGTGAAACTTTGAGATATACCAGCTAGAATTCAAGATTTTCAGGGTAGAGAAAGGGGTGAAAACCTTTAAATCACTTCAGTGTATTCATGGTATTCCAGATACATGCACATGTACAATAAAACTCGGTTATAACACGAAGTCACTGGGACAGATGAAATTCATTAAATTTATGTAGCTGGGGATCCAAGTTGACTTCGCTATATTTGTGAATTCGCAATATTCGTGGTCGTATTATATGTGTTTTACTGTATCAGTGTTCGAGATACAAAAATTGAACTATAGTCAGTTTTAAGGATCCAAGTTTTATGTTATAGGTTGCCCTGGCAAAAGCTAACAGTACAGGAGGAGATTTGTCCAGTCTCGTGTCCCAGGACCTACAGCTGGGGGACGGTACATCTGTAGACACAGGGGATATGGTGGAGGTCAAATACACAGGGTGGCTGCTGACCAACCACACATTTGGACAGGTAAACCTTCTCTGTGTTTATATAAAAAGAAGGTACAATATGTTCAAGGAATATTATATGTGTTTTTTTTTCAATAGTAATAAAGATCAATTTTGCTTGCAGGAATTTGATAGTAATGCCAAAGCAGACAAACTCTTCAGATTCAAAATTGGACAGGGTAAAGTTATTAAGGTAATGTATTCAACTGAAATACTCTTAATATTGTTTCTGAACTCTTAATTGTGTATGAGAATTTGATTTGTGTTTATCCTTAAATATTACTTGGAAAAATACTTCCAATCTCAGCCTGCGTGCTGTATATTTAAAATGCTACCTCAATACTCAAGATCATTCTATACATTTTGAATACATTTATATTATTGCTTTTTCTTTTGCAAATAATTACATGGGTACATGTATGACTTTTATAGGCCTGGGACCAAGGTGTTGTAGGAATGAAAAAAGGTTCCAAAAGATTATTGGTTGTTCCTCCAAGCTTAGGATATGGGAGTCAAGGAGCAGGCAGTAAAATTCCACCAAATTCTACTCTTATATTTGAAGTAGAGGTTGTAAGAGTAAGTAGTATGATAAATGTTATGCTGATTTTTTTTTGGTGTCTGTATTTCATTTATTATGTATGTGAACATGCATAATAATTGGAAAATTTGTTCAATCAACCTTAAATATACACATTAAGATCGGTTAAACACCT
Source organism: Saccostrea cuccullata (assembly GCF_032062105.1). Classification (NCBI taxonomy): domain Eukaryota; kingdom Metazoa; phylum Mollusca; class Bivalvia; order Ostreida; family Ostreidae; genus Saccostrea; species Saccostrea cuccullata. The sequence goes on from NW_026937285.1 coordinate 674,432, forward strand.
TTTCAAAAAAAGGTTAAATATGCCAAGTCATCAGAGTCCCCTAGCCCTGCGGTGGACACCCCCCAGCCCGTCACTGCCCCCTCCCCAGCAGAAGAACTGGAGGAGAGTCAGACAATAAAGGGAAGGACCAAGTCTTTAACAGAACATCAGGTGCAGGTATGGAAATCATGCTTCATTGTTTTTTAGAGTGTCTGTTTTGTGTTCAATAGATGTAATACTTCATGACATCTTGAGACCCCTGTCTATAAAATTCCAGTAACATCTTTATATTTCTAGACGTTCAGTGTATTAATTTTTCATTGCTCATATAAATTTTTCCTGCAGGGAAGTTCAAACAAGGCCAAACTGATCTCAAGGATGGCCAAGATGGGACAGCCTATGTTACCATTAGTAGGGGCTGTTCCTGCCCAGCCAGATGAAGAGGAAGAACAAGTCCCGGTATGTGACCTCTATCATATCAAATTTAATTTGTTTGTTGATTTTAAATGATCAAATTCAATATATTATACTTTGTTAATTCAAGTTATATATTTATATATATTTTTGAAAACTTGTATGTATAACTCTTGGAGAGTGGTCACTTTATAGATATGTAAAAGTGAAGTGTCTGCTTGTGATGTAATCCAGAGGTATTGATTTTTTTTTCTAGGAATCCCCACAGCCAGTGGTGGATACCCCAGTTCAGCCAACACAATCGGCAACAGGCCCATCAGTAACCAAACCAGTGCCTCACCATCCACGACAACCAGCCACTCAACCAACAGTTCAACCGGTACAGGTGATGCCACAGCAACCGGCTTTTCTCCAGAGTAAGTCAGTCACACAGTACACAGGTACATGTAATTTGTAGATTTCAGTCAATAGAAAATACATGTACACAGTATAAAGAACAACCACTGCATACAGGTATAGTTAAGGTGTATTTAAGACAGGATAATCCAGCATTTATCATAATAGGAGAATCAAGAAATTAATACTGTACTAAAGGTTCTCAATATCAGTTACATACAATGTAGATAGTGGTAGAAACCACAAACTGATAACTGGACAGAAATGGAATTTGTAAAAATCAAAAAAAAAAGATAACCATGAGGAAACCAAAGTTCTATAATGTATATAGGTTTTCATTTGCCTAATTTTCAGTTTATATTGTACCAAACTTTAGATAACCATATAAGCAAAAGAGCTGAACACAACCCTTACGATTTTGGCATAAGATTTAATGAATTTCTTATACAGTTATAATTAGGGATGTCAAAATTGTCAATAATGATTTCTCTCTATATTTTTCCGAATATATTTTGGTTAAAATAAATACTCTTGCATTATTAAATATATATAATACTCTGGAATTTTCAAGTAGTGTAGAGTTTATGCCATTATTTGGAATAAAAACTCATGTGGATTCGGTAAATACTGCAATTATAATTAAATATTCATAATCCAAATGTACATGATGCTTGCTTGTATTGTTCGATTAATTATCGGTTTTAGATGATAACTCCTACAAATTTATCGCATTCATGTAACAGTGTATTAAAAGCAATTACTTTTGCTAAATTGATTTCCTGATAATGATTTTTTGCATGTTCATTTACAAAACATCTTCAACAATACGGCATTGGCTGGAAAGTTATTATACTACTAATTAAGTGAACAAATAAATAAATTACTCTACCACACTCTTCACATTTTAAATTTCAGAATGTTTTTTTTTAATTTTTGTACAAACTTTATTCAATTTCTAATAAAACTATTGTATTTGTAGATATAAATTTAGTTTTCAAATCATTTAATATGACATTACTTACAGACATTCCTGCTGCCCAACAGTTATCTGTGTACCAGCCACAAATGTTACAGCAAGGAATGGTGCCCCCTGGCCTTCAGGTAACATATCAATTTAGATTTAAATTTACAAAATACTATCTACTGATTCTTTTTATCATTCTTTAGTACATTTTTTAATCATGTTTATTGCCATATTTTCAATGAAAATTTTCCATCCATCTTGATTCAAACAGAAAATTTTACAACCATTCAGGACAATACTGCACATGATATACAATATTGCAAATTATTCCAGAATGGATTTCAGGCCACCAGTGCATATCAAGGTCAGCCACAGATGATGGGAGGAATGCAACAACCTATGTACACAGGTAAATCTTTAAAGGCCATTGTTCTTTCTTGGTGTGAGATACTTGTGAGTAAATCAGTGGCATGAAAACAAGAGGGATTCTACTTTTCTTAAAAGGTGCAGGACAAACCCCAGATCAGAGTAAGCGTTTAAAGATTTCTATGAAAAACCCACCTTGTGTCCTTATAAAAACAGCACTGTTCTCATATTCTTCCCATCCCTAGTCCATTTATTCATTTGTACAAAATTAAGAACACATCCCACCCTTTTCAAAGGCAGCATGTATATAATTTTTCCTAATTAGTCCTTTATGTATATCAATGTTTAAAAATATGACTCCATTACCTGTACATCATTTTCCATGATTTTGTCTTTCCTGGACAAGTCAAACATCAAGTCCTGCATCAGACACTAGTGCATTAGTGTGCCAATCAATTCATTTACACATATTTTCTCCTTCACTTTAGTGAACAGACTTTCTATCCAGTTGGTTTGTTGACAAACTAAATATTCCTACACTGAGCTATTTTTAAACACAGAATGGCTAAAAACAATTATTTATAACATGCTGTATCTTGGTTGAACACAGGTGTAAGCATGGCATCAGGAATGCCCACAATGCACCAGTCAGGAGAACCCAGCCTACCAATACTCTTAACAGAAAACAGGCAGCAGAACACAGAACTCAGGTTGTCAGTGGGAAAGATGCAGGACAAGATAGATCAGCTACTGGAAAAGGTTAATATTATGTATTCTGTATATTTACAGTTATAAATATAGTATTTTGTATATCTAAAGCATTACCTTAAGCTAGAATTTTTATATTAAGTCTTATTTGTAGGTTGATATTTTACACAGAAAGGGACCCATGGCTCTAGAATCTTCAATGCCTAGCATGGAGTCTTCAGTCTTAATGCATAATATACAAAGAATTGTGCAGGTTAGTTTCAATTCTGTCTAGAATTCTTGACAATGATTTAACTTGCACATTAGGCAAAATGATTTATATACATGTACTTTTGTGCATTAATATAGGAAAACGAGAGACTGAAAAAAGAAGGTTATGATAAAAGTGCCAAAATAGAAAGACAGAATGAGAAAATATCAGAACTTTTACAAAGTAATCAAATGTAAGTAATACAGTAATAACAAATTGCTAATTGATCTCAAACATTTGATTAAAGTGCTCTACCCATAACTTAATTATTACATAGGAATTCCATTTCTTTACTAAAGAAAAAAATCATTACGTACCCATTCTTTTACGTCTAATGCCAATCATTCTAGATCTAGAGATGGTCTTTATATTTCAAGGACTTAGTAAAGTTTTGAAGTCACTGTGATCTAAAATGTTTATACAGTTGTAACTTTATTTCTTTACAGGTATGTGGAAAAGAGCCAGAGTCTTTTGGAGCAGAGAAATGAAGGATTCATCTCCTCTGCTTCCCAGTCACAGGCAAAGGTCCTAGCTCTGGAACAGGAAAAGGTATAGATATACGTACAGTACATATGTACCTAATGGAATTCACTTGTACAAACTAAATACAGTATGATATACCCTTTTAGCAAACATGCTTATAAAGAGTTGACATGCACAAACAGCGAAGTGATTTTCATTCTCCATGGCTTTAAAACACATTTGAACCCAACAAATATGATGAATTATGTTTGTAATAAAGCAAAATAATCCAACCTTGGCACTTTGTTATAAAATATGTTTATCAAGGTTTTGTTCCTCCCAAGTAATCATTTATAAAGCTTCAATGACATGTCTTCACAAGTACATGTGCATGACAAAATTAAACAAGTGAACAAGAGTTATGGGCATTTGCTAAAATTGTGGTTTTGTTATTATAGGTTAATCTAGCAACAAAATTAAGCACAGTGACAGCCCAGCTAGGAGATGCACAACTCCAGCTGGCCACATTAAGGGAGAAAGAGTTAACTGCACAGCAAAGGTTAGAGAACTCGGATCAAGACTCAAGGAAAAGTCAGAAAGAGTTACAAGCCTTGAAAGCACAGCATGAAGGTAAAATACTTCGGTCTACAATAATTTTAGACATGTTCGGATGTAATTCATGCATATTTGCCCAAGATTAAACATTACACAAAGAAATTGAAGTGAAATATTCTGATGCTGTCATTTTAGTATTGCATAATGGCTTATATGTATTGGCTTCTCTGTTGTAAGTTTCACAAGCAAATATATTATTTTCACTTTATTTGGCAGAGGATGAAGCAAAGATTTCAGAATTAAGTCAAGATTTGAAGCATGAAAAACAAAAGAGAAAAGACCTCGACAATAACTTTTCACAGTTACAAGAGGAATTGGCTGATATTAAGTCAACTAATGAAACTCTTCAAAAGGTGTGGTGCTAGCTAATGCTCATATACAAAGCACAAAGATAAGTTTATGTCCAAATTTCCTGATTTTACATTAAACAGGTAACTGAAACATGAAATTGATTGAAATGTTTATAACTGCTGTATTGTAGAATTTAAGCGACAGAAAACGAAAGGCAGCAGAAGAAAAAAGGAGGATGGAGGATGAATTTGAGGAAACTAAGATAAACTTTGAGGTTTGTTTTTTGTTCTTCTAACCATATCATTCATCAAGATTTTTTTTGGAAAAAAGAGGCATGGCCTTACGCACTGATTATGCTTATATTTTTTTTAATGATTTTCAGCAAGAGATCAAATCTTTGAGAGAAAAACTACGTAAACAAAAATCCTCAACTGATGTAGCTACTGCTGAGCAGGTAAAGATAGAAATTAACAGAATTAATTATTTTATTTAACAGATTAGGCATTTTTAAAATTCATTCTTTCACATATACAAATTATGTAGGTTGCAGAAGTTGAGGAAGAGCTGAACAGGGAATGGAAAGAGAAATGTGACAGACTTGTCACTGCTGCCAATGAAAAACAGAACAGAGCTCTTCAGGCAATGAAGGAGGAAAAGGATGAACTGGAAGAAAAAGTAGCAACCTTAGAGAACAAGGTACACTTACATGATATTGTATATAATAGTTTATTGAGATCGTTAATGCTGATTTAATGGAAAATGGCCTATTATTATGAATTCCATTCTATATCATGATAAATGTGTGATAAAATTGGCAAATAATTTTTTGGTCATTTTTCCATCTTTCAAGATATCAATGTATTATACACAGTTTTGAATATCAAATTATAGATTCATGCAATGAAGAATGAGCATTTGAGTGGTGATTCCAAACAAAAGGAACTGGAAGAACAAATAGAAGAGATGTCTGTTTGGAAAGGGAAGGTAAACAATTGATTTACACGACTTACTTCTTAACCAGCGAAATTTGTCATTACTTGTTGCTGTAAAGATTTTAAAGTTGTTAATTTTGATTTGAAGATTGAAAATAAATGATAAGCTGAATGCTTTAGAATTGAACATAAATTTCTATTTCAGTATGACAACCTGAGGTCTCAGGCAACCTCTATGAAGGAAAAGTACGAGGAAAGGATCGAAGATTTAGAGACTGAGAAAGAGGAGTTGGAGACAGACAAGGAAAAAGCTGAGGAGAGGATCCAGGTTCTTCAGAGAGAGCTGGCTAATCGACCGGCTACTGCCCCAGGAGGCAGTGCTACAGAGGGTGCTGATGTTGCTACTGAGGTAATTATCCATACTGAACAATTTGATTCCTAGATTAATTGATTAAAACACATTTTTTCTTTGCATACAAGAATAATTTAAATACATGTATGCATGTTCTTGAAAAGGTGGCCTTATTAGTTCAATTCAATGTAGGGGTCTTGTTTGATAAAAAAAAATGATGTGTGGGAGGGGATTAAACTTTTTCTAAAAATATTTTAATCATCAGATTAAAAAAAAGGAGATTCAATCATTATAAAGATGTTGGATATTGCAGGTTATCTTTCTACGATTGAATTTTTTTTAATGGTAATGTTTTTATGTCATATTATAGCTGATATAAATTCTGCGTGTTTGATATTTTGCGAGTTAAAAATGACTGCAGACATACATGTATTTGCCAAATTATAATAAAATAAAGACGACATTATATGATCACCCGGCGCCCCTCCCGATTAATTTTTAAATCTTCCCAGAATAATTCTTCAAATTAAATATATTTTGCATTACTTTTCATCAAGTTTCTTATAATTGCTTAGAATGACAATACATTGAGATAACAATGGCAGTGCAATAAATTCACAGCAGTAGGCTTCGTAGTAATCAATATGAGGTCGTATAATTCGGTTGTAAAAATTAGTGATATATCAACTTCATAAATGACCATCGATGTTTTATTGCTGAATTGCTGAATGCAGAACATTGTAATTAGTTGCTAAAATACTCAATTGCCATCTTCTAATGCTGCGGTGGTCATTAAAAGATACAGTTATAATATGTGTCAAACTTTAGTTAAAAATAGATCAAACTACAGGATGTTGCTAAAAATTATACCTGACTCTACTTTCACTTCGTTGTATTTTTAGAGAAATTAATTTCATCTCTTTATATTCTATTTAAAAAATACTGACATAAAATATGTTACATAAGACCTATATACATATGTTTTACTTCACTTACTGCTAAAAAATATACTTCACTCTACTTTGTTGTATTTTTTAGAGAAGTTAATTTTATCTCTTCATATTCTATTTAAAAACAAATTACTGACGTAAAATATGTTACATAAGATCTATGCATGTTTTACTTCACTTACTGGTTGATGTATCAATACCAAATCAAAAATAAAATTTTATTCAATGTTTTAATGATGATGTTAACTCTTAATTAATTTCAATGAATTAATTTAATTTTGATTTAATTTCACTTCTGAGCATTTGACTAAAAATCTAAAACATATCATTTCAAAGCTAACCTTTATGAAATAAAAATTATTTTAAGTAATATAGAGAGAGATGGCATTTTGTAGGGAGTTGGATGGTCATTCACGATTTGAAAAAATGTCGATAAAAAATCTCCAGTTTTAAGACCCAAACTCCAGCTGAAAAATTTCAAATCTCCAGTTGTGATTGTTCAGTTCTGTCACATGTATGTGCAGAAAAAGCAAAAAATAGATCATCACAAAAAAAACTGGATATACAGTAATTCTTGAAATCAAGTCTAGGCAGAAAATGTGATACTTTTAATCTGCAGTGCATAACTTTCAATGCAATTGCTTTATGTTGTTCTCAGAGATGTCACTGACAACCATTGAAATTTGAAACATGACATTTTAATATTTTAACAGGTGAAGAAGATAATGAATTCAGTGTACCAAAGCCTGAGGTCTAAATTTGAAGCTGACAATTCTTACCAAGGAGACGAAGTCTTAGCATCTATTTTAGGAGTCATTAAGGTTAGTCTGTTAAGGTTTTCTCAGCCTAGCGGCAATAGTATTATGCAATATTCTACCACGGTTATTGAAAAAATGACCTTGACCAATAAATCACGAACGTTTTATCAGATCAGAAACACGCATCAAATCTGAACAATTCAAATGCATGTTTGGCTGTAGAATGAAATACTTGTTTAGACCGCATTAATGTGTCGTCTTTTGCAGTATAAACACTGTAAATTGCATCAAGTTGCTGATGAATGTCGGTTTTTATAGCTAAGTAGGGGCTATTCCACGGACCTCCCTACACATTAAACGTGATTTTAGCAGTAAAACAGGAACATGATTTTGTTATTGTATATTCATTATTACTGATTAATACATATTACGAACAAATTTGTAATTTAAAAAGGCTATTTGAGTGTCTGCAGTCTATACACAGGTAAGCAAACAAATTTTACCTCTGGTGTTAAATGAAACAGCGTAATCGAGACATGGTGACCTAATTCATTTCTCTGTAGAGGAAATGATTATCCGTAATTTAGCGATTGTAGTATACATGGTAGAATAGAAATAAAGTCCTTGTTGTCGTGAATGATGCATCTAATGGATCTAATGGATCAATGTTGTAGGATTTGAAACATAAAAATTGTGTCTCAGGACAGGATCGTCTGTTGATTTTAGTCCTGCTTTAGTAATTCTTGTTTCTTAAGGCCATTTACAATTTAATATTTCTATAGAATTTTTTTCAAAAAATATTTGTGATATTTTATTCTTGAATTAAAGGAAACTACTTTAAAATTGGTGCAGCAAAGTTCCTCCTCAAAGCAGAGTGATGAAGAAGATGAAGAGGAAGAGGGAGAAGATGATGACGAGGAGGAAGAGGAAGAAGAGGAAGAGGATAGTGATGATAAAGATGAAGTCACTGAGGAAGAGGAAGAGAAAGAAGAAGTTGATAGTAAGAGATTGATCTGAGTCATCAGAAAGTACAAATCATGAGAAATGGAAACATTGTACAACCTTCGTGCTCTGTCAATATGCTTTTCTGTATAAGTTGATATATCTATGGATTGACCTCATGAAAGGGCTTGTTTATTAATATTATCTGAAATTCTGTTTTAAGTTTTAATGATACAATATATACAAAATATATGGTTCAGTTAAATTAAGAATTTCTCAAGAAAATCATTGATTTGCATTAATATCCGTATATCCATTATTTCATAGCATTTTGAAGAAAAAAAATCATTTACTATTTACTTTTCAGAAACCAATATAAATCAAGAAGAACAACCAGTGAAAGAAGCCCCGGTGACTGTAAGCAGTGAAAATGAACCTGTTGAAAAAGTAGATACAAGAACAGAGCCATCTAATGAAGAACTTCCTCCAACAGAAAAACAGGAGGATTCTCCCTCAATAGGAGAGACATCCCCAAAGTCTAGTACACCACCACCCCAGGAGGATACCCAAGAAAACACTCCCAAAGTCACTGATCCAGGCAGTGAAGAAGTGAAAAATCAGATCCCAGCAGAGAGTGATTCTAACGAGGAGGAAGTGAGGGATCAGATCCCAACAGGAAGTGAGTCCAACAAGGAGGAAGTGAAGGATCAGATCCCGAAGGAGGAAACATCCCAAAATAAATTTGATGACTTTGAAGTTCCTGCTATTGTGTCACGAGAGCCTCCACCCATAACTGATGATGAAGAATCAACTGAGAGTGAGAAGGCAGAAGAGAATAATGAGTCAGTATCTTTAGTGTTTCTTGTGGTTTTTGGCTTAACTTATATATTGTTTAAGAGAGTTCATGTTTGAGAAAGTCAAAGGTCATGGTGCAAAGCTGGTAAAGGTCAATAAGATCAAAGGTCAGATTTAAAATCGAGGGTACTTTGTTTCAAAAATGCATTATTTTGATTGCATGATATCATATTGATTCAAAATAGCTACTTATGATACTTTTGTGTAGAAGGTATTCTATTATATTCTACCACTTTTCTGTTTTTTTTCCTTTGTACAGCCCCCTTTTTGGGGAGGATGATCATATAGCAGATACATTAGGTGATACATTCCAAACTACAGAACAAAAGGAGAAAAATGACAAGAAGAAAAAACCTGATGCCAAAGATTTACTGGAAGATGTGAGTAAAAAATAGGAGAAAAGAAAATGAAATTTTAATGTCTTATAGTGTAATTGATATTAAAGAAGTTATCGTTATAAATACTGAAGAATTTAAAAGAATTCATTTTAATAAAATTTATACTTTGTAGACAAATTCTAATACTTATATCTTTCATCTTTTAAAAATGTTATCTCTATTCATAATTTCCATCCCGCAGACAACATAACTGTAAAGTCGTAATTCTGAATACATACATTTATTTGTGTGTGGGTGGGGGAGGATACAAATTTGTATTTATTTTTATGAAATGAATTTTAACAACCGCTCATTAATCTGTTTGTAGGATGTCAAGCAACGTCCACCTCCACTATTTCCAGATGATGATGACGATGATGACTTGGATTGGCTAAGCTAGCAGATGTTTAACAGGATAGAACTAAAAAATTTCAATTAATACTGTGATATTTCATAATGACTCTACCAGTGTCTGTTGATCAGGTACAATGAGTGGAAAGTGAATTTTATTCTATATACATTACAAGGCTGAATGGCAGAGAAAAAAAGATAATGGTGCAATTTACTTCAGTGAAGATGTTTAACTGTTTGGGAACAATGGAATTGTGTACATGTAGTTTATTTCATAAAGTAATATCCTTGCCATTATACCCAAGGCTTGGGATATTTATGAATATTAAAATGAAATAAAAGTATGTATCTTTGCAATATAATTGTTTGGAATCACTCCCCTTTAAGCATTTGAGTATGAATTATCAGTATGGACCTACAAAGAAGAATAAAATCAGGATTTATGATATAAGGCTCATTGTGCCGGCACCTGACGTTATACTGTCTTATTTCTCTTATATAAAAAAGAAACTTGAACCTCATAATGTTTTATTAGGTATGGGTTTATTTTTTTCTAATATAAGAAAAATAAGTAACGCCAGGTGCCTGTGCCACAGTGGTTCATTGAAACTCGGATAAAAGAGATAAAATATAATTCTAACTGGAAGAAATGACTATAGTTCCTTTACAGAACTGTAAATAATAAAAGGTCTTTTCTGTCAAATTATGCATTGCAAGGTATGATGAAAATAATATGATTGAATAGAGGCATTATGAATCTTAAACAATAGAGAGAGGAAGAGTTATGAATAAGCAATTTCTGATAATGATGATTTTTTCATAAATACTGCAGTTGATCAACAAGGGGACATTTATTGTAAATTTGTGAAAAAATAGATGTAACAAAATAAAGTCCATAGAATTGATGGTTATCATTAGCACCCTTTCAGAGACTTCATTTTTATATACACCTGTATATGACTGTGATTATGGCTATATTTCATAGCAGATGGACAATTTTGTTCTTTGAAACTACTAAGGGTTATAAATTTTTAAATTTTTATAATTCTATCTCTGAGTCATTAATACATGTTAATTTAACATATTTGGACTTCAAATGTCTGCCACTAATACTTTTTTCTTTATTCAAAACAAAACTTCTTCTTGCTTTATTTGAAATAAGAAATTGATAACCATCGCTGTGTATATATGAATTATTATATGGCTGAATTTTTTAAAGTGACCCAGATTTTTAATCTTGGAATAATATTGAAAATATTTCTGCTGTGAAATTACAGATGACAGTTTTCCTTAGAAACACATAATTCAATGTCAAATTATATATCAAGCTTAGAACTGCTGGTACTGTCCTTTTCTGACTGAAAAATTCACATCCAGAAGACCCTATGCAGGAAACAGAGGACAGGTCTGTCTTTCCTTAACATTTATGATATTCTCCTATGAGTTGTCTAAACTGCTGGGAAACTTTGCCATGATAAAAGCACATTGTTCCACCTCCTCTTTTGAACTGTGATGTCTACAATATTGTTTAAAATATGAATAAAGTCAAAACTCATTTTGTCAAACTCTCTGGGACCAAGAAAAAAAACTTTTAAGATATCCAGAGATTCAAGATATCAGGAGTAAATAGTAGAATAAATAGTTTTTTTTCATTTGTAACTTTGAATGTTAGTACTCACAGCTCTATTGATATCACCAATACAGGTCCATTCTCTGTTTTCTGTTACCGCCCACTTCGAGTGATCTGTTGTGGACATGAACTTGTAATGATTAGCAAACTTTACCTTTTCCACATTATAAACCTGAAGTAATTGTAATTAGGAAGATAGAATATGATTTATCATTTCTTTGTACAGGTCAATGGGGCACAAAATAGAGCATTCTTGCCTTGTACTGTGTTGAACAATTGGATTTCAGGCTTGGATGCCAAGTCTCCACATACATATTGTCTTTGAGATCCTTGGCAACAAATGCATCATACAAGTCTGTATTAAATTGAAATATTTATTTTAGTATAATAGATAATGATATGAATCAATTGTCAAAGTAAAATATTTTGAGTTAGAAATTCATGTCGGTAATTTTTGAAAATATAATCAAATCTTGTTATTTTGAAATTAGTGGGATAGAGAAAACACATCAAGATATTGGTATATGAGTTAATTAAGATATTGAGTTTAAACTGATAGAAACAAAGAAAAAATTGTTAGGCTTCCTTATTGGCTTCCTACTAACATACATGTTCTTATGGTATTTGAGATATCAGTGTTTGAGATACTGAAATTAAGATATGGGTTGATTTCCTTGTTTCAAAGTTCATATTAACCATAAGTCAAATTGGAGACTTTTGAATGTGGAGATTATGTCTTGAAAATATTTTCTTAACATTAATATGCCTTAAAATATTTTCTAAATCATTTATTTGCCTTGAAAATATTTTCTAAAGCATTTACTAGTAATCCATGTCAATTTATCTGCATATTTTTTTTCCAGACAATGCCCTAGAACAATGAAGTTTTGAATGCTAGAGATTTCCATCTGATAGAAATTGTATCCTCCTCATGCCAGGAGTCCATGAAAAACAAGAATGAGCCACTCTAGAACCAAGTGTCATGGACGGGTATTGAATATTGACAATTGTCCCCTTCCAATTCTGGTAAGCAGTTTGACTATTTAATGATAAATCATCATATCTATCAGACTAATAGATATATCTTTTCTCAAAAGAAATATTTATCAAAAAGAGTGAGAAATTTTATAAGATCTAAGAGGTTTTCTTTTCGTAATCTTTTTTTCACTAAGAGATGTTTCTTTTCCAATGGAACAAATCTCTATTTTAATACAATCATTTAAACAATTAAGTTACTTGTAAAGAAATATTCTGTTTGAGACAAAAGATATCTCCTTTGATTTTAAAAAGAAAAAATCCCCTTTTTCTTGAAACATTTACTTTGAAAAGAGATTTTTGCAAAAGGAGATATCCTTTTTTAATCATCTTGGTTAATATTATCTCTGTAGAAAAAGACAACTTTGAATTTTGTATCAATTTTCAGAAGATATAAAAAATTTATCTTGGAAGGTAGTATCTCTCTGAGCAAGTGAGACATCTTTTTCAGAAACATTTTCTTTTTGTTTGAAAAATAAGCACCTGACATAAAGCAATCTTTATGTCATTAAAAGCATTTTGCATCTAAGAGAATTATGTGATAAAGGTATAATTGGTCCAGGTCCCAGATTTTTTCATTGAAAGAGTAATTGCTGCCCTCAAATTGTATGTAAAGAAAGTTTATTATCAATCGAAGTTCAGAAAATATACAGAAAAGTGGGATGGGCTTTGGAGTTGGAAGTGGGTTTTAGCTTAAAATTTCTGATACATCTTAATGTGGTAAGTTTAAATGTTATAAAATTTAAGGACACCACATTTAAAACATTCAATGCAATCAGGTGAACGTGACTGAATTTCTTTAAGATATATAAGTATAAAGTAATCCTTCATTTCTGTAAATATATTATACCAGCAACATCATCAATTTAACGTTCAAATACAGAAATGAACCTAACAGAGCAGTCTAACAACGTAAACTTACCCATTCCAAACTTGTCTGATTTGGCAAAGAAGCGAAATTCCTGTCCTCCTTTGGATTTTAAATCCACCACAGTGAAAGTTGTAGAAGAAGGGCTGCTATATTTTTGCCCAGTTTTCATTGCCGTATTATCATCATAAATAGTTGGCTTTGTTATATGAAATATTTTTTCTAAAATATAAATTCATCTTAAATTAATCAGAAAGCCACTTGTAAGATGCTTTTAAGCTAAAGTTATGATATTTATGAAAACCCAGAATCATTTGATTTGGTTGAAAAGGCATTTTACTTAACATATTGTTATCATCATAAATAGTAGGCTTTGTTATTTGAAATATTTGTTTTAGAAAATATAAATTAAGTGTGTAATTCTAGAACAAGAGGAAATTTTAAGATTCAGTTTGGTTGAAAAGGCATTTTACTTAACTTCCAAAATTAAACAACTAATTTGTTTTAAAACAATAAACTTGTGTATAATTGTAGAATAAGAGGTAATTAATCAGCATAGCATTACCCATTTCTGCCTTAAGATACTGCTTGTCTAGAGTAACACATAGTATGCTCTGTCCCTCTCTGATCTGTGAATGACCATAACTGTATCCTTGCTTTCGTGGAGCGGGGAACTTTGGTATGCTTAGAATCAACCAAAAGCCTTCGTTCTCATCAAAAGCGTAGGCACCTGAAATATTTGTGTTTTATATCGTTAATAAACTATATAACACTTGCTAGTCATAATTTTCGTAGACCCGGGAAGTTAAAATTAAATCGGGAAACATTCATTAAGCTAAATAATTTAAAAACAAAAGTTCTACTATAAGGACCTTTTTTTCTTTTTTCTTTTTTTGTCCTGTAAAAAATAATATAAAAATGTAAACCTCTATTTTAATCTTTAGATATATCTACTTCGCAGTTCGCAGATGATACTTTAACGCATCGGCTTCATAAAAAGGCTTTGTTAAAATTAATAAGACAATTTTATGCATAATTATCATATGATATAAAATGATACATGATATACTGTAAAAGACCTTTCATGTGGGCGCCACCATTTGTCTCCCAATAAGCTGTTCTGTTACTCTCTGCTGTAAACCATGTAGTGTAGCGATTTGGAGGTTCGTCATTGTACATGGCATACACCGATGACTTCTGGAAATAATTGGCGTTGCAAAATAAATATTAAATGTTAAGAATGGTCAGTCTTTATATCTATATTTCTAAACTATCATACAGAAATAAAGTGTTGATAAAATAAATGGATCTTTCTATATATTTACTGAGTTTTAGAGAGAGAGAGAGAGAGAGAGAGAGAGAGAGAGAGAGAGAGAGAGAGAGAGTACATACCCCATCATAAATTTGTTGAAGTGTTTTGAACAGTGGGTTTTCCTTCTCTTTCTGTATACTGACACCTTTAAATACAAAAACTGGATTTACAGAGTCCAGATAATAAAACTCTTCCCCGGTAGTGTTTGCTGGCGTTCTTTTTGTTGGACGAGGAATTTTGTACATTATATACCTTTTTGAAAGAGTCACTCTGTATATGATATGTTTAGTTTAAAATACATTTATATCTTTAAAAGCAAATTTTAAGCACTTTGGCAAAGTACAATACAAATTTGAAGCAACCTTGCAAAACTAAATAAAAACTTACCAGTCAACTGGTTTTCCTGAAGGTGAAACACAGTTTAAACAGAAAGAAGGTTGTATGAGAATTGTAAATAGAATGACCGTCAGTGATGGCACAGGTGTTACCATTCTGATTTGTGCTGTAGATGCATTCGAACCAAAACTAAACCTGTGTGATCCCGATTGTTTAACCTATTTCCCTAAAATGATAGAATATATGGGAATGGGGAAGTAAATAGTTAATTTTTTATATCCTGTTTGCGAAAATTGATCACCATCATATGACAATATTTGAACTTCTATCTCTTCTCATAAGTACCAGTACTTCATCGTAACCATATTTTTTCAAACTGTAAAATCACATACTTTCTTAGGGTAAAATTTTCGATGTTTGAGGAAAAATTAAAAGTTTGTGGGGATTTGATTTCGTGGTTGAAAAATCTTTAGTAAATGCATATGAAATTTTACAATTTGACAATGTTTGCACTTCCATCTCCTCTCCTTAGTACTAGTACTCCATTGTCATGTACAAATTTTAATTGAAAAATTCAATTTTTGTAGAGGACCGTACGATAGATAAGGTGTACATTTGTACTTGTAAGGAAGTCTTGCTTTGCAATAGAACTTATGACTTTCCTCCATTGAAAAAAATGAGCTTGCAACGCTTATAACCTAATTCATTTCGGTTTATTTTTATAAAACTTTTTTATGTTTTGAGAGATGAAACTCCTCGAAATGACAATATTTGGTTATTTTGTATTGACTTTTTGGATTTTGAGCAGAAAATTTGAATTGAACATATTTTATTGTATTGTACATAATGTATAATGTATGTAATGGGATTGGACACAAGTTCTCAAAACTTATTTCAGAAAAAATTAGCAAAGGTTTACTATTTATTTCCTTTTATTATTCTTCTCTTCAAATTTGCAAATGACATTTATACATGTAACGCACTGAAAGTTTAAACAATTTTCGAGCAATGATTTGTAAAATTCTTCTACGGTTGGAATAAAGGCTATTGCAATTTTAAATAATTGTCATATCAAAAGGCAAAATTAACTTTACACCTATAAAAAAAATGAAACACCTATAAGACAAAGACGGATGGTATCTAAGAAATACCTTGAGTTAGTCCTTTATTTTTATCAAAATATGATACAATTAAGCTACAATAGTATTCAGGATCATAAAAATCATAATTGTATACAAAATTTATATACTATGTACAAGTAAAAGGTTGACAATATTAGCATGCAGTGCGCCACATCCATCTATAAAAGTTCCATTATCCAACTGAAGGTTGAATATTATTTCAGAATGCGCTAAATTAATAAATTAAGAGTAAAATATTGGCAGTATATTGACATAATTATCGAAAAAAAGACTATGTGCACTCTTAAAGCAAATAAATATGTTTCCTGTTACATGACCCAGCAATCGTGATGTTTTTTTTAAGGACATGCCTTTTCTAGGGTCCAGTGAAGATTAAATATTATTCAGAATATGCTTAATAAATAATAAATGAGTAAAATGCCGGCAGTATATTGACATGAATATCGGAGGGAAAGACTCTGCACTCTTAAAACAAATAATTCTGTTTCCTGTTATATGATTCAGCAATCATGATGTTTGTTTTTGGTCCAGATATAATTAAGTCCTGTGATTAAAACAATGGGAAAGGGAAGTTTTATTTTTTATCAAACAAAGAGCAAAAGAAGGAAAGAAGGATCCCACATATTACTTAAGTTTCTTTTCGTTTAACCCAACACAGAAGTTTGATAATAAAAAAGAAACATTTGCCAACTGAACCACCATTATAAGTAAGAACGTCCATGGATTTGTCAGACAGTAACATCGTATGTGAATGAATGTCGAATCGAGAAAATATCAACTGGTATTAGATATACATGTATAAATGATAATATATGTCAAACAATTCTTTATTTGCTTTTAGATGAATGTTGATATAATAAAATTTCTTTTAAAAAATTACAAGTCAAATTTCCTCATTTTAAAGGAAGTCTTTTACTTACTTATATACATGCTTATTTCTATCTCCCTTTTGTTATTACCTTTTTATACTAATTTAAATACCATACCTGCTGCTGTTTTCGGTTTTGGTCAATTATTTAAATGCAAATGCAGATTTTGTTCATTTACATGCTAAAATATTATTGCGTTATAAATTAATATTCATCAACCTATTCCCGAGAACTAGAGAATTCTGCCTGATAAGGCGACAGATGCTACTACATGTACATGTACAAGATTTTTTAAAACATGCAATTTGGTAACCACAAACAAATACTGCATATTATACAAATACGAGTATTGAAAAAATGTAACTTAAGTTATTAAAAAACATTAAGTAATAAGTAAATTATCATTTAGAGTATATTAGACATGAACTACATGCTAAAGTTACTAGTTATTAAAGAAATTAAGATATAAACAACTGTGAATTCTTTGATGTTCTTTTGGTACCAATGTTCGTGGATTTCGTGGGTCACTCTTATGAACGAATTATCATACCAACGAAAAACCCTGTTTTTTTAACATATTTGTTCATCGATTCTTTGTTTACCAACGAAATTCCAACTCCAAGAATAAAAAAAAAAAAATTGCTTACCCACGAGCATTGGCCCCTACGAATTAATGATTCCACAGTATCTTACATTTGAGACTCTAACTCGTTTTCAGAAATGATTTTCTACACGAAAATATTATTCAAATAAATTTCACACTTCGCCTAATAGAAGTTTTACATGTAACACTAGACAACTCTAAATTACAAAATACAAAATGTATGAAATTTAATTATGTTTCTGTAAGAGTTAAAAATAATCAAAATAGAAATAAGGTTAGTACGTCATATTACTTTCCTGAGAGATACACGCCATTGTATCTATGGAACGAAAATGTATATCCTACAAGGCAGCGAAAATTTGTAGAGTTGATGTTAAGTAACTGAAATTTTCTGCATTTGGATGTGTGTCACTTGTTATTTATAAAATGAAAACCGCTAAATTGGTCTGCAAGAAATAATCCAGATTCAATTGTCAATTAGTTGGTTCGATCTATTTTTTTCTTTCAACTTCTTATATATGTGAAAATTTTCTTTTCTTTTACAAATTAAGATAAAATGCATACATACTTGTCACATTGCAGAAAAATATATTATCATTATTTTTAATACTAAAGAATTATCTTTGAAAGTAGCAGTTGAAAATATGGATCGAAAACATTCTTAATCTTGTCCATTTTCTGTAAATAAATACAAATTCGTCTTTTTCTCCTTGCTACTCTTTATTTTAAAAAACCCACACATATTCAATTCTTGCCTAATAAAAAAAAATCATTGGTATGAAGCATTGATGTTAAAAAAAACAGACAAGAGATTCAAATTATTTTCAAAAATAAAATATTATGAAGCAAAATTACTGAATTTGCCATGATTTCCGCTTTTCTGCTCTTTTCTACTCTTCCATATTTGACTTGTAAGCCTAGGAAGAAGTGAGGTTGTTTATGATACTGGTTGATTTCAAATGTGATATTACAGAAAATTTTGGATATCTTCATATCCGATTACAAAATTTTTTAGATATCTTCATATCTGATTACAGAAAATTGTATCTTCATACACATTTTTCTGACTCTTTTAAGAGTTTTATAAACTGGCTTGCTACTTCCTTATGGTACAGACACATTGTTCCACCACCTCTTTCAAACTGGGTTTTCTACAATTGTTTATGATAAACTTTAGACATAGTTTAAAATACTTCAGTACTGAATTCTTGTAAAAATTTGCATATTCAAAATTTGAAAATTTGATTTTCAATGCCTCAATAGAAAGTTACTCAAAATATGGTCCTTCTGATGAGACCAACAGCTTTAGATTCTTCCACTTACTCGTCTGTTGATATCACCAATACAAGTCCATGGTTTCTTCTCTGCTACTGCCCACTTTGCATGATCCATTGTTGAAGGAAACCAGTACGATCCATTATCAAATTGCACCTTCTTTACATTATAAACCTGAAAAAGAAATCTGGGTAATAAAAATCTTGAACATATGCAAATCTGTCAAAAATACTAGTAAATGATCTTGCCTTGTAATGCGTAGAACAGTTTAATGAAAGGCTTCCTTGATGCGTCTCCACATAGAGATTGTCTTTCAGTTTCACAGCAACAAGTGAATCATACAGATCTGTAATAAATGCATGCATTTTACATTGCAGTCATCATTTATAAAACATAATCTTTTCAGAGTTATTTAAATGTCAGTTGAATTTTATTTTATCTACCGCTCCTTAATTTAGAAATATTGATTAAAAAATTATTTTTACATGAAGTTATCCTCGATACCAGATAAATAAAATTACTGTGTAATATATTAAGAAAACTTAAATACATGTGTATACAAATGCAACTGCATTGAGCAAGAATGAAATTGAATGCAAAACGCGAATGAAAACACATTGCTGATACTACCAAAATTTACTCAGGTTACTGTTTTCTTGTTGTTGTTCAAATACTTAATGAATATGTTGACCAAAAAAAAAAGGTTCGTGGGGATGTGAATTCGTAGATAAAGGTAACTTAAAATTCACGAAAATTAGTCCCCTATGAACATTGAAGATTCCACCGAAGATTGAAGATTATAATAAGTTTTTGTTCATTTTTTAGCTCAATTCCCATCGCATGTACACAAATTCATAGATGTAATCAGACCTTTTCCAAATTCAGCTGATTTCGCAAATGACTTAAACATTTGGTTCCCCGTTGAATTAAAAGGAACAACTATGGAAGTTTCTGATATGCTTCTGTGGTATGTTTCTTCTTTCTTCGCCAAAGTGTCGTTGCCATCGTAAAATGTGGGTTTTGTTAGAGCAAATATTTTTCCTGAAGTTGATATAAAATGTTAATTTTTGTTTCAATACGAAAACTTTATTTGTGTTTACTTCATATATATACATAGGGCCTATATACGAAGGGCCTATGTATCCATTTCTATTAGTTTTCTCTGCAGATAACAATTTGAAAATTAGTTTTTGTAAAAGTTTTAATTAATTTCTTGATCATTCTACCGAAATGTTAATTTCTCCAAGCTGTACATCAGGAGCTTAGGATGCTCATTTTTGGGGGGGTATATTTCGTAAATTTCTTCTAAAGTTAAAGTGGCCTAATAAGTATGTAATTTTTCTAGGCTTGTTGAGCAGAGCAAGCGCTCGCGACAATTTCTATTTGAGGTATAAGGAATTTTGGCGAGCGCTCACAAACGTTCGCACTGTTGAACATGCCTCTGGTGCCGTTGTCTTTGCGTTTGACGTCAATGAATGGGTACTGGTACTATTGAAATTGACATGGGAGGCCTCTTGTAATTGAAATTTATTAAACAACATTTTAAAAATTACAATGAAATAAAAATATAAGGAATCACTGTCTCGTGAAGTTAGAAAAGTATGCCGGGGACAAAAAAGATGAAAATATTACTCATTCCTGTGAGAGACTTCTTTTCTAGGGTAACACACAGTACGCTCTGTCCATATTTAAGCTGTGATTCACAGTATCTGTAGCCCTGTTTCCTGGGAGCTGGGAACGCTGGTATACTGGAAATCATCCAAAATCCTTCTTTCTCATCAAAGGCATAAGCACCTAAAGTTTTTATCAACAAGTATATCTTTATGCAGATTTGAAAAGATAGACCATCCTAGATTTTCATCTTAAAATTAAAATTGACAAATCCTTCTGTCCGGGCAGAAAGAATGTTTTATGTACTGCTTGTATTTAAAAAAACATTAAATAAAAAAAAGGTGTTTTAGTTGAAAGTGTTCAAAAAGCTTAAATTGCTTTAAGATTGCAAAGGTTGCGAAGTTTTCATAATATAATTTTAAAAAAATAAGAAAAATATATATACAGTATATATTTGACATTGATCAAAATGAAAGACCTTTCATATGGCCACTCTTCCCATGAGGAATTGTGTTGTTTACTAGCGTTGTTTTGTTACATTTTTTACCGGGTGGGATCTGGTCGTTGTACATGGCGTAAACCTGTGCTCTCTAAAATCATATTTGAAGAAAGAAGATTGGCGTATAAGGCGAGCAGAATGCCTATAGCGCGACTGATATGAAGGGAAAAAATTAATCTCAATTATATCCAAATTTTATGTCATATCTCATCTAATATTAAAGTATACTTTATGTAAAATCTCTACAATTTACAAAAATCTTACAAGGACTGAAAATATTTGCCTGTGAAAAAGCTTACACACACTAAAAAGAACAAAAACGATCATTTTCTCATACTTAAACAAAATTTTTCAATATGGGTGGGTCTTCTCTCCATTTTTTTGAAAGATGATCCTAAAAGTGTGCAATAAAATACACATTTTTTGGCTTTCAAAAACATGGAGAGAAGACCCACTATACCTTAAAAGTACACTTTTATGACACAGCCTTAGCATCTTTCCGAGAAATATTTCAAGTCCATTAAGTCGCGGGTCATATCACAAACATGATTTAAATACCTTAAATCAACATGAGCGGTGTAGTATAGTGGTTAACGCATTAGTCTCAAAGCAGTATGCTATTGATACGTCGGGTTTTTATAGCTAGGGTTCGAATCCCACGAATACCATCTAATAATTTTATGAAAGACATTTTTTACGAGATTTTTTTCATTCTCTGAAAAGTTTTTTTTCCTCATAATTTCAAAAATTTCAATAATTATGTGTAATTTAAATAATCAATTCACATATCTAATATGATTTCTTAATTTCTGACACTATAGGCATTCTGCCCGCCTTGTTCGCCCATCTTCTTTTAAATCAATTTAATCTTCATGAGATCGGATATAAATTAAAATCAAAATACAAAAATAGTTGTCTACTTGAAATAGCTTTATGTTATTTGACTTGAATTAAAACATGCTTTGTAAGATTTTAATGGAAACAATGAATTAAAAAAGAACGGTCTAAGCTTAAATTTTTTTAAATAATGAACGGAAAAATTAGAAAGGGAAAATGTCCAAAACCTCCCCATAATCTAAATCTTGATGAACATATACGTTTTTGACTCGCTAGACATTATCTAACTGAATAAAAAGAGCAATTCAATGATGTAGCGCATAGGGCAATTACTCAATAAATGTAGAGCATTTTATTTCGTCTTTCTTTCCTTGATGGAGTATATAGGAAACGTATTGTCCTCTTAAATGTATTTTCCGTATTCATTGTATAATAAAATAGATTGGAGAGAGAGAGAAAGAGAGAAGTCAATATGATATGCACTTACTCCGTCGTATATTTGTTCCAGAGTTTTGAATAATGGATTTTCTTCTTTCCGCTGTATGTCTACTTTCATAAAGGAAAATGTTGGGTTAAAAGAGTCCATATAATAAAACTCTGTATTTGGTTTTTTCACTGGCATTGGTTTCGTAGCATCAGGAACTTTGTATATTATAAACCTTTAATAAAAGAGAACGTTTATCAGATTAGCAGATATAAGCATCTTTTAAGGCACAGTGTTATTACATAGAGGTTATCAAAATTGAGTTTGGTTTTTTGAGTGACTCTTAAAACGAAGTATTGCTTTTAAGTGATAAGTAACAAAATCTTTGAATTTCATTTTTTTTTTTAAATTTCTATTAATATTTTAGCAAATTTGCTTTATAGATTGTAAAGCAATTTGAGCTCATCTACTACAATTACAGACTCCATTCGTATTTTCTCAATATAGATGAAATTTTATCATATTTGAGATATTCTTTACTTCGATAAACATATTTATTATAAGCTTTCCTATCTGCGATTTTCAGACACAAGATATATCTGAAAGAAAAAATGGTAAAATGATACAATTCATCAGCTTCCATCTGGTTTATATATATACACGTCAAATCAAACCAAAGCTAGTTTTCAACGATCTTTATTGCATGCAAACTATCATATTTTGATATATTTTATTTCAATTAATAGTAATCTTCCAACTTAGGCTATCACCCTCCCTTTTCCTTTGACACAGATTTAGTCAAGTAATATAGCAAGTTATATATATGAAATCGTATGTTACTTACTAATATAGTAAATATAACGGAAATTGTATATTACTTACCAGTCTACAGGTTTTCCAGTGGGCGACAAACAATTTAAACAGAAGCATGTTATGATCACTGACGACAGAGTGACAAAAAAGATTAACACTGATGTCCCCATACTGAATCTTACTGTAAAGTCTCTGAAGACGTATATTAAAACATACTTGTTTCATGATTGTATTACTTCTTTCGTCAGAAAAAATCAGCTTTTTATTACAATTACACGGAATCAATTAACGTTAATTATATGATCACGGATGCGAATTTATTCGAAGAGTTTTTTAAAATTTTTTTTAAGGGAATTCCTCATCAGAAGTACTTCAGTATTGCCATAAGAACTTCAAAAAGATCTAAATAATTAAAAAAATATATATATTAATTTTTTTATATAATGAAAAAGGTAATTATCTTGGGACATATTGTACTAGTTCATTTCATATTTAAGATGTATTGTTTACGGATAATGAGTATAGTAACAGTAATTTTTCCTTGTCAAAGACCATTTGACAAGAAGAAAAAAAATGTGAAAGTATTTATTTTAGATTATCAGATCAATGGGGGAATAAAAAAATACACCGAGTTGGATAAAATTAATATCCAACCTCAAATTATGGGATTTTTTTTTTATCCCATGTTGTATACATGACTATCTATGTTTTACAATGTTTTTCATAGGAATCCACTTTCCCCTATTTCATCATTTTCTCACAAAACCAAATTGTGACAACTGTGGGATATCCATGAGATAAAGGGGTTAATAAAATGGTAAAAACCCCTAGTATTATAATGATAAGCAATTAAAAATGTCATTTTTGATCTCAAGTTGATTGAAATTTGAGGTACAATATTCAATTACAGTATTTATTTCCTTGAAAAAAAAAACAACAGGAAAAACAAATTTCGATGTTTTTTTTACAAAAAATAATCCTTTTACATGTAAATATATAAGACTTATCATTTAATAGTTTCCCATGTATCATTCTTCCTGTCCATTATAAGCTATGCAATACGAGATTATAATTGCATAATTAATTGGCTATCGATAGCTTTTCCAAGTATAAATTGTACAAATATCATACATGAAGATCTTAAACCCTAAAAGTTCAGTCACTTCAATGTACAAGAGGTGAAATATAAGGAATACATTGCTTCTAATAGTCCAGAGAGCAAAGTCAATTATTTCTTATCAAAGTCGAGAGTTCCTTCCAGAGCTCATACCAATCCAAGTGCTTCATTGACAGTTGGTTGAATATTTAGGAAATATGGAATAATTCTATTAGTATTTGTGTCATTGATTTCTTGTACAAGTCTTCACAGATTTCATAAGGGCAGTAAAAGCCCTCCATACGGACTCACTGGATAAACAAATTGTTCCACCACCTCTCTTAAATTGTGTTGTCTATGAAAGATATCAAAGCAATGCATTATAAGACAATTTCAAGTAACAACAAGTTTCTGTTACAACAGCTTATTTGAATTTTTTACCACAGATTTACTATCAGGTTCATTTATTCATCAACTACTTGCAAATAGCAATGATTCAAGTCTTGAATTCTTTCATAATCTTTTTTTTTATATAATAATTGAAATTAATTTATCATGTTTAAATCCAAATAATTTCTTCTAAGACAATATTGGAAAAAAATTCTCAATGAAATACCTTTCTGTTGATGTCACCAACACAAACCCAGAAATCGTCTTTAGAAACAATCCATTTTGAGTGATCGCTGTTTGACTTGAACTCAGTGACATTGGAAAACTTAATTATTTCAATGTTCATAACCTACAAAAGTGACTTTTCAATACATTTACTGTATTAAAAAAAATGAATACTAGTTGATTATTTTAAAGCTTGAGCTTTTCTGTGTCCGAAACGTGAGATTTTCATTTCTAGAATTTGTAAAACTGTACAGTAATATCGGAAGTTGTATATTTATATGAAATGCATGCATTTTGCAAACCTTAAATTCCATATTACAAGCTGAAGTCAGGTTTGGTTCCCATGTATGCACGTAAAGAGATTCTCTCAATTCAGGTGCAACCAGACCGTCATACAAATCTTTAACAAAATTAATATTTGCAAGTTTGTTTTAAATTTAAAAAAATGATTGTCTTTTATTATGAAAAACTGGTCTGTCCTTTCTCACCCTTTCCAAAGATCGAAGACTTTGCAAAGAATCGGAACCTTTGACCTTTCACTGTTGAAATTGGGAAAACTTTATATGGGACCAAAGTAACATGCGAATAATGGCGCCGAGGACCTCGCTTTGGGTCATATATATTAGGATCTGTTATGTTGAATATGTCTTCTGAGAAAATAAAAGTATCATGTGTACACAAATTAAAATTAATGTAATAAAACAGCAGTGTCGCACATGTAAAAGAAATGTAGCAAAGTAACTGTTGGAAATTTACAATGTATCACTCACAACGAAAAAAAATGTTTCCATTACATTTTAACAGAATAAATACATAAAATATATTCCATGACACAAAAAATTTCATCTTTATTAGAGGACCTCTTTGGAAGAAAAAAGTCTAAGGCCTATAGGACGATTTGGAGTAAAATGGAACTCAAAAGAGAAAAAAATTATTCTCCCCAAGTGTGTTTTTGTAAGATTCATGAAGCATATTGTAAGTATTTCAGAACTTCTATTTACCTATAACTGTTAGATATTTTCTGCTGAGGGACACACAAATCATAGCCTGTCCTAATTTTGTTTGTTCTTGTTCATAGCTGTAATTATGTGATAGAGGAGCTGGAAATTTTGGAACACTTGATATCAGCCAGAATCCTTGTTTCTCATCAAATGCATACATGCCTGTATGGATAAAAATACAAGTGTCAATTTGTATGTTTCCAACTAGTAGAAGGAGAAAGCACTAAAAATGCTCAAATTTATAGTATAAGCAAATCGTCTATAATGATAGCGAGTTCTCGTGTTTAATATACCTTTGGTATGTCCATATAAATGATATTTTTTGAAAGATTCCTCGGATATATCAGTTGGCTTCAGTGGTGGTTGATCATTGTACATGGCATACTTAAATTTTTGTGGTCCATTCTGAAAAAAAAGTGATAAATACTGGAACAAACAATTACTGTATGTTTGGGTGAAAGACAAAAAAGTTACTCCAAAGAAACATTTATTAGATCCTTTTAACAATACTTTTTAAAGTAACTGAATGAAAAATTCCACAACTTGCATCTAAAAAAGGACATTATAAAATTCTTTCTAGAAATTATAAAGCCATCATTCATTAATCAAATCTTGAAATTCTTCTTACAAGCTAAACAAACTATGATGTGTTACGGTATTAATTTATCAGCAATATTTACTACTATGTATCTTTGTTAAAATACTACTTGTAGGTACAAAAATATTGAACCAAGGCTTCCATGTTCCGAGGTTTTATTCCGAAGCAACTTCCTTTAAGTACAGAGTCCATTTTGTCTTTAGTGATGATATATACCTGTTTATAAACTTGTTGCAGTGTGTTGTATAACGCGTGTCCCTCCTTTTGAATGTCAGCATCGGACAAGGAAAAAGAAGGGTTTTCAGAGTCCATATAGTAAAATCCAACTCCTTGCTTGATTAGAGGATTCCTATTTGATTTATTCTTGGGCAACTTGTAAACAATGAACCTAGAGGAAGGAAGATTTATTTTCGCTTTGTTTAATCAATCAAACACAAGAATATTTTAAAATCTGTTATCAGGTCAGTATCTGCTAAATGGAATTTGAAAGTCGTATTGCCCATAACTTATTTGCTGAGCATGAGAAAAGAATCATCGGTATAGATGATGCATGCAAATGTAATGATCTAGGTGTGACTGCTATGTACATAATACAATATGAACACTTATCGTTGACTGTACTTGTAGTTACATGTATAGGGAAAAAACTTTAGATTTAAATGATGATATGCTTAAAATTTGGACATTACCAGTCAACAGGTTCTCCTGACTCTTTTAAACATCCCAGACCCCAGCTTAGACTCACAAGAACGGAGCAGGGAATCACAAATCGGATCATCGCCAGAAAACAATACTAGACAGAGTATACCTTTTCTGTTTTGTTCCTATAGGAATTCAAACTCGAAATCATACGCATGTTTCTATAGGAAGGCACTTGATCCATTTCTGTAGTTTATGCTGATACATTTTGATATTTGAATATAATCTGATATGTGGAAAGTTGAGTGACTCAATATTTAGCGGAAGAACATTTTTGAAAAGCTAATTACACGCCCATTTGTTTTTATAAAACATTAGCCGTATTTAGGAAAGGGACAATTCTTACTTTGCCTAGCGTCCCGAGTTTCACCTCTTCGTTTCGGAATGTTGTTGTGAATTTCACAACAACATATGTACATATGTACTTCCTTTTTTGTATTACTGGTATGTTATAATACAATTTACGAACACACATAGATTGGGTATTATTTAAAGAATGCTTCCTTTTTCATACTATGTAATGAGGAAATACGAGAATATACAATTTCATGTATCCCATTCATTATCACGCGCTATCAGTTCAATTATTGTAAATTACTTCCCATTTTAACGTTTATACCAGAATGAAAAACAATCCATAAACAATTAAGGAATAAAGCTTATTTTAACCTATCGTATAGAATAGGTTAAAAAAAAAATAAGCTTCATTCCTTATAATTTAGTTTCATTGTTGACAATACTAAGACAATTTTACCTCATAAAATGGCTTCAAATTAAGCATAATGCCAAATTCACAAAAATGAGATAAACCTAGTTTCACATTTGATAAATTAGGTTTATCGACTGTTAACTATAGTTTACGAACCGAAAACTATAGTTAACGATTCGTTAAGTATAGTTTTCATCTGTAAAATTATATATGTTTTGCTCATTTTTAGCTCACCTCAACGAAGTTGGGGGAGCTTATGTAATACCCTCGGCGTCGGTGTCGGTGTCGGCGTCGGCGTCCCGGGTTAAGGTTAAGTTTTTTGGAGCAGTTTTCTTTTTAAGTACTTCTATGACCTATATTGATTAGACATGCATGGAAGATGGTTCTAGTGTGTTTCATTGTACCAGTCAAAGTTTCAGATGCTGCAATTTTAGCAAAGGAATGACCAGGTTAATGTTTTTGGAGCAGGTTAACATTTTTGGTGCAGTTTTTGGTGTAGGTTTCATTTCCAAGTAACTATAAGCCCTATGTTAACCAAACTTGCATGGATGATACATCTAAGGATGCATACTACCGGGCTTGCTTCGGATGCTGAATCTGACCTACTTTTTCCGGTTGAGTGAACAGGTTAAAGTTTTTTGGTGCAGGTTTCATTTCCAAGTATCTGTAAGTCCTATGTTGACCAAACTTGCATGGATGATACATCTAAGGATGGATACATCAGGCTTGCTTCGGATGCTGAATCTGACCTACATTTTCCGGTTGAGTGAACAGGTTAAAGTTTTTGGTGCAGGTTTCATTTCCAAGTATCTGTAAGTCCTATGTTGACCAAACTTGCATGGATGATACATCTAAGGATGGATACTACCAGGCTTGCTTCGGATGCTGAATCTGACCTACATTTTCCGGTTGAGTGAACTGGTTAAAGTTTTTGGTGCAGGTTTCATTTCCAAGTAACAAGTAACTATAAGCCCTATGTTGACCAAACTTGCATGGATGATACATCTAAGGATCTGCTGAATCTGACCTACATTTTCCAGTTGAGTGAACAAGTAAAAGTTTTTGGTGCAGGTTTCATTTCCAAGTAACTATGAGTTCTTTAATGACCAATCTTGCATGGATGATACATCTTAGGATGCATACTACCAGGCTTGCTTCGGATGCTGAATCTGACCTACATTTTGTGGATGAGTGAAAATGTTAGTTTTTGATGTATGTTTCATTTCCAATTAACTATGAGCCTTATAATGTGCAAACTTGCATGGACGATACATCTTAGGATGCACACTAATGGACTTGCTTCGGATGCTGAATTCGACATATATATTTTTCAGATAATAGACCAGGTTAAAGTTATGGTTGCAGGTCTATTACCAAAAAACTTTAAGGCTTTTATAACATTGTATAAACCAAACTTGCACAAATGTTGCATCAAGAGATGAAAACTCAAATTTGCTTTAGATGCTGAATTACATTTTCATGAAGAAGAACTACTTTAAATTTTTTATGTTGGTCTACTTCAAAGTATCAGATCAAAATTGCTTAGATATTTTCATTTTTGGAATGTACATTTTTTGTTGGTTAATTGTGTGACTTTGCCTTATTTAAAGACAACATTCGTTGAGGTGAGCTCTGTAATCTCTGATTACCTATGTTTGTGAATTTGGCGTGCCATACATATAAGTAACGTCAATCGGAATAATACATTTGGACGTTACTCATTGTGACGTACGTTTTACATCTAGAATTAAATTATTGTCAAATGAAATGGTGCTGACCAAACCATATTAGCTTGATCGGTGGTGGGTGTTGCCCCATCTTTGACTCTTATTAGGTTTGAAATACGTATTCTGTTCACTGCATATTTTTGTACCATGCGTATCTCATTGCACAGTACTGTGACATTAAGATTTTTTGATTGTTTCTTTCTTATACTTAATGTGTTTAATTTTGTTTCGTATTGTTAATTACACCATATGTTGACATATTTTGATTGCTTCTTCATTTATTTATTAATAAATGACCATTCATCTGCATTCTAACCTTGCGTTTTCATTTATGTCAAACAAAGCACCATCGTATCAGATATCTATAAAAGGACATGGTTAGAGTAAATTTCTTAAACTAAGGATGAATAAATAAAATTTATATCTTGCAGATTTTATTTTATTTTTTCTTGTTAGTAAAACACAAATAAAAACAATTCTTTCAGTCATAAATTAAAAAATGAAAAACATCGTTGTTTTATCATTAACCCAAGCTAAAATTAGCACTGATTTCAAATTAGCATTTGTCAACAGAGTTTGTGATGTTATGAAACGCCTTCCAAGCCGTGTAGTTGGCCATACACAACGCTCCTCCCCTTCTCTTGAGGGCGTAAGTCTGCAAATCAGAAAAAAGAATATGAAAATGTCAGTTTCAGAACATAAAATTTAACATTATATATCAAATAACATACAAGAAAAATGAAATAAAAATGAAATAAACAGGAGAGGATTTTAAATTGTCATTTCCTTTCTTAGAACTTAGAACTTCGTATATACGACTTTCCGCTGTTACATCTGGGATTTGTAAACTACAGTTGAACTACGTTATCTCGAACCTCAAAATATCGAATACCACTGAAAATTATACAGAGAGTTGGTTGTCTCCTTAGCTTTTGATTTTGTGTATTAGTCTTATTATCTCCAAGGACATATTGTGTTCCAGATAATGAAGTTTGACTGAATTATCTTAAAGAGAATGAAGAGAGAACTTAATTACCGATCGGTTGAGGTCTCCAATGCACACCCATCTCCCCAATTTCTCGGACACCGCCCACTTGGCGTGGTCTCTTTGGCCGGACAAGTAGATGTTGGTATCCGGGAACTTGATTTTGGATACATTAATCACCTATGCATACATACAAAATAAACTTAAAGATAATTCAGTAACTAATTTCAAGTAATCAGAAAAATATATTGCATTGTATTATATAAACAGATGTTTACAGTGAAAGTTCTTGACATTGAAAAAAGGGAATCTGAGACACAGTTTAAAGTATTGGTATTCAATATCGCTAACCACCAAATTATAGCTAGGGAAATTATTTGGGTTTTTTGTTTGTTCACGATTTGGTTGAAAGTGTATTGCCATTCCTAGTACTGAAGTAACTTATCAATACAAATATATCACCAAAACTACAATAAGTGAGTAAATTAAACACACACGGGACACATGTAATCACAAACTTACAACACACTTAAACACAGACACATAAAGTGTATGCAAGCTGATTGAATTCACCTTATACACTGTGGAGCAGGAAGACGGGATGCCTGTGTGAAAGGATTGGACCAAGACGTCGCTGGATAGACTCGGAGCAACCAAAGAATCGTACAGGTCTAGAAAAAATACAATCACATTTCTATTAAAAACTGTTTATCCATTTGTCAGTATTTATTGATTATGTAACATGTGACAAGGAAATTATAAATATGGTTTTAAAATTTCTAACCTTTCTCATATAGGGAACTTTTGGCTGAACACATTAGTTGCATGCTGTCGTGGGTATACATGCTTAACACAAAAGACTCGTTTGAGGGTTGCATTGGTGGCATTAGCGTTTCAGGTCCTTTTCCATCGTAAATTTGGGGTTGGGTTGTTCCGAATATTTTTCCTGAAAAAAAAAGTCGACAAGCTAAATAATATATCGATGATTTATTTTTTTATTTATTAAAGCCATATATGGCGTATGTACAATGAAAATTAATAGACTAAAGTTATAAGAAGTTATTATTTGTATCATTACTTCATATAAAGATAGAACTTTTCCGTAAATTACAAAATCTAAGTCAATTGCGTTATAAAGCTATCACAATTTAATTTGGATTCTCGGAATTTTCTCCGACTCGGAAGAAAATACAAAAGATTTAAATAACGCATTACAGAGAAGATAAAATCGTCTTATTAGTTGAAACGAGGTGTTCTCCGTGTTCAGAACTGTGTGAAAAGTTTTAATTTAAATGTATTAACTCTATTTCTTTACTTAATTTTGTATTTTTTTAAATTATATTTTTTGATCAGTTACGCCATATATGGCTTTAAAATAAAACAGTAAAAGTAAAAAGAACAATGCTGAGAGTTTAATTACTAAATCCAAGATAAAAAAGAATAACTTACGGAGATTCACGAGCTCTTGAGTATTTAATGTGACACAGACAGCCAGTTGACCGTTCTGCTGTGCCAGTTTGTTAAAGGCGTACCCCTTATTTTTGGGTGGGGGGAACTTAGGAATACTTGAAATCAACCAAAACCCAGTCTGCTTGTCAAATGCATATACCCCTGTAAAGGGTGGTAAAATTCAGTTATGACTATTTCACGACCATTGTCCAATTATTTTATATACATTAAAATATAAGTGTGAAAAGTAAGAAACTTCTTCTAGCGTGCCACATGTTTACCTTTGGTGTGACCAAACTCATTTTCCGGCCCTTTCCAGGTTTTGTTGGAACTTCCAGGCGGTTGGTCGTTATACATGCCGTACTCCACCATAAAGTACTGAGAAAAGAGAAAGAATCTACAAATCTAGAAATAACAGATTTATTATAGAAGAGTGTATAATTTAACATAGAAGCCCTTTTATGTAGAGTACCAACGACGGACAATTTTGCTTTTTAAACACAATTCGTTATCTACGTTAAGCGTTTTAAATTTATTTAATCCACAGTGAATGTGAATCAATTAAACTTCTCTTGAAGCGTCAATTCATTATAAGCGTCTTCAATATAAGCGTGTTTTACTGTATATAGATTAAGACCCATTCTTTCATTTTCCATGAGCTTTAATAGAAAGCACATTTCACGTTTTATCGATGAATTATGCTGTCGCTAACATTTAACTTGCTGTATTAAATACAATCTCTTTTTAGGGATATTAATTGAAGGAGTACTTACATTCAGATAGATCTGTTGGAGCGTGTTGTAAAGGGCATGTCCTTCCTTGTCTATGGGGGTGGGAGAAAGGGTCATCGCAGGTCGGTGGGAGTCCATATAATAAAAAGCCACGCCCTCCGATATCAGCTTGTTTTTGTTTTGGGGATCCTTGGGAGTTTTGTAAACAATAAACCTAAAATGGAAAGGAACCAGCGTTATAATCAAATGATAAAACATACGTCAATTTTCATAGTCTGTAGATTAGAATTTGAAATTAACATAACTGATCTTCTAGGAAACTGAAAGTTTATTGGTCTAAACCAACGTAGATGCAACAGAAATTAGTATAAAAGAAATTCCAGAAAATGTAACGTTTCTTCTTTCTTGTCTTGAGATGAATTACTTTTTTATTAGAGCAAAAATGTATAAGGAGAAACATTTTGATGAAAAATGATAATTCAATTTCTCACCTTTCCTAGAATTACAATGTATTAGCATATCATAAAAAAAATTTATGACAGTAAATATTTTTTTTCATTTTAAGAAAGACACCGAAAATTTATGTAAAAAGCTATATTTACCAGTCCACGGGTTGGCGATCAATACCCTGACATGTTATTCCATTGGTGTACCCCTCTCCACGGGCTGTACCCGAAAACGTCACCCACAAAGTCCACAGAATAAAGTCAAACAAGACGGGCATTTTCATATGGAGACCAGGTTGATGTTCTTCTTTCTTATATTCATATAGTATTTAAAGTTATATTCAACGTTATGAGTTTGAAGTAAAATTGATAAAAATGTTGAATAATTTAACCAATCTTCGCAGAAAAAAAATGCAATGAGGAAATTTTTGGCGATGAGCCGGAAATTTTTTTTTCAAACACAACATTATCAAAACACTTAACAATAATTACTCCACATTTGACATCGACAATCAGGAACTATAGACTCAAAAGCTTAGTCCAAAAAATTAATTCCAAAATTAATAAGTGCACTTAATTATAATTGATTTTGATTTCATAAATTTCTAACTTATTATTTATAACCAATAATTAAAATGGAAATCTGCAAAAGTACATTTAAGAAAATTTAAGCACACAATCAATAGATAAACAATCAATATTTTGAACATTTTACATTCTTTGCCATCCTCATCATGCCAGGGGCCATGAGTCAACATGTGCACGTTGCCGTTGGACCTCTGGCATACTTCATTAGATAGTTTAGGGCCGCTTGTTTCTCTCATTGAGAAGCGTCAATCAAATTAAAGCTTTCGTAAACAGCAAGATGATGCAATCAAAGAGGATTCAGATGACACTTCAAATGCACTTCTTTTTTGGAAAAATGCATTTTCTGCGTTGTAAAAATATACACAATGTATACATGTATATATTTTTAAAAGTACGCGGATTCATTTAAAAATTTTATATTCTAGGTCCTGGTCTTGTTTTTACTGTTTATCCGGAAGGTTTGGCCCAAATGTCGGTAGCGCCGTTATGGTCAATATTGTTTTTCTTCACGATGGTGGCCTTAGGATTCTCTTCAGCGGTAATATTCATTGAAACTATTCTATACTGTAAGGTAAAAGGTCTCGATGAGACTTTCTTTCATCATGAAGCCATAAAATCAGGCAGTAATTCTCTTCATATTAATTCAAACAGAATATTTAGAAAGCGATGAATATTTATACCCAGACATTGGCCATGTGATCGCCTGGTTAATTCAAGCTAAGTGTTTGATTGGAATTCTTGGTTGGTTTATATATGCTGTTAGAGGGGGGCTTGGAAAGGAAAGAAACCCCTCACTAAGCTCAGATAAAAAAAAAACAAAAACATCATTCTATATTTTTGAAATGCTTTCCAAATTTCATCCAAGACTTTTCATTTCAAAAGTCTGATTTTGTTGTATTTTATTTTATTATTATTATTTTTTTTTTTGCAGCCAACGGAAGACTGGGGACCAGCCTTACCTGAGAACAGAACAGGTCGTTATTCTGTGGCTTTCAATGACATCACCGCTGATGTCATGATTACTCTGTTGACATGATGAAAATGCAATCCAAAAAATATGATAATAAAGCTTACGTAATAGAAGCAGGGGACACAACTGCCACAAAGTTCTAACAAATCAACTTAAAAATTAATCTCTGTTCTCTGTCTCCGTGACCCTCTTCAGGATCGATCGAAGGACTGAGAAATTCAGCTTTTAGAATTTACAGAGCACGAAGTATATCACTAGCAATATCCTTCTGAATGAAACAGAAGGCATATATATCTGGAAACAAAATAAAAGCAGGTGTAACATATTCATTTACCATTCATTTACCAAAGGAAATTAGATCTTGACATTATTGTATTTTTAATTAACAATTTTACATATATAATCAAGTTATAGTTTTGTTTTGAACATATTTTATTGTATAAACAAAAATATTGGAAACAAGTTCTTTCAACTTACGAGTTCCTCTCCTTAAATATAACTATATGTCATGCAATTAAAGTTATAGTGTATTATGTTTTATGTAAATAAAATTAAAATACATTTTTGGGAGCATTGATTCCTGTTTATTGAGACGAGCATATAGAAAGTCGCTGGTTTGCTGATGCTAGTCAGTCAACAATAGACTAGAGTAGGTTAGAACATTTCCAACAGAATGGAAATGATATTATACGTTACGAAACTTGTATGTATGATGTAAAATACCTTTAAACAACAAAAAATATACATGTATTTACTTCCCAATAAAGCAAATTACTTACCCGATTCAGTGTTTGGGATTTATGCATACGATGCAGTTCTCTTTTACACTTGTCACTTTTCTTAATTAATTAATACCAGTCTGCGCCGCTCGACAGATTCGCACCTTTGATTTATGCGACGGAAACATCCGAGGATTGCCGAACTATTGTCACAAGGAGCATTGTGACGTCATGCTTTTATGACGAAATAGATCTATATCTATCTTATCAACCAAACAAAAGGGCGGCGTAAAGAGTGAGTATAAAATTTCTTTGTATCTAATGGATCTATACACTACATGTTAGTTTGAGATTCAAGATAAATGGCATTTTTTAAAAAGAAAAATAGCACGTATCATATCCTCCAGTGTTACCACTCATAAACTAGCGTAGCAGAAATTTACAGGTGGTAAATACATGTGTAGCATTCCTTGTGTCCAGAAAAAGAATGAAAACATCTATATTTTATGTGTTAAACCAAAGTTTCTGTAGCAGATTTAAACTAAGAATCATGTCATATGAGATAAAGACCTAATCACATACGTATACAATAAACCACGGTATTTGACGAAAGTAGATCCTTTATTCCTGTAGAACATCTCTGAATAAATAACCCTATTATATAGATTTAAGCCCGTTTCCACCTATTTTCTGAAACTAATTACAGTTCCTGGCACGAACGATAAAAAAAAAATATTTCGAGTTTTAGACTATAAATTTACTTCTTTTCTTGTTTCGTTTATTAGTAAGTTTTTAAAAGCATTTATGCACCCATTCAACTAGCACTTATTTTTCATTTTTGTGATGAATTCACATGCACCAATGCCCATTAAACTAAAACTAAACTAAAACTTTGTGTATATTACAATTAATGTGGCATTTTCCTGGCACTCTATAATTTTTTTTATCCTGTATTATAACACGTGCACGTAAATTTAGCTACTCTTTTCGGGCTAAAATAGTAATCGTAATTTTGAGTCTACAGTTCCAGGAATGGCGCTATTTTTTTAGGTTCTTTGATATCGCATTTAAGTAGTTTTTCGTGAGATTTATTGTTCAACATAAACTTACATGTAAGACACAAAATATTTACTATTGTCCTTTAAACAATTTTACACCAACGTTCTTGACAGATTAAAAAAAGTATACTTTCATGGATAAAAAAAAAATATTTTGTGTATGACGTCATGAAAGCATACACACAAACTTAAACGTAACAATTATGTGACGTAACAATTATCACTATAACAAAAGTGGATGCAGATGGCAGACATATTAGCGGTAAAATTCACGACTAAATTACTCTTTTCTTGTTTGTTTTTCTTGACAGGAGAAAATGTATTTTTTATAAATATGCTTTTTTGATTGTAGACAATCATGGATGTTGCAATGGATTTTGGGAGTGAGCCAGTTAAGGATGTTGTAAGTACCTTTAATATCTTGCATATCAATTATGAAGGGTTTTTAACGACGGAAACTGGCAACTACCTTTTACAGCAAATTCAATGCAAAAAATATAAAGTAAATTATTCGTTCAAAGAAATTGTTCGTACATATATTAAAAGAAAATCTGAACAAAAATAATTTCTTGGTGTTGTTTTTCAGGACACAAAGCTACAGATTCTGAAATTCAGTTATAGTTGGATTGAAGAAGTTGAAAAGGAAGAAAGACTTATGAAGGTACATTTATTCAGAAAATTTAGATATATGTCTTGTGCAACAACACAGTTACACTACAACTCGGACAAGACTTGCATATCGTTCACAATATATTTCTTTACATGTAGTTGTAATTTATTTTACCAGAATTTCATTACGCATTTAAACATATGTAAATTATTTTTTTCAATATGCACATTTTTTAAAGTATTTTTAAGTTTCCCTATAAAGAGAGATTTATTATTTTTAATGAGGTAAAATGTATGTTTAATTTTTATCTAGGAAGTCACCGAACCAGATTTGGTACAAGAAGTTGATCAGAAGAATGAATGCAAAGTTAAAACGTTAAGAACAGAGACAAAGGAAATTCCCAGGTAAGACTAGAACTGTGTGAGGCTTTAAGATTCTTGTATTAAATTAATACAGTTTACAAATGTGATTCTACAAGTTATCTCGTTTCAAATATTGAACATGTAACATTAAATCTGAGTGTACATTTGGCATCATTCAGTCAATTTGAAAGTCAATATGAAAGTTTCATCAAATATATTCATCGTTGTAGAGAGACAGTCTTGGATTTCGGGGATAGACCCGTGAGAGATCTGGTAAGTAAACTATCTGCTTTGTTTCGGTGTATTTTTTAATTCATGTGATTTTTGATGGAGACGGATTTTTTCCCCCCAGGAATTATATAGTTATGATTATAGTGCATGGCCAACTATGCAATTATTGATTATAATGATTTATAATGTATGAAAAAAAAATGGATAAGATTATTGATCAATTTATGCAATATATTTATCGAATAATATACCCAATCGAATTTTACTTTTATACATTGTCAATATTATGCCATCCGTTTTAACGTTGAATCTTAAAATTTTAGGATGAAAAATTAGAAATTCTGAAATTCCCATACTCCTGGGTAGAGGTCGTTGAAGAGGAGGAAAGAAGAGCAAAGGTAAAAATAATATATCAATTCTGCTTACTTTGTATTAAATGAACATAAATTATGTATTTATATAAACTTTGTACAAGAGGGTAACATAAATTTAGTGATTTTAGTTGAATATCTATGAGAACGACTGAATTTAAATTAAAATTCTGAGTGTATATTATGATTTATGGCCAATTTCAATGGAGTCCAAGATTTTATGATCATATATTTATCCAAACAATAACAGTAAAAGACTACAATTTTAAGAAATTGACAATTTTTTTCATTTTATCATACTATTGCGTTTTTCCCATTTTTTTTTTTTTTTTATTTTCAAAAGTGAATATTGAAATTTCATTGAAGCTATAACAAAACAATCTATCTAAAAATGAAGCATCATTTCTTTTTCTTTTTTTAGGAAGATGATGAACTAACTGTAGAACAGACGAACAAGGAGGCCGAATCCAACGTTAAGATTTTCAGAGAGGAAACAAATGAAATCCCCAGGTAACCAATTTTTCCT
Source organism: Saccostrea cuccullata (assembly GCF_032062105.1). Classification (NCBI taxonomy): domain Eukaryota; kingdom Metazoa; phylum Mollusca; class Bivalvia; order Ostreida; family Ostreidae; genus Saccostrea; species Saccostrea cuccullata. Next base: position 713,140 of record NW_026937285.1, read on the forward strand.
TGACAGACTGTAAAAGATTTGAAAATATTACAATGTTTCTCTCCATAATTAATGCATAAAATTTGTAAAGCTAGCATGTATCAAATAAAAGGTACATAGTAAAACCACATAGTGCATGAAGTGAAAATTTTGAAATTTTTTATTCCAGAGAGCCAATCTTGAATTTTGGTGAAGAACCTGTTACTAACTTGGTAAGTAAATCTGATGTTATGTTTTGTTGTTATTTTCTTTTAGTTTATATTACACATGTATTTACTTAAATATAATGAAAAAAATGTCAATTTAAAAAAAATTATATTATGTTGCATTAAACAACCGAGAATTTTCTTGATCAAAAGAACTTTACTTAAGTGATGTAGGTTGTTTTGTAGCATAATTTCTATTTTAACTTTGTATGTTATAACTTCTAGGAAGAAAAACTGGAAATACTGAAGTTTCCGTACAAGTGGGCTGATATAGTAGAGGAAGAAGAAATAGGAACAAAGGTATATAAATGGATTGATTTAGTTTACTTCTGCAGGTTAACTTAAACATTGCAAAAGTTTATATCTTGTATCATTTTTTATTTATTAATTTTGGTACATGTGCATAAGAAGGCTAAATTAATTGATTTTTGGAAGAAATGAAGGAATTTTCATCCTAAAAGGATAAACCCTAATGCTCGAGTAATTGCATGCAAATACAAATATATGAATATTTTTTTTTAAAAAAAGAAAAGATCAATACAATCCAAGATTTTTATATAAGTATTTTATTTACAGGAGCCTTCCATGTTTAACAAAGCCATACAACAAGAAGGCAGAGACCACGAGAAAGTTACCCAAGAGGACGAACCAAAAGAAGAAATAGCTCCCAACAATATCAGGTACTAACTTCATATTAAAATCAACTGTTGACATTTCATTGTAATTATGATATTAAATTAAATGAATGTACATGTAATTATGCATTTGTTAAACGAGTCCATTTTTCGCGAAAACGCTATGGAATATTTTTTTTAAGTTTTAAAAATCCCTTCATTGTTGATATTAAAGTAAAATTTTATACTATAAAGCAGCAAACCCCAAGATATACCTCAAGCATTGAAAGCTGAGATTGACACTGACAAGGAAACCAAAGACTTGGAAGCTACATGTAGCAAGGCGGAAACACAGCAGATGAAACTGGAGGTAAGGAATACGCCATGTAGAACAGAAACAATGTAAAAACTTTTTTAAATGAAAAAATGTTCAAAAAGTAATGTTAAATTCAACTTCATAGAAAACAAGTCTAAAACCAGTATTTAAAATACTGATACTTTGAAAGTATCGGATCGTTTATTTACTGAATAAATTTTCATTTTTCGTTGTTTTTCTTTTACAGTTTTTAAATAACGACGAAGATGAAAATGACAACTGCTTTGTCCCAAGAAAATTGTTTCTTTTCGGAGTTGTGGAATTTAAGGTACGTTCATTGAAGTTTATATATTTTAGTACATCTGAAATAATTCAAATTAAATCTCAATTACAAAAGATTTTGAAAATAATTTTTGCTCGCCAAACGTTAATCATTGGGGGTTTAAGAACATGCCTGTAATATTACTGAAAATGTATTTGTCAATTGGAATATAAGATTTTTCTTTCTTATAGAGTGACTTGAAACGGCCAAACAAAAATGTGGAACAACCACAAATACCTGAGAAACCAACTGATGCGCTTAACTCCACATATGAATCTGTAGGAAACGTGGTAAGTTCATGCAATTATAGCACCTAAAATACTAGTAAATACTTTGACAAAATGTATGTGTATAAAGATGAAGGTCTGTAAAAAAGTCACATGTCTCTCATATTTTCTTTTCAGACATCTGTGAAAAAGAGAATCGGTATCGGAAGGAAAATCAAGGCATTCCTTGGTATCAGATGAAAAGATTAATTGCCAAGCTGTATAAACTCCTAATAAAGACTCTTACGACGTATAAATGAAGAATTCTTGTGTTAATTTAAGTTAATCAATCAATAATAAAAGATCTATCTTGTATTTATATATGAATTTTGTGTGTGTGTTTTTTCGTTTTTAAATCCCATTATATACAACATTTAAACATGAGTTTTAAGTGACAAAGAATACGTCAAGGGGCAGATCTTTTGTCACAAACTTTGGAAATTTACGTACTGTTTATTAACAGAAGAAATATACGCAGATAACTTTAAGTTATACAAATTAAGAATCATATATCATTTCATCTATGAAACAATCGCAATTAATGTTTTTTCATATGATTATTTATTATTTATAAAACATACACTATAAAAATATATAAAAGATACAACGTTTTTATCAATTTACAATGTAAGGTAATGCCAGATGTTTTCAAGTACTCTGAAAAAATATAGGGTTTTGAGTTATAATTTATCAACGTCTTCAAATCCAAGCCTTTGGTTTACCACTTTGAGATTCCATGAATAAATTTTTTTTTCAATGTGATGTCATAAACACAGAATGAAAACAACTTCCATTTCTTGATAATAATAATGACATATACACATAGAGGGATAAACTATTTATACAGAAGATAAACTTTTTATACAGAAATAAGAGTTTCCAGTTTTAAGTGTCGGGTTTGGGACTTATCCGAATATTGGTCCACACGTCTCGATGTCCCGGATGATGTTTGTGTATTCCTTCCATGTGTGGGGGTCAGACATGCACATGGTACTTCCACCACGATGAAACTGTGTATGCTTATTAAAAAAAATTATTAATTTAAAAAAAGGTTTCCGATGGTGCAAAACATGAAGCAATATATTTCCTGTCATAATTGCATCAAACTCCCTATAAAAGTAGGAAAGTATTCACTTGAATTTAGAACAAATACATACACCCTGGACAGTAAAATAATTGACTAAATGCAGAAAAACGTATTTCAAAAATCGTCAACTACTACAAGGTCTCCAATCACGACAGAATAACATACTGAGGGAGAGAACTCTTCTTTTTCAAATTATCTCAAGTGATCTCTAACTGAAAAATTTAACTTTTTGATATTAATATAATTTAACTTTTGAAAAAGGATCACTTAAATTGATAAGAAATCTTAATTACACCTGAAAAGAATAATGAGCTAATGAAATTCAGTTTTCTTTATGGAAGATTGGAAAAGTTTTCTCATGTACGAGTACTTTTTAAAAAAAAAAATTTGATCAAGCTATAGTTTCATTATTTACCTGTCTATTTATGTCTCCAATACAAATCCATGAACCCGTCTATTAATTAGTGATCCTGTCTCTTCAAAATTCCGTATAGTTATTATTGATTTTTTTATTATTTTCCTACAAAGTAATTATTTACGTCTTTTTCAATGTAAAACTGTCATTTATGTATATGTATCTAATGACGAAACAAAAATGTAGTAAAGGGTGTCTATTACATAGCATTTAAAAATCGGAAAAGGAAAAGTGTGCACAGCAAAGTATAAAATTAATATAGTAATATTGTTAGTATTGTTTATACGTGATATACAACGTAAAAACCAAAAGGTGCATTCTATATAATATACTAACAGACAATCATTGTTAAAGGGAAAATTTAAAAAAAAAGGAAAACGTTTTTACATACAGTAAGAGTTCGCTATATCGAACACGGATATCTCGAATATCATTGATATTTATAAACCTTGAAAACAAGAAAACACACGTTTCTTTGAACATGTATGAAAATAATGTGTGTTTTAATCGAGTTTGAGACAAAAATGTTTGACTGTGCTTCAAGTGTCATATAAAAAATCAGTAAAGAAAAGCATGCAAATCAAATTTGAAATTAATATCGAATTTATGTGATAATAGTGATGACGCAACTGTTTCGGTACATACATTGCAAAGAAGTTATAACGTTGCATGCAATTGAACAAAGGCCCGCGGCCATTTTGCCAAGTTTCTACGAATAAGTCGTGATTTATCCTCTCATTGATCCAAGCATCATACAGATCTGAAATGTTTACATTTATTGTATCACAAAAAAGCACCGTTTTCGATATTAATTTCTAGTAAAAATTTATGATGGCCATCCAATAATTTTATATTAAATATGTGTTAATCAAATAACTTTTCAAACATTGAAAGATGTTGAGAAAAGTTTAGATACTACACATTAGAATAAATGTCAAAGCAATCTGAAAAAATTTAGGCCATTCCTACTGCCATATTAGGTAAGTTTAGTAATTTCTTTGACGAGTAAAAAAATCCAGCCAAATTCTGTGCTGATTTTTTTGAACATATATATAAATATTTTTTTTATATTTATATTAAATACGATAGGACAATACCCCTTTCACCCTCCCTTTTACCGATCCCATACATTTGAACTCGATAGACTGAGCAGAGAAAAAGATAGCGAAAAATTAATTAGTAAGCAGTCGAATAAAAAGCACAAAGTCTTCCACGATTACAGTTCATGGAATCTAGACAATTAAATTGTTTAAAATATCAGCATCTAATAAATATATAACAAAATATAATATACATTCCAAAAGCCATACCATGCAAGCTATGCAAGCAAGTTCTATGAAAGCAAAAATATTTTTAAGGATTAAATATGTATCGACATCCAAACAACATGAGTTTAGAAGATGAAGATTGCTAAAAGTGAATATTAGAGTAACTAGACATGCAAAACGGGCTTTGTTAGTATAGAATCATCTACTTCGTATGTTGCAGATACCTGAAATTTGAGAGAACAATTTGAAATTAATTCTAGGTCCATTTTGCCATGTTTCGACAAATAATGATTCTTGTAAAACTGGAGCCAAATAATCATCGTATAAATCTGAAAATAGTGTTTCTCATATCTACAAATGCCACACTTAAAATATGAAAGTAAAGAAAAAGGGTGTTAAGAAAGGTTTTCTGTATAAAATACATTTAAAAAAAAAAAAAAACAGACAATAATTTCTTCCAATTTTGTGAAAACTTATTAATATGTGATCTTAAGGAATACACAGTTTGTGTTAATGACAAAATTATTTAGTGATGAAAAAATTTGTTGTGGTAGAGAGAAGTCATCACCACAATGACAGATCAAATGTTTTCATCAATTTTTGCAAAAAAGTAAACTGCATGTGTTGTGTAAGTTCTGACCAATTTTAATAGGTTTGTTTAACCACATACATGTACCTAACATTCATTTTATAAGGTCTTAAAGCTTTCTTTTGTTTTCATAAGTTTTGTAAATTTGAACTGGATCCATGTTTTCTCAGAAATAACTTGGTTTTTTTTTTCACAAATAATGTGTAAGACTTCAAAGTAACACAACTTTTCAAAATTTTAAAAATGCACGGTAAATAAAATATACAGGAAGTCTATGCCTAGCTTCCTGATCCCATTGCCAATGTATCTGAACTGAATGTTATTTTTTAATAAAAATGCCACAAATTAATATACCGTATAATCCCTATGGTGAAACGGTAATTCAATATGTTAAATAGTAAAGTTTAGAATTGTAAATATCGCTTTTTTATTGAATATGACCATGCAGATTTCCTTTAAAAAAAGTCGTTTTAAATCTAAGCAGAACACAACATATATATGCACTCAAAAGTAAAAACTCATGCAAGCGAACTATATGAAAGCGAAAACTATAATAGGGATTAAAAAATCTTAACATCCAAAATACATTATTAAAGATGAGTTTAGAGGAAGAAAACTACTAAAAATTAATATATGAGTAGCTAGACATGCAACAAAGGGTTTGCTAGTGTAAAGTTAGTACTAGAATAAAGTGTCTTCTACTTCGCATGTTGCAGATACCTGAAACTTGAGAGAACAATTTGAGGGTAAATCGTCCGATCTGGGTCCATTTTGCCAAGTTTCAACAAAAAATGTTTCTTGTAAAACGGGGGCCAAAAAAGCATCGTATAAATCTGAAAATAGCATTTCTCATATGTCTACAAGACTACAAATAAATGTCACGTCACTTCAAATACATAGGAAAGAGAATATGTTGGGGTTTTTTAAATCTGATTTTAATAAAAATGAAATTGAACAATAATTTATCTAAATTTTGTTAAAAGTAAATTTTGAAATAGGTGAAGAAGACACAATTGCTTTTAAAATCCTCTAAAGCAAAATACAAGCTTTATGAGCAACACAATTTGAAGACCAAAAAATCCTACAGTGTTATCCTAAGATTAGTACACTTTATCCATAAATTTCTTAAATCAGAGTAACTATATTCATTAAACCCTTTACTGAAGCTGATTTTTCTCCTTCACTTCATTTTTGAAGTGTTAATTTTTGTCATTTTTGGGAGTTAAAATATATCTTTAACAAATGCCATAAATATAGTGATTCAATATTGACAAGAACTATGATATTAACTGCACTTTACCGAATACAAGTCAATAATTATAAAACAATTTTACAGTCCGACTACCTTTTTCAAAATCAGTTGACTTGGCAAAGTTATGTAGCACCACACCGTCTGTGGTATGGAGTGTGGTTTCCAGCTGAAATGGAGGGGATGTCACATGTTTCTGACTCCCTGACAGAACACTCATTGTGATGGGGTTCTCCGAGGAGAAAGACGGAGGTAAATAATGGTCGTAAAACTTGGGGTAGGTGAAGGTCATTATCTTGGCTGGAAAAAAAGGTAAAACTACCGGTATAATAAGTAATTCATCACAATTATCACTGAACTTCTATTACTTCTATTCAATGAGAATGAATAAATTTAATCTCAGGAATGATGTATTCAATTTCTTATTTTAAATCTGTTTTAGAGAAACTCAAAGTGTCATTTCAATTTTAACTAAGCAGTACTATTCTATGTTGTGAATTCTTCAACAAGGTACTGATAAAAAAGTATAATTTAAATTAATTATCAAGAACACCATATTTCATTATTCAGATATCTTCATAAAAAATCCCAAAACAAACAAAAACAAGAGAATGAAAACATGATATTTATAGAATAATTTCTTTTTACTGTAGGTCAAAGTGAAAAAAAAAACAAAACTTACCAACACTCTCAATAGCTGAATATTGAAGACTGACACAGAATATTGACTGTCCGTACACCTTGCCACTATCAGGGTAGGAGAAGCCAGAACTTCTAGGGGGAGGGAAATGAGGGATACTCATAATCAACCAGAACCCCTCAGATTTATCAAAAGCATAGACCCCTGAAAGAAAATAATAAACATGAATAGATAATAATGATGAAGGTCAAGGTAGAAAATTTAAAATTAGTAATTTGAATAAGGGAGACAACCTAAAAATCTTACCTTTCGTGTGGCCATGGTTTAAAGATGTATGTCCTGTCGGGGGCTGATCATTGTACATAGCATACATGTATTCATTTGTAGTCTGTCAAATACAAAAGATTGACTTTTATTGTAAATAAAATTAATTAAAACTTTGCATAAAATTAAAATTGCAGTTGTTAAATTAACTGCTGCATTCAATGGACACAATTTTAAAATCAGAGCAAGTGTTAATACTTCTTTCACTTTCAAATCTAATGGGACTTGGTAAAATTTAGAGATATCCAAGGATTCAAAAAATCAAGATACATGTACTAAGAGAGTAAATGGCTGGGACTCTCATATCACTTTGAAACATCCAAGATATCAGTATTTGAGATACCAACATTCAGCTGTGAATGATTAAGGTTTTTTTTTCTAAATTGACACTCTTAAAACTCTTTCCTACAAACATCCAAATTACCCATGATACCAATATATTAAACTTGCATTCTTGTAGATCTGTCTTAGTGTATACTCCACAGAGTGTCCTGTTGCGTTGAATGGGATAGATGACAACTTCCAACTTGGAGAATTGGAATCCATGTAGTAGAAACCAACGCCATCATAAGACCATTTGTCTATTCCCACATCATGGATTTCTGGAAGCTTGTACACAGTGAACCTACAAGAATTATACAGTCACCTACTCAGTGGAAAGAATCAAAATATATAGTGTGCCCAAACTTGTACCATAAAGTATGTAACTTAAAACTAGGAAGAGTGAATTGAAAGGAAATAATTTAGAATATTAAGCCATCGTAATCAAAGATTTTCGCTCTGTTCTGTATGTCTGCAAAGATTCTAACCCTGCCCATAACTTTTGATTAGTTGGAACTATGGCTTTCATATTTCACAGTAATTCTTGACCTTGGAGTTTGACCTACTTTTGGAAAAATTTACCAGAGTATATCCTTGGTCACAACTTTTGAATGGTTGGTTCTAGGACTTTCATACTTCATACATGTATTGTATTCCATGTGATGGGGCCTTTCCTTGGGCAAAAAATTTTGACGTTTAATTTGGAGTTTGCTTTACCTTTGTAAATCTTAACTTTGGCCATATTAGTACAATTTCCACTTAAGCTTGGACTTTCGGTAAGGTGTGGCATTCTCAATGTTACATAATTAGCTTTTGAAATACACAGCTTTCCTTCACTGTTGAAACATACATAGGATAGAAATTCGCCAAATTTTAACTAGTGTAGCAAATAGCCAATTACAAGTTCTCGCACGGCACAGAGGCGGGGCTTACGGTAAGTTGTCTCATCGATATCAACAACAATTTAAAGTTCCTGATGTTATTAATTCCTTAAACAATGAAAATCTATTTGCCATTTGACAGACGCTAATTACGTTACGCCGAGAACGCCTTACTGAAAGTCCAAGCTTACCTGAGAATTGTACTAAAGTTCTGAATGGTTGGAACAAGGGCTTTCCAAAAATTCTTGTGTATTTCATGTGACAAGATCTTTCCTTAGGTACCAACAAATTTACCCTTTAACCTTGGAGTTTTATCCATTTTTAACATAGTTTAACCTCTGTTATAATTTTTTGGAGTGTTTACCTTGCTTTCATACTTCAACATGTTCACAGGTGAATTTTAATGAGACCTTTCCTTGAGTACCAACAATTGTGACCCTTTGTCCTTCACCTTGCATTATGACTTTCTTTAAAACAAAACTTGGCCAAAAATTTTAAATGGTTGGTGCCAGGGTTTTCATATTTTAAATGTGTATGTATATTCCTTGTGACAAGTCCATTCTTTGGATACCAAAATTTTATCTCTTTATCTTACTTTGGAGTTTGACCTGCATTTGAGAAACTTTAACGTCCATCATGAGCTGCCATATGGATTTAGCACTGTTTTACAAACACATCTTGTTTTCTTTTCAGAAAAGATTTTGTTCTGTTCTTGTTTTTGTTTGCGAAGATTCTGGAGGTTTGAAATGCATATTTCATAGAAATTTTCAGAAAAAGACTAATCTGACTTTAAAAAAAAAACCATCTCAGTTAAATGATAGTTGTTTCAATCCTTAGGGAATAGAAAATCTATGATAGATATAAATTATAATTCCATATGAGTCTACCATAGATATAAATTATTATTCAGTATTAGGTAACACAAGAGAATTACGCTGTTACATTTACAATATGTAGAACTTAGATTAGCCTTATCTCTTGTGTGACGAGGGCATTATATGTCCAAGGTTTCAAACTTTGTCACCTTACGACTTCCCATTTTATGTACAAAAATAAATTATCTTATGACTAAAGTAAATTTCCTGTTTGGTTTCACAAACCTTTCAAATCTGAGTGGGTGCTTCAAAATATTGTTACTCAGTGAACTAAATTTGCTCATGACAGAACAGATTTCAGACTGTCAATTCACTGCACACATTAGGTAATAGTCATGTGCAGATTATAAGGTTGATATCATAAATTGCATGGAGACAACTACATGTATATGTAGGTTAATGTGTTGAATGAATGTCATCTAGTTTATTAAATTGTTTGGCTGTTAGTAAAATCAGCCAGGGATTAAAGTCTGAAAAACAGTCAAAAGTTTAAAATATTATTTCTCTCTCTTTATGAACCTGTACAATGAATGATATACAAAATTAGCATGTAATCACAACTAAAACATCATTTTGAATATAATTGATAATTTTTTGGACGGCTTACATTAAAACATGGTTAAGTATATAAGTATGAACACCTAATTTTTCCAAAAGAAAAATTTCCATGGCAATTTATGAAGCACTGAAATTATCTGAACATTGATTTGTGTATCTGGATTCCTAAACAATATAATGTTATCAAACCTTCTACATGTTTTTTATTTACTTCATGAAAATTAAATTTAAAAAAAAATCCCTTAAAACTTTTTTTTATGAAACCTTCGTTACATGTAAAATCTCAGAAATGTTCCGGAAGGGTTTACATTCTCAAACTTAAGTAATTTGTCAAGTGTCAAGTCGTCTTTTTTGTTTCCTGGATTGGTTTTCAGTGAAGTCAGAAGTTTTTTGTTTTTTTTTAAATAAAGCGTTTTTCTCACGATTAATAATCAAAATACATTGAAAAGGTTACGGATTTCCTTACCAATCGACAGGTTGTCCAGTGTGTGACTTACACTTAAGACTCCCACAGACATTGACAAAAACTACCAGCACACAAACGATCACATCTCGCACCATTTCAGTTGTTTATCTCGACTGATTTTGCACTCCTTGTCTACTTTCATTTTCGCAATGAAGACCCAGTGGCACGGATCTAAAAATCTTCAATTTTTATCTTGAATGAAAAGTATTTTATATACTAAGAAACCTTTTATGTCTGTGATGTTGTAATTTATTGTTTATGTTTGTGTTACGATTTGCTTACATTTGGACATGTTGAAACGGATCCAAAAACTGAGGAAGAAAAAAAAGGCCTATGAAAAGGGGGGGGGGGGTAAATTGAAAAAAAAATGGAAGTGAACATTAGGATGTTGGAGAATTAACATTAGGATGTTGGAGAATTTAGAATTAATTTTTGCATTGTAATTAGCTGAATATGTAGGCTTTCACAGTTGTCAAAGACACAGAATCTTCCCAAGCACTAATCATTAGGCCTATATGAATTTATTTGCGATCGACCTAAAGATCCAAATGTCTGCATAATAATGATAATATAGAGTGAAATCGCCGATTCTGGGTCACGTCAGGGTGTTTCCTTGATATTTCGCATAGTCGTCAGATTCATATTTTATGCAATATGTACTGAAAGTACAAATAGTGAGTCATCCAAAAGTCTTTTTTTTATTTTCAAAGAAACTATATATGGGAACAATATTTACAGGCGTATTTCAGCAAGGCCTAGCTTCCCCAGTTACGGATCACTTTCTCCATTTCCGGGTAATGTGCCTCCGTGGTCTTGTAATATGCACGGATCGTTTCAGAACAAGATTTTTATGATGTTGAAGCATAAAAGAATTCATGCAGCTCGCAAAAACGGAAACAATCACAGAAATGAGTTTTAATCTATTTTTAAAAACAATTTTTAAAAAAATGCAATATGCAGAATTTACAAACATGATATTAGGATTAAAATAAGAACTATTGGACTTATTTAAAAAAAAGTATTTTTAAAAAGTATTTGAAAGGTAAACTCAAATTCATTTTTAAAAAATTATTCTTAAATTGGTTTAACAGTGTAATTTTATTTGAGCAGTGATCATTATGATTGATTTCTGAATTAAAACTAAATACATGTGATATACTTTTGAGCTATTATTGTTTACCTAGTACTTTTATATCAGCCTTGTTTGCAGCGAACAAAAACAAAGGCAGTCTATCAACGAAACAGATTCGATCATCCGTGTCTTCTGTCCATTCTGTCATATTTTATTTTTCAAATAAAATCTGCAACATAATGCGCGCGTTTCATATTGTCGTTCGTGGGATACTCCTTTTAAGTTGATGACCAGTGTATTTATTAAGTTTTTACGCTTTAAATTTCACAATATGACATGAAATACACACGAGTGACCAGGAATCAGCGACCCCACTGCATCAGGCTGATGATTTCAATGTAAATGCAAAATTATATGGGTACGGAGGTTCCAAGTTTAAGTACAAATTTTTTTTTATCCAAACCCTACCTTAACCTCGTTTGACTTTGATGCATCAAAAAGTCGTGGGGAGGGGCGGGCTTTAATGATCATTTTCTGTAGTAAAATGTTATGTCCGTAACCCCTAACCCCCCAGCCCATTATACATGCCTTGTCAATATCAAAAGAAACATATACAATGTATAACTTTCGAGGTTTACAGTTTTGAAAACGAAAAGTATGCTATTTTCAAGTTCAAGTCTGAACTTTTGCATACACTTTACATTTTCATATTTGATTCATAAAAAACGCTTCATATATACATTTAATTTCCGAAGCCATCGATCTTCACTTACAAACTGACTACATCCAATTCTTTTATACATGCTGAAGAGATAATGTATAGTAAAAAAGCCTACAGTATAAATTCATTCTGGGTATTGCATTGACATTGAATGAATGATGATTTATAATATCACGCATCCCTTTGATTTATGTCTTATTTTTAAATGTACGAAAATATTTAATTTTAATTTGCAGCCAAAATGACACACGATTTTTTTCTCTTTTTTTTTCAGTGGTACAGGTAACTGTATAGTTTCAAATGCAAACCATCCACGGTCACAGATTCAAGTAAATTATAAAAGTTTATAAGAGATATACTATAAAAAGTTTTCATTACCAGATTGGTTTTTCAAACTGCATTTGTTTCTTCTTCTTTTTACAGGAATTGACACAATAATACTACTTACTCGCTTATTATTAAGCCACCACGAAACATTTTGTATATATTTTGTATGTAAGGAATGTACCTCCATCCCGGCTTTTGGGTTATTTAGAGTTAGAAATTTGATGTATTATCAAGACAGGGAATCGGATGCCTGGTCTATGAATCGTACCGGAAACAGCATCTTTTTACGATATTTATTTCCAACAATACATTCTTAAGGAATTTGTACGCTACATGTACTTATTTTCGTCAATTCACTCATAAAAAATTAACAAACATTGATATTAAATATACACATGTTACAAATGCTGTATATTCTTAATACATGTATTGCTATTTTCATTGTGTTTGCGAAAAATTTAAAAAATTGTTTACAGAATTTTATTTGGTGTGCAAGTATTCGCAATCAATTCTAAAGAGTATTATCTGAGGAAAAATATCATGCGAAATAAAACATTCGAATAAGAATTTAACCGTGGAAATTAAATGTTGACAAATATATGTATTATGAAAACAAAAACTGTCGAACTCGAACCATGCAGATAATTCATGTATTCATATTGTGTACTTTCCTCGTTTTGCCAAAATTTTATGGTAATGAATTTTTTATCGGGTATTCAAAAAACTATACTTATTAGTAAATTCATCCTTTGTTTTTATTCTATTTATATATAAAACAAATCACATAGCTTATCGTTTTAATAAAGCGGTAAATATTTGCAAATTTGCTTTCCCTTTCTATTAATTAATATATCAAGTGATGAATCAAACACAGTTCGACATTCCAGACGTAGCAGACGAGATCATGCATGTATGTTACGTCACATTCCGTCTGTTTCTTTGATTAGGCGTCACGTGACGAGAGCGGATGCTGTCGCCTCCCATACTGTGACAGAATGGGAATGTTTATTTATTCTTTACATATGTACTTCCTTCTATACATTCGATACCCACATGTTTATTTTGCTATTTGACACGGGAAGCGCTGGTATCGACATGACGCACTGACCTAATCTGTTCAGTAATCACATTATTGACCCGTTTACCCCATCCTGTGACCATGGACAAAGAAGGCAAACATGTTTATTTATTTCACATACAGAACACATGGTGAATATCACTGATAAATTATATCGAGAGGTGGAATTCAAAAATTCCATATTAGTTGACTCCATTTTAATCATCTCTAAGATAACTCTTGCTGAAAATCATTTTTTTTTTCATTTCAGTGGACATGCACATGTCGAAGAATAAAAAAAATAGCCTCAACTAAAATAGAGTACAAATAAAGCTGTTACATTTAATTTATTCAATCAAACAATACAAAATGATGATATTCAGTTTTATCTTTAGTCATGACTTATACACCGCCGCTGCAACGATGTTTTCAGCATGACTCAGTCGATTTGTTTTCAAAAATAAAATATGATGGTGAAACGGCAATTAGAAACGACAACCATCTCACAAGATAAAGTGTGTGCGTACAAATCGCCACTCCAAGATTTCCAGACCAATATATCGAGCCTGGACGCAATTGAAGCACTAGGCAGTAAACGCATTAACCTATATATCGTATTCTGGATATTGTTGTTTATTGTCCAAAATGCTCACAAACAAACTGAAGAAGAAATATAAATATAATGCCAAACTTTCCTGCTAAACTGAAAGAAAATAAAATCTTGCTGTCAAATAAATTAAGAAAAGGTATATTATTTTAGATACTAGTATATTGATTAAGTTGCACGTAGAAAAGTACACAATGTGTA